>NW_026534337.1:11768009-12421495 GCF_026225885.1 Hylaeus anthracinus
ACACACACACACACACACACACACACACACACACACACACACACACAAAATCTTGTCATTTTTTTTTGCTTTTGTCATTTTTTTATCATTTTCTTAAGTTCTTTAACGAAATAATCATCGTAAATGTCTTATAGCTTTACGTTTAC
The DNA here is from genome assembly GCF_026225885.1 of Hylaeus anthracinus. Classification (NCBI taxonomy): domain Eukaryota; kingdom Metazoa; phylum Arthropoda; class Insecta; order Hymenoptera; family Colletidae; genus Hylaeus; species Hylaeus anthracinus. The sequence goes on from NW_026534337.1 coordinate 11,768,156, forward strand.
TTTTTTCTTTTTTTTTTTTTTAATTCATTACCATTACTTTTACAGTTTAATATGTACCTTTTTTTCTCTTTATCTATCGTAGATTTGTCTGTGGCTATCCCTGATGTGTTAGTTACCCTGCGCTTCCGTCTGGTTGTCGAAATATTGTTTGCGAAATTGTGGTCTACGATAAAAATTTCATCATTTGTTCCGTATCGTTACGAATTTGTTGTTGTTTTCTTGTTTTCTTTTTTTTTTTTTTATCTTTGTCACATTCTCAACGACATTTCCGTTTCGTTTCGCCGTTGCAAGGTTCCTAGTGTCCCGTAGCTCGCCAAGATTTACGATCGAACGGATACCGCGTTTAGGAGACACGCTTACGGTCCCCTTTCCACCCTTTTCGGTTAATTCGCGGGCATCGGGGTTCGATTCGACCAGGGGTCGATCCCTCCGCGTAACAACGACGCCGTTCTGCTCGAGCTGTCGAGTCGCTTTAGAAAAATATCGTATACAAAAGAAGAACAAACGGAGCAAGTGTCAGCGAACAGGACGAAGCGTTTAACGATTGAAAAAACATTATTTACAGATCAAAGTATCCGGCGTTAGGATATTGCACCGATCGACGGAAGTAAACGAGCGCGCAAACCGGATCCAACTTGCGCCCGACGGATACCAGCGGTGGCTAGACGAATCGTGGGAAAAGAAATCTTGGCAAGCTCGCGACATCCCTGCGTGTGATTATTATGCAACCCCCGACCGTGACGTCATTCTACGAATCGGCGTGATCAAGTTCAGAGAGTATCGTTTTATCATTTTTGTATCGCTATCCGGAATCCAATCAGGGAACAACGCAAACGGCTCGCGCGAAAGTGACGTATCGCATTGGTCGAACCCGATTTAACCATCGAAAAACACGGCGAATGTATATGTGTGTGTGTGTGTGTATATGAGTGTGTCAAATAATATTCAACTGGAAGCTCGTTGTCGACGTGCGTACGGAGGCAGCAGGGATATCGGGGGTGCTCGAGGTGCTGATGTTCCATCGTTCTTCCGAAAAACGGAAACGATCGGAACAACGATTGGCTGGTATCGTAACCAACGGACAGAGACGTCGCGAGTAAAAGGATCGTTTGGTAACGAATAAGAAATAATTGCTTGCGATTGTCAAAACGAGTAACGAATCATTCGACGAGCCGCCTACCTTGCTGCCTCCCAGCGCGTGTTGGAACAGGTATATCGTAACAATCCGCGTATATCAAACTATTGTTTCAAGTCTTGCAATCTCACCTCACGCGCGTCACAGGCGACGAGGATGTTCAAAGTGGAAAGCGCGTCTCCCTATTGTCTACGTCACTTTCTCGCCGAGGAGTCTGCGATCCAAGCAACCGAGTGTGAGCGTTTCCAACAATTGCTATTCCATACAGCAGCCATCGTATTTACTCAGCCGTTTACAGTACTATTTGGTATAATCGCTCTTGTAGCAGGAACTATTTATAGTGATGATACGAGGTGGTCTCGCCCGACAGCAAAAATCTCCTCCTCGAGGCGTCTCATCGCGTCCTGGCTGAGCCTGATTCGACTATCGACACGTATCAAGGGGAAACGAGCACCAGAAGAGCCGTCGACGACGACTCCTCTTTTTCACGCGGAGAAGTCACCAGGCTTACACCACCGATTTCGGCGAAACCGGACGCGAGTCTAAGGAGAGAGAAAAAACAAAGAACACGAGACGATCACTCCTCGAGAGAGAATTTCACCGACGCGCTCGACCGAGTCTGGCGTTTCGTGATCGACGGACAAAGGGGGCGACGTCGATATTTTTGCCGACGGAGAAAGACGGGCAAAGAATGCCGAGAGAAACGTAGGAAAACACAGTAAGCGAAACGTGGCGACAGTGTGGCTTAAAGCGTGGATTGAGCAGGGCGGAACGTCCGTCGAACTTACCCCGGGAGCTGTAATTGGTGATAGTCAGTCTTGTGAAAAAGAGAACAATCTCGCGGAAAGAATCGGGGGCGTGTGTACGTCTGTGTGCGTGTACGTGAAATGTCTGAGCGCGCGTTAACGCGTGTCTCGTGTGCGAGTGTCGAGGATTCGTCAAACGGGATGGTCGATCGGACATCTACGGCGTCCGTAGTCCGTTGACGAAAGGATAATAAGCGTCACCGCGCGTACCTATATGACCACGAGTAAAACCATTTTTTTCTAATCCGAACCATTTTGCTGGAGTAGCGCGGGCGCCGATTGAGGCGGTTGCGGTTGCAGTGACTCGTGATGATGGTGATGATGATGGTCGACGGGTGACGGTGTTCGACTACTCCGCGTAGTCGAAAGGTCACCGCCGCTGCCGCCGCCACCGCCGCTACCTGGATTCCCAGTCGGTTCGAAAGCCTTCTGCTCGCTAGGCGGAAGTAGATGCACCATGCTGACAGGCACCGGGAAAGCCGCGGCGGCGAAATCGGGAAAGAAGCCCTGCGGTAGGTTGCCACCGAGCAACGAATGATGAGGAAATCCACCGTCGTCGCCTGGATGCGGAGGTAACCCAGCGAGAGGGTGAGTCATTTGCGTCGGCGGCTGAACGGTCTTGACGTTGTTGTTCAACGAGTTCATCACTACTTCGCCAGTCGTCGCACCCGTGCAGTCCCTCCTGAGCTGCTCGAGCTTCAAGCTCTTTCCGTACTTCCCCCTGACGTACATCAGAAGACTGTTGTACGGTATACCGAAGATTCTGCTCGCCTGGGACGTGGTCATTTTTTTATTCCAAACGTGCTGGAGCGCCTCGGTGAGCTCTGCGTTCGTCCAGGATCGCGGTGGTCCGCCTCTGGGGGCGCTGTGCTGACCTTTAGGTCTTCCAACGGGCAACCCCCTGCTACCGTGATCGCCCCATCTGCGGGGTGCGTCACTGTCGCCTCTGTGCTTTTTGGGTTTTTTCCCTGGGTGATGACCCCCGAGACCAGCCGCGCCGAAAAGACCGTGCAACGTTTCTGGTTTAAAGCTATCGTGCAGATCCGCTAGAAGGGATCCCCTGTCGAGAGCGCCCGCATGAGGGAACAATCCTCCGCCCAACGACGCCACGCCGTCCAATGGGAACATCGCCGTGACAGAGCTGCGTCGAGGTGTTAATGGCGAGTCTTGTTGCTGCTGCTGTTGCTGCTGGTAAGGATGCGCTCGATTGGGACCGTGCGGACTGCCCTCCCGCGGATGGTGGCCCTGAGGTGGTGGCGGCAGTTGGCTCTGCGGATGATTCGGCAGCCATTGGGCCGCCAGCTGACCCAGACTCGTCAGGTACTCGCTGTGGTGATGCGGCGGCGTCAACGACAAGGCTGACATTGCTGGTAGGCCTGCCGCAGCCGCCGCCGCCGCCGCTGCCGCTGCCGCAGACGGAATGTCTTGGAGGGAACCGTCCGGGTGCAGCAGACTCGTACCCGTCAACGGCGATCCTCTTGGACTGCTCGCCGCTTCGCTGCTCTCCGCTTTCACGTGGTGCTGCTCGGTTCCGGTGGGCGACAGGGATCTCTTCATCGAGAGATTCTCCGCCATGTCCTCCTGTTGTTGCTGATTCTGCGAGCTCATCGACTGCTGATGATGCTGTTGTTGCTGCTGTTGCTGCTGCTGCTGCTGCTGCTGCTGCTGTTGGGATTGTTGTTGGCTACCGCTCAAGTTCAATCCACTGACAGGTGGACTGAGACTCGACGGCGGATGGGGCCGACTGAGATCTTGCGGTACCAACTCCCCTGATCTTCTTCGCGGCCGTGCTTGCTTTCTTCGCGGTAATAGAGGCGATCCACAGCTCTCGCGTAACTCTCTCATACCGAAATTCAAGTGACCCATGTGTGGTAACCTGTCGCGATGGTCCCTCGCACGATGGTAAATCGTGGGCGTCGTTACAGCCGCTGGTTCCCGCGTGGACGGCGGCGCGGTGCTCTCCGACGCGTTGTCGTCCTCCTCGGGGGTCCCGTGTCTCGCGCCCTCGGGCGTCGACGGCTCGCCAAGAAGAAGATCGGCGGTAGGCGTTTCCGGCGGCGACGCGGGCCTTGGCTCCGACGACGCCAATCCGCGCACTTGAAGACTCTCCGCGGCTCTCATCAGTCCTGGAAGTTCCTCGCGACCGACGCGTACCTCGCCACGATACATAAAGTCGATCAACGCTGCAACTTCGTGACCGGGGAAATCTTTCAGCACGATCACCGGATGCTTGCAGGGGTGCTCCGCGAATATCCTCTCGAAGAATGGGCTGGAACGAAAATGGGTCCTTTTAGTGACAAGGTTTCGAGCTAGGAGTGCGAATTGATCAATTTCGAGAGGTTACGTTCAATGATAACGAAGGCACGGAAAATTGATTGTAAAAGAGGTTTCGTATCGTTCGATGGTTTCGTACCTGCAGGCACTAAGGACCACCTTGTGCGCCCTGAGGCTGGTTTCGGAGCAGACCAGGGTCACGTCGACGAGTATCTCGGCGTGCAGCAGCGCCTCGAAGGCCTGGAGTATGTGCGTCTGGTGATTGTTCCATCGTAGGGAGTAGTGCGACTGCAAAGCCATCCCATCAGGACTGTCCGCGGCGCTCGACATTTTTTCACCGCCGTTCGTGCCGTTAGCGGAGCCACCTTGCTCCGCCTCGTTCTCCTTCGTACCTCGGACTCCCGATGTCGTGTTTCTTTTCCATGCACGCACCCACGTGGCCACGCACGTATCGCGAACGATGCCTCCCCGTCGACACTATCTTGAACGGCGCTGTCCTCCTGGAAACCAAGAAAATAACATGGTCAGTCGCGATATGCTACGGCAGGGTTCGATCCCTTCCGATCGGATGAAAAGTAGATTTATTATGAAGTTGAATAGGAATTGCAACGACACTGATTAGAAATCGTTGGAGGTAAATATTTCACACGCGTTGAATGAATATTTTTTTTTATCGCGTTTACTGAGAAATAGTTACGAGGGAAAGTGAAGATATGACAATTTTCTAGGGAATAGGTATGCTGGGTTTTTTTTTTCATAAAGTCGATATTTTATGCATTGCACGTCGCGAAAGTTTTCGAAGACTAGTTTGAATGTTTAGCTTTGGTTCATACTTTGCTGTGTCTCCCAATCTGAAGGAAATCAAAACCTTTACTATATTATCCTATAATTTTCGAAGTAACACTAGTCGAATTGAGAACACGCTATCAAATAGCATCATGCTCGTGCCTCAAAAGGAGCCAGATGGTTGAGGGTTAAACAAGATAACTGATGCCTGTTGAAAATGATACAAGAGAAATATACTCCTACAGTTGTTGTACTCTGATGGCTAGTGAATTAATAGGAAGAGATGTTTAAGTTATCCTCGTTTCTCTATATTCAAACTTTTCTCTCAGTTTGAAACGCGAGGCGCCACTTTGGCTTAACTCCACCAGGAGTCCATGCCCTTAACAAACAATGGTCTGTAGTGAATCATGGAAACAGTGATTCCTCGATGTGGCAACGTTAATCGATTCTTTGAACTCTTCAAATTTCATAAACCCTTTTAACGTGTGAACGATGTTGCGTTGTCGACAGTATTGCTGCACTAATATGAGCGCAACTCTACGTAAGACCTATCGCAGAGTGAATCGTTGAGTCTATGACCCCCTTATGGCCCCTCTAACTCATAAAGACGGTTGATTAGGTTCAGAAGCGGCCGAGACTCGAGAATCTCTTCGGAGTTGAAGGAAAGGGTGCGAACCAAGTGAAGGAGGGTAATTTGTAAATACACTTGCATGCGTCGTAAATACGTAAAATCTGCGGAATAATAACGTTTCTGGTTTCTAAAGGTTTTTAAATTCCACGTTGAAATGAATGAATATACCTAAATACGCGACTAAATTTTACGAAATGTGATTTTGTTTTAAACTTTTCACAGAGTAGATTAACAAGCTATTCCTAGAAATTCCATTTATCTTACAAATCAAAGGATAGGTTGTTATATTAACTAACAATATCTACCTGCCTACTATTTACCCAAAAATTCCAACAAAAAATTAATCTGTTTAACAGACAAATTTCCGATCAACTCGAACATAGCTTGCACGATTCATACACCGCAAACTTCACCGAACGAAATACGCAATGTTTACTATACAAACCGACTCTTTCGAAAACACCCGAACGCTTCTCACTCATCGATTCGCCAATAGAACCCGTCGACAGAGTTTGTAAAGTGACAAATTTCACTAGGAATTCGTCTCAACATGCAAACTGCGACGAAATAGCGCGCATCGAACGAAAATTAATCGACCAATAAGTGGGTACAAATTTCCGCGATACGGCGAGGTGCATTGAAATCAAAGTTCACAAACGGGGGCTCGTGCATCGGAATAGAACACAAGGAAAACACCAATCGGATCGTTGAGCGTCGAGGCATCGAGGGAAATACGAAGAGCAAGTACAAAACCCACCGAAGCTCGTCTAAATTTCGACCCCGTGCATTATTCATGCGCGCTGACTGCTAGTTCGGTGAAAAAAATAAAGAACCGAAAGAGAGGTGGGGTAGCAAAAAGTAGAAAATTGTTCCGGGGTTAATTCGCCCCAGAGTCAATTGGATTCTCAGGGTTCGCGAACCCCTCCGGTACGTCACTGTGCGTCCGTCGAAAACTCGCCGCAAGTTTGTTGTCAAACTCGCACGTGACTCCTTCCTCTCCCCCCCCCCCCCCCCAAAAAAGGAAAGAAAAAGAAAAGTACACATTTATGCTGGATAACCTTGACTCTAACTTTTTTATACCGGTCGTCCAGCGACCGATGTTGGAGGTGAGTTGGACGGAAGGGGCGGGATTAACCTCTCGAGGGACCAACTATTTGATTAGAAATTGAGAAAAATTCAAGTAAATCGGATTTTTGTAAAGACTTTTAGACAATGAAAAATGTTTTGAAAACGAATGATTCTGGTTTACATTTTGAGGTAACTGGGAATATGTTTGCAAAGTATGGATAATTATGTACGTATGATATTTTATCAATCTCGTGACGATGTTGTTGTATATCGTCGTTGGAAAATGTAATTCTAAATGTTTGTGTATGGTTCTAATGACTATTTCTACGCGATGATACATATGTTTATTGAAGAACTTAGTGGTATCCCTCAAGAAGTTAAAATATGGCAGGATAGAAAAATATTTATCGATTGGGGCTGATTAACCCTTTTGGGAAGGGGTGATGTATTGTTTTCGCGTGAGTCGCTATGCGTTTGAGAATGGCAGGTCTTAACTTGGTCGGATGCGTTTAGTAGTTCGGAACTCAATTATGCTTCTGCCGTTGACTTCGCATTAGTAACTCAATTATAATATTATAAAATATGGAACGCTATGGATGCCACGGGATTAGTTCAATCGACTGATAACGTGGAATTAAGCGATGGCAATAGAGACTTGTAATTTCGTTAAAAATATTTGAGTGTACGTTGTTTATGTCACATATTCTATAGCAAATATGTTGATGGGGTATTTGTCATTAAGGGTAACCAACGATTCGAATTTTCTCTATATTCTTAACACGTTTCAAGAAGCTTAACTGAAAACTAAAAAGAGTAGCGAACAACCCTGTCGATTTGTGTAACAGACATAAAAGCTTGTCTTCGCGATGGTTGAATGATCTCCATAATCTGTTCATTAAATTTAAGAATCGAACATTTTCTCACCACTACGATACAAAAACAAATGAATGCAATACTTGACAAAATGTCACTGACTAATTATTATTTTAACAACGACCTACAACGACGATAACAATATCGGACAAATTGAAAACGTTTTAATGGATTGCTAACTGTTTGTTACGATCTCATTGGTCATCAACGTTCGGCGTTGAATAATAATTATACGTTCTTCAGGTAATAATACAGAGACCTAACCAAACAATAGTGACTACCATGACTAAGGAAAATACAGCAGTACCCTCAAAACTTCAAATTATCGATATATAGTGAGTAACTGTAATATTCGGACGGTTTACAATTTTTACTTTGTCTGTGATGATAGATCAAGTAATTTGGGATATATATATATTTCGTTGAAACATGGAATCTAGTTAAGAAAAGTACCTATAGAGTTAACGTATTTATCTCGTAATGTTTCTTATAAATTTCAATGAAAATAATGTCTAATTTTGACGTTACTCTAATATTTGGACACTGGCGTATACGGTCCTTTACGAGGCCTGTGATATGAATTAACTGATAGGTTTGGTATGTTTGTAAACAGAGTATTCAAGACATTTCGATTCAGGAATTGTTCACTGATTGCGAACATGGGGTTTGAAAGTAAAAATATTTCATTCAACGTGAGTTAGTAGCTTATCGTTTTGCATAGGCAAAAAGGTAGAACCTATCGAAAATTGCTATTTAAATAAATGTAAGTAGAAATATTGTAACTGACACTGTTTTACAAGAAAAATAATAGCAAGACCTAAACTTAGCGCACCAAAGATAGATTGTGGGTTGCTCCACAAATCTGATAATTCTTGTCAAATGTTCAAACATAATCAGATTCAACTAGACACGTAACCGAATTTCTGAGTAATTTGAAATGTTTGTAGAGTTAAATTTCACGTGCAATTAAATAACTGTTAGTATTGGATTTAAGAAATATTACGAATTACATAAATAAACTTCATGCTTTTATTAACTGGACTCAATGTTTTAGTAAAATATGCGCCTTGACACTTTGAGCCCCGAATGATTCTTAAAGCGTCATTGAAATGTTCGTACTCGTACGTTTAAAAATAAATTTATAATATGTTATAATTGATTAAAAAATATCTCAATTGATGTTTCTCAAATTAGACGATTTAAATTAGTTCGATTTATTGTTTCATTTCGTCATGAGTGACAGTGGATAATCGCGTATTAAAAAGTGTGAATTATGACGTGAAAAAGTAATTTACCTCCTTCCTTCAAATTTCTATTATAAGTATTAATTATTCAAGAGGTTATATCTTTTTTCTTGCAACGCGATCGAAAGATAAGACGCAAGATCGCTCCGAAAACAAAGTATTATAGCAACCTCAAAGTTAGACATCGTTTTATTTCAAATTAATTTATCAAGAAACATTACAAATTACACTTTACACTTCCCTTAACTAAATTCCACGTATTAACAACACACAGTCAGTCCCCTAAGTACTCGTACCCGTAATTTCTATTCAAGAAAATTGTCTAAATTAACTGATACATTTGATATTTTCAAGTAAATGTTTCATTATAAATATATACACGAACGAACTTTATACTTATTTATACTGAAAAATTTAATTAGAAATCCTATCAAATCTATCATTTAATTCAGACAAATTTCTTTAATAGTCTTAGAGGGTATGAATATTATAATGTAACTGATTATATGTATCCTAATCCTACCCTTCGTCACAGACAAACTTATAAAGAATTGAAACCGCAAAATATCTGAATATCAAACTTACTCACTTTCCATCCACAGTTAATTTCCTTGCCAAACTCGTCTCTCTCGTAAGCTCAAAAATACGAACCAACCCTTGCGACGACAACACCTGCGTTCCACGATTTGTTACCTCGCGTGTTGATCTCGTGGTACGAGGACACTCGAAAAGTTTCGTCGAACCGATGCCGTCCTGCCAACGACAACGTCGCCGATTCAATGGATCACAGGGGGTAAACACAGTCCATCTTCACAAGTAACAACGACGTGAACCAGAAAGAACACACATGGCACTAGATCGTCGAACGATCGTTCGGTGAGTTTGCGTTGCGTGCATGCTCGACTCCCGGCGAGTTTTCCACTGTTTCGCGAGTTTCCTTCCCAGATTGTCTGGGATGACACCCAAGGTGATGATAAGTGACGATGATAGACACTAATTTCGAAGGAATCGCGTCTTACGAGTGCGAACGCTTCGTTGGCGGGAAAGCTAAACACAGCCGGCGGACCGCGTGGTTGGTGTATGTATGTTAAGGGGGAGAGAGGGAAAGATAGAGAGAGATAGAGATAGAGAGAGAGAGAGAGAAAGAAAGAGAGAGAGAAAGAGAGAGAGAGAGAGAGAAAGAGAGAGAGAGTGCGTGTGTGTGTGTGTGTGAGAGAGAGAGAGAAAGAGACAGAGAGAGACACAGAGAAAGCGCGCGCGAGAGAGGATAAGAGTGGCGCCCCTAAACGATCAGCTGATTCCTCACTGTCACCCACCGTTTCCTCGATAAATGCACAAACGCGCGTCACAAGAATCGCCGACTCGCGTTAGACACCCGCGGTGTATCACTCTTTCTTTATCACTGTCTCGGGTTACCCCGGCGATAATTACCTTTTTTCGTCGCACTTTTTATTCGCTTTTTACTATACGACAAAGAACGAGCAAATCAAAACAAAACGAAACGATCGAAATGAAAAAAAAAAAAAAAAGAAAATCGGTACGTCGCCAGTGGAAATCGGGAAAACTGACCGTATCGTGTGGATTGCGTGTGCGGCACAGCGGCGTCGGCGACGGCCGGTGAGTGAATGCGCCGTGACGTTAGGCGCCCCTCCTAAGATCCCCGCCCCTCCCGCTCCTTAAACCTCTGCTCTCCCCCCCTCTCTCTCACCGGGTGCTACGTCGTCTCTTTTCCATCGCGTGCACACCGCTCGCGCGCGCTAACTATCCTTCCTCCCTCTCTCTTGACTCTCGGCCGCCTCCCCCTTTCTTCCAGCTATCCCACCCCCGCTGCTTTCTCCTCTTCGTCACTTTACCGCCCCCGCCGCCACCTCTCGCCACCTCTGGCGTGTGTCCTGCCGCTCCAACCAACATTCGCGGACCGCCAACTACCCCTTTCCTTCCTTTCCGCTTCGGGGAAACCTACTGTTCCACGAGAGACGCGTTCCTTCTTGTTGCCCTAACTCGCGTTTCCACCGACCCACCACCCCTCTGCCACCCCGCAAACAGGGTTTATACACGGGGCGCCCACCTCGCGGCTAACACGAATCCACGCGCTCATCCGCGGCACGATGTAACCGATAAGAAAAGTTCGACATGCACACGAGGGATTCCACGCGAAGATTACCCATGATATCGTACCGCCGTTTCCTTTTCAACCATCCCACTCCGCCACCAAGCTGTTGGTAACATTCACATCGGTTGGAAACATGGGCACGAGTCGAGTACATTTTATGCAGAGTTGCAGAAGCAGAGCTTGATGGAACGTTAAATTTTAATCTGCTACAAACGACAAACGAAATATACCGCTAAACATAACGAAAAGGCACGTGCACCTATGCCAAATGAAATATTAATATTGCTATATTAATGAATCGAATATATCCAATTTTCCATATTAGTTTACACCATAAATAACCACAAGTATCAACGTTATCTGTAATGATTAACACGTTTATTCGACACGTACTCGTCCTTTTTATCATTGCCATGTTAATTGAATCACTTAGTTCTTAAAATTGCGATTGAATCCATACTACCTATATTAGATTTTCTCAAGTTGGGGGTCGTTAATAATTTCGTCTCGTGAAAGGAGGTCGCCAATGGAAACAATTTAAGCTATTTAAAAAAAATACAAACCCAAAGAGGATTAAAAGATTGCACAGCAACGAATGTTTAACAAAAGAAGAGAAAACGACACAAGAACAATAAAAAGAAAATTAATTCTAGACTGTGCGATATTTATTTGTTCTTAAATATCAACAAGAAATGAATATATCTGATTTATATTTAAATATAGTTGGTAAGAATATTTAAATATTCTTGGTAGTTCCAGTCGTTGGTGTGACGTTCAACCGCAAGCTCCGAAACTGCTACCGTTGAATTAATTATTAAACTATTGAAATAATATACTAGTAATAAATTTATTCTTTAAACGTTCCTCTATCCCGATTCAGGTCATCTTTATATTCTATAGATCCCTTTCCCTGAAGAGGTCCCAGAATGAAACTCGAGATCTAATCTCTGAAGATATTTAAAAATCTAAAAATTCTATTTGTTTCCGATTCAACTAGCCAGGTTGAGTGAAAACGAGAGATTCCTTTGACTGAATTTTCTTTCGAGCTGGTGCAGGGAGCACCGATTCCTCGCGAGATACCTACACAACTTCGGTCGAAGCGGAGGATCGAATTCGTTCGAGGCACGAAAGATGAAGTTAGACGGCCGATCGCGGGTCGGAGAAGATAAATACAAAGCGGGTGTTGCAAAGATGTCGAGGACGACGAGGAGTCAAGGCCGCCGACGGAGGTGGCACCAGAGAGGGTGAATTCCAAGTTCAGGACCGTTCGAAGGATGTCGGATCGCGACGGGGCACCATAGGAAGGTAGGAACTGTGGATAGTTTCCCTGCTCCACTTACACCCACGCGCAACCCCTCATGCTACCGTGTTCGTGTGCGTTTATATACTGCCGCCGAATACCCTTACGTCTTGTCGACTTCGCGACGCGATAAACTCCAAGCACCGGCTGAACGTCTCCTACAGTTTTTCCACCCCCGCGAAATCACAGTCCTACAGATACACGATCCATTTATCACGGAAATGGTGTGAGTCTATCTTTTTGAAAAATGGAGATTTCGCGAGCAATACTTAAAATGTTGGATTGTTTTGTGGAAATAATTCGCCGTCCACCAAGTAATATTTCTTCATGAACTCACGGCTGAACAAAATTTTGCAAACGATGCAAAAACCGTACGCTATTAGATGCAATTACACTAGCAAGGTTGCTTGCCATTTCGTGTAATTAGTAATTAGATATCATACGCAAATGTATTGCGACGTCAGTTGACTGTTGCCACGTTAAATACGAATGTCTTCCCGTGCACTTTAAAGTTTACGAGAAACAGAACACAGAGTGCAAGGAAATACTCAAAACATGGGTCACGAGGGTTGACTAATCAACCCTTTGTTGAAATATCACGATCATGACCTACCCCAAAGTGCAGCTACGCTCCTCGATATGGTCCCTTAATGCGTCTTTCGGGCGTTTAACGTGATGCAATTCCCAAAATTCTACTTCCGCACAGAGTGCCACTATTAACGATTGAGTTTCTTTAGATTCCTTGTTTCTTTGAGAATTGCTAGAATTTTTTAAATAAAATATTCTTGTTTATAGTGGTCCAAAATGATCATTCGTTTTACTAATTTTGTCTACAGATTAAATTATATATAAAGTGGAAAAATGATTGGAAACTATATTTATGGAAGACTTTAGGTCTATAAATTCGGTGCACTTACCTCTAACATTTTTTAATCTATACGATGCGCATTTCTTATTGTACGTGAAAAGCAGAGATATGTTAACCCCGACACACCTCATACTAATAAATCACATACCTCGCTTTATTATCATACCGTATATAAAATAAAATAGTTGGAGAAATTTACGTTTGGTCACTGAAATCTTCAAACTGAAGAACTGTGGTGATTCTAGGAATACCGATGGTTATTACCCCACTTGAGAAGGCATAATTTATAAACGAAGAAGATACGTAATTGATAAGATACGCGGAAGAGCAGCGAAGTTGATGGCCACGGGTTCCCCTCATCTCATATATTTGCAGAGTAGTCAAAAATTTTCAAATAAAAATGCCACGAGCGCTTACGACCTGTCTGATAAGAGCGTGATTGTGTTAATTTGATAAAATATTTAAAATGTACATATATAGATTCTTCATTATCGGAACTAAACAGCAATTACAGCAGAAACTCGTCCAGTCTTCGAGCATGAGGTATACTTTGTATTGCAAGCCAATGATGACAATATTTGATAAATCTGTCGCGTTAATTGTTTTCGGTAGCTTACTTCTGCACGGAGTTTCTACTCTAAGTGTGCCTATGCATTTGTATAAGATTTCTATTGCTACATATATAGTAAAAATTTGGAACAAGTTTTTATTCAGATGCTAAAACGCTGATAAATTAGGAAAAGACTTCGCAAGCTTTTTCTTCTCTGAAGAAAACTAAAAATTGGATCCCAACAGGCGGCCAATGATTCGAAACCAGAAATCTGATCTTATCCAATTGAAATGGTATTCGTATCATCCAAGATAGGTGCCCAAAGTCTACCCAAAATCATTCAATGATCAACAGTGCCCTCATCGTAATTTTTGGTGACAATAATTCTCCAAAACTCCATAATTTCAACATCAAGTGTATTACAAACTATAGCTCAAACAAGCCCAGTAACTCTCACCTAATTCTACCAAACCCACACCATCCCGCTACATCTGAACCTGATCACAACCCTCATCAGACCATTTCCAATCACGATCACTAACCACCGTCATCCAACACCACCTCCAAAACGAAATCAACCCAACCAAAATCGTCCCGTACGGCTGTACCTTGAAACGTGTAAAAAATATCCCGTGCTGTCGTCAAGTTCGGTGAGCCTCGTAGATCACATCATCGTCCTCGCGGGAACACGTGGGACTCGACAGCTGTTGCGGGTGGTACACGTATCACAGCACAGGGTTCGCGTCCCGCGAACGGATCCACCGTTTCCGGCACGCGCGATAACTGCACGGGCGGAGGCCTGACCGATCATTGACCGTTCCTTCCGCGGCGTTGTTTTTAATCACAGCGAGGCGAACGCGTGCCGATCTTCCCGCCGCACGCGTGGAATTCCGCAGGTGGTGGACGCGCGGGGTCGACTGTCAACCGCGACGCGAGTGTGCACCGCCGGGTGTGTGGGTGTCGCACGCGCGCGCGCGCGCGCGCGTGTGTGTGTGTGTGTGTACGCGCGCGTTGGTGCAACGGTGGTGTCCCGTGCACAGGTGTGCAGCTCGAGTGGCGGCGGGCGGCCCGGCTCTTAGAGCAGTCGCGTTGTGACTGCCTCTTCGGACTTGCCACTGAAAGTGGAGAACGAGGCGAAGAGTCCCACCTCCTTGTGCCACCTCCAACTGGGTGGGTACCAGCCCATCGGACCCTCCTTCTCCTCTCTTGTCCTGTTCAATCTTTTACCTCTCCGCCACACGCCGTCCTTCCGCCGGCACGTCGAACGCGTTTCACCGTTTCTACTTGCATGCACCCGCGGTCCATGCGGCTAGGGTCACCATCCCTTGGACTATAACAATGGTCCAGGGGTTGGACCGTGCTGGACGCGACGAAAACCATATACAGTGACCAGTAGTGTCGTGTAATTAGGGGATAATGCCACGCGAAAAATGCTACCGTTCAGTGAATTCACTTCTGTCGAGTTTTGCGTATGTTCGAACGAATTCTGTTACGTTTCGCGGTTTTGGTGATTGGATGGTAAATTTCATCGGGGTATTTTCGTACGCGGATTTGGGGATGAAAGGTATGTAGATAAATTGTTGTAAGGTACATCAGGATTGGGGCACTGCTTCTCTTGAGCGTAGGTTTGAAACTTGTTAGTACAGGTGTGAAGACTATAAACATAAACTTCGACAGATACGAAATTAAACTACATACTCGCGTTTCTAATCTACCTGGAATGTCGATACGAAGAACGATGGACATCAATTTAATATTTTCTACTATTCTTGATCACACCTTCATCGAAGACTGCACCAATGCCGCGTAAATTCAATAGTTTGTCATCAGGGTACCAACCCAGAGGAAGACTACTTTTAAAACTGTACTTTATCGAGAATAGGTTTTGTAACACTGGAAGAACGATGGACATCAATTAAATATTTTCCACTATTCTTGATCGTATCTTCATCGAAGACAGCACCAATGCCACGTAAATTCAATAGGTTTACATCAGGGTACCAACCCTGAGGAAGACTACTTTTAAAACTGTACTTTATCGAGAATAGGTTTTGTAACACTATTTGAGACTGTACAGTCGCATTAATTTCAGTACTTGAATCTTATGTGTTGCAGAGAATGTTTATTCGTTGGTTCCTTACACTGACGAATCGCAATGGGGTACCAACCCTAAAGAAGACTACACCT
The DNA here is from genome assembly GCF_026225885.1 of Hylaeus anthracinus. Lineage (NCBI taxonomy): Eukaryota > Metazoa > Arthropoda > Insecta > Hymenoptera > Colletidae > Hylaeus > Hylaeus anthracinus. The sequence continues at coordinate 11,783,991 of NW_026534337.1, forward strand.
ACTTTTAAAGAGCAGTTTCGAAAGTGTCCTCTCTGGAAAATAGGGTTGGTAACACTATTTGGGTCTATTCAAGCACGTTACCGTCGAATGTTTACGGTCCTTGGCAGACGATTAGACGCCGCTTACCTACGCTCGCTGGTGCTTCTTCCGTCTACCTGGGCGATCCTCGAATCGACCTGTGCCCCAAATATCGCTGCCTTCGATCGTGTCGCACCTGCTCCGGCAACCTGTGCTCCGTACCCTTGGTTAACTGACTGGTCGGTTCGTTCGCGGGGGAGTTTTCTCGACGCGGTCACCCCCGCTCGAGGGATTTGTAATCGAGGCGGTGCTACATCCTCAGGATTTGGGTGCTTCTTCGCCAGGTTATTGCTGCTCACCGAGGTTGTTCATCCAGGGAACAATGCTTGGACGGTTCCTTCGAGGTATGCGTAGGTGCTGACCAGGTTCGAAGACGTCGCGTTTCTTTTGTTTGGGCTTAGCGTTTATTACACAGGGAAAATGGGGAACCGTTGCACGAGTGCAGCTGTCTCGAGCTTCAATTTCAAATGAGATTAAAATTTATATCTATTTAAATTGAACATTCCTCTCGTAGAACGAGAATATTAATTTATATTCCAGGCGAGACGAGCAATTTCCTTAGGGTAAAACTAGGAAGTGCGCTCCACTTTTAAAGGAAAATCAATGAAAAAGAAGTATTTTCCTGTAATTATTTATCTTATCGGTCGAATTATATTAATTTTTCATTTTCCTTCGAGATTGCCTCTTAATTGTAAACCTATTCTAGGAAAAAGTAGCCGGAAATAATTATTTATTTATATTTACCGATTAAAAGGGAACAACTTCTTCTCATGACTTATTCTCAGTTCATTCGTTAGTAGACTGCGGATTTTTATGTATTTATGGCGAATGAAAATATGAGGAAATCCGTGAAAATGTACGTAAATGCAAAAGTATATAAAAGCCTGCACAAACTTTTATATAAGTTTACATTTTTATTCTGTATCTGAATCTAAATGTGATCTGTTTATGAATTTGCGTAAATATCGACAGGTCTATTCGTTGGAAATTTTATTTCAGATATTGGCGCAAGTGCAACTATTGTAATCGTTTATGTGATTATTTATGGATAATGCATTTATCTAGTGGAATGCTAATATTAATTAAGAAAGGCAACGAAAGTAAATTGTTTAATCGTTAGCCAAAGAGCTCGATGCCAAGCAACAAGCAGTCACCATAAGTCAATGATGCTGCTGATTGTTAAAATTGAATATTTACGTTTCCTTGGCACACCGCGAATTATTCGAGTCACGCAAATGAACGTATAAATGTATAAATTAATGCAAGACTAGTCTGAATAATTCACATCTGCTCGGAGTGAAATTTATTACCTACAATTGTGCGTTTAAAACCGAAAGCACATCAAGTTCGGTTCAAGATGAAGTTTTCTCGTCGATCTAAAAATGTTAAATATACGTATCGCATTGTGAAATGAAGCAAATATGACTTGATAACCGACCATAGAAATATTTTACGGCGTAAAAAATGGGACCAGCTTATTATCGAATAAAATATGACACGAATTTATTCGACGAAATGGTTCCCCAATAGCGTAATTGCACGACACGTCCGTAATTTTCTGAGATTTAATCCGGAGGAAGACAATCGGTCATCGCGTAATCCGGATTTAAATATGATTGAACATGAATGGAATTATTTGGACCGAGCAAGAATAGAGATATACGGATCGTTAGGCGGGGATATTTGAAATGCTTCGATGTAGATTGACAAATAATTCCAAATAAATTAATTAGAAACTTCTTAAGTCTGCAGAAAGCGCCAACGGAAAATATCGATTCCTTGAAAATAATTGTCATTTTCCTACGAGATCGGAAGAAAAGAAGTGAAATTTCTATCAAGTTTGAAATAAACAATTCGGTTTGAAAAATTGAACAAAAATGAAGGAAATAGAAAAAGAAAATAGAAGGAGAATAAGCTACAAATGATCCATAAATGATCCATAAACGCGAGGTCACTCGAGCCTCCCCTAGAGGTCCTAATCACCAAGGGTTACTCATCATCGTACCCAACAACTGACTCATTACACCTCACCCAAGAAAATAACCTAAACAAATAACTTTACTATCCCCCCGGCGCGTTCTTTTACAACATCCCCCAAAACGGTTTCCAAAGCCCCAATCGACTTTGATACCCCCAATCGGTATCTCTAGTCATCTCCAAATAACTCCTGGGTGGGGTGCGCGTCCGCTGTTAGGCTGCGATCGTCGAACCGCTGGAAATTAATTAGTATTCCATTAATAATCGCGCTAATTAAAAGACTCCGAAAATCCAGTTGGTCGGCAAGTTTCGAACGTCGTATGGGAAGTGAAATGGTGACTGGGGGCATGCGGGGGTTGTTCTGCATGGGGCTACCGAGCGAAGGTGGGGCAACACAGGCGTGAAGGGGGTTGAGGTGGTCGGAGGAAGTACCCACTTCCTGTACCCATTCACCCGTCCTTGTGTCCCTGTTTAAGGGTTTCGCCAGTGCAGCCTGGTACCACTACACCCTCTCCCCCCTGAGCGAGCCAAGCTCAGTCACCCCCTGCCGGCATCGTTGCTGCCACTACCACTGCCGCGTCCTTTCCAGCTCCCCGAGCCAACCACCCCCGTATCGCCCCACCATCCGCGGAAGAAGCGGTCCCAGCGGTTCTCAGCCGTTTGGTCGCGGCGCGCACCACCTATACAGAGTGTACAGATATATACAGGACAGGTTTGGTGGGGCGGGTGGTGCTGAGCACGCGTCACGAGGCGCTAGAAAAGCAAAGGTGCCCACGGATGTATTTTTTAATTATTGATTTTAATGACGAGGGGAGCCGCTGCCAACGCCATCTTGGATGCTGGGCGGAGTAAGAAGCGTCTCTCTCTCCCTCCCCTCCGGCGACCCCTCGTCCTCCTCGTCCTTCTTCGGCGTGTACTCTTTCCATCTTTATTCAGCGTTCGTCCGGCGCTCTCTACGTGGACTCTTTCCTCTCTTGTTCTTTCGCTTCTGCACGCGGTTCGCTCCGTGCTCTCACCCTTTCCTTCTGTCTTTTCATCCTTTCCCTCCCTCGCTCTTCGTCCTCCACCTTCGTTTTCTCTTCCTCCTGCCTCTTTCTTTCACCTCTTTTCTACCGTTTCCTCGCTCTTTGTACCAACCCCCTCCTCCTCTTCCTCCTCCGCCATCCGAACTCTTCGTTACCACCTCCCTCCCCCGTGAACCCCTTCCAAGCGCCTTCGCGGATCCTTCGCAGGTTACCCCCGCGACGATGCCCTCCTCCTTTTCTTCTCCACTAATGCCGAGAGATAGACAGATGATGATTAAGAAAGCGCCGCTACGTGTGAGGACAACGCCGCGACGCTCTACCCCCTCTTCGAGGTTCCGCTCGTTCGTGCCCCCTCCACCATCCGACGTGCTTTCTTCACGATTTTCCTATAGCTTCTACGTCCGCGAACGGTCCACGCAGTCTCCTTCGTTTTTTTCTTTTTTTCTTTTTAGTTTTTCCATCCAAGCTTGATTTTCCGTCTGATTCCTTCTATCGTTTTTACTTGGTCCTTTTTGCAGGGGGTCCAGGGGGTTCCTCACGTGTTACGAGAGGGCGAATGGTCCTTGGCGATTACGGGAACGTTGCTTGGGGATGGAAACTCTTGGACAGAGTTTTAGACGAACGATTCGAGGATGTTTAACTCTTACAGCGAGGGGATGTACAGTTTGATGGCGTAGAACTGGTAAAGTTTGATAGTGATTAGTAGACTGCGGATTTTTATGCGTTTATAGGAGAATGTGGAAGAAACACAGTCTAGTGTTTATATAGGATAAACTTAGGCGAATCTAAATTTTTCAGAAATATTTCCACGAAGCTTTTTGCTCGAAAAGCACGATAGAGGAAATGCGCCGTATGTACCGAGATATTAAACGAATTAGTATCTTCTTCTTGCTCTGCTCTTTGATTACTTCTTCGCAGCAGAAAGTTTACGGGCTTATTCATTAAACATTAAGTTCATTATATTTTATATTACGAACAAGTTAGTTGCGGTAGTGAACGAAGTTTAATGAATTCTACTGAACGTTTCCGCCTTATTAAATTTACTTTTCAAAATAAATACATTATGTTTCAAAACAGTGGTATGAATTTTTCATATTCTTAGAATAGCCCACTTTCAACATTTCAATACGTTAATACCGTTACTCTAGTAATTGTGTAACGACAGAATAGTCAAAGTTCAGGTATCCGTTCTCGTAATAGATCCAACCGTACCTCTGCCGTGTTATAGAGCTGTATAGACACATGACTCAGAGACCTCAATAAAAATGACGTTGGGACAATGGTTTGCATTGAAGTATTTTTCTGGAAACGAGTGACGGTTAGTTACTTCCTTAAATTGCGGTAATTCCTTATGTTCGCGCCCGAGCACAGGTACGCCGGCTACCTGCGTGTGCACCTGACCACACAACGTCCTCGTGTGCAACGTGCACCCAAGTTTTCTCGGAACGGCCACGGAAAAGGTGTTTTCGATCGGCTCGAGTGCTCCCGCGAGTCATAAATGTATCTTTCGAAAATTCGTGTCGTTTCCTTCGGTTAATTACACCTGAACAGGATACCATTTCGGGGTACGACGGCAATCGAACAGTGAAAACGGCTTCGTGGGAATCGATACCTGCCTTAGGAAACGTTTAATCTCATCGATTGTTTCTGCGATCGGTCGAACCGGTGAAACCTCCTCGGTGAAACTTAATTTCACACCTTACCGTTGGAAAGAATGCATTTTACGAGCGCATGCACGCTTTCCTGTGTTTTTGTGTATAGTAATGACGGTCTGCGGCCTCGCGAGGAAGCAATGAAACGCGTAGATGGTAGACAAAGAATTAAGACCGAAAAGAAACGGAAAACTGTAGGTATTCATTGCAAATATAATATTTATTGTCGTTGTTCATTATGGTGAAATAATCATACATGAGAAAATTTCACCTCGAGAAAATCGTCGCAAAGAAGACCTACATCGTTACTTTATAAACTCATTAATTCAATGCCTCCATACACAAAATAAGCTAATGAAATCAGCGTGGTATCCAAACAGAAGTGTGACATTAAGCGTGAAGAGGTGTGCAACGATACTAGCGATCGATAATGTTAATTGGCATGGGAAGCAAAAGTTTCCGAACATTCTACAAAATCATGAAGGTACATGTACCTACGTGCACTTGAAACAGAACTTCGCTATGAATTTCTTATCTAAAATGAAATTTATATTTCCTCGGCGTTTTAACTTAATAATTTCTACGTTCGAGATACGCTGCAGTAACATTGATATAAATCGTTATTTTTGCCGTTCCACTATAATTTCCACGCCATAAAATTCGTGGTAATGATCCTTCAATCCACTAAAACCTATTATGTACATACACGAATCGACGATGGAAGTTACTTAAACATATGCAGGATCGATATTAGAGCGAAGACGAAGATTCATACGCTAGGTATGCGGAGGAACCATGAGAATACGCGGCAGCTATGGAGTGGTCGAACCGCAGCACCCCATTGTGAATTAATTACCCAGAATCGTAGCAGGGGAGGTGGCACGTTATATACTCCACGGTTCGCGACAATGCCGCGTCACGATTTTGTTAATTCTAACTCGCTTGTACTACGTGTGTCGCCTCACGGTACGTGTATGCTAATAGATCCCCTATCGATAATTTTAACGTAGTGTGCGCTGATATTTCGTGACTCGTTCACGTATACCAAGTAGGGTGCTCGAGAACAAGGCGAGTCATTATGGAAATATCAAAGCAACCTGTTCACACTATAACAGCGATGGGAGTTGATTTTTAAAAATTATAGTTCTCGTTGGGAACGTTTAATTTCTTATTTCATTATTAATATTTCGAGACTACGAGTGCAACGCGTAGGTATAAAATTATGTTTTGTTCGACGATCCCCACATCCTAAACTGTTAATTACTCCTGACACCTTATCCGTTCCCAGTAAATTATTTACCATTTCCTCTGCGTCCCGATCGAGAATTTATCCATCGCGGTTGGAGAGTCGAGCGATGGGAAATCAAAGGGTCTTCCCTTGATTCGACCGGCTACACTTACGCTCGAACGTTTTATTCTCTTGCTCGCTCTTAGCCCCGATACAAGATAGAGAACTCAACGACGGGGAAAAAGAAGCACTCGTCGCGTGATGTGGTAAAGTAACGGGAAGTGTACCCGTGGGTGGAGGTGGGTTCTAGCAGAAGGAAGAGGTCGCGAGAGAGAGAGAGAGAGACGAACGATGGATCAGAGGAAGGCAGAAAAGAACCTCGCGAAGAAATAAAACGAAATCGAATCGCAGCAACCTTCGGAGGCTTATACCGTGTCGCAGGACTCGGTGTGTCCGAGCGAATTTCTAAGCGGCGCAGCGCCAAGAAACGCGAATCGACCCCACCCTTAATCTTCTATTATATTTCAGTCGCGTTCCAAACTTTCTGGATGTGACGCTATTTGTGCTCGACTGGGATTTACAGCGACCGACACCAGCTTGTGAAGAGGGGAAAGGGGAGAGGCTTGAAGGCATAAAACAGTAGCGATGAGTAGAAAGTGGTAAGACGGTATTAGATATTGGAGTAGCACCGACCCACGACCCGCTAGCCCCCTGCATAGCTCGGGCACCTCGGGTTTGCTAGACCCGTACTGTAACTATGAACAAAGCATAGCTACAGCCCCTGAGGACCATATTGCAACATTATACAATAATTCTCGAGTGAACTTATTGCGTCAACAAACGAAGAAGCTCTAGAGAAAGTACACCGTGCGACTACTTCACAGGGATCTTCGAAAAACCTGAGCGTGTACTTGCCACTACACATACGTCCACGAACATCCTTCACATGGGAACTTATTATTGTGTCACGTTGCCACGGTGTACGAGGCTAATTGTAAGTTGGACGTCGAGGTAGCGGAGCCGAGCCAAAGAACTGTTGTGCAACAGTGTAGGGGGATAATTGTAGTTCGCTCTTGACGCTTCGTGTGTGGTTGTCGATGGTACGTTCTTTCGCGAGGGACGTGTTTAGATAAAGGGAATCCACGTGGACGTGGATTACTTTGCGCGCGACACAAACACAGCCACGTCGAAGGGGGAAGCGTTCGAGGAATGGGGGCGTGCGTACGCGTAAGAAGAGAAAAATCGGAGGGTAAACAGGAAAATAGAAACTACTAAGCGGTTGTAAGTGAAGGCGGACGAGAACGAGAGGAGGAAGGTGGAGTGTTTTATTTGAACGTCATTCGCTTTATGTACCTATAGTCGTAGCAATGCTTCCATGGTCGATTCGTTTTAGTGGGGTGTGATTATTAACATGCAAAACAAGAAGTACGAACGTGTTTGGTTTGTTTCGAAAATAAAAATGAAAATATTATTATTCATCGTAGGACGAGCAATTATCTTTTTTTGAAAAAGTAATCAAATCAGACATAGGTCCGACATGAGCTTGAATACATCAGCGTACACTACAAGATTAAACTCATAACGAATCAAACAGGACAAATCAGGTCGCCAATGACCCAGAAGACTATGCAACACAGACCAGTCATCGATCGAAAATAAAAACTTGATCAAACTCGAAAGACTTCCTCGAACCCTTGCACCAGGATAGCCAAGCCTTGTTCGTGTCCACGAAGAGATCCCAGCCCGTAAAGGTTGCGAGGCAGGACGTTCTCGAAGACGTCGCGAGGGTAAGGACAAACAGTAGAGCGTTTGGAGGGAGCGTCACCTTTTCTTAAAATGCGTCCCGCGCCAGCTACGTCGAATCATCCTCCGACCGAGAGGGTAGCAGATCGCCGAACTCTCTTCGTCGTACCCTTCGTATCCGGCTGCGTGCTCTCATAGGCGCCGAGCGTTGATGAGTCGAGGCAGGAAGACGTGGAGAGGAAACGAGGGCGTGTAGGATAAGGTGGGGTGGACGCGGAGGAGTTGGAACGACCATGAAGAGAACGAGCGCGAGCGAGAGGGGTCGAAACCAAGGACAGCGGACCGGAGAAGGAACGAAGTCGGGCAGAGTGGAATGAGTTAGAGACGGAGGTGGCGGAGGTGGAATTAATGCACGCACCGGGCCACGCACCCAAACCCCTTACAGGCAGCCAGCCTACTTCGTTATACGACAAGTATAAGAGGAGAGCACAGAGACTTTTATTGATCGCCTGGCAAAAACTCAGGAACCCTCATTTCGTGCTCCGTACCCCCGACTCTTACCCAGCGAGCTTCCACCAACCATCCCCCTTCCTCCGTCTTTCTCATACCCGCACACCCCCTCGCGCCCGACGTCCCCCTTTTGAGGAAAAAGTGGGCTGCCAACGTCGTCGTTCTACTCGTCGTTGTCGTTGCTGCCGCTGATACCGCTGCTCCTCTCCCGATAATCTTTTACACTTAAGGTCTTCGCGTAACCCTTTTCCTTTCTAAGAATCATCCCGCTTACGTGTCGGACCCTTCCAACCCCCGCTAACCCATTCAACCCCCGGGGTTTCGTAGTTCGCTGCCCTTTCTCTTTCAGCGCTCTACCCTTTTTCGCGTATCTCGCTCGCATGGTCCCTGCCTCGCGTTCCTTTCCTCTCTTGTTCCTGGATCCACGTCTCCCTTGATGCTTCTTAACGTTATCTACCACCTGCGAGGGCCAGGGGATCCTGGGGCGACGTAGTTGCGCGTTCGAGTTTCGACGAGCGTCACGGGTGAATCCAAACGGATCTCGAGACGCGAAATTGTACATTTCTTTCTCGAGATGTATGCAAAGCTTTCTGACCCTTCGTATTTTCCTCCTTCCAGTTTTTTTTTCCGAGACCCCTCTGGTAATCCTTGGCTCTCCTGCTCGGGGGCATCGGACGATTCACTGGAACACCGAAGAAGATGACGCCGAGGGGTGGCGAAAGTTCTCCGGCTGGAGTTTCAAGTTTATCGCGGCCGAATTAGAGCGAAGCCCCCGTCGAAGCGTCGATAGACGAAAATTATGCGTCGGGATTATGGGCGATTCGCAGTTCAGGTAATTTCGGCCCACGACTGGGCGAAAGAAAACCTATCGGGGAGGCGATCAATGGATGTTCGTTTATCGATGATGATTTCCACGCAGACTTATACTTTGGGCCTATTTTTGGATTGTTATAACGATGCACAGTTTTGAGGTTTGTTGTACGAATATGTATGGGATCGACTGTATGTTAATAAAATTTCTATGTATGCATGTAGCTTAGATTTTCGCCATTTTTTCACGCGTTTACGATAACTCCTGTTAATGTATTTGAAACTTGACTAGCAAATTGTACATATGCATACTACGTAACGTTATGATGTGATTAGGTTACGAGGACAATTTTGTATATATTAATGTACCTGTAACCTCCTCCATGTATGAGAAATGAGAAAGTTTAATAATATATCAATAGTGAATCCTAAAATCAGCCACCGAGTAAGTAATATCCGTCACCATTTTCTCAAGTGGAAAATATATTTCCACGCAGAATGATGCACAAGATAAAAGAAAGAGCGATGCGTTTCGTTATGATATATCCGCGGCGCAATTCGAAGGTATATTCGTTGGGAAAAATGGGACGGAAACCGTGACGTTTAAGGCTTGAAAAAGAATGGCCATTGTCGAGGAATCACGCAACTGTGAATTCCAACCGTCCACGCACCTCCGGTTTAGATACAAAAATTACGGTCGTATCACCGCCGCGAGTAAGGTTTCTGTCCAGCCCCTATTGTTCCGTTACGTCTATAGAGAATGCAGTGGCAATATAGGGCTTTTAAAGCTTAAAAAACCTAAGTATGTGAAGTCTGGAGGCGAATGTACCCCAAAACGGAGGTCTGGTTTTTGTGCGAGGGGACGCGACCGTGGAGGCGGTAGAAAATGGAGAGGGTAAGAAACGGTGAACGGGTAAGATGTGTTTGTTCCACACGAGCTATTGTCCGCCAAGACTACCTTTCCATTGTTTGTTACAGTCTCGCCCTCTCTCTTTCAACAACACGTTCTCCCCTATCGGTATCTTACATCGCGTCCAAGCTTTATACCGCGTTTCTCCGGCTCGAATATTTTCGCTGCTTTCCGCTTTCGAAAAATCTCGACTCTTCGCGTAAGACTCTATTCTATATATATATATATATATATTTTTTTTTTTTTGAATGACGATTTTGAGAAGAAGAAGTGGTTTGGTCACAATGGAATTATATGTAGAAATGGATACACAAGTTATACATGTTTTCGTTATGAATATATACATATGTAAAGTTTATTCGTGTACATATGTATAGGCGAATTTCTTTAATAGACATGGAACGTACGAATCCTTATGGGCCTGACTGTAATTCATTTAAAAAATAATAACAAAAATACACCGAGAACGTGCACAGTTGACCAGTGCCTATTGCTCGTCCCAACCGGCGAAATATCAAAATCCAACTTCTCCGAGCCGCGCGCGTGTCCCTCCTCCCTGCCGCGGATACAGATTCTCTCGCGTCAAATCACGAGTTTCTCCTCCCTCGACTAATTACTTAATTTAACGGGGAGGGGAGGGTGGACGAGTGTACTTATCCGTGTAGCACTTAGAAAACGACAAAAGTCCCCGAAAATCGAACACAAAGCGAGCCGCGAGAAGCGGTAAAATGGTGACAGGAGTAGGGGAGGGTTGGAAAAACGTAGAAAACTACAAAAGATTTCAATCTGTCGGTCTTTGTAGGAGCAAAGCGTTTGCACGTGCACACAGAACCGCGCGGTCTCATTCACCTACCCGTCAGGTGGGCGAAGGGGGCGGATAGAGGGGGTGGGCACGCGGCGTACGTAGCGCAACTTGTACCTGGCCCGAGCAAAGTACTCTGTCGGTGCTCTTTATTGTCATACACTCGGTGCACCCCGGCCCCGCTATAATAATAATTAAAGTTCCGTGCACACAATCATAGTAATGGCCGCCGGTGGCACCGGTGTTGTCCGCCCGCGACGTCGACGAACGGCCAGACGCTCGAAACGAGAGAAGCGAACGCGAATAACCCGACCGACGGCGCAGCCCAGTGCCGTCACACTCGAGTGTACGGAGAACTCACCCCTGCGCCCCGTCGCGCGGACCAGACCAAGGAGAACGATGACGAGGAAAGGGGCGCAGGGGTTGAACGTTGTCGTACGACGAGGAACGACGTCCAGTCGAAGGCAAGACGGTGAAAGAGAACGAGAGAGAGAAAAAGTGAGAGAGTGACGAGCGTTGGGGGATGAAGGTGTGCTGGGGGGCGATGAGATGGTAAGGGGAACACCTCCTGGAAATATTCTAATAAGCAAAATTTTCGCTTTTGTGTTTAAGAAAAGAGAAAGAAGTGGCGGCGAGTACCGCTCGCGGAGAGGGTAGGACCGACGAGAGGGAGCAAGATCGGAATGGAAGCGCGGAATGGAAGCTCGGAAGGAATCCTGGCCTGGCCCTGTACTCTTCTGGTAGTCGCGATGTTGATGGTGGTGGGTAGCGATACCGGTCTTCAAGGAGTTAGAATCGAGGAACGAGGCGGCCGGGTGAAGCTGGAGGAGTTGGAGGCGGGGGTGGGTGGGTCAGAGGGAACAAGGAAATGAGAGGAAAGTGGGGGAGGGACGGACGTGCAAGTAAGAGTTCGACGGATGAAGAAGAGGAAGAAGAAGGCGAAGAAGACGGACCGAGGCACGGGGGTTGAGTTGGTCGTATTGTCTCAGCGGGGTGGTTTCTCGCGGGCTGCGGGGACCGAGGAGACAGATCGCGGAGAGGAGGCGAACGCGAGAGGGCGGGGGGGGGGGGGGAGGGGGGGTTGGGGCGGGTTCCCGTTCGGGGGATGAGAAGGACGAGGAGCAGGAGGGGGCAGGAGGTTAGGCAGTCGAAGGAACGAAGTGGGCGGAAGAAGAAGCGGAGGCAGAAGAATGAGAAAAGAAGAGGGCGACCGGTGGGGAGAGGGTGCGGGGTGCACGGCGGCGAAGGGGGTAAGACGCTGCATGAAGGGTTGGAAATGTAGATAGAATTTCTTCATTTCACGTCCTTCGCCCCACACCCTCCCTTAGCTCACCCTCGTCGACCGCCACCGCGATCTCCACCCTCCCCCTCCTGCTCCTTCGCCGCCCGCCTTCTTCGTCTTTTCCTATGCTACCATTTCTCTTCTTTCCGCGCCATCCCCCTTATCCACCCACACCTTCTCGACACCCCTCCGCCAACCCCCGACCCTCTCCTCTCATTTCACCCATCCCCGCCATTCTTTCTCTTAAGACTCCGCGGCAGAGGAATCGTTAAAATCTGGCCGTACCCTCGGTACCCACCCTACCTTGCTACCCTCCAATGACCTTCTTCTCTCTCGCACCCCTGCAATCTCGCAGGCTCTTTTCTACTTTCTCCCGTTGCCTGCCGTCGGAGCTACTGGCCCCCCGCTAACACCCACCCACCCCCGCACAGTCACCAGCCCTTGAATGCCGCTCAGTCACTACTTACTTTCACGGGTGGTTCAGAGGGATTCGTGGGGGAGGTAGGAGGACCGCTGGGTATCCCGGTGGATAGTATTCCGGTATTAATCGGATGGAGAGACTTGTATGGGAATTTTTTAGATGTCCCCACCCCCTTCCCCCAACCGTCCCCTCCAACGTCCGGAAACTGCCGTCATTGTGGAAGCCAGAACCGATTCGGTCGATGATTAGAGCTCGTTATCGTTAATGGCAATTAATGCGAAATCACTCGCGACGATTGTTACCCCGTTATATGCAATTGGATTCGATGCATGCGCTCGAATAACTTGGGAATGGAGTTGGGGGGATGCTGGAATTAATTTATGTGAAATTATCAAGATTCTTCTTGGAGGGGAGAAATTATTGTAAGAGGGGGGAGGGTGGGGTTGTTCTTTGTTATCGGTAACGCCAATAAAAAAGTTTAAAACACATGTGTCAAACTAACTGGCTTCCACACTAGCTTCGACTAAATTGTTCAATTATAACAAAGTTTCTACCATCTGTTACAAGTATTACCTCCCTTCCTCTAACTTTTACCAGTATCCATCTTCGCTACTTTCCTCATTTTCTAAATATTACATTTCTCAAATAAAAAACACCGAAAAAATCTTGCACGTGTCCCTGTTACTCTCTGTATTTTTTAATAGCATTGCAACTTGTCGTGTACATCATTATCTAAGCGTAGAATTGCCTAACAGGGAACATCGACGAACAATTTCGCAGTGTCAAGTTATCCCGCGGTATCCTGCGTACTTTTAGCACCGCTGGTGGATACAAGCGGTGCCAAGAAACGGCGTAACATTATAATTTTAATTAAGCAGTTTGCTCTTAGACGGTTAGAGTTCATCGTGGTGAATCCCAAAGTAGTAAATCAGTCCCCGAAGTTCACGACGTAGCGCATGGATTTAGGGTCAAAGACGATCGCGTCGTCGGCTCTTCTTCCTCTTTTGCTTCCCTCGAAGCAAAACAGTGACAAGGGGTAACCAGAGTGTTTTCGAGCGACGCTCAAGGGTTATTGTTTCGGGTACTGTGAATTTACATTATTTCCTCCGACCGGTCTCATTGTTCGTTCATTTTTGAACATTGCATTCTCAGTCACGAATCCGTCGTCGTTCCTGCGTCTCGCGATACATTTGTATAAGCGTAATTACTGGTGCGATGGCGCTCTATGTTTTTCGTAATTAAAATCAGTCGTTCTGTTCCCCCTCCCCCCACAGACTCTTTCCTTTCATGCGTTCGCATTGTGAGACACAGGAGCCAAGCCCCGATGTTACCTTTATCATGTCACATTCGTTGAATTCTTCGCGGTGGATTGTCTTCGATTGAGCCGCGAGGGTTCGAATGCATTCAGCTTTTCACGCATCTTTTATATGGGTCGCTAGTGACGATTTTCTGCGATGTGTGGCACCAGAGACGGTTGCAAAGTTTTACATTTGAAATGGGAATTTAATAACATTCGATCACTTCTGTATGTTAAAATTCGAAAAACCGTGTCTCATATATCTTTTACATTTTATCCCAAAAATCTTCCGAAAAACGACGGTTCAATTAAGACACTCTTTGGGTTACTGTGGACTAAAAAAATTAAAAATGCAGGTGTTTATGTTACGTGTCATTCAGTTTGGAAATTTCATGATAGAATTTAGATTAGGATGAATTATTAATAAACATTGGTGGAACATTTTCGCGCAAGATAATTTTATTTTCTTGGCTAGAGACGCGGTTTTTTATTAACAATATAACGCGTTTTAATGTTAGTTTCCAGTCACGACATGGTTTGCGAGAAGAGTTCCGAGCCCAGCACTTGAGAAATGACGAGATGCGACGCGGACAAAGCGTTCACGGTATATACTAGGGTATTTAGCGGAGAGACGGTGACACTAGCCCTTAGTCACTAGGTGAATTGCGAGTCGAACTTGGCGAGAGGTCGACGTTTGGATTAGAAAGCGCGACGCAATGAGTTACATGTTTTGAAGATCCAACTGTTCGATGGTACCCTTAGAAACTCGGACTAAGAACACACTGGTCTAACAGAAGTCATCCTACATTATTACCATGTTTTTATATGGTAATAAATTGCACTTTTAATCGAGAAAACGAATTGAATATAAATTTTAACGTTTCACGATAGCATGTTTTCATTTTAAACATCGTTTTTGCAGGAGACTTCTAAATTTTAACGTAAAAGAAGTGTGAGGCATAGCTATCTGAAATTTAATGTACATATTCATTCGCGTTTGTTCGTGTTCAACATACGATTGGAGTAGTCCTCTTCATCGCAGTCGTATCAACGAAGGATATGGGTATTTAGCTAGCGAGTAAGATGAATGTCGAGTAAAAAATACGGGCAGAGTATTCTTTCCCAAAAAGTAACTTCCGCGAAGCTCATTATCTCCTATAATAAATCAACAACGACTGTCGGGCGGAACACGCGATCGCCAGCGGAGGAACCGCTGGCTTTAACGTCGCGACGATAAATTTCTGAAAGGCGGATGACATCAATTACAGTCGTGCGTGTTCCGTCACGCACACAACAGCGTTAGGCCAATCAAGTGGGATACTGGTTAGTACCGATACGTATTTCTCAAACGTTGCATTGAGGTGTACTACTTAAATTCTGCTTGAAAAATTCAATCCATCAACACTCGGAAACATCCTCCGTTCCAACGTCCCGAATTTTCTCGATACCGCATCGTCACCAACAACGACAGACATAAGAGCACAGTGAATCAGTCTTTCAATCGCGATATCAATTTAAACAATCGTGGCCACGTCGTCAGGTATCGCCTTAGAACACGTTCAAGTCCCCATCGTTAACGTATCCTCCTCTCACACGGTTGCCCCGCGAATGTAACATGGCGTTGACGACGAGATGTCTCGAGCATCCCGCACGGTCGATCCGCGTCCTGGCAGCTCCGTTCCTTTGTTTCGTCTCTAACAAAGTCAATTCGCGGTAAAAAGTTCCGGCGCCTGTAATTATTTGCATCCACGCGTCGGAGCGACGTCTGCGCCACGAAAAAGGGGTGCAGGAGGGCGGAGGGTAGGGAAACTTATACGGGATCCGCGGGTGGCAACCCTCCGACTTGCGTGAAAAATATGTAAAGTATTGATTGCATTTTATAATTACTTGGGAGCCGGTCGTCTTAGCTACCCTATCCACTCGCCCTCACCCTCTCGGCGTTCTCACACCCTTCTGCTGCCATCCACCCCGAACGATCTCTCTTTCTTCGTCTAGTGTCTCATTTCCTTTGCCGCTCTCCCTCGCTCAGACCGTTTCCTTCTTCTCCGAGCGGTTAGAAAACAAGCGAACACGATCCACGAGTTATGCGCGTATTCTTATGCGATCGCGACCAAATCAGCGAGATGGTCGGAGATCGGAGACGCGGTCCAGTAAGCGGGAAATGGGCTCCAAAGTCTCCATAATAATCTGTTCGATCAGTTTGGCAAGGTGTGACCCTGCTTCGAATCGCGATGACTCTAAGAGAGATTTGTCTTTTCGTCCTCGTCGGGGTTTTGTTCGATGCAGCGCAGGAAAGTTTGCGCCAGGCAAGGGACGGGCAGGGTAGCGAGACAAGGACCGAGATACAATTAAGATTTATCTAGCAACGCAAAGCGGACTGATTAAAAGTTGGAATGGTACTTTACAAACACTTCATTAATAAACACGGTTTTAGGAAGACGGCGAGTTCGCAGTAGTTTTTCGAGCCCGCTCGACGCGTAGCATTTGTCAGGCGTTCTGGATTCGAGCGAGTCGCGTTTAATACGCGAAAGGGAAACGTAAATATTTTATCTACCGCGGAGTGGAACGCTGTGCGTGGTCAGCGTTTTAGGTGAGCTTGGGGAAACGTCAAAATTCTGTGAATGCAATTATTTTTCAACATTTGATGCAATCAACGGAAAAAAATGAAGGAAACGTCTACGAACATTAGTTACCAGTAAATAAACTAAAGTAAACAAGCAATATTCTTTGGGACAAATAGGATCCACTATTATCCACAAGGCACACGGTAGCGTTTATCTGTCAGTTCCGAACGATCCTCCCGTTCTCATTATCATCCAATTAAATTCATCGTAAAGCTAGACTACCCCATAAAACCTCGTTAAACGATAGAAAATTGAAAGACAGTGGGATACACGGCCGGCCGTTCGATGACTACTTAAGCGTCTTCTCGAACACTCACTAATCGTTAATTACTCGATAGCTATGAAAACTTTCAATCTGAAGCAGGACTTTCACATGTAAATTCACCTGGCACCAGCAATAACTGCCCCCTAGAACTGGTGTTCACGTTTTGTTTGTTTTCTTTTCAATATCTCCACGATCTTTAAAGACAAATTTTGTACTGCAACATTAAGGGGGTTGGCACCCCGAGAAATCGCCTCTCTACCACTCTCCCACACCCAGTGTCATCGAACATGGAAATCCCACTTCGCACGCGGTCGTCCAACTTCCGTCGACGGACAGTTCCCATTCCGCCCCGTTGGCCGGCAATTTTCGTGGCGAGCAGCTGGAGACCTATTGCGAGCAATGATTCCCCGCTTCTTCAGGATTTAAGACGAATGAATCTTACGTGTACGCGCTGGGGGCTGCTTGGTAGCGGGAATATCGGAAAGGAAAAGGAGGGAAACGCGGAACAGGAGACAGACAGGGGAAGGAAAAGGAAAAGTTGCGCCGTGGCGAGGGGGGGAACGGCACAGGGTGAATTCGAGGCGCGAGTAGCGGGCCAGGGGTGCCTACGGGAGAGAGGGGATGTCAGCCAGGGAAAGGGTAGGTAAAGAGGGCCACTGTTTTTACCAACCAGCCTGCGACTGCCGCGGACTCATTTACTCTTGGTAAACTAACACCGTCTCGCTCGGTCGACGCACACACGGCTCTATTCACTCACACGATTCCCTCGGCAGCGCGGGGGAGTTTCTCGACTACACAAGCAATGCCTGAGCACGGCTGTCGGACGGAGACAAACGCTCGCGAACCTGCATCGCATGCATACGTATGGAATCGGAACGAACGAAAAGTACAGCGAGGGGTAGCCCGCGGGGAACGCCAGAGGGTGATTTCGACTCGGGCCAAAATTATTCGTACAGTATAATCGCGTCCTAGGGGTTATCTATTCGCGTACAGTGGATCAAGAACTACGGAAGGGCTGTTTTTGAAGATAAAGGGGTGTTAAAAAGCAGCATGTACATCTGTCGAGGCCTTTGTATAGAGGGAAATAATATGATTACTTAACACGTTGCCAGACTCGTGAAAACTAGTTAGAACTACCACGTTCCACTACCGTGGAACTAAATTGAATAATGCATGAAGCAATTGCATATAATTTCTATACAGCATATAAGAACTACATACTAAAATTTGAAAACGGTCATTTGTCCGGTCGTGATAGGTTTAGTGTTAATTACTTCATCCATAACCATATGCACCCCCAAAAATTAAGGTCTCAAATAGTCAAAAAAAAAAAAACCTACTCACTTCAAACAAGCGACCGATACGGCAGGTGTCGATGGTCAAACCCCAGGATAAGCGATCTATGCCTCCCGCTGACGCCCTCGACACCCTCTTGTTGGCCATCCCCGCGCCCCTCGCAGCCAACTGACCACGTCCCCCCGCGGTATCAAGAAACGGTTGACCGCGAGTCGGTGATCGCGAACGGGGGCGGCAGCGTGTTGTACACTTAGGCGAGTGGCATCGTGGGGTGGAATTGAGGGGTTGGTTTTGGGGGGAGGTGAAGGTGGAGGAAGAGGCAACGGGAACGCACGTAAGGGTTTTCTCGGTTTCTTACAGCGAAGGAGTGGGAGTTTGTCGGAGGTTGGAGCGCGTGGGGGGGGCCGAGGGGTGTATGGGGTTGAGGGTAGAGCAGCTCTGCCTAGAAGTTGCGCCCAGCATTTTAATCGATTTCATTTGCGCGCACGTGAGAGGGAGGGAGACGGGACAGGGAACCGAGACAGGGAAAGAGTCCCGGTGGCTTTCGAGGGGGCCGCGTGCGAGCGGGAAAGAACGAAAGGGAGACCGGGTGGGTGGAACGGAGACGGGTATGGAAAACGGCGGGTAAAGGCGAGAGGGAGAGAAAACGAGCGAATCGAAAGAGCGAGTCTGTTGCCGTACAGAGGGAGAACGACGAAAGGGAACCAACCTGGCGAAAGAGAGAGGCCACGCTCGGCTCCTCTGGTGTATAAACCTTTCTTTGTTTTGCTTTGCTTGCGTCATTAGGGGTTGGGGATGGATGAGGCGAAGGCGGCGGCCGGGTGGCGGGTATACCGACGCGGGGGTGGATGGGAGAGGGGGAGGGGGTGGTAGGACTCCACAGGAGAGGGCGTGGTTCTTCTGCAATCTACATATAGGCATCCGTGCAGACGACTTTAGTACGTATGTAGGTATGTGTATGTTTGCGAGGATGCATGTGTGTATCCCTTCGTAGGTGCACACCGCGTGCTACGGAATTCCCTATTCGTGAGAGTCGTCGCCATCGCCGTCGTCGTCGTCGTCGTCGTCGTCGTTGTCGTCGTGTCCCTACTTATAATTCGCATGATGGGTCGACACACGCTCGAGTTAAAACTTTGCCATGTATCTCGTGGCTTGAGCGCGCCCAACCAACCTCCTCCCCTCAGGACTCGGTTCTATTCCTTCCAAAGGGCGGCAGCCATACGAGGGACCGCTTTATATCCGCATTTCGCGTGGAAAGAGACTGCGAAAATACGTTCACTGTATAATGTCGTCGGTAAAACGAGGTTCGCGATTTTACGTAGACTTTTAACACCCACCGCGTATCACCTTTTGGGTGCGCGACTTCTCGATCCCTCGGGGGATCAGGATGAACGAATGGGTCAACCGACGGGGGATGATAGGGAGCACAGAGTAGGTGGGAAGTTAAAGTGAATATTATTACAGTTATTACGGACGCGTAATACAATTTTTAACTCTGGATTTAAATTTAACCTTTACACTAGAATTATCGTTTTTGCTTTAGTTTGTCTTCGGTTAATTATACCTTAAATTTTCTTGAGGGCAAAGAAATTGCTTGCAGCTATTTAAAATTTGTGTTTTTCCAAGACGCATACACTTTCCCTGGATAAATCGATACTTATTATGTAAACAACCCCGACACATTCGTATCGAGATTCAAGAACACCTTCCTAACGAGAAGATTTAAATTTTCGCTACGTCTTCGACGGGTGACGTTGCAACGTTATCTTGCTCGCCTCGCATAAATAGATCGACACTTCGGGGAGTAATATTGCCGAGATCCGATTGCGGAGGAAGGTTCTACGTAAGTTCGAGTAACTTGTCTATATTGGATGTCGTAGTCTACGGTTCCGGTAAATAGACACTAAACGTTAACCCTTTGGGGTCGACGGCCACCGACATAAGGAGTTTTCACCATAAGTCGCCGGCTACCATCCTGGGACGAGATTATGTCATGATTTTATCAGACAGAGACACGGAGTATCGTTTGCACGTGGCGCTTATGCCAACTGTTTATATAAACCAGTGGTTTTCAAAGTTTTTGGAAGTCGGTATTTCCCGATGAGAGACGTGGAGGCCATTTTTGATATTTGTGAAACCCATTAGAAAATTACTACAAGTTTTCATTTGCGATTGTATACACACCATTCTAATTTAATATGCTTGCTAGGTTCCAGGGAAAGCAACTCGTGTCCCTGCACGGTGCCCGACTACCGCAAAGGGTTAACCTTTACGACCATATGACGACCGAATCTCCTTAAGGAGCGTAAGCGCGTGTTATCGTGCAATTTAAACATTCAGAACTTTGGAATTAGCGTTTCGAGGCATGACGTTATCTGTTCGATCTCTTATTACGCTATACTGTGCATCAATTTTTCAATGAGATTCTTCACGTAACGGAAGTTTGTTTGGAATCTCGTCGCGATTGCAAATACGATACAGGTGAAATCATTATATACATTGAGATCATTATGATTTCTTTATCAGAATGTTTTAAGTCATACTCTGACCTGTTATAGAGAGTATAACCAATGTCAAACAATGTCAATTCATGAAAAACGTCACGAATTAAAAAATTGACTCGTTGAATTTTAATTGCAAACAAATTGAAAAGTGGAGTATCAAGTGCGATAGAAAATAAGATGGCGTGCGAAATTAATGTTGGACAACAAACTCACTCGAAGAACAAAAATTCACCCCAATCCTAACCGAAGAAGGAAGTCCTCCGCGTCTGCCGTCGCAAGACACCCGAATATGTTCAACGGAAACCTCTGTGTGAACTCGATATCGAAGGTTAACGACGCGACACTCGAAGGCGGAAGCGATGTAGGAGACTTGTATAGTAGTCGGCGTACCAGGCATGGTAAACTAAGGGTGCAGGGGGATGGATAAGTGGATGAAACAAGTCCGAGAAAAGAGAAGAGAAAAACTGAAGAGACCAGAATCGTATCGGACAAGATAATTGAATAAAAAGAATGCTCGTAATGAGTAAGAGGAAACGAATGATTCGTTGTAAAAATTAAATTAAATTAGTACGAGAAGAAATAATAATTCAGGTCTGAAAGGATTAACAAATTTCTTCCGCTGCTTCAGAAAGTGGCAAATTAATTATATCCTGCGTCCTTGCGCCATTAACCGAGTCCAAGATATCCAAAACTGCCGGTTGATCGAGATCAGGGATAACAGAATCCCGGTTCAATCGGAGTTTCCGCGTTATTCGAAATAGCCAAGACGTCCCGATAGGAGAGAAACCTCGGGAAAAGAACGGCCCGCGGGAAGAACTCGGGCAAACAGGTAGGTAGCGGTCAGCTGACGGGGTAACACGGGCAGGAGTCACGTGTCGCGTGGCCGGCTGGTTCGAGTTGGGTAGCTCATGCCAGACCGAGTGGCCAGCCCACGTGGCGAGCCGGTGGGGAAAAACAACGAAAACGAAGAAAGGCTTTTCAGCGGGCGTGCGGTGCCCGTGGGTCGTGGCACCGTCCAGGGGGTGGGAGCGAGGCGGGAGAGTAACGCAGAGATTTTATTGGCGTCTGTACGGGATGGTCCACTGCGTGGTCAGCTGGCGTCGGCGCGGCTTTACGCGCGCGAGTCTCTTCTGACAGGGTGGAGTGGTAGGTGGCCGTGAGAGGGGCTTCCAGGGGGTGTGGGTTGAGAGGGTGCGAGCAGTCGTCGGTACGAAGGGTGGGGCTCGGTCACCACGTGGCTGAGCACGTGGTCTTTACCCTCCGACGAGTCCCTATCCTTTCTCTCCTCTCGCCCGCCGCTTCGTTCGCTTCCATCGCCTCTCTCTTTCGCGCTATCGACGACGTCATCCTTCGATATCCTCCTCTCGGTCGACACCGTGCCTCCGCCAGGATCTCGTGCACCTGTTTCACCTATCTTACACGCGGCACGCACGCCCCCGCCGCCTGGCTTCTTTGCGTGATCGCCTTTGCCCTAGCTCGCGGTTAACGGATCTACGCTCGCTCAACCGTCGCTCGAAACGCGGATTCTCTATTTGTGCGCGATTTATGCAAATTGCACGGTGACAATACGCGGTGACCTATACGGTTTTAGCTTGGGAATGTCGAAATGGCTGTGGGGTATTATTGTTAATTTGCAGCAGGGAGACTAGGGAACCGTGTTGGTGATTATAGTGGATGCACTTGGGCGAGAATGTCGTATTAAAAAATATATGGTTCTCGGAGTACTATGCGGAGATGACAAGTTGGTTAGTGAGTTTGATTGGTAACAGTGTAATCTCTTTGATTATATTACGGAAGTAATACGTTATAATCTATACTGTACCGTAGAATATAAAAGATCATTCTGTTACCAATCCGACCCGCAATTTCTCATTTCTGCACAGTATATGCTGAAACGTATAGAGAAAAATACGAGCGTTACGTCAGAAGAGAATGACTCTTTTTGACTCAGCTTGTTCGAAGAATAACAAAAAACAGGATTGAGTTGAAAAGACAACATATTGCAGAGACAAAGGGTAAAGGTCGAGGGTCACTGTCTCGCAATCTAACCGTGGATAATAGCCACCAGTTAATTTCGAATTGTTCTCGCAAGGGCGCTCGGTGTTTTTAAGACCGATTGGCTCGTGACATCAAAAAATCGGATGCGTTAAATATTCAATAGCGAACGCACGAGCATCGCGTTTGAAAGTCTCCTTGGAAAGGTGGCTCGTGATCGCGCATTAAAGGGCACGTGGATGTGCAGCAGGAATAAACGCTGCGAGGGTTGATTCGGAGCGCGAGGGCGCAATAAAAGCGTGTCTAAGTTGGACTGATGTCACGCCAGAAGTCAGGAATAAAGGGTCTGGATAAATAAAGTCTGGACGACAGGGTCTACAATATTGTGTAATTCGATCGTGTCACTTATTGTGATTTATCGCTTTGCTCTTGCTTAGATAACTTTCTTCATTCCATCGAATGGAATGAAGAAATCTCTATTAGGGATATATCAGTGGCCAATTAGGGCCCACTGGTCCCCTTATATAGCTCGGATACCTCGGGGTTGCTAAACCCGTACTGTAGTTACAATTGAACGTAGCTACAGCCCCTGAGGGCATATTTTTGTACATATCATTGCAAACATATAATCGTGGAGAGTATTGAATTAAGTTTAGAAGTAAACTTGTATCTGCAATATTATCTCCAGTTCTGTCTTTGTCAACATCTTTCTCTTCATTCTTACTAATTGTACGTCACCAGAGAATCAAATCGTTTGAAGAGCAGATTTAATTATATCACCTTCTCGATACATCGTCGATAACAATTTTGGTAACAAGGAGTTAAATATACTCTTATAAAATAACGAGTAATTCAATAAACCATTGAGTACTCCTATTCCTGACACAACCAAGAATAAAGCGTTTCCATAGACCGAACCATACAAAGCGAATCCCGATAAAAGATGAATACAATTGGAAATCGTTTAACACCTTCACCGCGGCACGGAGCATATATGTCTGGAATTGTATTCCGTTCTGAGGCATAGTTCGTCGAACCTTCGTTACATGCTAGGAAGACGTCTCGGTAATTTCTCTATCATTCGACAACTTCTCGCATTCCAACACTAATTGTCTCCGTATCGAAGTCTATTTTCTCGAGGAGAAATTTTCTTGGTTTGTTGATGCAATACACGCCGATTAGCGAAGAATCGAATTCATATACAACGACCTACGATCGCTGAATATATGTGACTCTACGTATTAAAAATATCAACTATATTTGTTATGTTCGATAGTTAAAGCACGCCAATGTGTACAATTTCGGCGAACGCTACCGTTCACTGGCGGTTCTCCGACCGAGTAGACAGCCGTAGCGAAGAAAGGGTTAATCAATAAATTATATTACTTCTGACTCGATTCGAATTCTATCGAAATTTAAAGTTTGAATATTTATCGTGTAACCAATCGGTCGAATAAGGAAGTCCCCGAAAGAAGCAGCATCGTCGTTAAGATCGATTAATTCTCGTTTGGGAGGCACGGTTAGGGGAGGCGACGCGGCATCGCGGGGACGAAGCTCGCAAACGAATTCGTGCATTATCCATCGAGAGGCTCTGGGTGAGATTTTCCTTAAAACCTGGCGACTCCCCGGTGTCAACTTTGCAGATACGCGCACACGAGTGCCTCGCGAGGGTCTGGGCGAATAAGCGCAGCTCGCGTCAGCTTATTAGAGGGTGAACGCGCGAGTGTTTGTCGCGTGTACGTGCATAGATCTAGCCACACGTGCGGGCATGTGGCGCTAGCGAGAGGAAGAGCAAGAGTAAGGAGTAAGGAGTAAGGAGTAGAAGGTAAAAGAGGGTGAAGCGTAGAAGGAGGTGGGTACACGACATGTCATGCTGTGCCTGGCTCGCCTCCACCTTCTTTCAGCCACCTCAGCCCACCGTTCGCCAACGTTCACCCCCTTCCCCCAGGAGGCAGCCTCATCCCCCTCGGCGCCGCATCCACTGCCACATCGATCCACCTTAATGAGTGGAAAGAATAAGACAGCCTCCCCTACTGCGAAAGCGGAGTTTCGCCCTCCCCTACGACGGTGAACGACGTCGTGTATAGGAAAGAAGGGGTCGCGGGAATCGGAGACGGGCGAAGGAAACGGGACTCGAGCCTAGTCGTGGCGGGCGAGGACGACGAGGAGGGAAAAACCTCGAGAAAGAGAGGGTCAGAAAGAGAGAGGGAAAAAGGGATGGAAAAAGAGAGTCAAGAAGAGCGAAGGAGAGGGCCAGAGGGGGCTGAGTTTCAAGAGGTGAGGAGGTGATGGAGTTGGAGGCAGAGGGGTGGTAATGCTTCCGTTGTTTCGCGAGTGAGGGAGGCACGCACGCACCCCCGGCTCTCATCCCCCGTTTCGTCCAACCGACCCCTTCCTTCGGCCCCCCTCACGGCGCCGAGGAATGTTAATTCCCGGCGCTTTAATTCTTACGAATATTTCCCTCGTGCCTGGGGACTCGCGGGAGAGCCGGAAAAGACGAGAGGTGAGGAAGAAGAAGAAGAAGAAGAAGAAGAAGAAATACGAATCAAGGAAGAAGGATGACAAGCGAAGGAGAGGGGCAGGATTGCACGAAGAATAAGACGAAGGAACAGAACCCCTGAAGGCTCGTCGTTTCTCACCACCTTGGCGTCGGCTTCGTCTCTCCTACTTGTTGTCCTTCTCTCTCTTCCTCCTGCTAGCCTCTCGGTTTCTCTGTCGCTCATTTTCTCTTTCCACACTCTGCAGTTCGTATACGACGTCTCGCGGATTTTAAGCTTCACGGTAGTTTTCGAGTGCCTTGCGGAATCGCAAGCTTGAACGTTTTTAAGCGGGCTTGAACGGTCGTCGAGCGACACGAAACGCGAAACCTAAACACCAGTCGCTAAATGCCGATGGTTCACACGATGAACTGCCCACGCGATGAC
This sequence comes from Hylaeus anthracinus, assembly GCF_026225885.1. Lineage (NCBI taxonomy): Eukaryota > Metazoa > Arthropoda > Insecta > Hymenoptera > Colletidae > Hylaeus > Hylaeus anthracinus. The sequence continues at coordinate 11,809,334 of NW_026534337.1, forward strand.
TTCGAACTTGGATCGTTTGTTTAAAACGGGCGAATTCTATTAGGGTAAACCTAAAGCTTCTTACGATTTGTCTTCCTTCTTTTTACGTTCTTTTTCGACGACTGTTTAAAGCGAATAAAAGTACTGGAATTTTATTTTGTACACAGTCCCACTACATCTATCGAAGAATTTCACATTTATTTTATTCCGAAATCTACGTAGACTTCAATATTTACGATGCCTATCCGACAATCGCATCCTGTATTTCTAGCAACAAGATTAAGTAACCTCTACCATCGCTGATTGAACGTGTAGTTTCCTTTGCAATCATGCTCAATCCAAGTCAAACACACGTTCGGATAAATTAATCGAACAGACGGTCGGTCTGCAAGTAAATACGAGGCGTGAACACTTTGTTTCCTTCAGAAACAATTACTATAAAGAAAACAACCAATAATCACCAACTCTGATTGTTCCTATGGTACAATTCTAATTAAACAAAATGAAAAAAGGTGACTCAAGGGGTTAAATACTCCTTGGAGAGCGTACACGACCCGTTAATAAACATCGTAAATCGATCTTTTCGCGTCCGCCGTGTTTCGTTCATCCGTAACATTGTCATTACAGGTTCAATCTCGAATCGTAACAGGTTGTCCCATTTATTCGCGTAGGGGTTTTCTTGTCCCGATGCTTATTACACTAAATAAACCGTGTCTTGTTCCTGGAAGCGTGGCGCACAGTAAAACGAGAGCTGTCTACAGCTTCTAAGAACGCGATGGACAACAACGCGTAGGCAGGTACGTAACTTAAGGTAAACGTGGACGTCGCTTTTTCCCAACACGACGAAGAAACGATGACAGATCGACTTGGATCGATGGGAGAGAGAGAGAGAGAGAGAGAAGCCCCTCCTCGCGCGTGCAAAAACGGAAAACCGATGAACAGAGATGAATTCGCCGAGGAAGAAGCAAATAGAGAGTCAAAGAGAAAAGCGTAACTACCACGGTTTTTGCCGGGACCGTCATATCCGGTCATCTGTCTGTTGTAGCATTTATTCCTGGTCAGGTCATGGCTGAGAGCGTGTTTATTCGAACAAATCATTGATATACTTCAATGCCTCGATATTGCCTCTAATGATTTCTATCGTCTTTCCAGAGTGCGTGGATGTCGCGCAGAACTCGATCGAATTCTGTTGATTCGATTCGATACTACGAGTAACCTTAATATTCGAGCATCTAGGTATGGAGTCTTACGGTATGAAGTAACTCCAGTGGTTCCTATTATTTTTGCAGTCAGAATTGGTGGACATCTTAGAGAATGCCAACGAAAAATGCTGCAGAGTTCATTTGGAGAGAGCAATCTCATTAAATTGGGTTGAAGCATTTCACCAGGAATTTCTTCATATTAACATGATTTCCAATGCGCCTTGTTTCTGCTCGGTTTCCCTTACGGTCGATACTCCCTAGTTCCCCTTTATCTTATTCAATTCCACGTCTCGATACATACTCTTACCAGACGAACCAGACCCGCAGTTTTGCGCGATATTAAATTATTAGGGGAAGGCCAAGTCTCGAACCGTTTCACCCTCCAAGCTCGAATCACATATTACGTAATCCGTATTCGTAATTTCCGTAAGAAAGAACCCCGTATCGAAATTTATTACACCGCGTCTCGTCGTAACTTGTTGATTCGACATACGCGTTATCGTTCAGAAATTTCGTTAATTCTTCGAGGACTACCATTTGAAATAAAAATGAAACCCAAGCTGCCTAACCTAATCTAAAAAAAAAAAAAAAAAAAATAAAATAAAATAAAAAAAAAGGAGGAGAAACTGCTACGAAAAATTGATTTCTGATGGGCATTTCACGAATTGGTATCAGTTATCCTAGCACGCTACCAAGGGGGCGACCTCACGCTGACAAACTGGCGTAAAATATCGGCGAGCGATTCGTGTCAGCGGGCGAATAGCATCTTAATCTCAGCTCTGCGATCTGGAGTATAAACAACGTGGCTCGCGATGGGTACACGTGTACGGTGAGCGGACACGTTGTACGTATCGAGCAGAACGGAGGAGAGGCACGCCGCAGCTTGATCTAAACTCACCGCAAACGATAAATTCAGCCGACGAATAAAATAGATCTCGACTAATTGCGAGAGATGCACGACACACTTGCACGCTTCAACGATCGCTGCCTTTCCTTTTCCCGCTTAGGGGTAGGCCCGTCGCGCTGTCCTTCTTCGGGATACGCTTATTTTCGCCCCGTCTTGCCTTATCGGCTCCTTTCTCTTTCTTTCATGTACACATCCTCCCACTGGTTCCGTCTTCATGCTCTAGAACGTGGCATGCACTCCTTACACTCTGCGGTGGTGTCCTATGAGGGGGTGGGCAGGTAGGGCGCGCGGAGGTGTAAGGGGAGGTAGGCTTCGATGCTTGGTTAAACCTCTAGGAGATCGGGTTATGCACACCGCAAGTTCGTCCACAGATTCACCGAGTGATGGGTACGAGTGATGAATCAGGTGTTCTTGGATACATCGAAGATTGGCGAGGTGAGATGATTTGTTTAGGATAGGGAGAGGCTGGGGGTAAGCTGGTGGTAAGGGTGTAGCGGATAAGTTTAACCCTTTGAGCTCGTAATGTCGAGATTTGTATTATTCGAAGAAGCTCGTGTTAAAATATTATACATATAAAAGATTGTTGACACATTGTTGACTCTTGACCTATCATCAGAAGCTGCTATCACTTATAGTTAGTCCTATAAATACTCGTAAGTATGCTTAAAATAAATGACGAAATAATGGGAATCACTGCTAATTCGGCCTCATGACATACTTAAATTATTGACTTACTCCACTGAAAACTGGCGATTGACCTCGCGGTTATCCAATTCCGAAATAATCGAGGTTCGTCAGTCTTAAATGAAGCCTTAAATCAATAACGACGCGTTAAAAGAACTTTCTGTATCGTAGATCTCACGATTATACATAGAAGGGACGAGAGCTGGTCGACCGAAATAAACCAAGGGACCTATCAATATAAATCATAATTCGATTAATAATCCCGAGTTATTTAAACGTTTTTTCCAGAGAGACTAACGCGACTCGCGGCGAATCGAACCTAAGGGAAGCAGAATATCTAGATACTTTTAAATTAAAATGCAATAAAAATATATTTGTATTACGAACATGACTTTGTGAATAAAACAAAAAGAAAACATTTTGGAAGCACAACCCTTTATGATTAAAGGAAGAGCGAATCAATCTTTCCTCATGTTCTCAAAAAGCCCAATAGAGCGATCGAAGACATTCAAAGAAGAATACCGAACCTATCCTTCTTTACCCGAGTTACAGATAAATTTCAGTCACTTTTCGACCAGAGTCGGCGAACAAGAGCGAACCGCGAGGACGTTCGTAGCCCTCGATAGGTCTCGTGAGGAACGAGAGATCGCACGAGCGCAAAGATCAAGCAGGATCGTGCGACCCGGACCCCTCGACCTGTGTGCCTCGAACCAAGGAACGAACGAACGAACCAAACGGCCCCCTTTCGCCCTCTTCTGTCCCTCTTGTGTCCGCGCGAGTCGCCGGTCTGCTCTCGCAGTCGGCCACTTTCTTCGTCTTCTCCGACCAAGGCATCCGCTGAGGCTCCTTTGGCCACCTACACCCCCACCTCCTCGCGTGCCAGAGATGTGATCCACGCCTGTGATGCAATAACTTGGATTGTGTTACTTCACCGGTGCCGGAGTCGAATTATGTCGGATACGGTCGCGGTCTCGTATACATTTGTTGCGATCACGTGTCCGCCAACGACGAACAAGTCGACGAGCTGAAGGCTGAAGGGGATTGGCGGACGGGAATCGTGGAGACTGGGATCGTCGATAGCGAATCTCGAAAACGGCCTAACTGCGGCGGCCCCACTCCGTTACCCAGGCCCGTTTAGTAATCATGCTTTGACATTTTTCAACGTGCTTGAAGGTGCGGGATATCGACGACCGGGGCAACACGACCTGGGTCAGGAGAGCAACGTCGAACCGAACTTTTAGGATCGATACCTTTCTCGCGATGGGGAAGGGATGCAGGTTGGAGGCTTTCTTTTATTGTTAAATACGGTTGATTAGTTCGGATAACTCTGAGAGAGAGAGAGAGAGAGAGACTCGTCAGTTTAGAAGAAACTACAAGAGAAGAAAGTGAGGAAGATTGGATCAAGTTATTTGAGTATGACCTGCGACTTATATTCAACCCTAGTTTAATACAATTAATTTCGAAAAGAACCCCGAATAGAATTCAACTAGACGAAAGCCAGATCGAAAGGGTGAAGATATCCTATTCCCCCACTATAAAAAGTCGAGGTGTGCAGGTTCGACGAGATTGCCCAGGAGTCTGAGATCCAAGCGCCGCGTCATCGTGGTGCTCGGTCCGCGGATGACGGTAAATCTCATTGGCGCCGCACGTCCGCAAATCGTTCCGCGAGGCTCCCTGGTTGGGGGCTAGCTAAGTTAACCGAACGCCAACCCAGGCGCTGCCTACTCATTTTAATATCAGCTTATTACCTCTAGGCCGAAATAAATAGATAAATAGATTCCGTGGAAAGGCCTCGATCGGATTTGCCCGAGCGGCAAGGGCACTTAAGCCGCGACCCTCTTCGCCGCGACGCCGCGCCGTGGCAGAACGGTAGACCGAGAAAGAGAGAAAGATTTCCGTCCTTCTATCTGCGTTCTCTGCATCTACATCAAATTCCACCATCCGCCACTCCCACGTCCATCGTCCTCCGTAGCGGCAGGACCCAGGACTCCAGGAGTAATTAACTCCTTAACGAAGTAAACACGACGCCATCTTAGCTTCCGCTACTACCGGCATTCCGCCCTACGCCCTCGCCAAGTTTCGCGTCCCGCACCCCCGCACGCCCTCATCTTCTACCTCGTCATCGTCGTCCCTCTCGTGACGACTGCTGGCTCCTGTTAAAGTATACCTGCGCGCGAACAAGTCCGAATGGGGGACTGCGAGGCGCGAACCGTACTTTTTTTTCCAACTCCACCCCGTCCTTCGTAGCCACCCCCGCCCCCGAGATTGCAAAAGCGATTATATTTGCAGCGCATTAATGCCATTCGCGAGATGCTATGTTGCCGACGACGCCCCCCCAATCTCCGACTTCCACTGGCCTGAACAGTGACGTGAGACTTCTTCGGTTTTACACGCGCTCGGTACACGGGTAGTATTTTTTAGAAGCTAAATAGGAAATGATAAATATAATTAAGGAAAAGCGTTGATAACAAACTTCAGGTGTTACAAAGTTTTCAGCTCAGTTCGTAGTTAGTTTCTTCGTGTTTGTATTATGGGTGACAGGGATGGTTTTAAGTAATAAGAAGTTTTTGGTGGGGAATGTGATACTGGGCATTTTATTATTCCATTACTTTGTTTTTTCTTACAGGAACTAGTAGATCCCTACCAAGAGAGACCTACAAATTCATCCAAGCCCTAGCGCTAATAAAATCTCCGAAATCTAAGCATCGTTTACGTCAAAAAGCACGTTGTTAGTTTCAGGTCTCGTTAGGTCCGCAAAAGTCGCGCAAGGATTCGCGTAACTCGAGTCTCAACCGAGGTGTGTTCCCACCCTCCCTCGGAAACGAAACGTTCCGACGTTTCTGAAAGAGCCGCGGCGAGTTCCTCCGCGTTTCATTTCGGACTTCGAAAGTGCGCTAACAAGTATACGGCCACGATACATACTTGAAAGTATTTGAAATAAAGAGGCGGAATGCGGCGCCTCGTTCGCGAATGAGGGGTTGAATCCGACGGCAGCCGGAGGGGCAAGGGTAGGGGGTTCTCTGGCTACACCGTCGGCGGTGTGGAGGCGCACTAGGCACTTCTAGCTTCCATCAGCAAAGTAATTAATTTTTAATGTACTTTGCCTGCTTATTTCTTTCGTATCATGGGTTTTTTCCCGTGCCTCCGGGGGGCGAGACGTGGAACCGCCAGTGGTACGGGGCACGGAGGGAGGCGACGGTTATGAATTTCTAATGAGATTCCGCGGAGATCTGCGAGAGATTAGCGTAGCTGGAAGGTGGTATGCCGGAGGTAAAAGTGTGTACCTTGCATGTCTAAGACTGCAGCGACACCGAGGCCCTGGTTTACGAACGAAAACAAGATACCGATGATAGCCGCGAGGATCTGGGCGCTCAGGGGGTGCGAATAGTCTCGTCGAATCGTTAAAAGTCTACGCTTGGTTCTCGATCGACGTAGAGATAATTCGAGGAGGCGTAGCAACCCTGATACCACTCGCAAATGTGTCGAAACGATGCGATAAACTTTTCTTTTTAATAATATAGAGAGAGAGAGAGAGACACAAGGGTATATGTATATTTATATTGGTATTAACTAACTAGTCGTACTAAATATTACTGATATCAGCCAGGAGCAACCAGTGAAATCTTTCCCAGCAGTGAATGTGTTAAATATCTCCCTCGTTCCCTTTTGAGAAACAGTTCCCTTCCCTTACAAGTTGATTCTGTCGGGTGAGGTGGAATTTAGCTCTTTTCTATCCGAAGACAAAAGAAACTTACGAGGCTCTTTGACGAGATTTTGATGAAACTTCGCAAGCTTCTAGAGCAGGGGAAGGCATGATCTCGTATCGCGGATGCTTTTCCCAATGGAAAGAATTCAAGCTAAGGGGATGGAATCGAACCTTGAAAATCAACATCCCTGAAATTGTGCCAAAAAGAGGAATACACGTAGATCGAGACGGGATTTAAGTAACAATTCCATGTTGCTTTTTATGGGTGATGAGATTATGGGTGTAGAGATCTTTTTAAGAGTGGAGGTAGCTTTCTTTATGCGAAAAGACACTTTGATAAGTATAGTAGCTTCAAAACAATTATTGATATACGCAACATACAGGGTGAAATATTTACTGAAATAAAATAAAAATCAAGTAAAGATTCTAAAGTGTCCAACTGAAATTTCTCGTCAAAGTTAGTCACTGCATGTCAATGTTTCGAGCACAAGGTAACGCGCAGTTAAGAGGCGTGCACTTTGCCGGGGCAGTTTCATAAATTTCCTCATTGAGCCAGGTAGGACAGGTCCCGGTGACCACTATGCCCGAGAAAAACAGGTAGGCAGAGGTGTATTTACGGTACTCGGACCCTTGAATAATGCACGTGCTCACACATCCGTTCGCGCACACGGATAATAGAACGAAAGACCTCGAGGCCCGTCCATGCGAACAACGATGGTTTAAGGATGACCCATCGGTGGTCAGGTGCTCGTGTGTGAGCTAGGGCTCCCCGGTGGGCGAGCTCGACCTCTCGACAGGATCCTCCTCGGGAGTTTTTCGTTCTACCTGCCACGGCTGTTGTTGGTGTAACGTCGTTAGGATGACTCGCGTATTAGGAACTAATTTGTTTCGCTGACGCGCGTACAACCCCGTTTACAGTCCGTTTAACCGTGGACCAGGTTTGTTTTTGTTTTGTACCACGTTTAACGATAGAAGAAACACGATTTATTTTATTTTATTCCCTTGTAAATTGTTTAGCTGATTCTCGAAATATGTTTGACAACGAACCAACAAAAAAAAAATGTCACGCAAAATATTTTCATTCAATTCGTATTCGTTGTACGAGAAACATATATTTTCTATAGCAGGTAACGAGCATCGTACGGAGAGATAGAACATTCGAAAAAAACTCTACATAAAATTCAGTTAAAAGTTAAATTACTCTACATATTCTATAAGATTCTAGTTCTTGGAAATTTAAATCCTGCGATTCCTTCGTGAATTTTTGAAAAATTGAAAAAATTAACTGAATTTTATATATTATATAACTTTATATTGTAATTTCAGTTAATAATTAACTGAGTTTTCGAGTAAAAGCTCAAAATGTGCGTACCTCGATTCAGCATTGCAGGTGTTGTTCATGTATCAGGGAGGTGCACCTGGACTACGCCTCCAAAGCTGTGCCTGGGATGAGTACCTGGACCACCAAGGGATGATCGCTGTTCAGTCGTTGACTTCTCCAAAACTCCTCCACAAGAACTGCTTCCCTCGAAGCCTTCGAGCGTCACCCCTCAACGTAGAGTAATTCTGTTGCACCTCGCGGAAAATTCGCGATACTTTACCCGGATCGAGGGAACACTGATCGGAACTTTTACGCGACACGGTAGAATTTAAAACGGCACTTTACGACCGATAACGAAGAATCTGGTGCAACGAGCAAGCAATTCAACGCGGCCCAAGAGGCTTCCGATCAGATGTTCGTGTACGAGTACAAACACCCCCAATGGGTACACTCGACCTTTCGTGAGCACTATTGAGGCTCTTCGTCCTTTTACCTGGTCTATTGTTAACCGTGCTACACCGTTACTGCGACTCGTGCATTAGGCACTAATTTTATAATCCTCGTACCGAAGAAGCGTCCATGTGCCTCCTGTTTCTCATTGTACAGGGTATATATCTCTCTTCCAAAGCCATAGAAAGGCCCCCGAGACGTCCTATAGCGTTCGAGGTATTATTTCAAATCGTTCATTATCCTTCGGCTGTTTTCTTTAGACGTAGACGCCTGTACGAAAATATTCTTCTTTCGGCGAAATTCTTGTTGCTCGCATCGCACACTTTCGGAAGCGTATCCTTAAATTTCGGCGTCCTCGAGCTGGTTGTGCCGACAATTGCTTTTAATTGTAAGACTGTATGGCTCGAAAAGTGCGTAGATTGCGTCATCGTCCTTGTTCTTGCTCGTACGACGATCGACTGATCACCTTACCGCGACTCGCGGCCGACCCTCGCCGCTCTTGTCAACAATACGAGAGCCTACGTGCTCGGTCAATCACACAAAAACATACCCTTACTTGTGACTGCTTCAAAACAACATTCCACGAAGAAAAGTTATAAACTGTGGCGAATAAACACCGTTCACTTAGAGTGTTATATAATCTTCTACATCGGGCCACGTGGATTACAAAATTCATCTACGAGGAACGATTCTTCTCGTTGTTTGTTCGGCAATCGTTACATATTAAAATGCAATTACACTTTCCGTTATTAACTGTAGCAAATTATCACTGGAACGAGTACCTGCGACAATTCCTTATAATATTGGTTTAAAATTATCCGAAGAAGAAGAACTGGCTTCTATTTCAAGAGACTCCGGTCTTGGAATCAATCATGCAGAGTTTATCTGAGACGAGCTCGATAAATGTGAGTACATTTCGGTGAATATGAATTGCAATTGTATGATTTTAGAAATGTATTTTACTAGTAAATTAATCGATACGTTCTCTTTAAAATTTGCGATGCTCGAAAAGAATCCCGTAATAATTCTTAATTCACACGAGAAATTGATAAATGATTTTTGCTTGACAGAAACATTTCTCCTACTGTGCCTGAATATTTTTACTTCCAATTGCAATAATTGTGAGTTTGGAATTGAATTCGATGCAAGAACACTCCTCTCCATAACTTTCAAGTACTTTTATCATCTCGATAATAACTGTTAGAAAGTTTAGTCTCTTTCTTGTGAGCTCTCAGCTTGAGAAACACTGATCAATTAAACATGGTGCCGCAGTACGTCACTTAAAGATTTCCCGAATACTTGTCCGCGTTACAGCCTCAATTATCGACGATCTGGAAGAAAATCGCGTATCGTACCTCCGTCCCTCCCTTCCCTCCCCTCCAATTCCAAAGCCCTCCGGCCACCCTCCTCGTTCGCGGCGAGTCGTTTTTCACGATTCAGCAATTCCAATCTTGCCATTCAGTCTTGCCGATCGGTCAGTCTTCGAGGAACACGTAAACCCTTCCTTTCGTGGGCATTATATGTTTATCCGTCTTTATCCACTTTCCTTTTGTTCTCTCGAAGAACCCCTTTTGCCCCGCGTGGTTGCCTGACCAATCCAACGGAGTTCTTTCTTGAAAGGCTCCGGTCACCGATGAGCAGGTAGTAACAACGGTTCGTGGGTACAGGTGCAGGTGCACCCACACGAACACTCGAACCCCCCGCGGGTGGTAGCGCAAACCAAGCCTTGTTTCGTCAGCTGATTTTTTTTTCATTTTTATTATTATTACAAAGGACAGCAATGCTGTTTACGATGCAAAAACGATTCGAAGGGGGTCCTCTTGTAGACCCGCACCTCGTGGACCCCCGTTCGGTAATTAAAGGGGCACAAAGCGGGGCAACAGGGTATCACGGTTTGGACGATTCGGTTTAATGGAGAACCGTCAAGTATGAAAATGAGACGTTAGGTTTTGGTTTATTATAAGCTCGTTAAGGTGTCGTAATTGCTTTGTTCGTGCGGGCGAGAGAAGAAGTTGGAGACCATAGTTTATGTATCATTAGTGGGATATGATTGTTGAAATAGCTTCAAGGTATTACCTACAAACATTTATCATTAACATTATTCTGTTTTGAATCTACACCGAATCTACTGAAAAATCTACAAACAATCGAATGTAGACACACGCAGAATGAATTTTCCGACCCCAATAATAACCCGAAAAATATCTGCCATCGAGTATCCATCCGTTCTCCAAACGGTCCCAGTGGAGTTCCGGCGATAATCGTCGATCATGCTCACGGGGCACGCCGAGGAAGTTATCGTGTAACTAGAGGCGAAGGGAGTCGGAGGGAATCGAGGTGCAGGCAGCGCAAAATAGGCACGGGAAGGGCCAATAATTATGAGACATAAAGTGACGAGCTGGAGCGGATCGTTCAGGGAACAAGACTGGCCGCGAGAACGGTGAAAAGATGGACGACGTGCACGCAGAATTCCGGGAAAAGTGGAGCCCCGGCTAAGACAATGTTGCGCTTCTCTGAAGGTCCAAGAGGCCGAGCCATTAGCGCGAGTTCCATACCGATGGCCGAATGCCAAGTGCCCTTCGTTTCAGTAAGCTCCGCGAGAGACACGTACCGAGTGAGCCAACAGCGGAAAGGACGAACAGAGACGAACGGAAGAGGAGGGAACGTACCGCGAGAAAGACAGGTCGATACACGTTTGTAGAAATGGAAGCGAGAAGGGTGGAACGCGAAAGAAAGACGAAGAGATCGAGTGCTTAAGGATGGCCCCAAGGCCTCTTGCCTTAACCTTACTCGACGAGGCAATACCTCGCTTCTTCTCTCCCGCCATCCACCTTTTTATTTTTCCCTTCTTCCTTCCCTTTCCCTTTCGAACGGGGACTTAAGTTCCTTCGCGCAAGGCTTTGAACCCTTTCACGCACTGCTCCGTCACGGAAGTCGAGTGGACCGTTCCGATTCCCCCGAGTTTTTCGAATTCAGATCTCGCGGCTCGCCCGGAGAAGTTAATTGTGTATTTAAGTATGCATAATTGCCGAGGCTCGCGAGTGAATGAGGATAGCTAATTACCACCCTGCCCGGCGTTTCTTACTCTCAAGAATTATATGTATATTATAGAACGCCCTTAATCCCCGGGTGGATTGGTTAAACATTTTTATTTAGATTTTAATACGGACCGCTTTTCCCGCGTTGAATCGCGACCATTCAAACGCGACCATGCGAAATGTAATTAAGGAAAACGAGCAGGAAAGGGGGCGGGGGGAGGAAGGGTATGAATACTTTGCTGGCGCGGATCTCGCGGGGTGTATTAAGACGCGAAACGTGCACGACGGATTTTTGGTTTAACGTTTCGTTGGCTAGATGGAAGTCAACCCTTTGCACTTGATAGGCGACCGAGAGTCGCCACTGGGGTTTGCGTGGCAAATGAAGTGGGCGACTAGAAGGCGACATCTTTCTTTGTGCTGAAAGAGTTCTATTACGAGCTTCGTATAAATTACTTTTTTCTTGCTCCCTCCAATTACAAAAACACAGGCGTATGTATACCTGATAAATATGCATTAACCTCGGTACTTTTAGTATTAATAAACTTTCGTTTTTGAGGATGTGAAGATACATCCATCTTCGTGTACAGTGGGTGTAGAAAGTATTCGTACGCCGATTAATTTCCAAAAAAACTGTGTAAAATTGTAATTTATTAACTTATTTTTTATAAACAATGATATTCTACATATTCTCGGAAATCACAAATTATATTAACTAGTAAATGTTGTTTGGACTATATCTATCTTAGAGACTTCCGAGAATATGTAAAATATCATTGATTACAAAAAAAGAAGTTAAAAAACTACAATTTCACACAAAAGTTTTTTAGGAAATTGATCGGTGTACGAATACATTCTCCACCCATTGTATTTGTTTAGCCCCTATTAATATTAACGTAAGAATTAAATACATAGTGCTTGCAACGTTCGAATGGAACGGATCTAACTGTTTAATAATTGATTAATAAATCCCCACTTATGTAAACAGTCTTCATCGACAAGCAATCAAGTAATAAAATGTCCCTCGTAAACGATGTAACGTAATTTACGCGTAATTTATAAGGTGCTAAAGCCGTTGTACTTATGTATCTGGTCTTATCGCGTTTAATTTTATCCACTTTACGCTAGAATGGAGTTTTGTCATCGGTTGTTCCCCGTTGTAGGATTAATTAAGTCGCAGCTCAGGGTTCGCAGCGCAGTGACAACCTCGCTAATTCGTCTTCGGTAATAATTAGCTTGTGTATCGGACTAAGAGCACCGGAAACGCCCGACACTTTTAGGAACTTTAATTCGCGAGCCGGGACTCGTCGTTATGCTTCGGCTGATAACAATTTAGATAATAATTCAGTTCCTTCGAGGGAAATTATTTTCTTAATTTACGTTGATGTAGTTTTCTATTTCAAATTATACATTTTGTAGAAAAAGGAATTCTTTAAAATCGTAGATTTAAATTTGCGATTTTGTCTCTCAAATTTATAGCCCGCTGCTCACTAGATATTACGATACCCCTCCTAACGCGCAATAAATATTATTCACTCGTTTAAAGCCTGGCGTTGGCGCGACGTTTGTAAGTATTGCGTTTGGCATCGTAAAGCAATTTGTCCAGTGTATAGCCGTTTGGATTTCAGGTTTACTCGCAGTTTTAACAACGCGGGTTAGCGAGAACTGTGTGAAAATTTCGGCCGTGGACGGTTGAATTACAGGGAAATTGCATTAGGTGCCCGTTGAAGGGAATAGAGGAACGTCGTTTTTGGAAGCCAGTTGTAAATGAGACCTCGTGGAATATCGTAAAAGGTGGTTACTTTTGACGGAACGCGTTACTCAATACGCCTTCGATTTACGGTACCTGGGACGTTCGCAAGGTGTTTCGCGCGACAGGTAATGCTATAAACCAATATACTGCTTCCCAGAAAGGTGTCCTTCGTGTAAAAGAATTACTTTCTTAGGTATATGGCTGCTTGTGGAATATGCACGAAGGCGAAAGTGAAAATTTTATGCCCTGGCGAATTTTTCGGCGATTCGAGGCTTTACACGTCTACCTTGTTAGTGACACGCCATAAAGTAACCCAAGTTTTATTGCTCATTCTTATTCTTCCCACGGGGTACGCGTCATTTGCTGCGCCCACGTTTCGGTTACCTCTGGTGAATCATTTGTTTGTGCACCGTAATGTTATTCTCCTCATTTTACAAACAGGCGATATTACGGGCAGCAATTAAACAAAGTATTCGTTATTTGAGAAGCCTTAATCAATACCGAAGGTATCAAACAGTGTTCTGTACGAAAATCTTTGTAAAATTTCACGATTGGTAACGATACTCGTGCTGCAATTTGTCCTGATAATCATTGAGACAAGAACAGCGATTTTTAATGTATAAAAAGATTCCATTGCCAGTAAAAGAACTGTACGAAAAAGGTAAGACAGTTTCACGAGGAGTGTCTGTACGAAATTAGGTCATTAATTTCGGAGATATATCGATTATCGTCGTAAGGAGACCAGTACGAGAGAAGAACTTCCGAAGTTTCGGTAGACTTCGTTAATTTTGGAAATTCTTAAATAAAGTTGTTAGAAAATGCAATTAAAAGATAATATCGTCGAATAAAAATACCTTTGAAAAGCCAAATCTTTATCCACGTAGTTGCAAAGTAATCCGTCGCGACGGATCCATCGAACTGAAATATCATTTTCGAAATACTTCAACGTTCATTTAATAATAAATAAAGTTAATTCACTCCAAATGCCACAGATGTCAAAAGTTGACGACGGATTGCCGAGCGATATCTTTGATTCTTTAATTCAATCACGATTACATCGTGGTAAAGTAAGGAATCAAGACGATATTTTAAAATTTATAGATCTCGTTGAAAAAAAACTATTCTTCGATACACATCAAGTACGGTAGCTACACTAAATTGCGCTCTCTTTACTGCAAATGAAATAATAATACCCAGTAACTGTGACGACTACAGCTGAAGCGAAAGTTAAATCTAAACTATTGATCTTTTAAAAATTCCTGAAATTTTGACGATTGTACCGAATGGTTGAGAATCGATGGATTAACGCGTAAGTAATTGATTCTATCATTTACTCCGTCGCTTCCTCGGTATCTTTTACTGATTTGAAAATTCGGTTAAAGAGCAACTGAATGTACGTAGAAAATTCGAGGGAAAAGGTAGTCGGATCGTGAATGAACCTTGACGCGACCTCGCGAACACGACACCAATCCTTGAATGAATCCAACTATTCCTACGCAGAGCTCCACCCGTGGAGGTGTAGAATCCCTGTAGCCAAGTCCCATGTATGAATGAACACAGAAATAGCTGTGCAGGAAGCGGTGCCATGATAAATACCTCGTCTACTGACTCTTCTCCGTATTCGTCTCTCCTTCGTCATTCCCATCTTACCTCTTTCCGAAATGAAAGGTTCTTAATAAGGTTAGCGAGGACAGTCGTTTCATCCCTCTTAACGCCGCTAACCTAATCACCAGTCTCCCAGACGGTATTTCCTTTCAAATATTTTCGTATGCACATTTATGACGTCGCCATTTTCGAACCGACTCGGAATAGTATTCGCAATTCCAAATATACCCGTTAACGGATGGGAAGCATTTCAAATGGACATCGCGACGAGATTGTTCTGAGGAAACGTGCTTCTTAATCATGCACGAGACCCCCGTCACTGCGGTTATAGATGTATCCGTAATGCGTAAACTGTTTATGACAGAAGACGATCGCAGAACGACGAACTCTCCTTTTCCCTGATATTCTCAGACGCGGCACTATTTACCTATATTTAGAAAACGGAGTTTATTACTCCATTTGCAAAATCATTGCACGGGTGGGTGGAGGGGGGGGGGAGTGGATGTGGACGTCAGTCGTTCTATATTCTGCTGTATTTTTCGTTCGAACGTGGATATTCTCGATGATACCTCTTAATCGTTTCAGTTCGATGTCACAGTAATTGACTGATGGTAGGACTTTCAAGACTGAAAGGACTGAAGGGACCGTTATTCGCTTTTAATGTTAATTTACTAAAGTAACCGTCGTGTTCTTACTTTTATACGCGTAATTTCAACTTTGAAATTTCTGGTTTCATCGATAGTGTTAATTTTTAGTGCTCCTTGTTCTGTAATTAGCTAACACTCGAACGTTTCTACCTTAATAATTCAACTTTCGTATATTTACGTTCATCGAACTTTATCCCTGTACCTTCAACTTTATAATTCCTACTTTCATAATTAAATTTAGTTGTGACAACAGAAAGAATTCATAGTATCCAAATATTTAGGTTATCTTTACTCACATTTTCTAACTATACGATATCTTTTAAGACGATCACGTACATGTACAATTGGCTTCTTGTCGCAGGCTCCGCGATACGATTTCTCTTTCCGAACATTCCAGATTATTTGGAGAGGCTAACAATGTGGAATTCAATGCGATCGTTGATAAAAACGAAACACTAATGCTATTGTAATAAGAAGTGTGCAATACCATCCCTCAAAGATGACTAAAGATATCCTGGAAGCAATAGCACAGTGACACCAAAGGTAGTTTCCTAGCGCAAAGGGTTGAACCTAACTTTTTCGAAACTTGTGAATCTGATACACTATTGATGGCCAGGGTTGGCCTCTCCAGGAACTACTATTTGCGCGTCCAGCCGGTGCCCGGGCCTCTGGGTAACCAGATTCGAGTAACCTTTCGGCGCGGTTCGTCACCGGACGATCCCGTGACACGGTACACTTGGAAAGGAGCACGACGACTCGCGTC
The DNA here is from genome assembly GCF_026225885.1 of Hylaeus anthracinus. Taxonomy (NCBI): domain Eukaryota; kingdom Metazoa; phylum Arthropoda; class Insecta; order Hymenoptera; family Colletidae; genus Hylaeus; species Hylaeus anthracinus. The sequence goes on from NW_026534337.1 coordinate 11,825,386, forward strand.
AGCAGCTCGCTAGTTGCGGAGCGAATTTATCGTTCGGAGGACGCGGTGGCAGAGGGAGAGCGAGAGAGAGTCGTCGGGCGGGTGGGTTTCTGGGGTACAGTTCCATCGTTAAGGAGTCGGAGTGGCTGTGGGCTGGATAGGGAGATGGTTTAGGGTCCATACATAGAAGGAACCAGCACGTATAAGGACGGAACGTGTGGGGTATTGACTAGCCGGCTGGTCCCGGCAAGGGTTGCGGCTAAGACGGAGCAGAAGAGAGAGGAAGAGGAGGAGCACCTGAAGCAACGGAAGGAGGTGGATGGAAAAGCAAGATAGTAGATGGAAACGCACGCGAAAGCGAGAAAGGAAATCGAAGAGAAGACCGTGGAGAAGGAGGAGGAAGGAGCGAGAGAGAGATCGAGGTCTCTTATTGCTAAAGGTGGTTCGAGGTTGGAGGGATGAGACGCGTAGGGTGGTTGGGTGGACTACCTAAGACTGATATGGATTGTAGATTATTCTGGACCTCGGGGTGCGGCTTGGCCAAGGGTTAGTATCTCAGAACCCTTGGCGTTTACCTCTTCCTCCTCTCTTCTTCTGGCTCTGCCTCGTTCTCAACCCGCGTTACCAAACCTCTCCGCGTCCACTCACACTCTCCCTTCAGCATCCACCGATCTCTTCGTGCATCCTTCCTACCCACCCGCGCGTTGCCCACCACCCATCTCGCGGGCTTCTTGCTCGCAGCGGATCGTCTGTTCCGACGTGGCTAGGCCTGCGGCCGATTACATGCCTTTCCGTAATCCGATGCTGCGCGAATCCCGCGTTTCAGGTCAATTCACCATGTTACGGATGATTCAAAACCTGTGGAATTTCTGCGCCAGGCATCCCTTCATAGGAACGCAGCGTAACTGATTTCTAGTTGTATTAATTACTGGGAGTTTCATCAGGGGAAACAAAGGGACACTTCTTTGGTCCGTGGGGAGGAATCGATAACGGTGACGGACACAATAAGTCCGCCGAGGGGAATACGAATCTTGTCGAATGGGCGTTATGCTAAAACTTCGTGGTTATAGATCAGGACGACTTTCAGATACCGGAGGCACGAAGTATAATTAGAGAAACGGTGTACATTTGGAGGATGTTTGTGTTAATTCATATTTTTATAGATCTCGGTAATTTTGATAAGGTTTAAGCTAATTGGAAGGTTGTTCGTAGAAGGTATTGCCATATTTTCGTTTACGGTAAGTAAAAATGTAAAAGAAGTAGATGTAGGAACGAGGATTTGTTCATAAAATCATTCGATAGCTTTATATCGATAACGATATCAGAGGAAATACAGCCACCTGTCGCAAGCGAAATAATATTCAACTTCTTAAAAGTGAGATGTCTCGGGGTAAAAGACGAACCGTACCGCACGAAGGCGAACAATGTAAACTCCTTTTCCTATCACTGTCTTCGTGCGCGTTGAACATTCATGAACGTACACACACGTTCGTCGGGTCACGTAGATTCTCCATACGTGTAATTGTTGTACCACAGTCACCGGTACAGAATTATAGGCGGAACGAATCGCTTAGGATAAACGATTTCACGATAAGTAATAACGGCTTTCACGGATTTACTCCCAATTGATAGCCTCGCGTAGGTCGAGGCTCGTGGTTACCATGTAATGCTCAATTACTCGTGTGCACAGCGGTCTACACGATGGAAGCTAATAATGATACCGTGGATACGGGGGTCGAGTTAATTCATTCCGTGGACTGGAAAACAACGATTCTTTCCAGGCTAACGCAAACGTGTCTAAACCGCTGAAGACGTTGAGCAATATTGATTGGGGGCTGCTTGAAATCCGCTGTGTCGAGGACGATCTATCATGCTAAGAATACCGTGTACTGCGCGTCAGAGTTTCATCTAGAGGACTGATCAGAAGTAGGCTCTATCGGGAGACCAGCTGAGTCAGTTGACCTGGGCAATTTGGCACGAGTCGGATATTGTTATAACGAAGACAACGAAGAAGTTTGAGATAGAATAAAATATCTTTTAATTATTTTATAGTCTGTAACGTTAACCTTGTTACAAGGGAGTGTGTCGAATGTGTAGAACACCTAGTTCAGTATTCCAAAGATCTCCGAGAGACCCTGGGAGATTCTGTAGAAAGCAGCGCATGCAAGAAAACGAAATCAAACAATGTTGCATAAGCGAGATCGGCGCGCGAAGTAGCTGGAAAAATGTCGAGGCTTACATAAGCGGCTTTTTTTTTCAAATTTCATTTAGCGTACACATAACGCGCGAAGGAGATCACCTGTATCCCAAAGGCGGAACTTGCACCGTGGCAGCCTTTACGTTCCAGAACGGCGGTCGACGGAACGTACACGTAATTACCGAGCGTGTGCCGCGGCGTACCAGGTACACGAGAAACTAATAGTCGCCAACTAAGCTGTAACAACCGTCATTAACTGTCATTAACAATGCACCGCTACCTCGCGGGGCTAACCGTAAAAAAGGAAGAAGAAAAGAGCGGGCGGGATGCGTGATCCGCGAGGAAAATTGACACGACCGTAATCGCGTTTACGATTGTTTCGGGTTTCTGACTCATGGGAACGGTGGTCATTGTCGTCTGAGAAAATTGAAATTGGAATTTTGAAAGTCGAGATAGGTACCTCGAAGTCGGAACAAATAAGGGCCAGAGCGCGGAGATTCCCGGATCGATTAAGTTTCAATAGACTGGACCCTACCCTTCCGATAAATCTCATAACCGCAACGGGAATAAATATCCCGAGCCAGGAGGCGTGCCATCGCGATGCTACGCACGGTTGTCGCTTAAAAACGCTCGAGATCACGTACCTTAGCGCCGTTCTCACTCTCACGGGGCAATCTTTCACATTCTACGCATACTTGTGCCCACCCAGGCCATTCTACCGGATAGGTGGTATATAACCGAGAGGCGAGTCTCGAGTCGAGTCAAGTTCGAGCTACTCCGTAGGAGCCTTGGCAGTTTCGCGGAAGCAACAAGCTGTTTATGGCTGCTCCTTGCGCTCCTCTCGTATCGCCTCCCCTTCCCCTCGCTGCAGACCCCCCGTTGCTCTCTTCTACGTCGAGCGGACAATGCCTGGTGTTGTTGTTGCTCCTCTCGCGCAACATCTCCACGGTATCGGTCCTCGCACACCGATACCGCGGAGGCAACGCTCTCCACCCCACAAAAGGGTACGTTATGGCGAAAGAGGACGAGGGTAGAAAGTAAGGAAGACGGAGCGGGAAGGGGTGATCGCGGGTGGGAGTTCTCCAGGGAGCAACCTTCGGCGCGAACAGCGTGCCAAGTAGCTGTTTACATCAATTTTATCGCCGATTTCTGAACCCCCGGCTTCCGGGACAGATTTCACGCGCCCGCGTCGCATAAATTGTCGTCACATGCGTCGGGAAGCAGGAGCGAAGGCGCGACGAGGGGTGAACTCTCTGCTCGGCGGACAGAGGTGTGCGAGAGCGGCGGTAAACATAGGTGTCCCGCTCGCGGGTCTGGTAAACACGAATATTTTCGTTTCGCGAGGGATAAAGTTTACCACGCGTTCAGTCGTTGTGAACGACGGGCAAACAACAGGTATCCGATGGAACAGGAAGTTATTTGAATCTGGAGGATGAATTTGACGGTGTTATTCGTTGATTATTGTACCTATTGACCTAGGCTTGTTTAGTATAATTTCATCAGTCTTGCACATACAGTCAATCCCATAATTATTCGTACCCTCTATGTCCATCGAAGAAATATATTTAAATTAAATAATAGATTTTATGTTTCCAAATAAATCGTAATAAATGGTTTGCACACAGAAGCCTCCGTTAGTATCAACAACGAAGGACCAAGTTATGGAAGCTCGAGCGAATATCAATATCAGTGTATCATGTAACCCTTAAAGATCCTATTCAAAGAACACGTCTACCATCAGTTCTTACAATCTCTATTTGGTCTTTGCATACAAGTACATGGTACCATACTTGAAGAATGTTGAGAAGAATCTGTACGAAAGGTCCAAGTAGTTTACCTCTGTCAGATGGTGAGACCGCGAGGAAAGGACAATCAAAATCCTCGGGCAAAACTTTATCGATCGGCCACGGGTTGCGTGATTCATGTACTCGACATGCAATTCCAGATCACCCTGCGGATCGTCCAGATAACAGAGGGACGTGTCCACGGCGTACGGGAAAGGCATGCACCGATGACCAGGAAAGACGATAAAGGGAGAGGAAAGGACGGACGAGGCAGGGAGAGCAGCGGGCGAGTTTGGTATATGTTCGGATCTCCCGCAACCCGTTGCATCCCTCTATCTCGAGCTATAGTCACCCTTCTAACCCTCCCGCCCTCCCCCACGGCTCGTCCCGCTGTACACACCAGCGTTGGATAGAGGGTTGGTCGGGAGCCGATCTGGGACGTGTGCTGGGCAGAGGCGAATACGAAGGTAGCCGTAGCGGGGTAAGTCGTAAGACGCCGAGCGAGAACCAGCCACCGGGAGAAAGACGGAAAGGCGTGCAGATATACATGCACACGTACATATAATAGAGAGACGGAGAAATGGCGCGAGAGAGAAGGGACGTAGGTGAGGTGGCGTTACGGGAAGGGAGACAGAATTAGAAAGACGGCGCGGGATCCGCGGTAAGAGAAGGACAAGACAGAAGGTGGAAGCGAGAGAAGGAGCCGGTTGAGTAGGTGGGTTGGAGAGGCGGCTGAAGGTGGAGGTGGAGGTTCGGGTAAGAGAGCGAAGGGAGTACCGTTAATTCCCCGATACAATGCTCATATCACCTTCCCCTCTCCCTGACCACCCACCGCCGCCACCTTCGAATCGTCCCTCCCACCTTGCAGGTTCGCCTCGCGGACGTTCCTTGTCTTACTGGCAAACTTAATCGATATTTCACAGTTTCTTACCCCCTCCGGTACCCTGGATCGTCGTCCCTTTCTTTCCCACGGGTCCACGGCGTCGGTCCTCTCCTTTCAGCCCGGGCCGCTCTTCGTGTCCGGCCGCAGAAGGCGCGAGAAGGAGAACGTTATCCTCGATTGAACAGAGATGTGCAGAGGCATCTTCCTTCCCTCCAATCGCACTTTCGAGAGCAGCATGGGGCAGCGCCGGAGCGCGCGGCTGCTGCCTGCGGGAACTCTGTGTGCGAGTTGCAAATATCTATCTGCATATTGTATTACACGTCACGATAATGTACGCCCACGGCCAGGACTTTCTCTCTCCACCACCGTCGGCCTGGCCCACCATACCTCCCGTCTTATTCTTATCTTTCATCGAGACTCCGCGCTGTTATCCGTTTCTTCTTCTGGTAGCGATCATTCCTCGCTAACCACCGATAACGTCCTTGTTCCGACCGCGAGGACATCGGACCGAAACGTGGACCATCTATTTCTCGACGTTCCCTATCCGCGAGGACGGTTCTCCGTCAAGTTTTTCTTGACACTTGTTGGCGCCAGGGCGTCTTATGTAAATTGATCGTGGGAATGATAACGCGCGTTACGAGATTCGCGTAAAATCAGCGATACCGCTGTCCGGCGTTCCAGCTCGATGATTATCGTGGGGCAGAGGTGCAGAGGGGTGGATAAGCAGGGTGGCCGCTGTAAAGTGTTGGGAGATGGTTTTTCAGAGACTGATGAGGATATCGACTTCAGGTTTGACGTAGTTAGGTGGCGTATAGAGTCTGATCTTTTAGCCTATTGGATCTTTTGTAAGCTCACGTGTCTCTGAAAATACACCGTTGATTGATATTTCGCGAATATCCACCAGACGTCTTCGTCTGATAGTTAATAATAGAAGCTATTTAACATCTTCGAGATCGATAAAAATGTAATCCCGCGAAGTAACTGTCCAAGAGCGAACGGGAAGTAGATATCGCTTACCGAAGGAGAGCTCCAATTCAAGAGTATCAAAATGGGGTGACGACTGCGAGGGGTTGAACGGCCAATATTCGCACCACGCATTTAATGTACCATTTATAGTATTAACAGATCTGCTTCTTCTTGCGTGCGATTCGATCATTCTCTAGAAACACCCTGCGTTCATTTCTTCATATGACCACTGCAAACATTATTTTATCCATACATAATTAATTTATAATTTTGGAAGACTGTGAATGACATTTAAAAAAAAATTCCCTAATATATAGTATACAAAACAGTGTGGTAAATGTTGAGAGCAAGTCTTGATATATTTTCTCGATAAACATTTTTGTAACGAGAAGGTAACTTTTGGTTTAATTTTTATAAATGATAATGAGTCTTACAATATGCAGAATTTATGTATGTTCGATAAATACAAATTTATCATTTTGATTCGTTGTTTACTGTGAGTGGTGAGTTTTGAAACAGGGAGTAGAGCAAATACAACTAATTTGAGCGCGCATGTATTGCGCATTTGAGGAAGGGAGATTAATTAGTTGAAGCACTCGCAGACGTTATCGTCGCTTATGTTCAAACATCTTGCGCACATAGATCAATAGCATTAACCGCTCACACTCGTGTTTGTGGATCATTGTCTATAAATATTTATGTAATCCTGTGAGTAATCAACGTTAGAGCTGGTTGGTGATACGCGGTATATAACGGATACCGAACTGTACCCCTTCGATATTAATAATCCTATCTTAAAGACACGGGACAGTAGAATAGTTTAAGAATGATCAAACAGCAATACCTGACGATCATGAAAATTCAAGCAACCAAAATGTCTAGAATTGTTTATTTTAACAATGACGTCAAAGTTTCCTTTACTTGGACTTTTAATGCGACATTCCCATAAGTTCACACCGGTTCCATACATTCGAGTTTCTTTCCTCTAAAATCGAGACAGTAGGGCACATCATCGTCGCAGCAATCCGTTCATCCACGTCTCGGGAAGGGTTAATCTCTATTAATCGATAGTGGCGACCGTCGAGGACCAGAAACCTAAAAGTTTCCCCATCGTTGGCTCGCGTAAAAGTCAAAGTGCCCGGCGCCCATTCCCCGACATTCCATCGGACACTTAAACGCGGTACCCTAACCGGACTTTTCGAAACTTCGTGAGAGACACAAATGGGAAGTACAAGGGGCTCGATAGTCGCGTTCGTCTAGGTATCCGGTAGCGTAAGAGAAGAAAGACAAACGACAGGGTGGCCAGATAGAGACGACTAGTGGGAAAGTGTGCGAGTGACGGGGAAATAGAGCAAGAGAGAGATAGCGACAAGGGGAGATCCGTTACTGTCAAACAGTGGCGGTCGTCGGTGCCGCTTCTACCGAAGCACCTTGTGCACGTGAATCAATAGCATTAACCCATTCCACCCTATCAAAAGGGGTGGGGTGGGTGGTCCGTTGGGCGAAGGAGGAGAGGGTGCAAAGGGGTGGCAATAGTAACAATCCTGAGGTATTTAGCCGCTCGCCCCCAGGACAGCGAGGGGCGCCAAGATACCGCTAAGACCGTCCGCGTACTGTGTAGCATCCATCCCATCGCGCAGACCCCTTTCTCCTTCTCCATCCCTCCCTCCCGAAAGATCCTCTCTTTCTCCCTCCACAGGTATTTGCTTCTATCTGCCGTTGTTCCTTGTTTCACCCTCCCACACCCTCTGTATCGTAGTGTATTCTCATACGGACTTACTCGCCCTAGGTCTTGGACCGTGTGTTAGATGCACGTAAGTGTGTCCATACCGGGTGATCACCCGGAAAGCTTACCCCAGGGCCGGGTCAACGCTAGGAAATTCGCCAGAACGTGGCCTGCGTTATGAAAATCCACGACGAGTCGTTTCGCGATGTTTTGTGAACGTCGATGAGACGGTGGCTTCGAAAGTCTGAGGGAGTTTGATCGGTGAAAGTGGACAGCTAGGATGCGGGGCTAGTTAGGGTGTAATTAGAGCTGGGTAGGTAGCTTTCGGCTCGAAGGACCTCGAAGTGGTTTTGTTTATATTTTGGGAAGAATTTATTGTGGGAATACCTCTTTACTTTAAACCTTAAGAAGATGGATTCAACTGTTGAACGAATAAGAGCAGAAATTTGTACAAATCAAATTGCGCATGTAACAGTGAGTGACACGATATTCAAATATTTTCATAGACGTTAATATGAGAGAATAATTTCCAAGACATTGGTAAATACACTTTATATAAAAGTAGAATCATGAAAATTCTTAGAAATGTAATTTAGTCAGTCACAGGACGTCAATATATCTCCACCAACATTAACACGAGAGAATTTCATGCAAAACATCAATAAATACAAGTTCTCCAGGAAGTGCCTATAAATATAATAATGAGTGACAGGTTGTCAAAATATCTCCACCAACATTAACGCAAGAGAATATTACACAAAACACTACTACGACAAGGAAGATCCTGCAAAAGAAACCATTCCAATTTTCCTCGCTCGGAAAAACCGAACCCATCGAAAAACACTCGAATAGATTTAATTTTCGCCGACTGAAAGCGTCGGCAGAGAGTCACGCGTTCGAAACGAATCTTGAACCATAGACCAAACGCCGTGGATCAAGGCGATCGTGCAGAATATCGATAACGATAACGATAACGCTTCCGATTTTTCCATTAACCGTGCCACCAGCGTTGTATCGTGCTTCCATTGTCGTTTCCTTTCTCCGACGTTTAGCGTGCAATTTTTCGCTATCGCGGGTTAGTTCGATTTGGGGGAAAAAGGTGGAAAGGAGCGAGCAGGGGGAAAAAAAAAGAAGAAACGAGTGAAAAAAAGGGAAGAAGGTGGAACGAAACAAAAAAAAAACCGGAAACAAAAAAATACGAAAGGGACTCGGAAAGAATGGCATTAATGCAGCGATCTGTGCAGTCTGGCAGAGCGGCGTTTCTGACTGTTGATGCCGCAATACGTGCGCTTTGGTGCGGCCAGTAGAACCATGCTATATAGTCGCTTTTGGATTTAACCAAGACCTTCGTTGTTCTGGCGAAGTGGAGCCCGGCGGAGCCCAGTAGAGCGCAGTAAAGCGCGTAGAGTATTCGGCTCGAGCAAACCACTCGAGTATGACATGAATTTTTTTCGCCCTCCTCCTTTTCACCTCCACCTCGACCCTCCAGCATCCTTCTCCAACGGTATGCTGCACTCCTCCACCGAAAGTATCGCCCGGGCCAACGGTATTTTTTTTTTTGCCCTCTTCCTCCACGGAAACTTCTCACTTTTTCCTCGACGTGGGTAAACGTTAGGAAATTAATTTCGTTCGCTAGTTTCTATTCCGTCCTCATAGTTCCACCGCATAAATCGCCTGGTTATGGTGTCGAGGCGGAGGAGAACGTACTTTCTTTCATCTTCATTATCGTACTTGGGTTGGGACGTTCCAGTGTCACGCGATCGAGGTGTCTATAATTTATTAGAAATTAATTTTGGCGTGGCAAAGGGTTATTGTTCGAGATAACGAAACGCACAATTTGTTGTCCTTCGTACACAGCTTTCGTTGTCCTTCCATCCAGGAAAGATCGAGTCGTCCTTGGTGAGCGTACCGCTCGAAAATTGAGCGCAGACGATGCTCCGAGGGAAGACGGGAAGCCAGACCATCTAAATTTGCAGTAGTTCGTCGATGATGCCGGATGTGGACTGCGGTCTGTGTCATGCATCAGCAATTCACATCTCTCTCCGGCCTCATTGTTTGTGTCAAGGAAATCCTGGAATCCCACGTCTACGACGTCCATCCAGGCTGCTACGAATGTTACGAGATTCCGTCCTATTCCGGAAACGCGTTTTTACGATTTTGCACGTGGACGCTCGTTTTTCATTGTCCCTCGTAATACTTTGTATCCTTCGTCACTTCTTCTGCTGAAACACCAGGCTCTTTACCGACTCGCGGTTTTTGTTCGCCGCTTGTAACTTGCTGGTTGAAAAATTTCAAGTCGATCGCAGTTCGAATGGTTTTGATATCTCGCATCCGTTGCGACGTGGGAATCACACGGAATTTTCATCTTAATTTTCATTTTAATTTTCATCAAATTGTACCACTATAAGTAATCCCAACCTTTGAAAGTTACAAAATATTCCCCTATTAAAAAGCTACTCAAAAGGTGAGACAATTGTCAATCCCACCTAGCCAAGATGACTGAAATTGTTTCGACCTATTCCCAACAGAAGAATGATCCACGATAGGAGCTCGATCATGTGTACATGGAGGCTTGTAAGTGTAACGAAGCCACCCCGGATAAACGAGCCGAGCAGTGAAATCAAAGTCGACGGAGGAGGTCGAGAAGGTTAATGGTGTACGCATACGTTAAATGTGTAATGGTTAGCACGTAATCCCGTAGACTGCCAGAGCACGGAATCCGCAGGGGGGGTGAAATTACACGGCAGGCACGCGAGGAAACGCTCGCGTGCGTTCATTCTTCTCACATGTACGAATTAAAAATTCAGACTGCCGCTTTTATCCCTCCTTCGCCTCTCGTCCAGGTGGTTCGATCATTCCACGGATTTCATCGTTCGCTGAGAAAAGAGGAGGATCAGGCAATGAGAGAGGTGCACGTGGATTACCTCGATTATTTTCTGACATTGATTCGAAGCCTGAACCCGTGTTACGTGGACGATCAGAAACGCGTGTGGAGGACAGGTAAGACTCGTTACATGCTCGAGCAAGGAGGTTACCTAAGAGATATTGTCGCTAAACGCATAAAGCGAATGGAGCGATTTCCTTTTCCACGCATGAATATCGCAGATGGGGTTATTTGTGTTAACGAATCAAATATTTTTAGACTTTGGTGAAAGTTTGATTAGAAGTTTAAGAAGGATAATTGATCGTGATGATACCTTTCTGTTCCTTAGAGTGGAGGCAATGTAACTTCAATGAACTTTTACATTTCAGCACGTTCTTATGGATTTCCTCATTTTGTACTATCTTCGAAACTATTAACATTTCTACAGTGGGTGTAGAATGTTTTCGTACACCCGTAAATTTTCAAAAAAACTTTTCTGTGAAATTGTAGTTTCTTAACTTCTTTTTTTATAATCAATGATATTTTACATACTCTCGGAAGTCTCTAAGATAGATATAGTCCAAACATTTACTAGTTAATATAATTTGTGAAATTAACAAAAAAAGATACGAAAAGTGGGTAAATGTATAGAAGCAATAAGTATTTGTACGATTCGTATGACGAACCATTTACGGTAGAGTTTGTAACGTAAACACATTAATTTATTGCTAGTAAAGTACTATTAAACAGTTGTCCGAATACTTATTGCTTCAACATTTCTATCGATTAATTGTTTGTTTCTTGTTAATTTCGCAACTCAAATAAATAGCTATTTTTTTTTTGTAATCTATCTATTTTAGACATTTCCGAGAATATGTGGAATGTTAATTTTACACAGTTTTTTTGGAAATTGATCGGTGTACGAATAGTTTCTACACCCACTGTATATCAACATACTGTTTCTATCTATAAAGAATTGCATTAAATACTTTACATTAATGCCTCCCTTCTTTTCAGCCATCTCCAAAAACCCAAGTGCGCGAATACTTAATCTCCTTCAATTACATTCCACGACCCACACTAATTTCCCTTCGTATCCAATTACACCCCCGGCAAAGGGAAAGAATCATACAAAGGCTGGAGCACCGATAGACACCAGAAAGAAGAGAATTACCGTGGCGGCTTGTTTCGCCCAAGTGCCACTTTGCCGAACGCATGTTTGCCACAAGTTTCACACATGGCGTCCATTGTGCTGGCAGTCATTCGTGCGGCCATTGTGTAGCTGGAAAACAAGCCCGGCGGAGAAAAGTGCACGCGAAACCGGTGAAAAGCTGTCGCTGTCTAAATTCACAAAAGCGTTTCGCGTGCCGCCGCGAAAAATTCTCCCCTGCCCCGATCGACGGCGGCTCCATTTGCGAAATACGTACATATCGACCACGAAATTAAGACAGCGACGACAAAAGCTCGTCGCATTCCCTGGTTCTCCATTTACGCAATACTCACGTGTACGCTCCGTAAGTGTTCGTAACGCTCATTGTACCACCCCCTTCAGCCCGTCGCCCCCTCGCGATAGATATTGGAACGCAAGAAAAGGTAATGGCAAAAGGACAAACCTGCACGTGATGCGTTGCACACTTATGAAATAACCCCCTACTTTCCTCGAACCACCCTCCAAACCCCTTGCACGCCTCACCACCCCTCGTTAGAAGAAACACGAAGGGTGAACGTGCTCACGTGCACGCGTGTACGTGCGCCCCGTGGCTACGTATGCGTGCGTGAGTACCACCGAGGTGGTTTGAAGGAGCAGAGGGGCGAGACGGCGGCGGCCACGGGATCTGGGGGTTGGCGGGGGTGGCCGTGGGAGGGCCAGAGAGGAGCGGGCTGCTTGGCATGAGAAGCGTTCATCAGCCCCGAGGTTTTAAATACGAGGCGAGGAAGGGAACTAAGGAAGAAACCACCCCCCCCCCGTCTCTACCCTACCAGTGACGGATTGATTAAAAATCTAAGGGGCGAAAATAACATCGGGCGCCTCTCCCGTTACGACGCGTTCTCTCGTCCCTTCTTCGCGATCTTGGCCTGCGAACCTTCAGACCGTCTATGATTTTCTTCGTTTAGGAGAGTTCACTGTTCGACGCGAATTTTCGATGTTGCGTTCGTCGTTCCCCATCCAAGTTTTCCGGGAGTGGAAGCGTTCACTCGTTGGATTATGGATGTAAAATAAAAATATTGAAGGATACGTAATTCTCAGATTCTCGTGTGTAAATCGAAAGTACATAAGTGCATAATTTAGTTGGTTACTTTTCTTTTCACTGCTATTCTTTAAAACTTCTTACGACATATCACTGCTAAAGATATATTGTATACTGCACAATAAGGCTTGAAATAAAAAAAAAAATTCCCTTAAAATTAATCAAACAAATATATGGCAAATAAACATTTGTATAAATACTTGTGCCAGTCTCTCGGGAACTACCCCCTTGTTCCCCTCTCTTGGTCTGAGCTGTCATCGTAAAGTATATTTGGAGTCTTACGGAGCAAAAATCGATCCCTTGGCCGGGGCTAATTAAATAGTAAATCCGAACGGAAATTCTTGGCACCTGTCGACGCCGACGCAACTTCCGGTGTTACCGATCATTCTCCGCAACAAAACTGATGTCGTGCCAAGTATAGATCACCATCTTCGTCCAGAATGAAGGCGCCTTCAATCATGCATGCGTCTCGAACATCCAACGGAATAATCGAGTGCCCGGAGCAGCGAAGATCTTGGCGGAACTCATACCACCGGAAACGGGCAGAGCTTCTAAAATAATTAGCACGCGACATCCTAACTTACAACTGAAGTCAAATCTAACAGGTATACAAAGGCTTGATAATTTTCACACGTGGAAACAAGTTCCAAATATAACCGGCTAATTAGTTTCATGTACCTTTCGATCGAATTTTTTTCCGCAGAAATAAGACAAATCATCCGATGCTCGAATAATAATATTCCCGGTAGCCGTCCCCTAAAATCAAAAGATCGTAACCAAGGGGTGCGGAGGGAGGGAAGTAAGAACTGGCGTTAGCTTACGCAGCGGCTACGTGCAGTTTTAAATAGTCCGCGAAGAGTGGGTGGACCGTGAGCGTGGTAGGACGAGTACATTCCACGCTTTCTGGGAATAGGGGTTGATGTGGGTAAGTTGGATGAGAGGGAGATGGGTGGGGGGAGGGGGGGGAGGGGGGGCCGGGGTACGAAGACCAGCAAAGGAACGGGTCTGGCGCACGGGGGAAGTAGGGAGAAAAAGGGCGAAAGAGATAGAGGCCGGAGAGTAGACGACGAGGGCTGTCGGAGATAAGACGCAAACGAACCCCCTTTCGCGTGTCTCGATCGATAGCTCCACACGGAAAATTCGAAAGTAAGATGCAATTAAACAGCGAGCGAGGGTAAGCAAGAAAAGGGGTGAGTTTTCCAGCCCCGTAGGCCCTGTCCTCCCCTCTAACCGTTCTCCCTCCTGTTCTGCCTCTCTCTGGGAGCCCTCCGACTCCGTTACAGCCCCCCCCCCCCCCCGCGTACCCTCTCGACCCCCTCCTCCGATCCACCACCTATCCTGCGAAGCTTTCCATCCTCCTCGCCTTTCTTCTTTCACCCCGCGCTCACCGTCCCTCTCTATTCGATGGTCCTTGCCGTCCTGTCTCCTTTCCATGCTCTTCTTGAAGCGTACACGCTCCGGCCGGCGTCGTCGGCCCGAAGGGAAGCAACCCTTTTTCTCAACCCCCTCTAGTATTTATATTGAGCGTCTTAAAGCATCCTCCCTCCCCTCGCCGTGCCCTCCATCCGCCGTTCGTCAGTTTTCTCTTTCTTTCCCCCTGTTGCGCGGAACAGTCCAACACCGTTCATCCTTCTCGTCTTCTTCCGCGTCTTCGGCCACTTCTTCTTCGTCTCACCCTCGTGACGTCACTTTAAATACTCTTTTCGAGGGTGGCAGGTTGTCGGCTGGTGGGTATCAGGGAATCGGTAGTCGTTGCCTCCGTAGGAGACGCAAAATCATTCTGCTTTATTTCCCTCCGTCCGAGTTCCTCTGTATCTGTTATTTCTCTTCGCGGATCACCGCGATTCCTTCGTCCTTGGCGTGCATCCTCCTTCCTCGCGCTCCTTTTCGTCCATGACTCCCTCGTCTTTCCTTTTTCTTCTACTTCCATCGCCTCCCTGAACGCGTATCCTCGGCCGTCTCTTTCTTAGTCACCGCGACGTTTTGCGACGGCCAACCCAACCCCTTGCCCCGACGTTATCTCGCTACGCAACGGGAATTAGTAAATATTCCTGAGGTCGGTGGTACTGTAATGCATGCAGTACGTGGTGCATCCCTTCCACCGCACCGGAAACCCGTCTTTTCTTGGCTAGAGGAGCGCGCGTCGTTAGGGACACACGGCTTCATTTAGATACTTGGCCCTGCCACGAGTTCCCCAGACTGCGAATTTCAGGGAATTATGGACAGCGCGGCGTTCTTGGTACTATTGGTTTGTTGGAATACGTTTTATAGACCTCGATAATGAAACAGAGCACATCAGTGGGAAGCATTCTTGTTTAAAGTAATGGAATAATGGAACCGTTGGTTTTGTAGGCATTTTAAACCGAAGCATAGCTAATTAATAAGTTAAAGAATGGTAATTTAATTTACAGTAACCACTCAAGTTTGTGTTTTATGGTGACTCGATATTCTATTCTATTCTATTTCTGACCGACTTGATTCTTTGCTGACTTTGATATCAATATTGGCCCAATTAAGAATTTAAAATCATCATGCCAAGAATGTGTAGCATCACACCAAAAACAAAATAGTTCGAAGACGTTCAAATATGAATTTATTACCGTCGCGCGATGAAGCAATTAGAAAAGAAATACAAAGAAAATATTCTTATCGTTAGAGTACGACGACTGTAATGCAGCCAGCACGCGGTACACTTCTATTACACGCAGAACTCTGGGGGACTTTGCTCGGCAAAGTGCATGTCGTTAAAAACACACGGTTTCATTTAAATACTTAACTCTATCCAGTCTTGATTTCTCTTCCTTAAATTGGCGCATGAAAGAACACTTCCCTTTCGAGGGAATCTTATATTCAGTTTTAAATTTGTCCATCTGCATACGACTTCCAATTGCAAGAACAAACAAAATTAAAATATTCTAATACCCCTGGAACCTAGAACTCGTAATGTTTGGTGGTGCTGCATTTGACTGGACAATATTTTGTGCCATATTTTAAATTGGAGAATATCGTGCTACTTTGTTACGTAATCTTTCGCTATTTTTCTATGTATACTCCTTTCAGTCTGTTATAGTGAACTAACTGCGTTTATTTTCTATTTTAGATTTTAAGAAAAATAGGAAAGAGTAATGTCCTATACAAAAGTTTAGCTCGATAAAAAAATATAAAATATAGAATAAATACAACAATCGTCATCGATCACATATGACACTCCAACGAAGAGTTTCCCAAACTGGAATAATTCTAAAGCCTACTATTCTTCGAAGCTACCCAACAGCCTTCCCCGTCGTCAACATCAACATAATTTAGCTCAGAGGATTCCAGCGAGAACCGTCCCCTGAACTTCACGGAATACGCGAAAATATTAACTAAATCGGGATAGCACAACGGATCGCTTCGGTCGAGGAATCGACAAGTTCTCCTTGATCCGTGAAAGTAAACCGTGTGCCCGAACATAAAAGGCAGCCTCGAAAGAGGCGAAGACACGCATCGAATGTAGGAAGCGAGGCAACCTGGCGAATTTTACGATCTGCCACCGCCGTTTTTGATCGACTGCACGAGAAACGCAACGGGAGAGCGAATATCTTCGCTGTACGTGCTATTACCAAAGGATTCCTATTCCGTGAGCCTACCATCGAGCATGTTTCCGTGCGTATGCCCTAGTAAAATGACGAGGAATGCCTTTCCGCTTTCCGGGAGGCACGAGGTATGCGCAAACGTGGTGGCCGTGTTACCTGGTACTCGTGATTTATTCATTCTACATACATAATCGTTCACCCATAAACCAAACGGCAAGATACCTCTTGCTCGGCTGCGTGCATCCCCGCGGATAACTATCCGCCGGTAAATCTCTATTTTCTCGGTCGTTTGGGCTCGCTATATCGGAAGCAACGTATGATTTTTTAATACCAACACTTTTTCCCAAAGGGAAATTGCCCCCCTTGCGAGATTCTTTAGCTTCTTTCGATGTTCTATTCTCGGAAGGGGGTGAGCAATCGAAGTGCTCAGAAATTATAGCTGTGCATAATGAAAAAGGTTTGACCTGAAGGTAGGAAGGAGTTTATTTTTACTAATTGGTTGGAAATTGACTCTGAGAGATTTAATTCCAAGGAAGCGAAGCATAAGTTCAAACTTTTTCTATCGTAAAGTCTACATCTTCTGCATTCGCCCTTACAACTCTAATCTCATGCATTCCAAGGACGTTTATCTTTAAGTTTCTGCACCGATCAAGTTCATAATAAACAACACCAGGTTACCAACGCGGAAACGTCAGGCCAGGACATTCGGTCCTGGTACGTGGCTCGACGAGGCACGCTCTTCGGGCGCAAGAAACGAAACGGATCGCCATAGACCGCTCCCACATCAATCATCTTTCGCAGTTTCGTGGTAGAAAGGATCGGTTGCGGAGCAAATCGTTCCGCTGGGGGTCAGTCCTCGTTGCGCAACGAGTCAACGTCGGGCCGCTCTGTGAGACATGATCCGCGGCACCGAGACGAGGAATACACCTCGAACGTATAACTGGTCTTGTTGACTTAACGGATCAATTTGATGCAAATCACTCGTTTGCGATATACACGCCAGGTTACGGCGTCCACGGATCTCTCTATTCGACGTAATGGAACGTAAAGTGAGCGGTGGCCCGGCACTGTCTTCGCCGTGTGCCTTCTCTCCCTCTCTGTCCTCTTGGATCGTTTTCGTATCCGCGAGACGAAGCATTTGGAAATTAGCGAATGGGCCAATTATCGAGGAGGGCAGATCGTCCTGGTGGGGCCCGATTGCGCGGATCGATCGGTTAGAACGACACGAGACCACTGCGGGTCACCGAGTGACTGTGGGAAGCGGGACTCCGCGAAAAATTGGCGCAAGTGTATTATTTTCGAAAAACCTCGGAGGAAATTATGCGCGAGATTCGTATTTATACGGTGGCAAGATGGTACAAGTGTCCCTGATGATGCAAGATGATCAGGAGTGGTACAATACGAGTTGGAAAAGGGAGTCGCGGGTCTGGCTGAAGGAGGATGGATTGTCCTCCTTTCCGTGGAGGATTCTTGATGACGACTGGGGGATTGGTGGATCGTGGTACCAAAATTCAATGTAGATTATACATAGAGCAATGTTAAATATAACTGTATTCGGTATTAATCTCTCATCAATAATCTCTCATCTCTACCTTACTACAATAAAATTCTGCCTCTACCACCAGCACATCTAACTTACGTGTTCGATAATCGCGTAATCTCTCGGCAGGTAAAGAATCGGCAGGTGCAAGCTGTTCAGGATGGCCGCGACCGAGACGCACCGTAAGATCGTCAAAAATTTGGCCGCGTGTGATGCGAAATCAAAGGTAGTCGGCGAGCGACGACTACGGAGTCGATCTCGAGTGGCCGTGGCGCGGAACAGCGCTCGATGGAGCGGAACTACCAGTCACCTGCTCGCTTCCGGCACGTCGCTGTGGTTGTCCTCCCTCTCTTCTGCCTCCTCCGCTATCGCGCGAACCCTCGGACAGTCCTCGGAACGTCTCTGTCATTTCCGTCCCCCTCCCAATTCTGACCCTGCCCTTTTTTCCTTCTGTATCTTAATCTCGCTCCATCCTCCGCGTTCTCGCGAACACGGGTTAAATCACGGAGAAAAGTATTTGCGCGACTGTAAACATTTTTCGGAAATTAAAAAGGAGTATGACATTAATTCTCCATCTGTCAATTGGTAAAGGAAGGAACATGAATATGTTTGTGTAATACAAAATACAATAAGTTGAAATTGTCCACGTATACTGTGAGTCTCTAACAAATTCAATTTTTGTAGACTTCTTCATTTGAACTAAAAAAATGTATAGAAAAACACTATCGCCTCTTTTCTCTACAATTTCCACCAAACGCGACTTTCTTTCCGTGCAACGAACCGAACCGCTTCTTTGTGCCTATGGTACGATTAAAAATGCGAAACAAGAAATCAAATGTTTGACATGTAAATTTCAGCGTTGTTCTTTGCGGTCACGTGTAAGTTGTCACGCGAATCAAAAGTTTTACAGGTGTACGTATCGAATACGTATGCATTCATACACGGTGTATATTGAGAATCCTCTCGGTGGCCACACTGCTCGAAGCGTTCCACGCCTGGGAACGTCGAGCATGACTAAGCGTTACGGTTGTTTCGGATCTGGACTGGACAAGCAGATCGAACGATCGACCGATGGACGCTCGTTTAATCGGGGCACATTCAAACTCGGAGCAATGGAACTTGTGGTAGGCGACGAATACTACGATTTCAGAGGGTCCGTTCAGTGTGCTCATTGTTCTCCGTCGCAGCGTCTCTGGCTTCAAATATTAACTGGATTAATTAAATTTGAACACAAACAATACGCATTGATGCTGGTTGTTTATAAAAGGAAGGTGTGATGTTTATCCTATATGGAGAATTAATGTCGTACTCCTTTTTCTTTTAATATAGATCACCTTCTGTTCTTGCAAAAGATTTTTGGCCCTAGGTGCTCGACTTCATTCGATTGAAATAGGATACCCCGTAAATCTACCAGACTCGAGAAGCGAGAGAAAATTCGTGTTTGGGTAATTTCTCATGGAAAGTGAGCAAGGGTCTTTGATCTCAAATTAAGAATGAACACAAGTGAACCTTTACTCTTCAACCATCCTGTTATTAAAATTCCATCGCACATTCCGCTTCAACGAAGAGGTGAATCTTCAAAAAAATATTGCTTCGCGTCCAATTTATATTGCATTATGTCGTGTCTGATTTAAAGCACGAAATAGCAGAGAACGAAAAATTAATTTCAATGTCTTACGAGTATTTTGTGTATCTGATGTCACATAGGACATCTCTGTTATTGTAACCAATTCCTCCACCCCTTACGTTTTCTCCTTTTACTAAGCAAGATCTCTCCAACGTCTCGATGACCTTTCCATCTTCCATCGTCCGCATCCGACCTCGAATAATCGGCGCTCGGTAAGAATCCACGCTGTTTCGGTCGGTGTTTAATTAGCGGATTTAAATTGAAGATTTAAGAGGCTTTAAGCTAGGAAATAATCTTGCTAAAAGTTTCGGTTTCGCCGACACTAATCTCGAGCCTTAGGCCTTAACGATTCGAGACTTCCTTTCGCCCTTCCGCCCACACAAATATCAATACAAGTGGAAGAATACAACTATGCCAGAGGTAAATCGTATTTAGTATCAGAAATAGTGACTTTTCAGCTTGATCGTGTGATCTAAAGCATACGATAAGCTCGAGATTGCAGAACATCGATAGTTGGGATAGGGTCCATAACAGCGTTTGCTTGATATCACAATTTCATCTTTGGCATCCTCAGAACATGATGGATGACGTCGTTAGGCGACATGTTGACGACATGTATCTCTATTACGTTATCAAGTAAAATTGATTAAGACGAAGTAAACATTTTTAAGTTACCACTCTGTTACAATTTTTAACCAATCAACAAAAAGTGTACATAAATTGCTCACGTGATAAGTGTTGTATATGACGCGACTCTCGCAGAAACGAATTCTCTGCTCGATGACATTAATTCTCCCAGACAGAATTGGTTTCGCGCGTTGGAATCGAGAAAACGTCGAGGCGAGGATACTGGGACCACGCTCTGTATTTCTGCTCGGAGCGTAGCGGCTAAGGGGCCCATTACGCGGCCATAAAACTGTAGGCAAGGTCTCATGCACTGTTATACGCATCCCGCGCAACCTCCGCAAAAAAATACCACATTGTTCTACCCACGACACTCGCATACCTGGAACACGAAGCGAGAGGGCCTATTCGGGCGGGGGATATTAAATAAAAAAGAAAAAAAATATAACCGGGGACCATTTCAGGCAGCCATCTGCTTCGGGAGCTGCTTCGGGCGTGCTTGATAACTTCGAGAATTCTAGAAATTGCGAATCGCGTAGGTCGCTTTGTATCCGTTCACCGTGCGCCGGAAGAATGATTTCGGATGGTTAAAAAGTACGGGCCATTCGCGATGAAACCAGAGGTCGGTGAAAGAGCGAATCCCGGCATGTATTGCTACTAAAGTGTTGCCGTAGTTTCGACGCGAAACATTCGCTGGATTTTTGGCAACGTTATCGCACGGATGTGCCTGTTTATTCGTCGCTGCTGTCTCGTCTACCGAGGCGAGAGTCGATGACTAGGGACATCATTGCAAGTAGAAACAGCCAGTTGAAGACAGACAAAGAAACTAACTAGATCATTTGAATAATCTATATTATTGAGCGAAGAAAACCAATGACAAAATCTCAGGTAGCACCATAACACAATCGACGTTCGAGAACACCGTACCAAGTGGAAACATCCAGCCATAGACAGACACGTCCCTAAACTACCCGAACACCTTCAATATCGATTCCCTTCGAACCGAACTCCCTTAACGAAAAATCTTTTACCACATTTTCGATTCTCTTTTTCATATAGAACGGCTCTACATCGCCTCCTATGCAACAAATTACCGAACACCCCGCATACAATGCATACACGGAATAGAAGGAAACGTTTCCACAAAAGCATACCGTTAACAAAAGTATCCAACGATGCACGAATGACGTAGATGAAAATTGGAGTCCCTGTATGTCAGTATGCTTTGATAACGCATACATCGTGTCGATGTCGGTGAAATGTTGCCGATGAGACCATTGTCTGCGGAACGTTCGCGATTTTAAGTAGACCTCGCGTCTGCACGCGTCATCCGGAAATCAAAGCGAATGAAAAGCGTATGTGCGCTTGTAAAACGCTCGCGCAAAGCCGTTGCGCGCGATGCAGCGGTTTATAGACAATGAGAAGTATGTGACCCTTGATACACGATCCGACGCGCGCTCCCTTTGCGACGCGTGCACCAAAGCAGCCGTCAGGTCGGAAAAACCGAGTGAGCTAATGAATTATGCAAGGGGAAAATTCATTTTTACAGAGGATGTCTCGCTCGAATCTATAAACGAATATATCACGGTAAGTACGTTGAATTATACAGGTTGAAGGAGATGGGAAAGGTGTCATTAGAATTTTACAAAGAGAGGAAGTCGCGGTTACCTTAACACAGACACGGGGGATATAACCAGATTTGCTTGGGGACAATCTGCCGTAAAAGGTCGCGTGAAAACGGATCGGGAGATTTATTTTCGTAAGAAGTGAACAAAATACCAAAGAAAGTTTTGTATATTCCATGTTGTATATTCTGTTCGATGTTAATTCTTACAGATGACGACTAGGTGCGACAGTAGAACTCCGTTTATCTAAATTATCCAGTTATCCAAAACTTGGTTGTTGCCTGATCAATTCAAATAAATGAAATTCTACTGTTCTTTAAAGTTAACCCTTTAGCTTATAGTAACGTGCGAGACACGTGATAAGGAATTCGAGTCGAACGTGAAAAGCACGTCGTACGAACGTGCACAAGGGACTTCATACCAGATTATGGCACGCACGGTTTCAAAGTAAATCGTAGAGGGGTTAACGAAGCCCAATAAGGGTAAACATCAGATCCATGGTTATTCCCTTTTCACTGGATAAAAAAATACCCGCAAGGATATGAGTGGCGCCATGAACCATCGAATCTACGAATTCGTGGAACCTGGAAGGGTGTACTTCTGTAATCCGGTTCGAACAATGCGTAGAACCGACAATCGCGCTGTTGGCTTTAAAAAAATATATATATATATATATTTCCCATTCGTCGACGGGAACGTTGGCCCGACTTGCACCAAAATTATGCACCGTTCCTCAAAAACAAAAGGGTATGCCTTGACATCAAAATACCTACGACGTTATGCAATGTTAACTCGGGCTATTTCGGATAAAATGATTCCGGTCCCGAGCGAGAAAAAGAGCGCGCGGATGGAGGCATAGAAAAACCGAGGGAGAGAAAACGAGGGGTTTGCCGTCGAGTAGGGTGCAGGCGCGAGAAAATCGCAGTGCCAGGTATCGCGTTACTAATTCAGCGACCCCTGAAATACATCCATTCATCGGGCGCACACCAGGTACGCGGATGTATACAGGAGGAACCGAGGCCTCCTCTGCGCGGATCTCCATTCTATCTCGTCGTCGTGAGCCATGGGGTTCTGGAAACAGAAACGACCCAGTGTAACACCGGGACCCGCGGAAAAAAAGGAGGGTTCACCGTAACGGGCGGCCCCCGGTGGAACAAAGACCGACGCCCTGCGTACCGACGAAAAGAGAGCGACTGCCGCGCGCGGTACCGGGAGAAAGAAAAGCGGAAAAGAGAGAGAGAGAGATGACGAGTAAAAAAGAAAAGAGAAAGAGAGAAACGACTGTTGCTATACATATATGCATAGGGTTGTACACATACAGTTACGCGCAAAAGTATACGCCCACCCGGTAGATTTTACGTATTGGACAATTGCGGAGGTAGAATTGTAATTAGTTTAAATGGGAAGCTCGGTACGGATATTGGAGCATTTTTGGGATTTATGTGTTGTTCTTGTGACGTCTTATTTCGAGGAGTTTTTACCGAAGTAGTTATAATCAAATTTCAGTTGATGTGTCGATATTTTTGCGCTGAATTTTGTATTTTTCTTCGGGAAGAAGTTATTTATACTTGAAGGAATACACTAAATTCCTCGAGTATATGATACATGTACTCTAACTTCACCCTAAATAAATATCGATCTTGGGAAAATTCTTTTGCGTACAATTTTCTGTCTACTTTCGAGTACATTATAATTGAAACTTTAAAATATATTATTGGGCTGTCTGGAAAGTCCATGCCGATTTTTAGAAGGCGGTACAGGTCTGAATATATTCGAATGGCTAAAAACAAGTGACATGTGTACATTCCTTAACAGGTGGAAAGGTTGTGGAACAAAATGGTACGTATGTAATTCAATAAATATAAATCAACATTCAAACATGCCTTTGAGTTTTTCTTAAAAATAGGCACGAACTTTCCGGACAACCCAATAAATTGATTTATTAAATGAATGAAATGAATTAAATTGCGTCTGAGGGGTGGGCGGATACTTTTGCGAGCAACTGTATGTATGTACATCGAGGGAACGAACCGAGCGTGCAGATAGAGATGGAGGAATGAATGCAGAACGGAGGAAGGAGTATGCGAGCCACGGAGAAAGACAGAGGTGTTCATAAACTAGAAGGAAGAAGGGTGGGACGAGGAAGGCGAATCGTCGGAGATAACAATGCGAGCGACAGAGAGCCGAACCGGAAGCAGAGTCAATGACTCGAGCTTCGAGTCAGTCCATTCGAGGTGACAAGAAAGTGTACGCGCAAGTAGACGACCCTGGTATGAACGTGATGCTGGACGAATTTTATTGGATCAGTTCGTGAAAATGGAATGCCGATTATTTTAAGTCCAGAAATTTCGCTTATTCCCTCGACGCTACGGCACGGAATGCTTGAACGTCTCGCAGATTTTTTTATTATTACACTCGGCAATCGCCATCGCTGGAAAAATAATGAAATTCCGTGGCTGCCCATACGACTCACTTATCCAAGTGACATGGGGATGGGTTAATTAATGGCAAAGTAGATGGATGTAATTGTTCCTTTGTCTATCTACTACTGGTATTTTGAAGATTTGTTTAGGTAAGATTAGCCACCCGGTTGGGTAAATCAACGAAACGAAAATGGCACGCAAAGTTTCGCGTACGGGATCTTAGACGCGAATCAATTCACTACTCGGGCAAGAAAATCCTCGATCAACCGTCGAATCGTGTTTATTAGGAAAAAAGCGCGTGGATCGAGCGAATGCGAGCGGGACGAAAGAAGAACAGAGAAGAAAGAAAAACTCGAGACCTAGCACGAATTCGTGCACGCAACTTCACCGGTACTTTGGTTGCTCGCGATCATTGATTTAACCGGAAAACAAGAACTCTTCGGTTGGAAAGAAGAAGTCATCGAGTTCTTGCTGAAATTTATTTTCTCCGAGAAAGTGGAGGAAACATTCGCGAAAGGATTAGGAAAGAAACAAATGGAATGGTTAAACTTGGGAAAAAGTGAAAAAACCTTCGAAATTTAAGGTGTTTAGGTGTCGTGTTTCTCCGCGGCGGTCGATGACTATCGCCAGCTTTATTTCGCGTCAGTTTTCCAAGAGGGAGGAGAGGAAGGGGCCCTTTTTAAAAACAATTCCTGTCGATCGAGCGGCAAGCTCTAGCGTCCGTGTCCGGAGTACCTCGGTTCCCACATTTGGCTCGCACGACCCCACATTAACTTCATTCATACCTCGGTCCAGCTCTCGAGATGCGAGACTGATGCGTGTCCAACAGACAGAAGAAGAGAGAGACGCGGGACTGACTATACCGGAGTGTATTACGACAATCGATCCGCTTTCTTCTTGCGCTTTTTCTTACGCGTCCCCCCTCGTCTTCCTTATTTCGATGGCGATGGTACTCATTCCCGTCCACCGTCTACTGAATGAACGATACTCTTCCACTAAACTTTTTGCCTCGTTTTGCTTCCCCTCGACGCTGCATACAAATTCTTGCTTCGATTGCAAACTGCATGTATTGTGCATGGTGGAATTTGAAAAATTGATCAAGGTTGATGGGATGAATGGATGATATTCAAGTTTCGTTGAGAGTGGTAACACTTTAGAATTTTTTCAGGGAGAATCCAGTGGATGCATCCATTTAAAATTTTTTCTATCGATCAATACGTAGTTGCGTGTGCCGAGCACATGGAAGTTTGTAATTTACTTACAAATCAATATAATAATAACAATATAAATCGTTCGAAAGTGGCATAAAGTTTCGTAATCCCTACCGTCATTTTTAATACTTCATCCAAGTAAATATCTTGACATGAAAACTACTTTCTCGAGTCTCGTGTTTCTCTCGTCAGTGAACAATCTTTCAGTTGGTTCTCCGACTCTTGTCGTCTCGTTTCTTCTCAATGGACGCGGTACAGACGTTCTCCTTTATTTTTCCGGAAGTTCGGGAACACGAGCTCGTTCCGTGACTCGCGGATGGCATGATCTCGAATTTTCTGAGCCTTTAACCCCGTAACGTGGAAATCTTTGGTTTCCTTATCCCTTTGATCTACCACCGGGCACTTACCTAGCCCCGGAGATCTAGCCTGGAACATTTTGCATCGATAACCCCCAACGACCCTGAATTCAATCCATAAAAGTGATCCCATCGGAAGGATCGCGTGCGCCGTGATGACTGCTTTCACGAAACCAAAGAAAAAAAAAAAAAAAAAGAATCGCGGGAAATCCGAGGTACCCGAGGAAAAACTGGATTTGCTCGCGTCGCATCTACTTAAATTTGATTAGATTTTCGCTGCGACACGATGTCTCCACGCCGATAAAAACCTTAATCAATTATGAGAAGAATTTCTGTAATTAGAGGAATAACTGTTTCTCTTAAATACATTGTTATTTACGTGGTACGTTATACCGAACTGGGCTAAGCATTATTCGAACGTAAGTTAATTTTGTTGGTAATGTTTAATATTTGTTATTAACGTTATTAACGTTAACTTTCACATTCGATGAAATATTAATTAAACACTAAATCAATATTACTTATTTCCGTTGAAAGATTGCAGAAGCTGGTCGTGTGCACGCGTCAAAACTATTCCATTCTCGTGGAAGTATACGTTGTAAATTCACATGTCCACAGGTGTGAAATTGGCTGCATTCGACGCGCTCTTCCTTTTTCTTCACCTGCGATTTCACACTTCGGCTACGGGTGTGCGCGTTTGTGCGTATCCTGCAAGGGGTCCACGTAATCGTGACGGATAAAATCCACGGATTCGGCTCGCCGCCGCCGCCTGTTAGCCCGTGAGAATGTAGAATAAAAACCGCCGTGATATAGATGCAGCGAGAGAAGGAAGGGAGGGAGGAGGCTGTTTCTTGTCTTTCCTTCGACGAATCCGCCTACGTTTCAGTGGACACACGGCTGTCCGCGTTCAGAACGTATAGAGCCTGCTCAGGTACCGGAACAAACCGCATCGCCTCGTATTACACGAGATATGGAGAGTAATCACACGTCTTCGCTGTTTAACACATTTACTGCCAGACTGATACTCTTGAAAATTTCTACTTTGATTAAATTTTGTTTATAGACTGTAATAAATATAAAATTACAAATTACGAATATTTGCGATACTTAAAGAGTTAACAATTTGCAAAGTTGGTTCTTTTTTTTTTTTTTTTTTTTTTTAAGATGAACAGAAGGGCCATAATGAACGACGGATATCAATTTCTCGAAACTCGTCTTCGTTCTGTGCGGCTGGATCTAAACTCTCCGCGTTGCGAACGCAACAATTTTTTGAACAGCCGGATTGACTCTCGCAGACTTTGCGCCGGTTAACTTTTTCACGGTTGGCCGATCGGTTTCTCTTTGCCGATTGTTCGATACAAATGGTACGTGGCACTCGTCGACACGATAAACCGTCGATCGAAGACCGTTTCACGCCGAAAAAGGATCCATTGTAAATACGAGGTATGACGAAACAGGCCATTTTCGTGGCTCGTCGAGCAGTAACATTATTCTTGCCAAACGATATCTCAAATGTATCGTATCTCATGTAAAAGTCTGATTTACAATATCTCGATATTAATTTTCATTTATATGAAAATGGCGAATGCGTAGCATCTTATTAACTTTTTGAAATAATAATTCAGAGACTAGCAGAGCTAGCATCGACTCGACATCGTACCCATCGCTAACCATCGTTCCCTGGTCGGATCTACACCGTCCACGTCGACACGCGATTACGTGGAAGCCGTCGACTGCGTTCAGTCATCGAAGGAAACCACAAAAATGAGGAGAAGTACGTAGGCAGTCGTCCAGGACAAGATTCCCTGACATAGCGCCGCGCGAAGAGGGAACGAGGAGACTGCAGAGGCAGGGCGAACCGTACGGTCAAATTGTTATGACATAATTAGGGGCGATCCTAGTAGTCGACGGTGGTGGTGGTGGTGGTGACGATACCGAAGACAAGGGAGACCCCCGAGGAAAAAGAAGGCAAAGAAGGTGGACCGCTTCGAAGCGGAGCTGAAATCGGCTGAAACTGCCGGTGCAACCATTCATTCTTCACTCGGCCGTGGTACCATTTGACCAGTTCATTCAGGGATTTAAGGACTTTTCCTAGAGCTCGCCCCGTGGTTTTGTTTCGTTACCCCGGTTTCTTTTTCATCTGCGAATCGCCACTCTCGTTCCCGTCCCGTTCTCTTTCTCCACGCTCTGCTCTCGCGGTGCTGTTACGCTATCTGCCGTCACGTGAGCGCAATTTTCTGCGCCGATGACGGGTCGTGCAGATCAAACTACGAGCGGCTCGAACTTCCTTGCATCGCGTTTTAAAATCTACCCGCGTCTTCTCGGAACGCGGCATCCCTCCCACCCACGAGAGAGACGGCCATCGATACTTTATTTCGGAAAACGATCCCCTGGGGTTGAAGAGGTGAACGTGCCATCGTGGAACGCAATGGAAATTAGAAGGGATCAACCCTTTAGGCATTTGGTAGTCAAGTGCGGGCACTTTCGGGTAATTGTTAATTAAGATTCTTTTAGGAACATGCTCGGGTGCTTTTTTTTTTTTTTGGAGATATTATTTTTCATTGAGGAGAAGAATATACAGTGGGTGTAGAATGTATTCGTACACCGATCAATTTAGTAGTTTCTTAACTTCTTTTTTTATAATCAATGATATTTTACATATCGTCGAAAATCTCTAAGATAGATATAGTTCAAACAACATTTACTACTTAATTAAAACATGAAATTTCCGGTAAAGTACTTTTAAACGGTTGTCCGAATACTTATTGCTTCAACATTTCTATCGATTAATTGTTTTTGATCTTGTTAATTTCGCAACTTACATAAATAGCTATTTTTTGTTGTTGTAATCTATCTATTCCAGAGATTTCCGAGAATACGTAGAATGTCATTGTTTATAAAAAAAAAGTAAGTTAATAAATTACAATTTTACATAGTTTTTTTGGAAATTGATCGGTGTACGAATACTTTCTACACCCACTGTAGAATACATTCATGGAGAATATGGAGTATTCATGCGATGGAGGTATTTTATTTCTGGAAGAGGATTTTTCAGGGTTGAAGAAGGCGAACCTGCTATTGCTGAATATAATGGAAAATAAGATTAAGGATTGAACCCTTTACTTTTCGTCGGTTTCAACCCCAACTGAATTTTATAATCAGTGTCCCGAGCGGCTTGAAATCTGACTCACTAAAAAACCAGCGGTTGTTTTGTGGAGAGTGTTCCGCCAAGGTGTGGGATACCTTCATTTTCTGCGAGAAAGTCTTCAAAATCAGGACCCAAAGTCTATTCGCTCCAGCATACAAACCAAAAGCAACTCGAGTGGTAGTAGCTACGGAACAATATCCCAGAATTCATTTCAGATGAAACTGACCTTCTCGTAGCCCAGATTTCAATCCGCTTGATCATAAGCTCTGGGCAAAGCTGAAGAACGTGGTCCTTAGAGTCTATTTTAGAAATATTTTTGGCCAGCCTAAAGACCGCTTGACAAAAGATCCAGATAATGGGTCTTTTGATAATAGCCTCACAGGCAAGGTGGTCGCTGCGAATAATACCGTTATTTTCCTCTTGGTACCAACCGTGCAAATGAAATCCGATTAGGAGCAAACGACCATCCTGTTTGTTTGACAACAGATACTCGTGGCGGAACTAGATGATTGTAAATGGAGGAATGCTCATTAGACGATGGGCACAAATTTGTAACAGTTGAAGTGAGGAACACGAACCAATAGGATAGGTTGTCGATGATCCTTGCAACGTACTCGAAGAGACCACTGTGGTATATATCGAACGGTAACAGTGATTGCATTCAGCATGTATTCCTTGGCGCAGTATCCGATGAAAGAAATGACTTGCGCAACGATTACTGAAACCCTCAATGACTGGTAACATGATTGACGATGCTGTTGTCGCACCGACACAACCACCCAACGTCAGACTTCCCTCGACATACCTCGTCGTTGTTCCAGTCTAGGATTAATATTTCCAAACTCCGTCGAAATGTCACCGCGGAATTTTTAGACGTCACAGATCATCGGAGGAACGAGACTCGTTGGTATAGTTCCTTAACAGGATTCTTGCTGGTCACGATGGGCACAGCTATCTTCTCTCGCGAAATTAAACACACGTTCTCACACGTGCAGGACGAATTAAGATCATAATGTGATAATCGTTCCGTCTTGTGCTCCGTCACTGATTTCATCTCGAGAACTGCCTTGGCTGGATAACTTGGGCGGCCGCGTGAAAGACACGTGACCTCTTTAGGGTTGAGTGGCAGATAATCGAATGTGTTTACGATGTTGAAGTGTTTCATTTCGCAGACACATTTATATTAATGTACTTGTCTGCACATTCGCATCGTTATGTTGTCATATCGGTACAATTTCATGTAATTGTACGGTTATCAACATTTTCGTCTTACAGTTACACCTTCATCAACGTTGTCACATCACGGAATCATTTCAGAACACTTCAACACACAACAACGATACACTTTCCCCTGCAATCATTCGAATAAAATCGCACGCACAAACGCCACTCTACGTTGAAGTGGCAGCCACGGTGACTTCGTCAGCATCCGATCGCAAATGTTGTTCGATCAGGGTCTCGGTTTCCCTCGACGTCTGATTATGTATACCGTTAATTACCTAAACTTTCGGCTCAACAATCGGTTTGGCTTTACCTCAATTTAGCCCCCGTATTGCGGCCCTCGAAACTTCGTCAAAACTCTTTCCTCCATCGCACGCCGGCTCCACGCATCGGTTCCATCCACCCTTCGCGCGGATCGGCAGCACGCGAAAGCGAGTTTCGAGGGTAGAAACGGCCTGCTTGGAAAAGTCAAGGATTCCATCGTCGACGGAGCAGGGCGCCAACAGCGTCTGTACTTTGTAAACTCGCCCGCTGCCTAAGCTCCACCATCGCTAAGCCATCTGCAGGGACCTCTGGCATGTAATCACATCGTAAACAGCATTGTACGACAAATCGAATCAGATCCGAGGCGGGATGGAGGGGCAGAGGTTAAAGAAAGAGAGAACGTTTACTTGGACAGAGCGAGCTGGACGATGAATGGGTGGAAGAGGTGGAATGGAGCGGAAGAAGGCGCGTGGACGAGATGAAAAGAGATCGTCAACGGAGACGGAGCTGGTGATAGTTATTATTCCTGTTTGTGGCACAAGTTATCGGGGCTTTCTTTTATTTTTAATTTAATTTTGTTCATTTTGGAGAAATATTGCGTAGTATTTAAAAGAGATTTTTATTAGGGATCACGTTTAAGTGATAATAACCAATTTCAATCAAACCTAAGAACAGGAAAACATATTTCATGCGTTTCCATTTAGGCTCATCTTGGTAATTGAAGAAATATCTTGAAAACTATTTCGATTAACCAAAGATTTCATATTAATATTTCTATGTTCCCAAATTTCCAAGTTGGCTACATACAGCTAAGAGTATTCAAACAGATTAAGATCATTCTACACATCCCAATCTTTCAATTAATTCGATGGATTCGTTATCGAAGAGACTCGTGAATTACAGCGTGAATAATTTATTTACGATGATCGAGTAAAGAGGTCGCAGTCCCCTGCTGTCAATAGAAATTAAGTTTTAAAATGACGGTATAAAAGGGATAATACGCTTATCTGAATCTACTAATAGTAACCGGGGATCTAGTGAATGAACGTTCGCAGATTATTCTGGGAACGGGAGGAGACGAGATGGGGACGTATTTAGCAGTTCATCTACTATGCATAGACTGATGCAGAAGACTATTTCTTGCGGATATTAAAATAATATTTATTTGAATCGGATGCGTATTATGCACGTTTAACTATTAATTTTAACAAAAGTTATATTTTAAAATGTTTATTTTGACGCGATGGGAAAGTTGAACAAAGCGACTGTCATACACACATACTTTCCATTATCTTTAATACAAAATCCAGTGCAATTCGGTACGAAATTAATATTAGATGCACTCGATAGCTTCAAGTATTATAGCATAACTTCTTAATTGCCTCAAATATTCTAAGTTAATGAGTGTGCCCGAGGGATACGAAATAACTTCCTAATAGGTATTATAAATATGAAACGACACGTATGTCTAATTAAAACTTGTATTGATACGTTTTTTTTTTTTTCTATAAGTTGGACTTATACCACTTTTAAAAACACTAGTCAATTGCCTACAAGCCAAAAAATTATTAATATCGGGCACGTTTAAAATTACGGAGAAGTTGAACTACAGCTCACAACTTCCTAAAGCTACTTCAAACTGAATATTGTACGAACACGCTCGCGCTTCGATATTTACACATACGGAGCCCGTGAAATCTGAATACATACGTGCACACAGAGAAGCACCTCTGTGGGGGTCTTTATCGCTGTAATTCGTTTAAAAGGAACTACACAGGCGGGCCGTGAATGCCCTCCTAAGTCATGCTACGCGAGCGAATGTGCTTACCTGTGCACCGCGCCGTCCGCACGATACTCACACGTTGGAGAGTATACACAGGGTGTTCCGTACAAAGTATTACGAGATGTTTTCTTAGAGACCAATGGAAACATCCACTTCATTTTTGCTATTGTTGAATTGCACTGGAGAGGCTACTTTTCGTTTTGATCAAAAATTCACCCTGTTTTGATATTTTTCCATCCGGGTGCCATAACTTTGTATATAATAATAATAATAATTTTAAAAAATTGTTGTTATAGATGGTATTCAATTTTATAAGGTCGAACCAAAGACTGAACAATTAATACAGCCTTCCACTCAAAGGCGGTAAAGCACCCCTGTTCTTTCTGTATCAACTTTCAAAAAATTAATTGAACCATTCAACTACAACGAGATCGATATCCTTGTTACTGTTTGCGAAAATATCGTGTAACACTTTGCGCGGGACACCCTGTATAATTGCACGTCTCACGAGCGCTTCGTGACGCGGTTAAATACATTTTTCGGGCCGGATGATCGATGAAGCCCGATAAGCGTGTTCAATTAGCGTAGCGCCTTTGTACACGAGGGCGACTCACCGAATTTATTTATCACGATGATGCACCGACGATCGAAACAGATACACGGATGTTTGATATGTCTGTTTAGCGATCATTCTCTCCATTCACTTCCACCCCCTGCTTGCAATGGTGCCCGAATTCTGGCAAAGCTATGTTTCATCATTTTAATTATGGTTGCCAAAGGTATAACTCTTCTTTTTAGCCGTTCTCTACTATCAGTACTAAAAGTTACTGTAGATTTGATGTTACCTATAAATCTTTGTTCCCAACATTTTATTTGTATAAATTCGTCAGTTTGGAAACTGTGTAGAACTGTAGAAAAAAGTAGCGCAAATGGATGGATAGGCGTAGTCTATGACCGATGGACGCGATGAAATGTTAACGACGGATCGGTAATTAAATTTTCAGACGATGATGACGCGTAACGGCGAACCCTAGGAGAATCGTAAATTTCATTCGGTTCTACGTAGAACACGGTCCGCCGATTTTTATTTGACTCATCGCTCGGGTTTAATTTACAGTCTGGTCACCGGATCGCCGCAGAAGTTACCGAGTCTCGAAGAAAAACTTTTCACGAATTTCCCCCGCGAAAATAAATATTCGGTCGCGGAACTGATTTACTCTGTTGCAAAATGCGTGCGGACTTTCAACGAATACAGGATGGTGTTAACCTACTTTCCAGAGTTTCCGGCCGCCATCCCGCACCCCTTCCTCTATCGAGTCTATCCAGATAAAACGAAATGGCCAACTGGTTTGGGGAAATTCGACTCTGAACAGTGGTCAAAATTGGTAATTTTTAAAAAAATCGAGAAACTTTGATTTTTTCGTGACTGTCTCTGACTGTCTTGTAATTCGGGCTGTATGGATATGTATTTCATACTTAATAACAGATGTTTCCGTTCGAACAATTTAATTCTCGATGCTTCGTGTAGGAAATGTTCCTATCTATTTAGTAAAAGGAAGTATATTTTGTTTATCTTAAGTAACAGGAGTTTATAAATAAATCTTTCTGCTGTAGAAGAAGGATATCGCTATAAGAAATACTATTATTTCCGCTATGAACCCTCGATCCTTTTTGTCAACCAAGTCAGTCTATTGTCACAGTTGTTAAAAAATTTTGCACCGAGAAATTCATTGCACTCTCTATCGACATTAAGAATGCTATCAGTTTCCTAATAGGTTGCTACATCATTTGACGTTTCGATAGTATTGCATTCATTTAAAGAGAATTTGTCGGTAAAAATTGTTGAAATTCAATGTATCGCGTGTCTCCTACATGTCAGTCTGTAGTGACGATTAGAAGCATTCTAATATGCCTAAGTAATTTTCAATGGTGAACTCTGTCCTGTGTTGCATAGGACACAGATGACAGAAGAATGGAAGATGGAACGGCATTAATGTATGCACCAGAGTCCATTGGACACACCATGTCATGCTATGCTTATTCCAAAGCTTGCTCTGTCATTCACCCATCCGACTTGCCTCGATGGACGTTACGTTTGACCAAATGGAGCTCAACGACAAAGAGAAGAAAATGGTGGATGAATGAGGAATCGATCGAACACGTCGAACACACTTCAAAACATATATATCAACGCAATCAAAAGTCTTCTTCTAATTATTGCTAAGTGGTGAAGACCAATTGATCGTTTCTGAGTCGAAGTTCGAGGCGATGTTGAAGCATTGCCTAACCACGGACGGGAAAGTTTCGAAATCCGGGATTGAGTTGTCTTCGACTATCGAGCGTAAATAGGGTTTGATCAGTCGTTAATCATTGTGGAGTGCAGGTGTTATTAGCCGTGGTTCGCGTGGCTCGTAGGTGCGAGCTGTACGCAATGAATCATAAAGTCAGAATGCTTCTATACCATCCGAACGCGTGTACCGCTGATTTCTTCGTTGAACAAGAACCTACAAGAGCCTATCTCTTCACTTATTTTTGCTATTATGTACTAATCGAAGATCATATACGCGTTTAACTATTTTATTCGAATGTGGATATCCTCAAGTTCGTTTTTCACGTTCGAGGGATATACGACGTACATGTATTTAACGACGAATAGCGAGGTAGGTTGAGACGGTAGAAAAAAAGAGGGACACCAGGAGGACCGCTGTTTCTGATGCGTTAAATTAAAGTTTAACTCCGAAGCAGCTGATGGCTGGGCCCCGGCGATGGGTTAGAGATGAAACTCGTGATTCCCTCTTTCTCCATCTGCGCTTACGGTTTTCAAACGAATCGTTTGATGAAGCGGGAGCAACGGCGGCAGATGCGTCCAAGTATGTCGGTGTTTAACTTCATTCATTTTTCTTCGCCTCCCTCTCGCCGCTCGCTTTAATTATTGTTCCAAACGAACGAACTTTTCGAATCGTTGTTCCCGGGATTGTTGCTATTCCTCTCGACGTTTTACGACCGCCTGGACATCGAGCAAATTGTTTCTGTTCCGAGCGTTGCTTTTCTGGGTTTATCTAAGAGATTCCACCGTGCTCCGAGTCACGAACCTTTTTCATCGTACGGAGAATTATCCTGAACGAGAACAGGCGAAATATTTGCTGCACCGAACGTATCTACGCGAATTCGGTTGCGAGCTTTGCGAGCTGAAAGTTTCCACTTTGCAAAGGTGTTTCTCAAACTTATCTAGCTTCTTCGAACGATCAATTGTCATCTGTATCGTCACATAGTCGTATCGATATTGTCATCTATATCGTCTACATCGTTTCTACTTTGTAACAGCGTGTCACAAATTTCATATGAAATTCCTTCCTTATTTACATCTGTTCCCTATCTCCCTATCCAAGAATAACATGTTCCCATCTTCTTCACTTTCAATCAAATCGCGAATGAATAAACAACGACAAAATAAAATTCCCGCAACGTTGGCTTATGCACCCCTCTCTGACGACGAGATGGCAACGCGTATAAATTAATTTAATTGCGTTTAAGTGCCATAATCCCACTCCCAAAGTACCAAAACTCCTCCTCCCGTTACGTTCGAAATAAGTAGCTTTAACGAATCTATAGAATTTCCGAAGGACGACACAAAGACGCCTCCTGAAATCCGTTGAAAACCCAGGAGGACGGTACAACCACAAACAGTGATCGTCGCCGGTCGCGGCGGAGGATTGCATTGCTTCCGTATTAATCCTCCACTTTGATCATAAAATTTACATTCACGTACCTCGAGCTTGTTCCGTATGCGGCGCACCGTCGCGAGAACTCCACCCTCCCTCGGTCCAGTCCCGAATCCACCAGATCCGACATATCTTACAACCCTTTTCCTTAC
Organism: Hylaeus anthracinus; assembly: GCF_026225885.1. Lineage (NCBI taxonomy): Eukaryota > Metazoa > Arthropoda > Insecta > Hymenoptera > Colletidae > Hylaeus > Hylaeus anthracinus. Next base: position 11,861,304 of record NW_026534337.1, read on the forward strand.
TTAAATCCAAATAAAGGTTGAGATTCTTGAGTCTCCTCTTCTCCTCCCTTCTTGGTCCGACATAGACGGCGTTCCACGAACCCCTCCGGATCGGAACTGCCAACTCCCTTCTCTGTTCATCGCGTTTGCTTTGTAGCCCTTTTCTTCTTCCAACCCCATGTCGCCTCTCTCATCCCCTTCCCTCCCTACCAAACTCTTCGTCTTACGCCGCTGCCCACCTTCTTCCACCTTCCGACTTCTCCCTCTCTTTTTATGCTAACCTCTTCCCGGTCTATCCATCTTCGTTCGACTTTCAGACCAAGGCTTCGTCCTTTTTCGTCGCTCTCCTTCTTTCATCCCTCGGCCGCTGTTTCTGGCTCGCTCTCCGGTAACGAGAGGAGAAACACCCTCGCTACTTTTAATCGACCCGCGCTTTCTTCTGCTTATACATACCTAGCTGGCCCTCCCCGACCGTCTCCCCTGCGCCCGTCCTCATCTCCATCCTTCCCCGTTCCACCTTCGAGCACTCACAACCCCCTCGCTTCTTACGTCTCATCTTTACCACCAACATCGTATATAAGTACCTAAGGGCGTTGTCTTTGGTCTTTCGCGTATTTTGCGCTCCGTTCGCTGGCGGAATACACGAGGGTAGTTCCAGGATTAAATGCGAAATGAAAGCTCGCCGGTGAAAGACGCTGAGACGTTTCCGAACCCTGGTTGCTCGATTTCGCTCGTCTTCGTTTCTTCTTTCTTTCTTTTTTTTTTCTTTCTCCGCCAGGCATCTCGTACCCCCGCCCCTCGACGAGATCCCCGCAGACGTTCCGCGCGATGAGACGAACCCGAACTTGCGGAACCAGTAATTACGGAATCCTCGTCGAAGGCGTTCCGATGTCTGTTGATCGGGTTGATGGTAATCCTTGGTCGAACATTGCTTAACACCTCGTTGCTTGATATATCGACGTGCCAAGAATTTGAAATCCGCGCGGAGACACGGAGGATGACGCAGGAGAGTTACGAGACGTTTGGCGCTATCTACTTCGTTTGGGGTTGCAGCTTCGAAGGTGAACCCTGGGCTTCGGGAGCTACCTGGAATGAAAAGGTTTTCTTTTTTAATTTCGCGGTTGTTGTATGAGTTGAGAATTAAATAGCAAGGTTAGATTTAACGATCAGTACGTTTCTGTGGAGCTTTACTTGATGTAGGATCTTTGAGGGTTGATTGTTCAATGAGTACCAAACATCTCGTAAGAAGATGGAAACGTTAGGTTGAAGCATTATTAAATTTACTGTGAGAATTGTAAAATTCCACGCGTATATTTAGTATAAATAGATTATTATTTCATTTAATAAAATTTCTTCAATAGGCATAGAGTTGCAGAAATGCACAACGTTGCAGAAACCTCGATTGCAAGAGCTTTCAGCCCCGACTTTCTCCAATAATCGAGAAATCTTAATTTCACTCATCAAAATGGTCTTATACAAAGAATCAAGGAACTATCGTAATAACTCTTAGCACACTATACCCCCAAATCAGTTGATTGTTTCCACCAGAGGAAAGCAATGCTATCCTCGATATCAAGGAAAACTTTAGCCAAGTATCGCTCCTCGAAGAGCTGCCCTACCCGTTACTCAGTTTCTCCCTGTAAATAGATTTACACGGCACACCATTGTCGCGCGCATAATTTTCAATAAAGCAACTACAAATAAACCGCACGCCACCCGTGGAAGCCGCAGCCAATTAAGATCAAGCTTCGTAAACACACAAACGACGCATCAAATTCCGCGGGCACATCACCCGGTTGAATTATGTTATTCGAACGATTCCCTGCTAAATTACATGATTTCCCAGGCCATAAATATACACCTAACCCTCGAGGAGTTAGAACGTCCCACTACGGACGGAAAGTAAGCGAAATTATAGCGGGGATCGAAGCAATCAAAACTTCTAACCGACAAATCCGCCAAACGACTTTCAATCTCGGCACTCTGCCACGATCCCGCATACACGAGCCTAACCGTGGAGGACAATGAAACGCTTTGTTTCGATCCTCCGGGACGAAGACACGCGCAATTCCTTTCCAACTGCGTTCCGCCACTTGCCGTGGTATCCGAGAAAACACAACGATTCCGATAGACAAAGAAGATTGAGTGCAGGTGCAGGACAGGGTGGAGAAGCATCTCGGCTGTGTGCGTAAGGATAGTTTCGCGGTTTATGGCCGATTACTATGGAGGCCGTAACGTCCCGTATGTACATACAGTCAGACGCAGTCAAAATCGGTCAGCGATTGTGGGAAACGGTGGCTAGATGTGCTTCTAACACGTGAAATTCATTGAAAATCGGTAGCATTTATATGGTATGCTGATGCTGTTGTGGTTATACCTTATATGTTCAAAAGAAACAAAAGTGGAATTGCCAATTTATTGGTGATATTGTAAGTGTCAAGAGGAAAGGGATGACCTCACATTTATTCACTGCTGCATTAGAAGATTGTGGGTCTCAACATCCAAGTGACCTCACTTCCAATCCAACCTTATCTACAATGTACTCCCGTGGGATTACGACTGTGGCTGACTGTACGCACGTATGCAAAGTACACATGTAACGACGCATGTAAAAGACCGTGTACAGGGTATCCACGGGTTCACGTGCGCCATCAAATTCGCTAGCGTGCGTGTGCGTGCACCTCTACGTGGGTTTCCCGCAAGAGAGTCGGTAGGGATACATCACCTTGCACCACACGGCTCGTACACTTCAAATACACTGCAAGTCAGTCAGTTAACTCTGAGTCAGACCTTTCACTTCGTGGTCCAGAGAGCACGGTATGGTGCACGATGGTTCCCACAAGTGGACGCCTTCACCGTCCCGATGCTACAGTTTGTTTCTTGTTTCCGAGGAGCACAAGGGGGGCTCAGGGGAACCAGCCAGCAGTCGATGGACACCAGGTGGACCCCACCACCTCTTCGTCTCTTTTAGATTCGGTGTACACGCGATTTCTTAACCTTGAGCGACGATCTAGCAATTCGATAAATCGATACCATCGATAAATCCACCGATAAATTCATCGCATTCAGATTATCACTCGCGAGTGTGTGTCTGTCGAGTCTACGATTCGAAGATCATTTATGCTAGAATCCATGTGTCGCAACTCTATCGTTTTTCAGCAGAATCGGCGCTAGACAATGACGGTGTCGTGGCCGGGGTCGTCGAACGATGATGATTCGAAATCGCGGACCGCGAGTTCGTGTCTTAATCATCGGCATGCCTAGTTACGGGTAAAGTTCAGCATATTTATGTGCGATCAGCCTAAGTGGAGTGAATTTTTCAACCGACTTCCTTATTGTCTCCTTTCCGAGAAAACGAATGGAAACCAGCCGCGTTTCCGCTAACTGGAACGTGGCAAGATTGGATGCATTATGTATATGGGTCGCTGTATGTTTCTTGCGACGCCACACACGCGTCGTTCTTTTCGTATACACGATCGTTTGCGAGGGTATACAACAAAGTCGAGAAAATTTCAAGAATGCCATTTGCATGGACGAGGATCGCGCGACGATTGGCTGGGCGAAATGAATGAAAAACGGGGGTCGCATTCCGATCGATTATTAGTTTCATAATGCATCCTATGAATAAGATATAGTTGAGTCTTTTATTTCGAACTGGGCGGGCGAATATTTTAAAGGAATTTAATATTTCGATTGATCGTCGAACATCTCGATGTAAATATCGAGCAAAGGAAATAAAACCGCTCCTTGTACTTTGTTCCTATACCCAATCAAAGACCCGATGCGGCAGTACATGTCTGCATCAAAGATGGATTATTGCCTTTGTGGTCACTTCGATATCTGGCCGATGGTGGTTACACGTAATAAATAAAAAAGTATCGTTTGAGGGAACCTTTTGATGGAAAGTTCAAGCGTCCATTATACCGCGAAACATGATACTAAAAGATGGAACGGAGCAGGATAATTGTTGATTCTTCGATGAATTGTAGGACGCGGACCTACTTATGTTACTAATTGGTATAATTAATTTACTCTATCAATTTTTATTCCGCGAAGCTGAGCACGAAGGCAAAGCCCGTCGATCTGCTTTTCTTGCCGGATTTTATTTCAATTTACTTTTTAATGGCCCGACTCTGTTTATATACTTTCAATTAGTGCGATTAATATCGATAGGGAAGCTTTATTTATTACACAACGAAAGGCTTCGAGCCAGGTAAGATAAATAGATATTTTTTAATTTGCAGCGGTGATTAATGAGCACAGGTGGAAAAGTGCGAAACTTTGATTGGAATCGAAGAATCCGTCAGGAGAGAATCAAGGATGAAGAACGATGATTGCGCCGGACCAGCAAAGAACAAACATCTACCGATACTTTGTACTTACACGACTTTATGAGCAATCAGCTGGTGCTGGCCAGCGCAAATTGTTTGTTCCTCAAACCCATTTAGCTCCATTCCGTGAAATTCTACTCAAATAATCACAGCTTCAGTGGCCACCAATTACGTTTTTGCAAGCCACACCGTACACAGGTCGTTGCTCATTTCAAAGAAGCCTACACTCCGAATGTGGATGCAATACTGTTCGCGTTACAATTCGTCGAAGCTCGCTACTTAACATTCCGCAGCTACATGGCATGCTAGACCCTCCAACTGGCTCGACATCGTTTTATCGGAAACACAAAATTATGGAATTCATTCGTGTTTTAGTCTGCGACACGCTACAATGTTTATAATAATAAATGAATTCTGCGCATAAATTAAGGACAGATTCGTACTTTTCGTGATGCCCGGTCATCCAAGGGAAAGAAACGAAAAAGAGTTCACGCTAAACGTTTCAGTGTCGTGAAAGAGCCATAAAGCGTCTTTAATTGGACGTTAACCCAGCTATAAAAAGCATCGTTTTCTGGACAGGAACGATTAAGACGTCAACAATATCCTTCTTAATAACCTGGTCCTACATCCTTTTGCAATTAGTGTACGAAAGACTGTCTAGCTAGCTATATTACAGATGCAAATATTACTTTTGTAACACGTAGATTCTAGGCACATTGCGCGCTCTTTTCACGATGATCGCTGTGACACAATGAACAGAATGGAACTATTCTCGCCTGCCCACGGAACACGGTACACGGTATGTGTATGTATATTGAGATCAGGAATCTGAGAATTGATTACTCTGACGATTCGTCAGCATTGGGCCTAGCATCTTCAGAGTTCGAATAACGCACTGATCTCAACGTCCCGATAACCAACAACTGACATCGGAAAAGCTCCAGAATCCACCATGGAAAACTCAGGTATCTCCCTAAATCCAAGCTTTCAAGACTCGGTATTTATAAACCTAATGAAAACACAGACCCGTCCCATCGCGAACTAAATTTTCTTTTTTTTATCTCGGAAGTGATGCATAATGGGAGAACCGACGAATCGCAGATCGACGCAGACTCGTGGCCGTTGTCCAGGGAAATACGTTACCGCGAAAAGGGGAAGGAACGAGCCGGACGAAAGAGTAGGCGATAGGTGGCTGGTGGGGATGAACGACGACGCGGAAGAGGTGCCAGAGAGGAGAGAGAGGCGAGTGGAGAAAAGAGGAGCTGTCGCGCATTGAAGTCTCCGAAACGGCAGGGTGCTCTCGCCAAGAGTAACACGAACGAACGAACGAACGAACGAACGAACCAAGTTCAGCCGAAGCATCGTATGTGGGGAGGAGACCGATGCCTCTCTCACCGAGGAGGAGGCACCAAGGGGGGAAAAAAAGAAGTGGGTACGAAGCAGAGCGAAGCGAAGCAGATCGGAGCAAAGTCGAGGCGCAGAGCCATTGACCCGTGGAACGAGGGGGTAAGCTGTAGGTACAGCGAGAAACCCATGCGGGATGTATACCGCCGAACACGTACGTGTCCGCGTAAGATCCATACATGTGTAATGCACGTGTACCGGTGCTGATATTACGGTACAGATAGATCGAGAGCGATTAAGAAATCCGTGACGGGCATTGTGTTTGCTCGCTTTCATGACGCCTATGTCTGTGCCGCGGAGGACCGCGCGGCTCGCCTAACAGCGAGTTACTTACATATTTGGACCATCTACGATGTTCACTTACTTTGTTGCTTTTGGAATTTGTCTAAAAAGAAATGAGATGTTTCGATTAGAGGACTACGAGGAGAGTGAGCGTTGGTTGTATACAATACATGAATATTTACTTTGCAATCGCTCGAATGTAATTTCCGACATCCTTACTGTCTTCAATTTGTCTTCATACAATTTAATATTCCGTACCAGTTCTTCATATATTCATCTTAAAACCAAGACAAGATGACGTTGTCGTTTTTCTCGGATCTTGTCACTGTCATCGGCTCACGAAGATATGGTCATTAAATTTTATCGATTGCGTTCTTCAGCTTTCTAATTGGAACGATCCGATAAACTTTCCTGTGTTCACGCTGAATTGGTCACAAGCATCGGATCTTAATGGAAGAAACAGAGCGCGGCGTGCAGATTAGCATGGAAATTAGTCGAAACTGCGAATTTTACGGCAGTACTGCAAAAGAAAATCTTTAAGACGTGGTCATAATTTCACAGAATCCAAAATACAGCCTGGTATATATATATATATAATACAAGGATTTATTAAGATTTATTGATTTCTTCTTCTTGAATATTTGTTGTTCTTGATTTTATCCAGGTTACGAGACATCTGTATCGTCATGGAGCGATGCAGGGGATCGGAGAACGAGAGGATCAAGAGCGATTAAGAAGTCCAGCGACGGTACATTGTGTTTCCTGGCTCTCACGAGACCGCGTGTGCTGGTCTTATGCTCCTCGAGTGCACGTCGTTGTTGCGGATCGGTGGTCGAGGCTGAACGTGTGCGGTGCTCGTGTGTTAGACGTATGAACGTAGATGGTGGCGGCTAGGATGCTGCGGTACCGATCCTCGCGGCCGCCCAGGGTCATGCCCTACCCTCTCGCGCTACACAATAATCTTCCTCGTCGTGTGTGCTCTGGTATCTCTGCCGCAGACGACTCCACGAGTGCTTCGTTTTTCTCCTCCGAGACCCCCTCCCCTCGGAGAACCTCTCTGCCCTTTTGTAAAGGTTCCGTCATAGGCGTTGCGGCCACGGGCTTGTCCTTCCATCGTTCTTACTCTTCCTCGCCGCCAGGATCCATTTCTGCTGCACCTGCACTTTTCCCGCACGCGTGGATATGTGCGGTTATTTTCTTGTACTTATTCCCTGCTCTGGGGCAGAGGGGGCAGGAGAATAAAATGAATTGCCCACGGAGGTCGCAGACGCAACCTTGCTACCTGAAACGTTCAACCCTGTTGCCTGCATCACCTGGTGACCTCTTCAAGGATACCTACACGTGTGGGGGGGTTGGATGAAATGATAGGAACGCTGGTGAGGTGTACCGAGAGTGAGTGATACATTCATTTACTCGGTGAATTGTTTTTTTGAGACGTTTTCGACTGTGTTTTTGACCGAATTTAATGTGCACTGTTTCTTTATATTCCGTAACCCTGTATTCCGAATGCCACAAAGTTAATAATAAAAAAGTTAAAGTTATGCTCGAGCGTCACGTTTGAAAAACTGAAATTTGTCTACGATGTTATGTTAGGAATAATAAGACAAATAACTCCACGCATGCTGTGGTTGCTCCTTTTGCAAATCTCGCTCAATCGATGTTGCGGCTATAGAATCGTCCCTTTTCATCCTTTCCATTCGTTCCACTTCTTACTTTTTTCGACGATCTTGTTTTACAGCCTTGTCTGGATTTTTTGCCCCCGCGGGCAATTTTCTTCGGCAATTCGAACCGTACGTGAGGACGCAATCAGTGGTAAGACCGATGGCACAATTCTGTAAACCCTGTATCGATATGTTCGTTTACCTTCGACCTTTTCTTCGTTCTTGCATAATACACAGCAAAGCAGATATCCTTTCGGAATTTAGAAATATCACGTAATTCTTGAATGTTCATCCATCCTGTTCGGAGAACTATTTTTTTATTATTATCTTCTAGCCTTTCTGAATTTTATCTTAACCGTTTTATTCTATTCGATAACCATTTTATGTGGAAATGTAAATACACGATTTCTTTTAGAAATATTAATATAATTATACATCGAAAAGTAATCTTAACAAAGTTAGTACTCATCGTTGACATTTCCTGTTCATTCGATTCCAGTAACATTTCTGCAGTACGACGTCGCAACGGGGATTCTTCATCGTTAATATATCCGCCTCCACTTTATTTTCTTGGTGGACCAGTTTTTCCTACTATAGTTTTCTTTTGTGAACGCGATAATACTTCCAAGAAGTAACGTTTTTAAAAATATTAATTCATCAAACATTTTCCTCGCGGTAATAGGACGGTCTTAATCATTTCTCGTAATATTTTTTTTTATCGCTACAATACGTCTTGCTACAATACGTCTTGCAACTCTATTCGGTAAAGCGATTCTTGCGGGAATCTTTTAATTGTTATTCATATTTATCTTGCTTTTGTGCGTGCAGTTTGCTTTCTTTACCTCGGTTTCCTACCTTCTACCTTATTTGCGTTTTATGCATCTTCTCGATGCAGAGACAACGAAGTAAAAGTAGATATTATGACGCAGACTTTCTTCCGGAAGACGTTCACCTGGATCGTGTTGCGAATTTGTAGAATAATACGACATTATTCTCATAAACTGGACATTCAAGCCATATTATCTCGTTGAATTTTTCCAGGCTTTTATTATACTTTAAGGGAAGCTATTATTTTTATCGGAGGAAGAAGCCTCGTTCGAAGGGGACTTTTGAAGTTTATGAAATACCAATTACTGTGATAGTAAATAGCAATTGCGAATGTAAGAGATTCAATAAAGGAAAATTGAAACTCTCGTGTACTAAAGTATCTTATATTGTTCACTTTAAGAATAAATTTAAATAAATCGCCAGATCTTCAACGTCAATATCAAGTCTGATCAATCGATACTCATCCCGAAAGAACGTCAGAGTATTGCAACCAAATTCCACAACTTACACCCGAGATCCTCAGTCGGTATCAACCAGTAAACGTCATTGCACATCAAGGTCAGTACAGATAAGCACCCCCCGATCAGAGACACCCATCCTCCTCCAATACGATCTCTACACCGAACGCTATTCACCAGCGTGACACGCAAGAATCCTGAAGAAATTTGAACGCAAGGATCATTGTACCCCGAGAAATCGTCGTTTCACGGATCGCATCAAATGGAACCGCACGCGGCTGACCGGTCGACGGTAAGCCGAGAAAGACGCCCGGGAGGAGCGTACCGGCTAACTTTGAGGGCTCAAACGAAAAGCAGTTAGGTCGTCGCGCGTTGCGGTTTCGCAGATTCGCTGACGCTGTCGCGGAAATTGAGCGGATTCAAGACCCCGAGCCTGTGATGGAGCGGAGTTGACAGAGCAGAGGACGGAAGAGGGGGCGCGGGCGCGAAGGGAAGAAAAGAAAAATAAAGAAAAATAAAAGAAAGCGAGAAGCAAGGGAACAATCGAGACGGATAGCCGGAGGAACGATAGAAAAAGAGAGGAAACGCGGAGGGAGGACTGTAGATGAACAGGAGACGAAGGAAGAAGCCAGCGAAACGCAGAAGTTTCAGCAGCCGTCGGTGAAGCGAAAGGAGACACGATGGGCGCCAGCCCAAGGGACACACAGGTGGGCGTGGCGCCTATCCCTACGCAGCGCAACGGGTCGCCAGGATATGAAATTATATACGGTGGCTAAGGGCATATTTCCTCCTCCCTTCTTTCCATTTTCTTTTCCCCCGGTTGTCCCGCTTCCTCTTTCGGTACGACGGACAACTCTCCTCGCTGGCAGCCGTATTCCGGTTGCAGTCGCGAAGCCTCGCCAGAGTGTGGCCACGAGCACAGTACGAATAAATAAGAAAAGCCCTGTGCGCGCTTGTTCCGTCACGAGCTGCGGTCGACAGGACGGACGCCGCCGTCTCATCTCGGCGGCGGCCAATCAGCCTCGTAATCACTGAGCTCTCTGAACGTTCGTTGTTGCCGGTGACTTAGGCTCTACCTACTGGCTTAACGCGCCGCGGCGACGACGGTGGCTGCTCGATGGACCCCCTCTTCCTTGTGCACCTCGCCACTTATCCTGGAACGGCTCACCGACCGATCCGCCAGGGCCACGTTGCGTGGAGTAGGCTGAACAGATACGGTGAACTCTTGGCCCACGGTGGACGGCCGCAGGCGACGTTGCTGGGACGAATTTGGTGCACAGGAGTTACCGGGACTAAATAACCTACTAGGACGAGGGACCGATGAAGATGCTCTTTACCTCTTCCACATGAGATAGTAGCAGAATAGATAGGGTGTTCCTGTTGGTACGTTTGATGGTGAAGGGGTGGTTAGAGGCAACACTATTTGGGACGAATTTGGTACATATTTTGATATATTATTAGGTGGACTGGAAAGTAATGTCGTTTTTGCAATTTTAGATACTTGTTTATCACTCATCAGCTCATTGATTTTTACCGATCTGGCATTCAAAATTTGCGCACCAGATAGCAAAAGGATGTCGATAACGAGGGCGATTAAATAAAAATAGAAATATATTAAAAACTTGTTCGAACTTAATATATTAGGTTGTCCGAAAAGTTTCTTTCGCTTTATTAATAAGTAATACATGCACAATATTTTATGTTTTATGTTACATTACTGAATTGTGCACGATTCATTTTGCTCCATTACTGTTACGACATGAATATCTATGAAATTAGATTGTCTGCTTATACAAACACGACCACATCAAATAATTGAGTGCAACTCGCGAAAGAAATTTTCGGGACAACCTAATAAAAGAAACGATGTTACTTTTCAGTCTACCTAATATTTTGATATATTATAAATTTATTTTAAAACAACGAGTGCAGTTTGGCCAGAGTTGACGATGAGCTACTTATACCGATACTCTCATTGAGAAGCAGTCGCTCCAAAGGTCAAAGGAAAAGGAGCTACCCCAGAGGTCTTCCTGTGTAGATAATCTATTGACAAAAGTACTAATTGCACGCTTCGGTCGCGGTCACGGTGAGCATTTCACATCCTTTGCAAGGAGCGAGTTTTCATACGAGCAACTATTGCTTCATGGTTGGCATGCCATACAGTCCTGAGGAGGAAGGCGACAATTAAAGTACTGCGCCTACTGCCTGCCCGTTTCGCTGCTACGAATGTTTAGTCCCCAATTAACGGTGTTACCTCTCGAAAGGTGCACCTATTGTACCGTATACATGTGACACAGGAAGAATACGAAAGTGCCACGCTGATAGCTGTGGGTGGGTACAAGGGAAGAGGAAAAAAACTATAGAGGAAGACGAGCATTCTAGGTATAATCTGTATGTGAACGAAGCCCAACCCTTGCCTCCGCAAAACCACCTGCTAAATAGTCGGAAGAGGTAATCTCGATGACTGATCGCTTGAAACGAGATTTGCAGCTGCGGGCCACGAGGACACATATTTCGCGGAGGACAATAATAAATCATACATTATTGATATACATTTTTCACTTGGATATAATATACAATTATACATTGTTTTTTGATTGTGTAGCCATTCAAACTCCAGTGGAATAAATAGTGTTATTTCGATTGTGAAAATACAATGGCGAGATGCGGTTCAGGTTCGATGCATCCTGTGTTCTAGAGATTGGTATCTACGTAGAACTACGGGAGGGCTGATATTAAAATAGAATCACGCCCTCGACAGATCGGACTGCGTTTCATCTCAAGGATCCTATACGCTTCGACGTAGCATACGTACGTGCCACAGCCACCTCGATTCTTCTTCTATCTACTACCGTGGTGGTTTCAATGGCACGTGCTCCTACATTTTGTAAGTTCGGTAGAATTGGGAACGAAAGTGTTTGGACAACAGAATTTTCACATAATAGAACAACCAATTAGCACTCAATACCTACCTCCGTCAACCCTTACAGCAAAACGAAATGAAATAAACATATATCTGTTTGGAGACAACTTCGTATACAGAATGCAAAGTAAAAAAGACACAAATTCTCGACATTATTTAATTATTCCTCATAAATAATTAACCAACTTACAGTTACTTCTTCACTTCTGACAAACTGTAACTTCGCCCATCATGATTCCCAAGCAAATGATGCGACAAATTAATGTCCACCCTATCGTCACAATTTTCCCGTGCGAATTTTCTCGACTTTCCCTCTTCTTTCCAGTGTCTGTCTTCGTTAATTCTCACGATATTCAGTTATTTGCGCATTGTTTATGCAGATCCGCGGCGAGGATAGTTCCGTGGGAGGGGGCAACTTGTAAATTGCCGCGGTGCCCCGGCGGTTCTGAGTAATTTAAATCAGAGGATACGTGTATTACCATCGATATCGCGCCGATGTGCACCGCGATATGCATTCACTTGCGGTGGAAGTTCGTGGTCGCAGCAAATCCTCGTTCAATTTACGATGGTACAGGCCAAGATTTTCTGTTACCCCGCCTTCCGTTGCTACTTCGTCTTCCCGCGTATTATCTACAACCCTCCCAATCCTTTGCCGTGCTTCGACCGACCGCGTGAGAAAACGCATCGGAGGTAATACGTGACACGTGATTTCGAATCGGTTCTAGCACCAAGAATGCAATTCGATCAGCAGCTACAAGAGGGAGCATTGTCACGGTCGAGATACAATTTCGAGCCTCTGACTTGATCACCAGTGTTAGGCTGGATCAAACGAGCAGTTATATTCTCAAGTTCCCACTACTGAGACACCTTCGAGAAACGGACAAATGGGACAATCGTATTGGGTGTAGAAGTTAATCTTGGGAGTCTTTAAAGGAGATTTCCCATTTATTTGCAGAGAGGAGTCGTACAACTTTTGTGGGAGCAATCAATGTGCTTTATTGTTAGAAAGGTTGGTAGTTTAATTCAACAAAACTCTGAGTGAATATTTTCTACTTAAGTTAGTGTTATTAATGTGCGAACGTAAAGGTTTAGAACTCATTTCTACACCTGATTTGATAGTCACAGAAGTATTCATTCGACGAAGTGTTTTGAACAGAAGCGATCTCGAGTGTACAGTGTCGGCCTCGACGCGATATTACAAGGCAAATTAGGGCGTAAACGCGCGGGAAATCTTTCACAATCAAAACAACCTAACCATTAGCAAGAACAAAAAATGTTTACAACAGCATACTCCGCGAGCCACCGAGAAACCAGTGTGACGCGTTCCCGTACTACAAAGTCAAGTTCATTTTCAACTAACGATGCGACTTTAAACAACGGTAACTACCCGTGTCTCGAAGAAACGAAGTAACTTCGTTAGAGAAATGAAAGAACGGTCCGACCGAGTAGTATAATTTTCTGTAATAAATCAAACCTATTACCCCTCGAATAATTGCAATACGCTCGCAATCTTTTCTGATTGACGTCCCCTATGCTCTACGTGTAAAAATTCGAAATCGTGGCAGGTGGCACTCGAGCACTACGAAGTTATAAATAAAATGCTTGCAACCCATGGCAATAATTTACGAAAGTATATAGATCGATGATTGTTCATTATTCGGAAGAATAATCACCGTCAGAAACCATTATTGCTAGTTGGTAAAAAGTCTAATTGCACGTGTAATGAAAAAATGACGTAATTTAGTTAAAGTAACGAAACAGCCAGCGACAAAGTAGTGCAATCTTCTGTAATAAATCGGACGCATTATCGTTCGAATAATTGCAACGTTCCTGCAATATTTTTTGATTGACTTCCTCTGTACTCTACTTTGTCGTAAGACACTATTACCCGATTTCGTCTTTATTCATTTTTATACAATCGATATTTATACTTGAACTTTAGTAGAAGCAAGAGAAAGATGATTCGATCAAAAACAAATATTCATTCTTTTGACATACCCTTTGTAACACCAATGACAAAAATTCTCCACCACAGGACTAAAATTCGTTCAACTCCATCCCAAGATCCTCTCTTTTCCAGGCCTGCGTACATATTATCTCGCGACTGTACCCTATCATTTCTCCCCTCTCCTGTAGACGCGACAGCTTCACCGAGGGGGCAATAATTTTTCTCGTCACCCGCGTACGGGACGAAGCGAGTACGTAGACTCGCCGAACACGAGGCAAGGTGACGATCGGAGCCGATAATAATTTTTATTGTCACCACGCGAGGTGGGATTGGTCCGCCTTGGCGAGGATGATGATCGCCGGTAGTGTAATCGTCGGGGTAACCGAACGCCTCGCGGAAAGTCCGTGGCAGGGGGAAAGATGTATGTATAACGTGAGCGTGTATGTCACGGGCAGTCACGACCGCAGACACGGCCTCATCTTTCTCTCGGGGCTCCTTCTCTCCTCTCCTCGTCGTGAGTTTGCCGACGCAACAGCGTTGGGATGCATCTGCCAGGAGACGAGAACGGCCAACCCTGACCGGGCTCTCTCGGGGCCAGTCGCATCCACACGTTCACGTTAGCGTATGTTGCCCCTTATACGACTAAAGAACTGTTTAAGGTGTTAAGTTACACGTGCCCCGGACCCCTGATAACCTTTATGGTCGGCTGAAAGGGCCTCGGAGGTGGCGGTGCAGACCAAGACGCTGACTCGCGATTAGGTTCACTTTTAACCCCTTGCGAGGATGCGTTGTTCTTGGTTTTATGGCTGTTAGTGAATATCGTGGAACGAAAATATCGATGGTGATTCAAATTTGATGCTTTTCTTTAAGGATTCGATTTTTCGTATGTTTGTTGTTTGAGTTTCATCGTTCTTCGGGTTGGAAAGCATCGACCCTCGAGTTTATTACGCGAAAGTTTGGCGAATAAAAAAATATATAAGTCGAATTGAGTAACCTCCTCTTTTTCGAAGACGGTTAAAAATGACCCAAAATAATCACGAGTAGATGAAACCGTTTAACCGTGAACGGTAATACGACACGGGCTAATTGTGTAGTTCATTGTGTGTATAACGCGTCGGTATAATCTGGACGCGAATCATTCGTACGAGCATATATGAATTCAAGGTGTTATGTTACACGTGCCAGGAGCCCGTTTATTATCGTAGATAAAACCGTTTTGGCGCTGCTGCTGTTTGCCATGATTAATGCCGCTTGGGTCTCTACTCATTATTTACACATGTGATGTGCCCAGGGAACATCTCCAAGTTAATTTCTCCGAAACACTAGATGTATCACTTGCGTTCCATTTCTTCTTTTTTTTTTTTTTTTTGGAAGTAGTTATCTCTTCTAAGAAAAATTGTTCTTTTTATTTTTCATGTTGCACACGTGTGTTGTTTTATTGCTGTATATTATTGTATATTACTGTGTATTGTTAGATAATCAGACGTTAGCGGTCGAAAAGGAGAAACAAGTCCGCGGAACGGCATCGACAATGCGTTCGAGGATCGAGTGTCTTGCCGGGCATAAGCGGGAGTATTTAAGAATCGCGCACGCACCCATCTCCAGGTGTTAAGTTACCCCTGGCGGGCTCGTAGCCGCTCGCTATCGCAGATAAAAGCTCTGTTTCGCTGTAGCTGCCGCGGCGATGCCCGACGCGTAAACGTGCGTAACGGCTCGATGAGATACGCCGACCGTTAAACGCGCACATGATATCCAAATAAAATCAGTGGGGAGCCTATGCGAAATAAATATTAGGTAGACGATCCACCTGGATAAGAGGAAGGCACGAAGGAGAGGCGGGCCGGGTGTGAGAGACCCTCAGGTCGTGGCCGCGGGAGATACAAATGATATCAGCTCGAAAACCTGCTCGGAGCCACCTTGCCTCCTGGATAGATATACGCGATTCGTGCCTCCTTCGGCTGCGCAGAAACGAGAGGGGTACGTTTGCGATTTTTGCGGGAAAATCCCGATGGGACGGGAAAGTTTGCCTGTGATTGATCTCGTGCGGCCTAACCTTTGCGCGCCCCTGGCTATTGTGGATAAAAGCACCGGGGGGGATTCGAGTCGCACCGTTTTCCAAGAAGCGTACACCGATTACAAAATTCTTGCACATTCTAACAACGCCCTGAATTAATCTCGACGACCATCTCACTGTTTCCGAGATAGAGAAGCGGCCTCGCACCTGTGCGCGGGAGGAGAAACTTGGACTGCCGGTGGAGCTTGAGGTTGATCGTTGACTTTGAAAAAATTGGAGTTAGAATTTGAGTTAGTTCATTCGAATCGAGCTAATGTGCAGCAGAATCAAACGGGGCAAGTGTAACGTTTACGGAGTAACACGAAGTTAGGTATTTATTATGTCAGACTTTTTTTAACCGTTCTGCGTGGGAGAGGAAAGCAAAAGCAAGTTAAGAAAATCGCGCTCCAGAGTTCGGTGTAAAACGGCACGCCAGTAAATAAGGGATATATTGGCTGGGAGGAGAGATTACTACTTGCGAACGACGGCAATTTCTTTCGCGGTTATGTGTACCGTCGGCTGATGGCGGGTTTTTTCGTTTCAACAAACGCGGATTTCCTGCTGCGTCTGAGTGGACTATTGATAATTTACAGATTTTTTGGCGAGCCACGCCGACCGAGGATCCACGAGGCATTTCCTGGAAATTAATGTGTACACAAAATATAAAGTTTGATTAACTCGTTACGCAAGCAGCGTCGTAACAATACGTAGCTGTAACGACCGTTGTGGTCGTGAGTAATGGATTGTGTCTTCTTTTACCCAATATAGTATCAAATAATACACTGTTGGATTAGTATTGATCGTAGACGTTTCATGTGCCTTCGAAATAAATGCTGTGGAAAGACCAGAAATTATTTGCAACCATAATCGATCACGACTTTCATTTCCACGTGAATATTTCCCAACCTCTTACTTTAGAATCATTATTGGTGATTAAAACATCGCTTCCCTTGGAATTTCATCGTCTAATTTCTCCTAAAGACTTCCCTTCATAGACAATGTGATCTATAATATTAGGATTCCTTTTAGATCCAAACAACACTCTTTGTAAAATAAGCTTCCCTCTATAATAACACAGAAATCAGGTCAACGCTTCCACATCTCGCTACTTTTAAATCCTAATTCGCTAAAAGTGCCATATCGATCATAACGCACACCCATGATTAACCTCAACGTTCCGACCTTATCACGACTCGTCCGCCCGGTTATTACGCGACAAAGATGTAATTTAAGCGCCATCAAGTATCGTTAAAACAACATAAATCATCGCCAAAGGGCTCATAGCGTGTGTTCCTCACCTGATAAGTCGGATATCCAATTAGCATGCGATATGTTAATTACACGCCTCGGTCGGTGAGTTAAAAGCTCCCGCGACGAGCCCAACTCACCCTCATCTAATTAATAAATCCGCCAACAACGTATTCCGATTGTTTATTCGCACTAGTCCCTTGGCTGAACCCGAAGTGTCCGGGTTCCTGAAGCGAGCATAAGTCCGGACCCCACGCTGGCCTGGCATCATCATTTTTCACTCCGTCCCGGTGAATAGGTACGCTGCACGGCGCTCCAGTAATGATGGATACGAACCAGTGTTCATTTCGCGCGATCAAGCGGTCTATCTCGATCCCACACGTGGATTAATACAAAATGTTTTGTAAACACTTTTAAACATTTTCTTCTATTCAATTAGTCTTTATTATTAGAATAAACTAGTCCTTCGGAAGGTTTTAAAAAGACGTGTATCATAGGTGACATTCTTGATTGTCACTGCAATCTGTGTTAGGATGTGTTAGATATTTTCTTTGATAAATAATGTACGGTGTAGTGGTGAATATGCAAGTGATACGATGTCATGTTTATCCCGAGGTCTGATTCGATATCATTCTTGTCATGGGATATCATGTTTCTTATATCCATCATTTCTATCGTATCAATCATATCTACCATATTTCCTTCGACCTGTACCCCAAGCAACGATACGTCAAAAGCGACAACAGACTTTACGATAGAGCCAGATTCGTAGTAAGGAGCGCTTTAAAAGTAAAGTTTCCAAAGCTTGTTGCGCTCGAAAAGCTATTCCGTGAGTTAGATCAGTTATGTGTGCACACTGGCATCGGTTAGGTGGTGTGGATAGCACACGTACACGGGGAAATACACCGAAATCGATGTAACAAGAGTATATATTCTACCGGCGGTAGATATGTACCTCCAGCCTCCAAATACACTTTATGAAATTCCATTTTATGGTATCTCGTCGGAGACGGGGCCTTCGATTTGGTGCTAAGAACCGAAGCAACAGGTGTGACGCTCTAGCCTTTGCGTCGTTGCCCCCAGACGCTCAGGTAATACGTACGTTGTCGGGGCAAATCATTTTAAGAAATCTTTTATTCACCTTGGTTCCCCGATGTATAGCTGCTGTATCTATTATGCCACCGTATATTCGATGTCCCGTACAATCGCTTTATTTACAACCACCCCGTATCCGCGAGCGTGGGATTTCGATTCCGATAAATTGTCTCTCAAAGGATCACGATGCGCTTTTAAACTATAAAAACACCGATGGCTTTGTAAATAAAAGGAGTTTATTCTTCTTTACATTTTCGGGAGAAATCATCGATTCAATTCTTGGCTTCGATTCAAAACTTTCGACATAGTTCGTCGGTTAGTTTGGTATTGTTTGGACTTGCTCGATGTCGTGAAGCCATCGCTGTGGCCACGTCTCGGATCTTTTAAGCGGCAGGCAAACCACTCACGCGGCGCAGCGGACCGCGAAATCGACGCTCACATATGAATTGAGAACGCGAGATCGTCGTCTTCTCTTTTGCTTCTTTATCACGACGTAGAAACGAAGGAACAACGGACGGTCCGTGCACAGCCTTCGCTGGCAGCTTTCCGCGACCTTTTCCTCGCCTCCTGAAACCCTTCCACGTGTTTTTTAGTCATTCTTTCAACGTGACCTTTCGTCTGCATCCTTTTTCCATTACATTTCCATCCCTATATTTTAATTTGACTTTATTCCGTATTTTATTTTGTTTAATCTGTTCATATCCATACATTATTATTAGTAATTGGAGTACTACGTTCTCTTCTCAAACTAAGAAAAATGAAACAATTTTCTTTTCATTTAAAAGCAATAGGTTTCATTGTATCTGATGCCCACGCGCCATAGTAACCGCGACACCCTTCTTTGGCCACGCTGTAGCAAACTGTTTTCCCTCGCATCGATGTGATTAATTAACACGGAAAAATGAATCGATATAGTGGCATAGCGGGTTCACCTGGAAAATTCCATCGAAAACGCCCACCAAAGACAAGCCTATCGTTCTCGTGCTAATTAATTATTTTCGATTCATGTAAGTTATAAATTGTTTCGTTACCAGTAATATATATTCAATATATATAATGGTAAACGTAAGATATGAAGTAATTGGATCGATACCAGACTCCACAAATATCTTGAAACGTATATATTATTATTATTATTATTACATCAACCGTACTATGTCTACCATAGCTCCTGGTACCACATAACGTACATCATAATTTACGAATCCATAACAACAATGAGAAAACATGTTTCTAATAACGTACACATATTTCGCTTCGGTAATTTTTTTGCCCCAATTTTACAACTTTCTGTCTTTTCCATGTCGCACGCACATCACAGCCCTCACGCCATGCATTTTCCTGTACCAGAAACTTCGCGTGCAATCAAAGAATGTGTATTCAAGCACACCGCGCCTGTTATCGATATTCCATACTAAGCATCTAGATTGTTCCATTACCCACACTCAAGTTTCGTACACTTGTCGTTCGTACTCAGTCATACGATCCATAACACACAGGTATCGTTCTCACCTACAGCATGTAGGTCATGCGAATATTCGGAATAATTAGACACACATATGTGACACCGTTCCGTACTTCGTATCTCGTTTGTTCGTGCATGAAACAGAAAATCATGGCTGGCACGCATACACGACGTGTCACGTTACCAGCGTTCGCATTACGGATCGTTGGTCGCCAACTGTGCTTCAGAAATTAAATATCTCTCGCACTGGTAACTTCGGGACGGACCTGCCTTGGCATTTTTATTATCGGAATTCATTATGGTGCCCACTCTCTATGGAATTTTGTAATGAAACGGTAGAAAGATTTATTTACAGCAGACGAAAAGAAGACAGTTACACATTTTTATCCATTTATAGGAAAATTAAAAGTGCAGGAAACTACAAAATGCATTCGACGCATTCAGATTCAGTTTTTGCAGGTACGTTTGCTGAAATATTATTTTGCATAAAGATTCGCAGTCTAGTTATACGATGCCTAAGTAGAACATTTTTAATTTGAAGGTGTAGGTTTTATTCTCTCAGGTATCTATCGGTATGCAAAAGAAACTTAAATAAAGCTTCGAAACGGTAAAGATGATATTTGTAGGCACTGGTATGCCTATAATGATTTCATGTTAGCTAGTTGGTCAAATAGTCGCGACGGTTAATTTTGGAATGGATAGGAATCGATCCCATTAGGCGAAAGAGTCTCGTGGGGAATACGAGGCCAGAAACGAAAAGGAGCAAGTTCGTTCCCGAAGACACGTATGCGAAAGGTTTCATACGAAAAAAGGGAGGAGAAGATAAATTTATGTTTGAACGCCAGGCACCGCCGTGTTCGTGTCGCCCCTGCAAGGAAGGGTGACTAAGAAGAAGGGGTGGAAGTCGAACGGGGGAGGGAGACAAAGAGGGAGTTTTAATGTATGCCTACCGAGAAAGGCTATAAAAATCAATACCTCAAATTACCAGGCAGTACTTAATTTTCTTGGAGCAACCAGCCCCGGCACGCTTCCTCTGTACTGCTCCCCCTCCCTCCTCTCCCACCGCCATCCGTCGGTAGCCCTCCTCTTTTCGCGAAACTCTGTTCCGTCGGCGACGGATCGACCAACGAGACGGATTTCCCTGCATTCACGTGCATTTTACTTCCAGCGGGTCCTGCAATTACGCAGCGCGGAAGCATTTTTAAATTTTAAAGGGGAGAATGCGGTATTAAAAATGCACGAACGACGACAAGAGCCACTCCGCTCCCGTTTCTCTTTTCTTTTTTCACCTCTTTACCACCCCCCCACCCACCCCCCCCCAGGAACCACCCCGTCCTCCCCCCCCCTCCTCCTCCCCCCCTCGTCTTAATCATTAAAACCGCGGGAAAGAGGAGGAGGCACGGAAAGCAAATCTGAATTACTTATAAATAAGTGCCGATCTCGGATGTTCTTAAACTCGCATTGAAAGCAGGAGTTATCGGAGATACGAGTCGAGTGGTACGGAGCCTCTCTAGGCTCATTGAATTACAGAAATTACAAGTTCATTTGCGCCGGTTGGAACGAATACAACTTTTAATACTCGTCGAGACGCGATTCATGCATAAACCCTCCCTGAAAACGCTCAGCCTTCGCGACGACGAAATCCCTCGTGTCTGCACGCGGATGTCGTGACCTGACGAACTGCTCGACGTTCGAGAGAATTTTCGCGACGGATGCGACGATAGAGATGCGAGTTCTAGGTGGTAACGGGCGAAATGGCGCGAAGATGCTAGCGAATCGGTGGAAAGGTGATACCGGTGCACTTGGAGGAGCGATAAAGGTGGAAATGTTGGAAACTCTTGGAGATTTAATACGGTTTCGAGTCATTCGGATTTTAGAGATCTTTTATAGGGTTTCGAAGACCTCGATGTAGTGGGTTGTCTACATCGAGGTCTTCGACTTTCGTCGGAAAGTTCGTGCCTATTTTTAAGAAAAATTCAAAGACATATTTGAAGTTTGATGTATATTTGTTGAATTATATTAGGTCGTCCCGTAAGTTCGTGCCGAGGACTGTGTCGAAGTTTAATAAAAAACCACAGAAATTTTCTAGTAACGGTATAATGACTATTTGAGAGAGGTGAGAAACTATTGTGAAATGAGACAGATTATCTTTTCTTGTGACACTTAAGAGTATGTTTCACGTATTAATGTGAGAAATAGAAGTATAAATGGCACGAACTTTTAGGACGACCTAATATATGTATCATTTTGTTCCACAACCTTTCCACCTGTTAAGGAATGTACGTATGTTATTTGTTTTCAGCCATTCAGATATGTTCAGACTTGTACCCCCTACTAAAAATCGGCATGGACTTTCCAGACAGCCCAATATTAAAGATTATATTCTACATAGTGTACGTCATAAACGCATGAATTCCGCAGAAAGAACAATATTCTTGCGTTTATCAAACAGTCCTCGTAAACCCTTTAAACAATCTCCACTCACAAAGAAGCCTCCTGATCTGTATTCAACGTTGTATACGAGGCAATTTTTAAAAGGACCTCCCAACTGGGGTACTTACCCTCGTCAGCACCAATTCATATGTCCAACAGGAGCACCTCGGTTCAATCTTATCTTCCAAATTATTTGAAATGTATTCACCCACGGCAATATCTCGTCCATCATCTGCGAATCAAAAAGCAAATTTTTTGTTACATTTAAGGATTGTACGTCTGCAACCTATTCAAATTTTTGTTATTTAAATCTATAAAAAATATGATCGACTGCGTACGTGTCGCGTGATTTCGCCGCGTAATGCTAATTAATTACATCAGCGAAAAAGAAAATAAGATCTCGTAGGCCTCGACCCTCGAGTGGCAAGCAAGATTACGACTCAACTCCGGCGGAAGGGTTGGAACCCCGGCGCTTGATTTTATTGCCCGCCCTCCCTCCCTTATCCACTCTACCCCCGTCGTGGTGCTTTCCTTCCTTTCCCGAGTCCGGAGTCCCTCGTTTCTTTTTCTTCCTTTCCCTTTCGTCGAGTGTACCGGTTACCGGTGGTAGGAAACTTTCCTTGGTCGTATTCGGTTATGTGCCCTCGTCTACCCACGCCGGGGCGTCTACGTGTTCGTGTCTCCGATCAACTGACCCGCGCAAAACTGACCAAAGGAAAGTGTTTCCCCTCCGAAGGTCAAGGAGCGAGACACTCTTGGAAATCGAAGCTCGTTGTTCGACGGTCTATCAACTGTTTCTGTTCGATTTATTTTGTAATTTATGAGCTCGTTTGCGTGACAAACCGAACAATTTTTCGGGGTTGGTGCTTCAAATTTTGAACACTAAAATTCGAAGCTTAGTTTTCAAGCAGAGAATTTCTAAATACAGAACATTTTTAACGAAGGTTAAATTACGATAAACCCTCAGGAGGCCCAGACAGTCTTAATTATTCCAAAATAAGTAAATAATCTTCTTTGACAAATAATATAAAAAATAGTAAAATTATACTGTACTACAGCGCAGGATTTAACCCATTTATTGGATAATCTAATACTTTTCGGAGTACGGTATCGATTGAAACCTGCGAAGTCCTCTGAAATACTTGCAACTATATTATTTAGGCAACACATTTAAGAAACGGAAATTCTACCATCACTGTATGTATAACTGAATATAATTGCAAGTTTGCATCCAAACCCGTATCGTTATACGTTTGAAGGCAGAATAGGAAAAATAAATTCGGAAGACCTCCCGTACAGAATCATTGTTACTCGTAAAACGACGAATGGTTTAACTCGGAAAGGCAATGCGCCAAATAAAATTGCTTTGAAACTTTTTGGAGCATAACATTGTACTCTGCCTATTCTTGGTATTGCCGAAAGCTTGCGTTGCACCCCGAGGAACTGCTGTATAATTAAAAATAAGGATAAAATGTTACGTGAATATAGGTTAAAAAATTCTTTCTTAAAACGTTGTGTGAAATAGGGACATATTCAATTAAAGAGTAAATTAAATACTAATATGTGCTATCCGACTCTTAAAATCGGGTCAATAGTCGAGTAACCGTTCGAATGTAATTATTCGGATATTCGTCGAGGCAGTTAAAAATTCATCACATTTTAACCTCGATACGAAAATAACAAATTTTCGACTTAATTACATTTCCTCGTGATAACATGGTTTTTAGAAATAGTGACGGGCCAGGGCATCGGAATCATTCAATTGTTTGCCGAGTCTATGGATTATTCTATTTCGGAACAATAATTCTGCTTAATAATAATTTTAATGAGTTTGCCATCGTTGGGGGAACGAGTGTGCACTAAATGAATAATAAATATACTTCAAGTAAATAGATCGATGGAAATACGATATATCAAAAATGGCACTTTTACATAATTTGTCACATTTTTATTATACTTGCCCTTCATTTCTAGTCACGGATTACTCGACGATTTAACATATCGAGGGTAAGGCAGTAACGACAGAGTTTCAATGAAAACTGTTGATGCATTGCCCTACGTCGTTTTAGGATGTTAGCCTCAATGGATTAATTTACAGACACCCTAAACGCACGTGGTCACTGATAGTGTGTTTGGTCGTAGCCGCGATAAGTGGAAAAGAAAATAAACCGGTCGCAACGAGCATGATCCTGCAACGCGAACTGACCACCGTTAGATTGCGTTGGTCATGGTTGTTTCGGTCGACCCCCTCGCGTTCCCTCGCCCTTGCTTGGCCATCGTGCCTTTTTCTCTCATTTCACGACACCCTTCCTTTCTCCTTCGTTCCTTCGCCGTCCCGCAGACTCTAACCCCCGTTTTCCCCTCCTCTCTTCACGGGGCAGATCGTCGGCTGAAAAAGGACGAGAGAAAGAGAGGGTGGACGATCCGAGAAAAGAGGGAAAACGAGCACGAGGTCCGAGAGGGAAAGTTGCAAGGGTGGGTGATAAATTGATAGTGGACGTGCGCCACGCGCCCTTCTCCAGACCAACAGACCGACAGACCAGCAGACCGAATGACACCCTCGCCCCGATGAACTGCCCCCGGACTGTTGATACTTCTCCTGAACTGGAATTAAATGATCTCTACGGTCGTTCGGTCACGTAAGCCAGGCGCTTTGCCGCGGAACGAAGATTCTCGGTGGCCAGCGTCGCGACGCTGAATGGAATCAATTAACATATTGCAACCCCGCGAGAAAATTGACGTCAAAAATATTAATTGAATCGCTTCAGGCCAATGTAAATGGAGAGTGTATTATTTGAAATAAATTATGACGTATTATTAGGAATATTATTCGTACTTCGTACTGGAAGGTGATTAAAAACACACGAGTTCAAACACACGAGTTCTGTTCATAATAAATAGAAACATAGACGGTGATAGATGGCACCCAAAATTTGACTTAGAACGATGGAGTTTCGGTAAAGGGGTGTTCGATGGTTTATCGAACCTCGTAAAATTATGCCATAAGATAGGTTATGCGTGAAAGCGACGAAAGCTGAAGTTTATAGTCAGAAGGTGAGGGTGAACGGCGCCAAATAGATAGAGGAGAGAGACAGGGAGAAAGTGGATGGATAGAACCCAGCCCAAGTTTCTGACCTTATTCAGCTTATTTCCATAAAGCACCTTTGAACAAATACGATATACACAAGGAAATTATTGTCGGAAAACACCAGCGAAGAAACGTGTTGCGAACGGTAATGCAAGATGATGAGATTATCCGTTTCTAATAATAAAAAGAGAAGTGGGAACCCCTTAGATTATCCCGTTCGTGGGCGACTATAGAAATTGGACGAGCAATCGCCCACGTCTGTATCCGATCGACCAAAAGGCCTGTTACACCGTTGGCATAATCGAGAGTGAAATTCCACGTGTCAGTCGTAACGTTACAGGATCGGTAACACGGTTTGCGTTTTCTAACATCAGTCTCTTGAATTTACAATGGATTCAGGAATCTAACGAATTATTATGCAACTGAATTGTGTTGCGGTGTTCGTCGGATTTTAGACAGAGTGCTATGCGAATGGTTTCGATGAATAGAGGTGAGTGGGAAGAGACAGAAGCTTGACCTATACAATAATCATTATCGGAATTGACTTTTAAGCAACTATTCTCTCAAAAATTGTTGATGATATTATCTCAAAAATGCAAGAATAAATTACGGTTCATAGGTAGTTGTAGCATTTGTATATCTCTGCGTGCCCATTAACGAATACGCATATAATTAAATGGATAATTCGAATGGATCCACTTTCCATTGCGTATTTCGTGCACGAATATCCCCACCGTCTCTTCGCCGTCATTTCCAAGATTTCCCATCTATCAATTTACGGAAACAAAATTTTTTTTTTTTTTTTTCGGAGTTCTCTCCGAGACGTCCAATCTGGCGCAACCCCTTGAGGTGGAATAAATACACAGAGGGCGAAATATCGGGCTAACCACGAGTCGGACCGAACCCGTGGATGCGACTTCCGTTTTAATCAGTACGAATCCAAGTTATTAAAATTCCTGCGGAATTTTCGCGGTTGAATAGAGCCGGGTGGCCGCCGACCGGTCGGAAAAGCGCGCTCGCTCCCGAAGTCGGCGTCTGAAAGAAAAAGAAGTTCATTCATTCCAATAGACGGAAGATATAGACCCGGGTCGGCCGCGTCGGACAGAATATCGGCAAACTAAAAACGTTAATTTATTCAATGGCAAAGGGGCATGAAGACATGAGAGTACTGCGCCCTAAGAGATGAGCTTGAGAACCGAGGAAGAACAGAGAGAAATCCGGAGGAAGGCTGACTGAGGAAAGACTTTCCTGAGGGGTGGAACTCTCTGTAGGAAGGGGGGGGGGAGGGAGGGCAGAGAGGACAGGGGTGGCTTAAGGGGTGGAGTCGATGAAGGGGGTGAAGGGACTTTGGAGTCAAACGAAAGCCTCCGGCAGTTTTTCTACTGGCTTCGGTCGAACTCTTGAATTTCGCAAGTTTTTTCTGTCTGATTTTTCTAATTAATTATCGGTATTGATTGGTTCTCGATTTGACTGTGGAACGCCTTTGGCTACAGAGCGAGGAGATGGAAATGACCGCATAGAATAACCGTGAAAGGGAGGAGAAGCCAAGCGAATTAACTGTCCACGATTTTCCCGGAGTCGTGATTAAAGAGTGGCTTTACACTGAAAGGTAAGGAAAGGATTTTCGATATCCTATTCTTTTCTTTTTGTTCGTATCGCGTTAGGGAGACGGTGATGGGGGAGAGAGGACGGTGTTATACACCTTTGCGCAATCGAAAGGCTCCACGTTCACTCGATTGTTTTTCTATCGCGCGTGACTCTTACCCGACCGATACCGT
This sequence comes from Hylaeus anthracinus, assembly GCF_026225885.1. NCBI lineage: Eukaryota > Metazoa > Arthropoda > Insecta > Hymenoptera > Colletidae > Hylaeus > Hylaeus anthracinus. Next base: position 11,888,278 of record NW_026534337.1, read on the forward strand.
ACGTCGAATACAATAAGAATGATTGATTACCCTCGCCGGCAAATAGGTTATGCATGTCTTCGTCATAGGGCTCGGGAAGAATAAGCAATGGAATATATTTTTCAGCTATAATTTTCCCACTTAATACCGAGAAAAACCTCGGTCCTTTTTTTTATACAAGATTCCTTCCATCTCTTCCTTTCCCGTCTTAATCTTTCATCCAGCCCCGTAGCTGCGCGTTAAAATCTCGTCCAGATATCTCGCGGGGAACGCGAATCCCACCAGAGAGCATCAACACACACCCCTCCTCATCGGAAAGTAAAACACTCGTGTTCATCCTTGGACCCTTCCCTCATCGTTCATAGCCGGGACACCCGCGCAAATAAAAGAAAACGCAACGGCCGCTGTCCGCGGAACCGACGATTAACTATTCACGACTTTTTCCTCAAATCCATCTGGCCGCGAGTGCCCCGCTGGAAGTTTCTCGGAAGGTGGTCAGTACGTTGTAAGACGGAGGATTGATTGCCTCCGAGGTTTCACGATGAAGCGGCAGGAAGAGAGGACGGCCAGAGAACGTAGGAAGAACCACGGCGGGCGGGGAAGCGAGAGAGATAACAACAGAGTTAAGCAGAGACGGTAAGCAAAGGTGAGCGAGAGAACAGAGAGGGAGATAGGTGAAACGACGAAGGGGTGAGTCAAGGGTGAACCATCGGGCTGAGAATGCGGCCAAAGTACGTGAGCAGGGGGATGACTTGTGGTTGTGTGTCGCAAGATAGGGTTGCTATATACCACGTGCTCTGTTCTGCGTCCGTCGGTCCGTTCGTTTCTCGTCGTGCCGTCCGTTCCTAACCACTTCTCTCCTATCCTCTTCCTTTAAGGTCCTTTCCAAGACTGCCCTAGGAGAGGATGGACGAGGTGGTCGAGAGTGGCTTGCAAGGACCAGCGGGGATGTTCTTGCACTTCGGACGGCTAAGTTGTGTGCAACCCCTGTACGGCGAACTTGTGTGCGAAACCCGCACGTGGTTCGTGTGGGTGAGAGCATACGTGTGCACATGTGCATGTGCGCACGTGGCTTCGACTACGGTGGCGGGCAAACCTCTGCGTGGAGGACCGAAACGCCGACCGAGGAATTACGTGTACTGCTACAACAGCACTCGTCGTTTATTTAGAACAAAAACGATGGACCGGAGTTGATCTATCAGGTGGCGAGACTGCTTAAGTAAGGGTTGATTAAGGAAAGAGGTCAGTTTGAGTACTATGGAAAACATGGGAAAACGCGACGAGTCTGGTGAACGTTCGCGAAGTAGCTTAGGTAAACTAGGACTTTTTGTTACATTTCTCAGGTGGGGAAAGACGGAATTGATTCGAGACTGTTTCAACCCTTTGGACTTTATCTGTTTAGATCGTACCAGTACTATGATGAGCTTCGTATGTATGTAGTTGTAATTTTATTGGGATGTATTTGATTTTATTCTTCAGGCTTAAAGTCGAGGAATGATATTTTCATATCGATTAAAGTGTATAGATAAGCTTGTATTTGAAGTGGATAATTTTATTATTGCAAGAAAGTTTGCAAGAAATAAACCTTAAATAATTTGAAGAACAGCAAGCTTGAATAACACTAAATCCTAAATGAAATCTGCTCCAACTTGATATAAGTATAATAATAAGACCTCCCTCGCGACCATGGTCATGCAGCGGTAAGCAAGATTCTCCGCGACAAAGTGTGCAGGTCTAAGAAAACGTCCCCCCGAGAACAATCCGGGGGAGGCCTCGACGCGGACAATAAGATCCTCGCGTCCGTTTCGTAACGAATTGAAGTTCACTTTATAGGATGACACCCGTTAAATGCCGTGCCTCGCTATAGAGACTATCGGACAAGGCATGTAAGGAACTCGGATATACACGTACAGGATCTTTCGCGGGCGGGTGTGCGCGTCCCCACGCACACCGTACCGCGTGAAATCTCACGACAAATACACACATGTGAGAAGCACAATAATTACTATAGGTAGTAAGGAGGGTAGCTTGGCCAGCAATCGATATATACACACACGCATAGGGGACACGCATACACACGCACGGGGCACACGTAGGTGACGGGCGTTGAACACACGCAGCAGCCGACAGAGCGCACACCTTTACACGGTTTACATAAGTGAAGTTCCTTGGCCACCACCCTCAGTCACCACCTCTTATATACCCCCTTCCAGCAAGTACCACCCTCTCTATCCTCCCACGCTACCCTGGCCCTCTTCCTCCTGCTTTCTGCCCAAGCGTTTCTAATTTGCATTCCCCTCCGTTTGCACTCCTCGCCCCTTCTCTCGCTTTCTCTCGCGCACCAACCGACCCCTCTCGCTCCCATCCTCTGGCCCTCCCTGTCCGTCTCGTTCTCCATCCCCCTTCGCAACCACCTCCGCCTTCTTCTCATCCTACACCTTCAAGCCATCCACCCAACAACCCCGTTGTCCGTCTTGCGAGGTTTCACGCACACGCGTGTCTTTCGTCCGTGTACCACGCATACGATGGGACGGCGAGAGGGTGAGAGGGGGTGTGGGTGGTTTGCGAGACAAAGAGACCACCCTTAAGTTCGGGCCAGGGAGTAAGACGGCCAGGGAGTATGGGGCAAAGGAGGATGAGGATCGGTCCAGGGCTGCTGCAGTTAGGTTAGGGCTGCCGGTACCTTCTTAATACCTTTCGTCGGGCTCGCTTGTATACCTATACGATCTGGATCTTGATCGTTAAAGGTGCCGGGACGGACAGCGTCTTACATAATTTCGCGTACGTCCTCCCTACCGAGGTGCTACTATTTTTAGTGGACCGCGTGTCCAACCCTTGGTCTGCGACCGTGAAACTTTTCTTGGAAATGGGGATCGTATCGAGTGTATCGTAATTCTCTGGGGATTTTATTTTTAGCGACTCCATTCCAGTTAATGTCTTTATCGCACTGATATGGAGAGGTCGAGGGTCGACCGAAGGGATGCTTCTAAATCGGGGGTTAGTTGCGCGTTCTTTACGGATTGGTAGAATTTGTTGTCGAGCTATGAATCGAGGTAACTTCATTAGGTATAGGCCGAACTTGGTTAGTCAGTGGAGTCTGTAAGGATCAGGCACTTATTATTTATAGCGAGTATTAATTAATTGATAAATGTGTAGGTAACCAACGGTATATTATTTGAAGGGGAAAATGAAATTCGTGCAACCAAGAGTTAACACAAGTTTATGAACTTTTCGTACATTATAAAAAATGTATTTATAAAATTGGAAGATCAGAGGTGTTTCCCTCGGGCATACTGACCACCATGTACTGGCCCTTTCATTTGCCATAGCTACGAGTGTATCATAGAATGTAAATTGCAGTAATATGTAATCTACCAGTACGAATTGCATATGTGACCCAACCTCGCTCCACAAAGACTAAATGTGTTTGGATTCTGTGCGAATGCTTAGCATTTGTAGGTCGAAATGAGATTCTAACGAGTAGATTAAGCATTTACGACGCCACTCTGGTTGTCTTTTTCTATCGAGGTGTCTGCATTATGAATATATAGGTGATAAATTTAATAGTAAAAGTTTTGTCGCGCACTGTCCTGCAACGGTTTAATGCTACGGCACTTGGGTCAAAGTTGAGATTTACGTTTGCATAAATTTTGGGGGTAGTGGTAGGTGGTGGAGTATCCTGACAATACCAATCACAATTCTTGAGCCAGTGGACAACATCCCGCGGCAACACGCTCGATTACATTACTGTTTTAAATTAATTATTCTGTGTATGGTGTGAGGGCTACTTGGAATAGTAGTGAGAGAAACGATTACTTGTGGGACGTTACAAAGAATGCTTCTGAATAGTATTTTAAGAATTTTCTTTAGATACACAGATCCGATGTCCGCTTTGAATGATAGTAAAACATTCTAGATATTACTTTATGTCTAAGGCTTAGACATAAAGTTTAGACTCTAAGCTATTTCGAAATTTATTTATAAAATAAACACAAATCGATTTACAATTATTCAAGAACGTGATCACTAGGGGTCACTATATTAATTTCACTTAAATTAGGAAAAGTTGTGGTGGGATATACATTTTATTACACGTATATTAATTGTTTTGTGTTTGTGATGCAACTGATGAACTGATACTTCCTATGCTTTGGGAGAATTATACTTAATAGGGATGGCACAATTTCTCGAACTTTAACTACTTGGCGCGAGAGTCTAACGAGTCTCTTGATAACTTTTATCAAACATGCTGAATTCCATTTGGAGCATTCCCCCCAACTCTCTGGTATATGGAACCTTTATTCTATCTTACCTTCTCACGACGATCACTTTACGCGCACCACGTGTTTCGTCTCACCTTACGATAACAAACCAATTACTTTACGAATTAGTGTTCATCTTTTTGACTAACTGAATAATTCAGAAATTTATTTTTTTACGTTTACTCTCACTTTAAGGAGCTCGATCGTGATCATTCAGATTGCAAAATTGAGCTACCCATTCGTGTTCAAGTTATTACTGCTCGCAGAAGGCCTAGTATCGAAAACCTTCATTAATCAAACAATGTAATCGTAATTTTCCAAGGAAGGATTTCATCCCGAATTGTCTAGAATGCTCACAGTAACGAAACAACAAAATGAATGTCAGGATACCCCAGCATGGGTTTCGAAAATAATCCCTAAACCCTACTCTCCCTGTAGCAGAGTTCTACAAAGATTAAGCGTTAGATAAAACAGATTAATTCTACCTCGAATGTTTAACGACAATGTTTGCCTCGAGACATCTCTGTTGACCCGAAAGAAATGGTAAGTATCATGGAGGCTCGCGGGTCTAATTGAAGTAACCGATATGCAGAGCGCGGCAACACTGGCCGAATACAGGATGGCTTGGACCAGGACAATGGCAGAAATGGAGATAAAGAAGGGTCGTGGCGGGCATAATTCCGAAGTGCGTTAAGAGATCCGACTGACTGACGTATCTGTCAGGGATGGATGGCAGTAAGGGTTACGAGCATCACTCATCAGTAGCGGCCATATTGCCTCCCGGTACCCCCAACCCTGCGCGGGGGAGCGCGAGCCTTGATAATTCCCCAACCCCCTTCGCTTTCCGTCTCCCTTTCTTCGCTGTTCATCTCGCTCCAGCTTGCGTTCGCTTGCCTGCTCACCCTTGGTGCCTTAGTCTTACGGGTTTCTTCTCCTTTTCTCCCTTCTTCTTCCAGCAACGCTTCTTCTTCTTATTTAAACCCCCCAGCGCGCGGTGCCCGGGCTGCTTAATGAGAACCTCCACCTCTTCGTACCACCACCACCACCACCACCACCATCGTCGCCGCCACCACCACCGTCGCCGCTTCCACCACCGGCGCTCACCACTCTTGTTCCCTCTTCAGCCCCTGGCCGCCTGCTCCGTTCTCCATCCCGCTCTCGTTTCAACCAGTAACGCGGGGTTCACCCAACTCCCGACGTCGAGTTACGACTCCTACGCGCGGCCAGTCCGCCACACACGCGAGACATTTTAGACTTTTGATATTGATTATACGCTGGAGATGAACGCTTCTCCTCGGCGACGATCACGATTACCATGCGTGATCTTCGGGGATCCGCGGACCGAGCGACGCCGCGACGAAGGCGCAACCCCGCGAGTCGGAGTCCTGGCGTTCCGCTCGAGGGACACTCGTTGGGGATGGATGAGTAAATAATTACGTATATTTTGGAGAGAGGAGAAAATTGGGAGAGAGTCTGCTGATGGGACTCGCCGATTAGGGTAAGTTCTGAGAATATGTAGGCTCTTGGGCGCGAGGACCATCGACCAATGCTATCCTTATGATGATAATAGTAAGTAACCATTGTTGTACGATTAATGGATGATGGGTACTTGAGGCCTTAATCGAGTATACTATTCTTCAGACGTGTTCTCTTTGGGGAAGACCGTTGGAGTCTAGTACAACATAGTAGGCAATATACATATAATAATAGATCTAACCTCAGGGATGATGTTAATCTGATATATAGTGAATCCTGTCTAAGTCGGTTCGAGAGATGAAATTCTATAGCTATTTAATCTCTAAAGCTGCCGCTCATTCACATCTCTATATTGACTTTTGATCCTCTTAATAAACTTTTGCGATACGTCCTAAACACTTCGCGTAATAATAAAGCTTAACTAACACTTTATCAAATTTCATTCCGAATAAAGAATACAAATTTCTATATCGAGTCTTCAAGAATAACCGCCACTGTACAGCGTTCAGTGACCATATTATATTTGCTGTATCGATGTCAGAGACCAGGCTCGATAACGAAGTCGAATTCTAATATTGTTTTAAATTGTAAGAGGCGACCTTATTATTGGAGCTCCGTAGAGTGACGCACGTTTAAAAGAAACACGATCGTTGACTTTCGGGTTTCGTGATCTATACGGCCCCCTTTACATTAAATTTGGTCTAGTAGGGGTTATTACCGTTTCGTGTGTAGTTAACCAAATCAGAGTTTCAATCTGATTTGTACGTCTTGGCCATTGACTACATTCGGACGAATTAGGTCACATGTAAATGAAAGACATAAATCTTTTCTTTCCCTTACTTGACTCTTTTCGAATTGTTCGCGAGCACACCATTCGGCATTAACGACAACAATCATACGCCTCCGACAAGTCATAGATATTAAACAGTTATGGTCGTGTTATATAAATAACTTATGATTCGTATCGAGGAATGAATTAATTCCAGGTTGAGTATTTATTATTATTGTCACTATTATCATTACTAAGATCATTAAAAATGCACGTATTTGTTAATACAAACGTAATGAAAGTATTGATATTCAACAATTTTTTTTTTCTTTTAAATAAAGAGCTTTCAATATTTTTTATTAAAAATTACAAAAAGACTAACTTGATTCTTTTAAATTTTAAAGTGACTTTGCTTCTACGTAACATAATACAACGACGTCCTAGCTATTATGTGAGAGGGTCGCAGGAGTAATGATTTCTGAAACTTTGACACAGATCTACAGATACAAGAATCACGAGGAATATCTTTCTCTGTCCACCTACTTGCATAGTACAATATATCTGGGACATATTTACGACTGTTTTCTCTGCTAGCAATTGATCAGCAGTCTAACGGTTCATTGTGTACCATACCAATAAATAACAAACGTTTTTCCTTCGATGTTGGGATCCACCTATACAGTCGGGAGGAAGAATTTTCGCTCTCAGGAATTTGATCGATTGCACAACGAATCCGCGGTGTTATCATAATTCTTTTTTAATTCAACGATATCAGATTTATCGAATGCGGACTTGATTAAAATTCAATGACGATTGACTTGTGTAACTTGTACCTTGTCTTATTCTAAACTATTTATTCTTGTGTGATATGGTACCACGAAAATGTTTAATAATAATAAAAAAATATAATTGAAATATTTCAAATAAAAAAGTATCAGTTGAATACCCAAGTAAATAATAATTATTATAGTTTCCATACATAATAATATTGGGTTGTCCGGAAAGTTCGTACCTATTTTCAAGAAAAATTCAAAGGCATATTTGAATTTTGATGTATATTTATTGAATTATATATGTACCATTTTGTTCCACAACTTTTCCACCTTTTAAGGAATGTAATACACATGTTATTTGTTTTCAGCCATTCCGATATATTCAGACCTGTGCCGCCTACAAAAAATCGGCACGGACTTTCCAGACAGCCCAATACATAGAAAGAATAAAGCTCTATTAAAAAATGATCAATCACAAAAGAAATGAAACGCACCCGATGAACTACATTTGCGTCATAAAATAACGAACAATTTACAATCCATAACCACAGGTTTCGTCCCAAGACAAGCACTGGGTATCGTTCCGCCGAAACCGCGGGAAAACGAATCCACGTGGTGTGGCAAGAAGAAAGATCAGTCTCGAGGTTAAGGGGAATGTGGTACGAGAGAACAGAATGTGGACATTGCCGAGCGATGTTTGCTCGGTTCGCAGTCCTCGCCGAGGTATCCTGAAACGTCTGATCCAATACAGTACTCGGTACCCAACCAGCGATCTTTCTCCCTACGATAGGAGCAAGCAATTTATCGTATTAAAATCTACATAGCGACATCATTCCCGTCTAATCGCGGCACCCAAAGAATCCCTTCGCCGAGAGTCCCGGGTCCTGCATATATACATACATTCGCAGGCTATTACAGGAACGACATTTGTATTTCTTTGTGCCGGGCAAAGCGAATAATAGCATGAACGTGGATTAAGACTGTACGGATAAGATCGTTTCGAGGATCCACTCGAGAGCCCAGGACCATTGTCCCGATCGAAACGATCTACTAACCGATCGTCTTCTCTCCACTCGTCAACCCTCTCTCGTTCCTCTCGCCCATCCACCCTACCTCCCGCGAGTCTCCCTTTCGGCGTCCTTCTCGCCAGATACCGATAACCACCGTATCCCTCTGCCTATGGTCTCATCTCTGCCGTGCAGTCACGTCTTCGGGGAGTACAGGAAAGAGAGACGGAGAGAATCTGAGCCGCGACGCGGAAAGAGAGGCGCGACGCTTAAAGGACGGGGAAAGAAAGGGAAAAGAAGACAGCGGGATAGACAGAGTATAGTGGACGGGGAGCGGCGAGGAAGCGGGGGTGGTTAGGGGACGTCGAGCGAGAAAGAAGCAACGGAAAACGACGATGGATGGAGAAAGGTGGGACGCACGGTCGGTGGGTCGTTATTTTTGTGCCTGCTTCGTCTTTAATTTCTCCCCTCCTTTTGCGCCACGGCGCGGACGCCGCGACGCCGAGCAGAGGAGCCGTGGCTGGTTGGTGTGCGGTTGTCTTAGTTCGTATGCATATCTCAGTGCCTCACATATTGATTCAGGGCGTCATTACGCGTCTTAGCTCGGCCCACTCCCACCACCGTCTAAACCACCCTCTACCTCATCCCACCTACTCCGCAACCCTCTACACCCCCCGTCTCCACTTCCTTCTTCACCACCAGTCCTCCTGTGGCTCTCCTTCGCCGACCCAACCACCCACCTACCCTTACTCGAACCTTCACTACCCCCAGCTGGAAGAATCTTCTTGCAGACCGGTCCTTCCCTCTCCCCTCCTTGCTTAACGACACGCAACTCCCCCAACCCCCTTCGCTCTACGTTTCTTCCTTATTCGCGTCCTGTGTGTCTTCGGACTCTCCGTCTCCGTCGTGTTCGCCCCCTGTCCCTTACTCCAACCGTTCGCGCCGATTCTTATCTTACGCTTGCATTCGTATTAAATAATTACAGCGATCATTTCAGAACTTGAGCTGTCCAGACGAAAGGCGGAGTCGTTGATGATGGTAACATGCAGGTATCGTTTGAGTTGATGTTTTGTTTGTACGATGCTAATGGTCTGACGCGTGAACTGAATATTTCCTGTTGCTGGACTGTAGGTATATGAGTGTACGAATGTTTGCATGTTTTTTTTTTTTTTTTTTATGGAATGGACACGATGAAAGTGCAACTGGATAAAAATATACTGCTGCAAAGTCTACCATTACCTACGCGCACAAATGACAATGTACTATTAAAAACTATTCAGAGCAAACGAAAACAACAGGTATTTAAATAAATGAATTTTAATTCACGTATCTAGGTTTACAGATTCGGATTATCTAATTTCCAACAACTACGATAAATTCCTCAAGGATCTATTTCCATGCGATAGGTGTACCTAGAACAAGATCCGCGAGACCTCCACCGAATAACCGTCTAGGGGATCAAGACACCCAACTTATATAAATACTGTAAATAACTACAAGCACCTAGACGATTCGTCACGCTGCATTCTCCAACCAAAGTTTGTCGTGTTTGCCATGAGAATGCTCCATGGGAGACGGGGAACGCAAATCAATTAAACGAATAGGATGATCTATCTCCTTTGATCTCGGATGCATGTTCCTCTCGATCTCAAACATAGCCTCATAGCTACAGAAGAGAAAGCTCTGTCTCTAATGCAAAATTAACCGAGTCTCATCCATTCATCGACTATCTCATTGTGTTCTCGCGGCAAGATTTCGTTCGTTGGCGAGAACGAAGGGTTCTTTGGCGACAGGAGAGCGTCGGGTGGTTGGGACTGCTGCGGGAATTAGAAAACCGTCGGGAGATTGTTGCGCGCTTTTAATATCGAAGGATGATGATGAGGATGCACAACCAGAGAGCCCAGACAAGTTCCCGAGCATTTTTCGCAATGGATTGCGGCTTCTGTTCTACTTTGAGACCATTAAGGAGGGTTGGAACGATTGCTGAGATGATCGAACAACGAAAATTTCACGGCACGTAATGATCTTCCTGAACGTAGTTCGAACCTGCGACTGATCAGACGGAAAGGAAGTTCCGAGCAGTAGATCCAGACGTCACTGGACGGACAAGGGTGGTCCCTGCTACGTGGCACTTCTGTATTTAATTATGCCGTAACTCGATATCTAATAATTAGAGTATAGATGAGGGAGAAGAGTGTGCAAAGCACATGCAAACTGTACAGGGTGGCCCGTGTGTTACTAATGTTACAATCTGTTTTCTTGGAAAATAATGAAAGTGCCGACTTTAGTTTTCAATGATTTAGTTATCATTGAATGCAACGGCTGAGGCACTCCTTTTGTTGGAGTAATTTTTAGAGAGAAATACGAGAGCGAGAGGCACTAACAACATTTTTTTTTAATGATATAGTACTTATTTTATTTATATTTGGATAGCTTTTATAAAACTGAATATTATTTGTTTGATTAATAATGTAGATTATATTTAATATACTATTTCTAGCCTACATTTTTAATATACTTTAGCTATTATTATTGCATGTAAATTCTAACGTAGGAAGTATTATATATTATTTATATGATTTATGTCAGTGGCGTCATCTGTTGGATAATCCTACAGTGAAAGTGTTTTGATCAAACTGCGACCAAAAATACAAATTTTAAAATGTACCTATACTTATGGATCTTTATAGTGATCCGTACTCGAAATAATTATTGTTATGTGTAAACGAACAGTGAAAAATGTGTAAAAATATTTTTAAGAGAACGGAATTCAACTATATCATTTTGTGAAAAACACAGACGACGTGGACATTAGAGTGAACAAAATTCTCCAACAACAACAAAGTTGATATTGAAAGAATTGGGAATGAATTTTTGATTCTACAATCATATGTACCATATACTAGATTCCTCCAGTTATCGACCGATAGTAATGCACTAGCACGATTCATATCAAAAACTTTTGTAAGAAAAAGTTGTCAAGCTACAATCAAGTGTAAACAAACCCTGCGAATTTTTGAACCATTCTATTTTTTTTAATCTTGATCATTTTAGAAATAGAATTTCAAAGTAAAGAAACTTTGTATTTTTAACATGTTCCTTTTTTAGAATCAGCTGTTTTGTATACCTCGAACAACGTTTCACCCTGTATAAGAATGACAGCGCACTTCGCGAATACCCTAAATGAAATATGTATTTTGTTCGAGTGTCACTCGATTCTAATGAAATGGTACTTGCGCATTGGATTGATTTATACTCAAGAGTAGGAACGTAGAGCGTACCCCATAATATACGAGGACCACTTCGCAGATGCATCGAGGACCATAAAAATAGTCAAATGAATTTATGTAAACGTACATATTATTTTTAAGATACACGAAGGTATCGATATTGTAAACAAATATTTAATAGTCACACTGGTATGATAAAAAGAAATTGATGTACGAATTTTGTCGATTTAAACGTTCACCATCAAATGCAAATATTTGGAAATAAACTTCTAAAATAAGATGGAAGATTATATCTGGTGAACTGATTAAAGAAGGGGCTCCTTATCATTTCCAGTCCCCTTACCATTCCCATGTCACTTTCCACGTTATCGATTCTCAGTGGAATATCACAGCAACGCCATGAGCGGTGAGAATTAATACTAAACATGCTGGGAGTTCAGGAAATGATCGCTATCTGGATCAATCTGGATCTGGCGGGTGTGCTAGATCTGTATTTAACTTTTGTGCGGGAATCAGACGCGCGATAAAGCATTTTCTTGGATTGCTACGACTAATAGCTTCTAAAACTGATAGGGTGAATACAACTGACTACCCTGTATATACTACAACCATCATCATCATCATCATCATCATCTACATTATACTGGTGACGCAATCATTTTTAAATACATCAAATGTTCAGCGAAAGTGTATTATGAAGCATATATTTTTATGAACTGTACTTCTCAGCAATACTTCATCTCCTACTTGTGATCATTTTAAAAAAGCACCAAAGTATTTACAGTGTTTAAAAATGAACAATAAATAAAATCATATATTATATAGTAAACTGTATATGTCATACAGTAAACTGGGCGTTATTCCAAGCAGTTACTGGGGATAAAAAATTAAGTAAAAATGCCGAAGATAAGAAGTGGCTCGATATATATACAAGGCTGATTTCTATCCACAAACGAATCAAGTTTTGTCAATGACGAAGCGAATGAAGGAAATATTTATTGCAGTCTCGGAGTACAATAGCATTACTCGCTATCAGTACTGTACAGTGTGTATCGTAATTAATGGAACCGGCTTCAATGGTGGTTCGAGACACAAAAGAAATGAACGAGTTTTATACAAATACGTGAAATATTTTACCTTGTTCCGGAATTATAACCATTTTCATACACCAGCAATGTGCAGTTGTTCACCTTTGTACCAAGTGTGCTGTTACATGTGAGACTCAGAGATTGTTTGAAGACACAGAGCAAATGAAGAAAATGCATGTAAACGAGTGATCTATATGACGAGTGACCTTGACCGAAATTACAATCATTTTTGTGGTCCAGTGATGTGATATTATTTACCCAACCACCGAATGTATCGTTACACGTGGGAGTCACTTCGTCGTTTAAAGATATAGACCCGATGAAGAAAGTGTATATCAACGGGTGACCTACGCGACCTTGTTCACGAAAGATAACCATTATTGTATTCCGGTAATGTATGGTGGTTTATCTTTATATCGAGTGGGACGTAATGTGTAGGAAGCACTTCAGATGTCGTTTGAAGACACAAAGGAAATGAGAAAGGTTCGTATGAACAGGTAACCCATTTGACCTTGTTCCCAAATTATAACCACTTTTGGACTCCCGGCAATGAACGATTTACTTTTATACTGGGTTTCTTACAATAAGTAGAAACCACTTTAACGATCATTTAAAGATGTATCTTTAGTACGAATATAAAAATTCAGTGGCTTTAGGCCCGAGGAATGAAGAGACAATGGATCCTGCATGTCCTCCTCGCAATGTTAGAAAATCGTTCGTGCAAGAACCGTGTGGCTACTCGACTGAAATGCGTCAGTGCGCCATTATGAGCAAAACACATGTGACGTGCATCTAATGAAACTGCTTTCAATAATTCGTGCAATTGACTAGACCAGAAAATTGGCATAAGATTGACTTGACAATGTGCTATTATGGAAAACGAGAAATAATCGAACCCACTCTAGTGTTGTTAAGATCAATTGTAGTATATACTGCTTTATCATCGGTAAATAATCGTTACTCAGTTGACGATCGACCAAATTTCAAAGTATAAAAATGGCTATTTAGTAGAATTAATATTCGTACAATATTACCTAACAAATATAGAATAATAATTCATAAAAGTATTGTTAATTTATTCATTAGAAATATTATAATTTAGGAAGTTGTCGATCATAGATCAACTAAGTCGATCTTCTTCTACGTTATTTTATGCGTATATAGATATGCTTATGTATTCTAAAGAAAACATGCACGTGTAACACCTTTGCAGTCGTTTTTTTTTTTTTTTTTTCTATTGGGCGCGAATATTTTTTCTGTAGCCAAGATACTGAATCGTTACTCTGTTCCAACGACTTTATGATTTATCAATTTCTTTATGCCATCCACTGGCTCCACGAACGATTTCTTGAACGATTACTTCTGAAGGAGATCGTTATGCCAAGAAGACAAGAACAAAACATGTTAATCACGTGAACTATCCTATTATAACGCGACGACCTCCGGAACTCATCGTTACAATTATTCCTCACGTGTCGATAAAACAACCATTTTTTTTTTTGTTGTTTTTTGAGGACTTACATGAAATTTTTTTCCCGACGAATACCAACAATATTCGAGATAAAGATATTAGAACATTGTCTCTTCCAAATAAATTTTCGATCATAGTCACGCTCTAGAATTGATTCAAAAGTCTGAATTCCAGTATTGGTTTCGCTATTTTATTTCAGAAGGTATGTCAAAAATTTGCATATTGTCGGGGAAGCCAACGTCAACGTGAGGTTTGACAAACATTGGTATAGTAGGGAAAAAAGCTATATTAACGATAAGGCTGATGAATAATTTATACCTGAACAGCTTTGGAGTGTGATCAATCTAAAAATAGTACTTGTTAACATAAAATTGAAATATCTCAAATAAAAGTCTATGTCAGTAAAATAGGTATTAACGAAATAAATCTAGCAAGCCCATAATCTTTTAAAATCTTTTAAAAATTAGAAAACACCTGAAAAGGAGATACCTGAGCGCCTACAGCGCCAACGAGGCGGCAAAAACGAGCCGTTCTATGAAATTGCGTAAAAGTTTGATGTTTAAACTAATATAATGGACATACACCGTGTGTTGCAACCATGTACGTACATATATAAACGTATATAAACCGACGAAAATGGGAATAACGATTACCATCAATTTCTTTCCATAAATAGAGGCGATAAAAACTCTTTAAGAGTTAGGTACGTGCACTGACGAAACATTCAGAATGTATGATATTTAGTAATGAAACAAAAATTCATTTAGACGGTACAGGCGAATAGAATTATTATAATAATTTTATGACGTAAGCACGGATGAAGTAATTTTATGACGTCAACAGGACGTCAATAATTGTGTGCTGAAAATGATTGCCATTTCAGTAGTTACAAAGTCTAAACTTTGTATGTACTTGTTAATTATTATAAATGTTTATGCTACATCGATTAACATACATCAGACTTAAACGATTTTTGTTGGGAATATTCCTGGTTATAATTATTCGATTACCCTAATTATTCTTATAGTCTTTATGATTTGAAGAAATCCACGTGCACAGATCAATATTATTAAACTATATTTAAAAAAAAATTTTAACATTTTGAAGTCCGAACATATGTATTAATGCTCTTGAAGAGATTACTGAGCAACTGAACTATACAGCAATATATTTCTCACTATCCAGTTTCCTTAATGAATGTAAATTTATGAAACGACAACAAACAAACACATTTGCAAGGAAATCCTGAGTCTCACGAAACACAAACTTCCGCGAAAACACGATCACTAGTTGACTCACAAAGGTTACGCGTATTGACCTTGAGTAACCTTGATTCGTCAGACGTAATGCTCACCGTGAGAATTTAGAAAGGTGAGTGTGACCTTAATATTTGAGGAGCATCGCCTAAAACACGTTTCCTCTAAGCGTATCAGTTGCAACAGCCGATCATATGTGTATGAAAAGGAAGAGATGGTATCTAGTTAGATAGAAAATGCAACTAGATTAATAAAAACCGACTAACCAGCATGCGTAATATCACTTGATCACTAGCTAAGTAATATTAACTTGATAAATATGAAAATAATAATAATTTACAAGTAATTTAATGCAATCCGTATAAGTTGATAATTGTCGTTAGATAGTTTGTGATACGTGTAACGAATTGTACTTGGCAGGATCAAAAAGTGATTTTATCTCGAGTGAAGGAGACAGAAAAAAAGCAACTACGGATACAGTTTCAATTTAAACGTTCGTCACGCAACAAGCATAAATTTTACTTATGGCCTCACAAAGTCAAATTAAATCTTCCGAAGGGGGTCGACGAAAAGAACGGAATGTCACTCTCTTTCTTGTCTTTTTACTTTTACATGGGATTTTGAATCGAGCCATTTCATAGATCCTTTTATTATTTAAGCATTTTATTTTAAAGTAACGTAAAATTATATTTTTATACGTTATTCTATGGCTGTCTTATATTCTTGATGTACCATCGATTTAATTTTTGAATCTTCTGGAACAGTATTTATACGTCTATATCATTAAATAATTTTGTTTCCATAAAATTGGGATACCAGCTTCAAAGTACACAAAAATAATTGAATTTGCGATATCCATCGGTAAATGTAAATATTCACGAAGACTGAATTGGTGAAATTTGTTAAAATTGCTGAATTTATCCTACACGCTGAGAATCAATATTCCATCAAAATCGTGTCACGAATATAAGTTATCATTGACCAGCAATTATTAAAAATCTCCAACGTGAAACCTTGAGACTCTCGGATCACCATTCAGACGAAGGTAAATTCTTCGCGACCTATTTACCAGAATTAACAAGAAACAAAAGTATCCGGCAGCAAAGTAACAACTTACATATGAAAGTATTTACGTAATCGAACAAAAAAGGCAAATAATCTCTCGACAAAAGAATAGATCCAAGTCGATCAATTTGACCCATAAACTTCATCTTAAAATCACTCGATCATCAACTATGGCTTTACTGCAATTTTGAGGGGCGTAAGTATCGTAACATAGAGCCAATTTTATTAATTTACTCCCTCTGATTCCAAAAGATCGCCAAGATTGGCGCCTAAGATTTTCAATTTGCCAGACATTGAACGGGTTAAAGAATCAGTTGGATCAGGGCTCCCAAAGCATTGCCGCTCTGACTATAATCAAGAAAAGAAATCGTCAAATTTGTCCCATGAGTTCCATCTGACGAATCGCTCGAGCCAAAGTTCGCCTAACCGCAAGGTTAACGAGGATCAAAGGGTGACGGTACGGTAGTGCGATAATCGGTGACCAATCTCGTTTCACAATTTTCGATGCAACGGTGAAGCCCGTCGTCGGTTGGTGCAATCGCGAGGATACAAAGGGGCACCTGTGTGTCCGAGTGCTCCTACCATCGGTTTTTATCCCCGCGAGGAGTCATTGCTTTTTTCGTAAGTGGAGGAACGTGTTATCGAGAGGAACGAAGGGAAAGTTCTGGCCGTGCCGGACAGTCGCCTCCAACCAGCTCGTGAGATTCAACGTAGGGTGCCGCGGAACAAGGTGAACGGGTTTACCAGCTTGCCGTGCGTGCACTTTACCTATCCGCGTCGCGAGCCGATTGCAATTTTTCGTTTCGCGCGCTCCTCGACGGTTTCATTAGATCCGCGGGCATGCGAGAAAATCGGTCGACCGGTCGCATTCTTCGGTGTGCTTGCTTCAGCGGATTTCGGTGCTGACACGGTGCATCGTACGCGTACGAGCCGCGATTATGAGTGGCGGTGCACGCAACACGAACCATTTTCCTCGTTGAGAGAATCGTTTCGCGAATACCTATCGATATAACCGAGGCTGGCGAACGACACGGCCGGTATACCGGCAGGCGACTATCGGCTGGATCAGTGATCGTCGGACTTGGAAAAAAGTCGATTCTTGTGAATGGTTCGAAGCTACGCGAGGACGCTGAGACGTTTCTTTGAACAAGGTGACCGAATATATTGGAATAATATTGTTGGGTTCGTCTATCTGACGGGAAGAGAGATAGGATTATCGAGGTAACACTGGTTATCTGTGTGGGAGTTTGTGTCGCGGAATGAAGCATTTTACAGTTATGTCGGTGACTTATTCTTGATGAGCAGAGGTGGGATAAATTCCGTTGTATATATAATTTTCGAATGTCCACTGTTCAAATGATTATCTGTGGTAGAGTTTCAATCACGGAATAAAGTATTTTACAGTTGTATATTGGTTCTGTTTGGAAGCTTACTCTTGATGAACAGAGATGAGATAAATTCTCTTATATATATATATATATTTCGAATAATCATTGATTATCTGTGGTAGAATTTGAGTCACGGAATGGAGCATTTTACAATTACGCGTTGATTCTGTTTGGTTTTATTTATCTCTGATGGGAAGTAATATTCTTAGCTGATGTAACAGAATTATCGTGCGCTTACTCAGAGTTGAAATAATCCTCTAACTGTGTACCATTAGAGAAGAATATTTCTCTACGTTTCTAAGAACTGTTCCTAAATCGAGAATCGAGTTTCGAGTGTCTAAATGATGGAAACTAATTATGAAGCCAAAGTGAACAAGTTTTTATCGAAGAACTGCTAATTAGTGAAAAGAATTTTCTTTGGTACCTATAATTAAAATCTCAGCCATCTATGACGAGGATTAATATTCTTCTTAGGTATAACAAAAATATTGTGCGCTTTATGTTGAACTATTACCAGAAAATAATTATCTAATCCTGCACCATACCAAGAAAACAATGTTCATCACCTCTAAGAATTCCTAAGAAAAGTCTGCTTTAAGGTGTTTTAGTAATACACGTAAATTATGCCAAATAAGCCAAAGTGAAAAAGTTTGATCATAGAATTCTCGAATTAGTGGAAATAGTTAGCCTCGATTAATTAGTGTGACGAGTGCGGTTTGGGATTTCGCGAGGGAAGGCGTCGAGCATGCGGCGTCGCGGCTCGCGGTGCATACAATGCCTAAGTCCAATAATAACGTGGGAATGAATGCGAAATTCCATTAGCGGTTGGCGACAATGTTTATTGCGCGATTACTCATCTATTCAAGCATCATTACCGTACAAGACCGAGAAGTAGTTGCACACAATAGGAGACCAAAGTTCATTTCGAAATAAAAGTTGAATTCTCTAAACGCCCTCGCACGTGAAAGTGTCGAATTTGGAACGGACACCCATCTTCAACGTGTTCTGGGGTCCAGTTATGAACCTCGTGAACGTTATGTCAATAGTCTCAGATGTAGGATAGACAAAGACTTTCTCTCAACGCTTTCTCTGGTCCCCGTCGTTCGCGATCAAAAGAAATACGCGCGTTGCAGTTGACATACACTCGGACATTTTTTCGAATTCAGAATCACGTGCGATTTGGAAGCGGCGATGCGTGCCGAGCTCGAGGATCGCTAACGATGTGGTTTGAGAGACTTCTTAACCTAATCAACTACTGACATCTGATATTTGTCGGAAAATGGCTCATACTAAACGACTGAACAATCACAATGAATTTTATTACGTTCAATCCTTTATAATCAACGAATGTCATCACATACGTATGAATATTAACGCATATAATACGATGATATATAACGATGACACAATAATCAGAAGGAAATATTAAATTTCTGTTGTTACGATGCGCTTTACAGAGAAATGCCTGCGATAAAGCTTTTCGGAAGAAAATGGCTAGCTGCGGCCGATGATCTCGTCTATCCGGGCCTGTTTGAAATTTTCATTCGAACTGTGTGGTGAGTACTCTGTTCTTGTTTCTTTATCTGATTATACAAATAGTGTTTAACATTAAAATGACGACATTAAATGACGACATTCGAATGATGTAATCAGAAAATAGGAAATGACAGATGGACGTAGCAGCGTACAATTATTTGATTTATTACCTGTCAATACGCGAGAAGAAAATATATTATATTTGTTTATTTACTTCTTAATGCCAGAACAGGTTTTGATATGAACTATCGAGAGTAATGGTCTAATACGGAATACTAAAATCATTATTGTTGACTTTATCGATCGAAACAGTGGCATTTCGATGTGATACTAAGAATAGAGATATTTAAATATCTATCTACGTAAATACTTCAGAGTAAATTAAAAAATGTATCGAAT
This sequence comes from Hylaeus anthracinus, assembly GCF_026225885.1. NCBI lineage: Eukaryota > Metazoa > Arthropoda > Insecta > Hymenoptera > Colletidae > Hylaeus > Hylaeus anthracinus. The sequence continues at coordinate 11,907,977 of NW_026534337.1, forward strand.
GCTCTGTACTGTATCTATCTAATTTGATTATTCTAGCTTATAAAAGCTTCAATTACAGCTTATACAGAGAAATATAAAACATGATGCTCGCTGAATATCTCACAGTAAATATTTTGAAATCAGTGCATCAAAATTCATCGTTTTACCCCGATAATAAAATAAAATAAAGTACGGAACTCAATCAAACTTTACTTAATTTATGAATAATTGAGACGGATGACGTCGTCCATATTCAAGAAATCTGTCGAATTCAGTAATTTTAATGTAAAATACTACATAAAAACACAAACCTGATACTTTATACAACTTACGCTGTTCACAGGTTAATTTTAATCGGAAGTGCCTGCGCCAGATATTATCAATTCACATGGAGTTGCCGGTTAGGCGGTGAATTGGTTCGCGTGTATCTTCTTGGGCAAATAACGTTTCTCATCGTATCGATGATTTTAATGCTGATCATCGTGAAGCAAAGCGCGAAAGGGTCTATCATGGAAACGCGAGCTCGTAAATATGTTGAGCCACTCTTGACAGTCAAGTGAGTAAACAGCCACGCGAAAATTACATGGCAATTTACATTTCAGACTACAGGTTTTCAATTTTACATGCTGCACGTTTCATTGTGTGGAATAATTATCGCTTTCAATGTCTCGTCTATATAATTAACCTTTTACGAGCATGAAATCTCCTTGTGAGTATGAAACTGAAATTAAGAGTACACGTTCCACAGAAGTGAAACTGATAGAATAATCACAAATTAACGATAAATAACAAATAGTCTGAGCGTCTGTAACGCGAGTGTGCTGGTCCAGCCGAAAGTAATCACTGTATTTAAGTAAATCATAGCTGTAAATCTGGTTTAATGTTCAATTAATTGCTGCACGTAACTGTATATGTTTTGTGATTTTGTTATCTTTAATTTAATTAATTGCTGCACGTAACTGTATATGTTTTGTGATTTTGTTATCTTTAATTTATTGCATTTTATTCTCGTTTGTCGTTAACTCTATCCATCGAGTATAAACGATCATCGACTGACGTACTTTGAATACTTATTCTGTAAAAAAGCAATGTGTGCATCAGCAGATAAGATTATTAAATTAGAAACAATTTTTTTTACAACGTGCGACTGTGCATTATCCTCGTATTGCATTATAATTCATATTTCCGATACTTTGACACTCATTAAAGCTACACACGTTTGTACAAATTGTAATTGAACGATCGACAATTAATCGTGGTAAAATATTTTTATCTATTTGGATGAATATACTAAAACTGAAAGTGAAAAATAAATAACAGATCGTTTGATATTTATGGAAACTGATGATTTCAAAATTGAAAACAGTAATAGAGTTATGTAATACATTCAATTGCATGTGAGATTGCTCAAATTGCCTTTTTTCCCCCAGCCGAGAATCTCTCGAAAAATAATAAATTTTTTGAGTTCTTTCAAGTTTACCAGCGCGTCCTGTTTCACTTGCGATCGTGACTTTTTCTTATACTTTCGTCTGTTTTCCCTTTATGTTTAAAACATCTGATAGTTCGTGTTTTAAACGCGGAACCTCGAGCCTCAAGTTGCGCAACAATTCTGTTATTTATTTTTTTTTTTTTTTACAAAAAGTTACGATCCAACGATAGGTAACCTGTTGGTGGTTACAATATCGACAGTGCGTTTTTACACGCTCCAAACAGACAAAAACATAGTGACTATAGAAAGAGGGATCGAGAAGTCGCGAAACAAAGTATCTAAATCTACAATTAATGTTTATCAATGTTTTTTCCTTAATTTTATTCCTTGATAAATGGGAATTTCTAATGATCACGCAAACTACCAGAATAGTAAAGTTTTTAATTCGCCATTATGATGTGAAAGCAATAGTTCAGACTTAATTTCGCAAGGTACTAGCATTGCGACATCGTACAGAGTTTAAGACTTTTTCATTATGCAAAAACTAACAAAAGAGTTGTTGGAAATCTGCATATGTATTATGATTCTCAGAAAATACGAAGTGCAATGTTAACTTCGAGTTACTTGGAAAGGTTAACGCGCGCAGCGGACTTTACTCTTCCCGACGAAAGAAAGACCGAATATTTTCGGGGAAAATGTCCATTTAAATATGTCCTCTAAACGTGATAATGGATAATGCTTGTGTTTGAATAAATCTTACATTTTATAACAGTATAATAATATCAATAAGTGGACATTTTGAATGACGATTCTATATTTCCATTAAAAATAAAATATTTTCTCAATTTCACAGAATCCTACTGATTCTACCTGGGGTAGCATGGAACGTTTTAGGAAGCTTGTGGATGTTCGGCGATAGGGTCGAGTGCAGTTACGATCACTACACGGTTACCGTAGTGCAAGCAGTGGTGCTTTTCGACTGGGTTCTCATCGGTCTCACCATTTTCGGTTTGGCGTTGGTCTTCGATCCCCTGGGCTCCTTGGCTGACAAAGATTTAGATACCTTGGCCGAGCACACCAAGGTTTCCAGCAACTGGTTCCGCAGAGTTAAGTTCCTCTGGTGGCTGAGGAGACACGAGAAAGCAGACGAGACACTTCAACATTTCGCTGGTGAGATATAGGTACGGCTGGCCTGGAAAGAGTCCCGCCGCATTGAAATTGAATTGAATACACGTTCCACTATGATTAACATTCCTCTGGGCCAGGGATGGGAGACACCTTGTGCATATTTTGTCGGATATGTCTTCTTTTGAAGGGTTGAAACTTTGACAGTCTAAGTCTTCATACATAGTTTATTATGAAAAAGACTTCGAGTTTGCCTATGATTAGTATTCTTCTAGACTAGAGATGAGAATTCTTGTTGCATATTTTAGTCAGGAGATCTTCGATAAGAATGTCAGTAGTCTGTTGGAGCCCTTAATAGTAGTTGCTCTAAGGTCCAGCAAGCGAAAGAGTCGAATCGAAAGACCTCTCGCCAGTTACTTTGTCGAGGTAAATTGTTTCACCTCTTACTGGTACAGGTGGTAGATCAGAACGCGACAGCATTCAATGAAAGTAACAACGGGCCCCAGAGAGTGGGGATCCTAGTTCTTGGAACCCCTTTCCCCGGCTAATGCGATTTTTTTTTCATTGTTGAACCGTGGACGATACCGATTTCTAATCCTTGTACGATTCGCGAAGGAAGTTTTACGCGAAACTTTTCTAAATGTACATATTACATGTAAGGTGTAACTCTACACGACTTAAAAAATCAAGTATGCTTCCAATTTAAATTCCCCTCCATTGTGGAAGTAAATAGTGAGTCTGACGTTTTATACGATAATAAAAATCCGTTTTGCAGATATAATGAGCGCTTTATTCCGTGGAACGGACATAGTGCCCTCGGATGTGATGGCGGGGTGCATTTTATTAGGGATTCAACGTAAATCGCAGCGTCTAAATCTCGTGATTTCTCCGCAATATACTAATGGTACGTATCGAACTTCAATATTTGGAAAATTCATGTTACTTTCATCGTTCGAGAATTTACATAAGCCTGAATAGTTAATTGCATACTTGCCACGTGTTTGATAGACAGTAACTCACTGTCAGTAACCACATCCGTTCGTGTCCCGAAAGACACGTATATTTATAGAAACTCACTTTTTAGAGCTCATTTTTAGAGCACTCTTAGGCCTAGCGATATAATTCTTATTTTTATATTTTAATTGTCATGTAGCTATCGTAATATGCAATTATTATCATCCACTACTTTCTCTAATACGTATTTATTTCAGACATATCCGCGCTTATGGCCGGGGCACCTAGTTGGATGTCCTTGAAGGACGCACTTCACTATCTGAAGCTCTCGATAGCTTCATACGGATGGATGTTTTCCATTTACACGTACGCGTGTACGGGATACTTTCGTCTTCTACACAATTTAACATGTTGCATGTGCTTTCGGTAAGCGTGACAAAATTAATTTTATATTTCCAAAAACTACCCCTTATATACATTACTTTTCTTCAATTATATTTGATCTACTCGAGCATTCGTATCGTAAAGAATAAGGACGAAGTTAGATTACGTTTAAGGCATTTTTTTTTTCCAATATTAGTATATTTTTTTAGTAGACAGGTGATACTTGATTAACAAAAACAACAATGACATACGATTAGTCGAAATGAAAAATTTGTCGTTTCATGGTAAGAACCTTTATTAACCAAAGCAATTCAATTATAGAAGAAAGCGTACCACAATTATCGGCGACAATTGTTGCTATTGCTATTTAGCAGGTGTGAAGGTTTTATCGGATGTGTCTACAGATGATATTCTGTATGCATCGTTTAAAAATCAACTATGCAAGGTTGGTTAAATTTCTTTCTGTTTACCTACGTCGAAGGTGACGATTACATTTGTAAAATATTTTCAGGTACCGTTTTATGTCATCGAGGATCATAAATGCAAAGCTATCGTTGTTATCATACGGGGTTCGCTGTCGTTGAGCGATCTCATCACGGATATCACGGCGGATTCCGCGGTTTTTGAGTGCGAGGGGCTTCCGCCAGGGTCGATGGTAAGCATCGTTGATGTTGAAGATAAGCTACGAATAATCCTCAGATTTTTTCAATAGAACTATACGCCGTGATGAATTTTTATTTGCACAGGCGCACAGAGCCATGATAACAGGGGCAAAGCTGATCTTGAAGGAGTTCGACGAAAACAAAATTTTGGAACGAGCATTCGCGACCCATCCTACCTATAATTTAGTAATCACAGGTAAATTTCTAAGCGACATAGTAACAATTACTACACGTAGCTAAGTTATGAAGTTAGTCCAGGCAACTTTAGTATTTTTAAATGATATATTTCCACTATTCAGATTCTGAATTCTTCTGAATTCTTCAGAATATCTTTCTACTAGGGGTGTGCGGGATTCCCGAAAATATCCGGGATTCTTGAGTTTATGCGGGATTCCGAGTTGATTCGAGATCCCCGAGAATACACGAGATCCCGCAAAAATTCCCGACAATGTACGGGATATAGAATAATATCTGGGATTTCCGAAAGTGTTGTTATTCTTGAAAATTTCAGCAATCCGAATGTACGGGATTTCGAAATTCCGAGAATCCCGAACATTTGCGAGATCTCGAAATTCTCGGGAATCCCGAATGGTTTCGGGATCCCGAAAATTCTCGGGATTCCATCCCGATCCCGGGAGGAATTCCCGTCCCGACCAGGATCCCGTACACCCCTACTTTCTACTAATTGTTAGTTTCGTCAGAACATTCTATTTCAAATGTAATAGATTTCATTTTAAAAATAAGCTAAAAGGAATCCTGCCTCTATCTACATGATAATTATTCTACATAAAAAAAATATATATATATGCAGGTCACAGCCTAGGCGCTGGTTTGGCCATTCTCTTTGGATTTTTACTGCGACCACGATACCCAAACCTGAAGGTCTACGCATTCTCGACCCCAGGTATATATTTTCGAAACACTAACTATTCAAACCTCTATCAAAAATTTCATATTACACTTAAGAAGAATTTTTTAATTAGAAAACAAAACTTTCTGATCAGCCGGCCTCCTCTCCCGAGAAGTTGCTAGAATATCGGAAGAATTCGTTCTAACGATAGGCGTTGAAAATGACTTAGTAATGAGACTAGGTCTTCACTCTGCAGAAAATTTCAGAACGTCTATGCTCATGGCACTTCGTGCCTGCCGGCTTCCCAAGGTAAGATCACCAAACTATCATAATACGTTTGAAAATTCTCATAATTATCAATCTCTGTATACAACTAAACAAGGTGTCGAAGCAACACCCCTGTATTTCAAATATTTAAGGGAGCATAATATTGCAACAACCCCAAAGAAACACTCTAATTTAAATTTTACAATATTGTGCCTCAAACGATAGATATTTCACAATCGCAGTGAATATTATCTTTTCAGTACAGAGTAGTTCTAAACGGATTCGGCTACATGTTATTCGGTATTCCCGAAAAGGACCTAAGCAAGACCTGGACCACAAACTGCAACGAGGTCAACACTCCGATAGGAGGATCGCCATTGCTCGATGAACGAAACAACGTTGCGACACAGGTAAACGTTGAAGCAACAAAATTGAACAAACGTTATTTCTCTGTTTTATTACTCTGATCCAAGCATCACATTCGCTTTTAAACTAATTTCTATAATTTTCATCTATTGTTCGATCTAAAATAACGAACTATTTTCTACTATATTGCAGGAAAATAACATATACGAGCGAGACTTTAGGAAACGCAGAGTTACGAATGTAGAATTGTATACAGGAGGGAAAATACTCCACATTGTGAGACTCAAGCCTGAAAGGAAACAGACGGATAGAAAAAGGTTTGTTATCATTTATTATTAGTACCTTTCTGTGTTTCCAAAATGTGTTAACAAGCTTTATCGGTCCATTTGTGTTTAAAAAAGTATATATTTATAACCCTCTATACAAAGATAAGTTATCGACCACTGTATAAAACTAATTTCGTACAAAGGGTACAAATTTCCTCGAAAAGATAAAGAACGAGTATTTACCTTAAGAGAGGATTATCGACGTATGGTAATATGGTATGTAGGTAATATGTGATGCTGTTTATATATATATCGTTTTTAATATCGCGCAACAACTGCATTAAGAACAACTGTAAAAATCTAGCAAGACTTCTTCGTTCTCGTAGAAAAAAAAGTTTATAAATAATTAATATAAAAAAATCTTTATTCTTTACTTTTTATGGACATATGGTAATATGTAAGATAATACATGTGATGCTATTTATATTCAGCATCTTTATCGTGTTTAACGTCACGTAGCAATTATAATATCGATAATTTCATCAAGCAAAACTGTAAATATACCACTACGATTTACGATTATTCTAAGTTTATGAATAGTTAAACGTTGTTCAGCTAGATGTCCCAACCTATGCATATCATTTTCAGTAAGAAGCAAGGGCCGAAGGAAAGGAAATATGGAATGCGATGGGCACAACCAGAAGATTTTAGGGAACTGTACGTAGAGCCACGAATGCTCCTTGACCATTTCCCAAATCACGTGGAACGAGCATTAACAAGCATACTAGAAGAACAAAATAATCTACCATTCTATTTAAACCTCTAATCTAATCCAAAGAAACGATTTTTCGAATACTGAAATTTTGAAACGTTCAAAAAATATGAGACATATGATAACGTATGATAATTACACGGGAACTTGATTTTCGCTATGAATCAAAATGTCTAGGAACGATAAGTTTATTTAATCTGTCATTCGCGCAAATGGTTCGACCTATTTTTTGTACCGCTGTAGTATAAGAATTCTGAATTTTATTTTCGGAAGTGATAATACGTTTATTTATATCAAATCTTCGAAATACGACGAAATAAAGATTATGTTGTATATTATCAGTGTTCTTTTTTTTTTAACTCTTCGATACTATATACTAATCGAAAAATTCGATGGTTTTTTATTTATTACTGCATAGTTTCTCAAGAAATTGGAAACTTTGATCGCCGTAAGGGTTGTGCTAGTTAAAATGTTTTTAATTTATTATGTAGATTTATGTTCAAAAGAAGAAAGCAGATTCGTGCTATTTTCACGAAGCGTTAGGGAATCAAAAAATGTCTATATTCTCATAAAGGTTACTGTTGCGAATATAGAGTTAAACGTTCGAAGTAATTAGATAATAACATGTTTTTCTCAAAAAATCGTCCCACAAGTTGGAAAATGTATACGACAAAGAATCACCCCTCGAGTTAGAAAATTATCGTGTACGACAAAAATGCGTTCAGAATTACGATGCAATTATTTTGTGAATAATTGTCAAATTTGTCAGCTTATCATATCTCACCTGCACCAAATTTGTCGCCAAATAAATCTTCTATCAAATATGTAGAAACGGTTTCACTTTTGTTCGAATAAACTAATTAAACACTTGATTAATTAGAAACAATTTCACATAGGACGCGTCTTGCTGCCAGACATCTTCGAGAAGGAATAAAATGATCGAATGTTTGAATAAATATCGATAGTTCGATTGCTCGAATGAATCGTAGTATGAATCGATACAGATGGTCGGCATCGTCGGCATCATCGGCTGTCTCTTTGACCACATGGAGTTAGTGAACGCATATCGGGATATTTTTGACTAATGTAATATTTCGTGATAATACATTTTCAAAATGTAAATGAGCTTATGACTTTGAATCGTTGAAAAATATTAATATATTAAGAGGTTGTAAATATAACCGAAAGTAAGTAATGCGTATTATTTTTATTATTTGCTATTATAACCTCATTTTTGCACGTATATGCGCGATAGTTTTAAGAAATGGGCCATCTGTCACTTAAACATCTCGATTTATTTTATTAATAATACAAAATTTTCTGGAACAATGTTCATAGAATAATAATTTATAAAACTTACGTTACGAACTGTATGTATTTAATATTGTATTTATCTCAAACAGATGTCAGTTGTATCCTCAAGAGTTAGCAGCGTGTCATCGATCTTAAAGACACCTGGAGTTAGATCGCAATTAATTAGACAGTCTAATAGAGTATATTTCAAACTTCCAAAAAATCTCAAAAGTATTATTTATAATTTTGAAACTGGTAATGGTATTAAAGACTATGAAGATTTGATATGTATCTTACGTGATTCGAATATAAAGGTACATATTGATACACTTTCTATTTAAGTTGAACTTTAAGAATTTAAATTCTGTGCATTTAATTTTAGGATACAGATTTAATAGAATTTTTGGTAAATGTGAGACAATGTATGTCATTACTTGGTCCAACTCATCAAGTATTTATAGAGACACTTCTGCAACTAAAATGGACAAATCGTTCAGTGGAAGCAACATCAGCCTATAAAGCATTTATAGAAGATTTAATTTGTATGCAAATTTATTATGCTAAAAATGTTATAGATAATTTAGTTGAACAATTTAAACCAGGTATGTGTTAGTATACTACAATTGTGTAAGTATTGATAAAATGTTAAACTTCTAGCAATTTATATACTTTGCAGATGAAAATAGTGATACTGAATGGGAAGCTGGACAGTGCAAGGAAGAAGATGTCCAAAGATTAAATCATATACATGATATTCTATGCAAAATTTTGAAAATTGTGCCAATGTAAGAATTCACGAATCCAGAAACTTTTTATGAATCAAATATGAACAATGAAAATCAATGAATGTATACTCTTACTTTAGGTCAAGTAAACTGCTACTCCAATCGCTCAGAGCAAGATTTCCATATATTGTTCATGGAACTCATACACATGAAGTTTATGTTTATGCATTGATTCAAATATTAGAATATGCACCTCAATTACGATCTGATATTCTGTCTCTAATTATTAATAGGTAATATCTTAATACGACGGTATTTTGTGATCAAGATAAAAATTAAACATGTTCTGTTTTAGGTTAATGGTATTAGATGTAAATATACCACGGTTAGAGACAGATAACGACGACGAAGACTTAATGGATGATAGTGATTGTGACAGCACATTTGGTAATGAGAATAATGTTGTCGAACACAATGATACAACAGAAACAGATAAAATACATCCAATAGCTCATAAATTGGATGTGTGTATGACACTGATTCTGAAATATATGCATAATTCCTGTTTAGTTGAAGGAGTCTTGCAAATGGAATCTTTAAAAAGTCTTTATTTCGATATATTACAAATATTTGAAACTGTAATATTACCCACTCATGCAAGTCAATTTGTCCAGTATATTATATTCTATATTTGTAGTTTTAAAACAGCTGTTGCCGAGGCTTTTATAGATTGGTTATGGCGCAAGGTATCAGATCCTAACATACCTTCTATTACGCGTCAATCATCCGTGGCATACATTGCAAGCTTTCTAGTTACGGCAAATTTTATCACAGCCGGGTAATTATTTAACATACTAGGCTATTGAATCCATGAAATAATTTATATGTGCATTTGTTACTTATTTTTCTTTTTAATAGGTTAGTGAAAGCAGTACAGTTTAGATTGTGTAAATGGATTCACGATTATATTAACATGCAGGATCACTCAAACTACATAGACGATGAAAATAAAGAACACACTGTATTTTATTCTGTTTGCCAAGCATTATTTCTTATAATTACTAAAAGGCATAATGATTTTCCTGATTCAAAAAAATGTAAGCACATTTTAGATTAACGATAATATCTTCTCGGCTGTTAGTATAACTTCCTCATGTCCTTTCAGATATGTTATACTTACAAGAATTGGACTTAGCAAAAATTATAACCTGTAAGTTAAATCCATTAAAAGCCTGTCATCCTGAAATCGTGCATAATTTCGCGGAAATTACGCGAATGTACCAATTGGCTTATTGTTATACTATAATTGAAAATAATACACGAAGCCAGCTTCCTATATTTGGCAGTAAAAAGGCAGCAACAATTACGGTCGGAAACTTTTTCCCATTTAGTTCTTATACATTGGCTCAAAGCGGACAGCAATTAATTTCTCTATTTCGTGACAATGTTACTAGTAGTAATGAACATAAAGCAACTATTAAATATAAAGAAGATATAGAATATATGACGGAATAGAAGAATTTTTCAAATTCAATGTACTTTCGATTTATTTGTAACCAACCACCTTTTCAAATAAATAAATTATTCGCAAAAATGCATGTTACCCTTTTTTTGAAACTCCCACAATTTGCAGAAAATATTTTTTCAATTGTTACAGTATAACATTTTATATGTTATATTATTGTATGAAATTCTTTCGTTCTAAATTAAAAGTAATATGTGCAAACGTATCTAATTACTTAAATCTGCCTATATGTTGAATATATGTACATTTAAATAAATTATCTTTAAACTTAAAAGTCAAATTATTCGTGTTTATTAAAGAACATTTTAAAAACAGAGTATTTAGTTTAACCGTTTTTGCTCCTACCAATTGGTTTGGATTCTTGCATATAGATTAACGTTCCTTTAACTAACAAATATAAATTAACCATGAATATATATTAACGTTTAATATGTGATTGGTATAACGTACCGAATTTCGCGCCATTAGCATCTTAGAAAACCGGAGCCGGAAACTCTACTTCAGTGACGCAGTGGCGTAATCTTTTGCGGTCTATCGGTTGCTTTGCGATTCTTTCACGTAAACGGTAACGTAAAATGGCGAATTGGAATTGTTATTTACTTTCGCGAAACATAACGAAATAACTTTAGTACGATCCAAGGCGTATTTGTTATTGCTGAAATCGGAATTATATATTTACTTCACCCTACACAAACGACCGTAAGTATCATGGTTGTCAGTTTAATAAAAAATTTGTAATGTGTGCACTAGACGTCGGTTCATACTCAAGTTAGTAATTCCGCATGTTTTTCATACGGAATAAACAATAAAGCCGCTTTGCAGTATAATAAAATTGAAATTTCTTTAATTATCTTTTACGGTAAACTTTACTCGTTGTTCTTGCCACTTCGAAACAAGGTTATGATCAATTTTCAAACGGTCTTATTACCATTTATCTTGCACGTTTGAACATTTAATCATCAGTTGATACTCAATTTCATGGTAACTATAATAATTCTAATGCATGTGTTTCTACACACATAGATTATAATGTTATTCTATAGTAGATGTGAGAAACGAAGATCAATTTCTTTCTTTGACTTTTAGGTTATGATTCTTTGAAATTTAAATATTTTCTGTGTTCTTAACAACGTTTCAAATTTTCATTTACATTCCAAAATATTACAACAACGGTACCATTATACGTAGTAATTGAAATAATTTTTATATATTTCATTTAACAATAGCTAATTTGATAATAGAACTTATATCACATGTTGTAATGAAAATGGTAACATATCTGTAGGAGTTCTTTCTCATCTCTCATCAGCTGTAATACATCTATTGTAATCAAATGTGTATTTTGAATAGTATTGTTAATCCTAATTCCCTGATGGGTACTAGATATGTATGAATTAATATTATATAGAATAATGGACAAAAAAATAGTTAATTATTTGCAATAAATAATTGCAACATATTGTTAAGAATTATTGGTTGTTTCTAAATTTGTTACAATTAATTTATGTTTTACTTTGACTTCCAATATCTTTTTAAATGTTTATGTTATGTGCTATTGTATTTAACAAGTTGTTACACTTATTTGAGAGAGTTTTTATATAAAAATTTGTACCACACTGATACATTTTTGCATGTAGGTTTCATGCTTGTCACACATTGAATTCTTATTTTAATGGAAGCATAATTATCAAATATAAGACATAGAATATAATAAAGAAGATTTAAAGAATATTTAAACACTCTATAGGAAAGTTACGTATGTTTACAATTGAGGTTATTACAAAAATGAAATACAATCATTCATAAGTTTCATGGACAGATACTTATTGTACTTCTCATTTTTTTTTTAAAGTTTTAATTTAATACATAGTATACTATTTCATCTGTTTTTTCTTTATTTGTTTACTTATATGAGTATATGTATTATATGTAATAATGGTACATATCTCAGGATATAACAAAATGTAATATCTATAATTATACACTGGATGTTCCACTTGAAACATATTATTTAGTTATCTCTTTTCCTTGTGATAATATTGAAAAATGTTTCACAAGTAAATATGTTACATGAATATATTTCTTTAAAACTAACCTGTTGGTTGCTTTACATAATATATCATCATCAAAAAACTATAATAATCAATGTATTAACATCATTGAAATTTTGTATGAAACATTTTCTTGTATTGTCACAATTATATGAGATATCTAAGTGACTTATTTCTGATGGAAAACTGTATGTGAAAAAGTATACAAAAACATTCTTGCTTATTATCTAAAAGTAATCATTTTGTAGCATTTCTTTATACAATTCTGTTTATATCAAAATTTTGGAGTACACTTTTACTTGTAAGATTAATTGGGTTATTATTGTTAGTTATTCCACAACACACATTATACTGCAATTTTTTATTAAAGACTTTTTCAATATTTCAAAACTTTGGAGCACATGCTGTACAAAAATTCTAGTATAATACTGGAAAATTTATGTTTAAATTCATTGATTAAGTGGACTTTAATCATGGAACAATGTAGGATATTACTATGCAATTTGTTAAAAATTGCCTGTAGGAGACTACTTAAGAAGTTATATTTGTTTACTTTATGTCCATTTATTATAAAAGAAAGAATTTAATGTTTTATATACTTTATATGTTTATTATAACTATATTTAGTAGCTTAACACAATTTTGTTTTAATTTTTAGGATGTATTTCTTTGAAACACTTGTGGTAATATACATGAAATATATAGAAATTTTATGCCATAAATGTAAATTGTAAGGTATTTGAATTAAATGTATCTGGAAATAAATTACTTTTTGCAAATATGTGAATGTAATACTCAAAAACTATATTTCTGTAATACATCTGTATGATGAATTGGTTTAAATTTATAATTTTCATTTATTTCATTAGTTAATACTATGATTTTAAGATACTTTAAGAAATCTTTCAAAGTATTTATTCAAAAGTTCAAATTAAAAAATATGTAGTATCCTTGAAAAGAATAACGAAGTACCAAGTAATATTAATTTTATATATCTTATTAGCTCAATCCTGTTTAGTTTTTAAGATTTGCTTCTATGTTTCTGTTTCCTTTTTACTACTAAATTATATAATTAAATTTATAAAATTAAATACTAAAAATCATAAGTAACTTTAAATTATTTTTAATAGGTTTTATTGTCCAGACACTAATTTGTCAATCTACAGATATGATATTGATGAACTGGTGTAATCCGGTATAGTAGCAATATTGATCATTTTGATACATTGATCTACATTGATTGACAAAAAGGATCATATTTGCAAGCAGTTGAGTCTTAAATAATATGGCACAATATTATAATTTTGTGACCAATGCCAGTGGTACATTATCACTTGAAGATTTACAAAGAATCTGTTCTGTTGAGGGACAAAATGTTCAGTTAGTTTTTGAAGATGTAAATAATGATGACAATGGTTCTCAACAATTTTTGACTTACACCAGTGCACAGCAAAACAATGAGCAAGCGATATTTTCACAGCAAATTAATTTAGGAAATCAAATCCCTACAACACAATTGGATCAAGGGTAATTTCTGCGCATGTATTTCAATATTCCAAATATTCAAGTAGCAGTGTGATATCTTTTTGCTTTCAATTTTTGTACATTCATATATTGATATATATTTAGGGACATAAAGATATTGTATATTCGAGGAAAAAGAAAGGGAGTGTTGGTACGTGGCACTGGTTATGAAAATTAAATATCAATTGTGAAGCATGTTATAGATTGTAAAAGGCATATTTTATGTTTATTTCGTGCATTGTGAAAATATATATTTTAATATGTACTGTGATCGCGATTATATGACACTTTAAACATTAAATATTTCAATTACAATTTTATAAACAGGTATATATCATTTCATGTATATAGCAATCTGTTTTGAATAAAGCACAATTGTATAAGTATATACATTATTTAATAATCACAAGAACTATAATATTTTTTATTATGATTTATTTTCATATAACACTTTGTTATAGAACACTTCTTAAGGTAGTCTTCTAATCACACATATGGAAGTATGCTACAATAACAATATCACAAATAAACTGGTCAAAATAATGACATCTGAAGAAGTAAATATCTGAAATCAACCAATTAATGCACATTTATAACTAGCTTTTATTAAATGAATAAATAAATAAATAACTTTCACATCATTGTCTTATTTACATAGGGAATCCTTTAATTATCTTGAACAGTATATTTATAGACAACACAATTGTTAATGAAATTATCAAGGACAATGAATATATTATTTATCTTTTATGCTATAAATGTCTAGTATTGTACATGTGTGCCTCAAAGAAACTTCCTATTGATATTCTGTTTTACTGATTTAATAATCACATAACATAATTTCATAATCTAAAAAATTGCAGCAAGCACTATGAATGTGAAATGTGAGCAAACGTAAGTGTAATATTTTCATTGGAAATAAGCTTATCAATTGCTTAATAAGATTATGCAATATGTATAATTTAATATTATTTTATATTAATGAAAAATATAAAAGTATTTATTAACACAAAGTATAATGTACACTAAGTCTCTAGTTATCTTTTAAATTCACATAAATATGTAACATTTTTATTTTCACTGCTTGTATATGTCCTTGTACACAAACCCTTCAAAAACTCTCTATAAATCGTTTAAAACATCAAAATTGTGCTAAAGTAAATATATCTGATTGTTTATATAATTTACTTTGAATATTTAACTAACGAATTGAAAAAAATGGTTATATTAAAATTTAAAGCATGCAGATCATGAACTTTTAATAAAAGTAATATTTTTTAAAATCAAATTAAAAATGTACCAATGCACCCTTTTTCCTCGTTATTTTCATTTATGAAAGTAATGTATTAAAACTGCATTAAAGCCTCACCTAATTATTGTTCATCTAACATATTTAATGTTGTATATACATATACTTTTTTCTTTAAAAATTGGTTCTTAATTACTTTTTGTATTATTAGAATATTAATTTATACATTTAATAAAATACATTTTGTTTTCAGACAAAATTTTTTTATAATTAAAACAAATACAAACGAATTAAGTTCATCTCAAGGTGTATTAAAGACTACAGCAGTTAATGCTAATGTTCTTGGTGGAAATATTGGAAACACGGTTGATAATAAAGGTATTAAAATTGAAATAGCACTTTACTATTTGATGTTCTTCCCAAGTATCTTAGAATCAAGTATTTGTTTGAATTTTGTTATTGTTTTTGTATCCTGGATCTTGAATTTACCATTGAAATAAGTCCCACATGCTAGGAAACATCTCATATAACAAACATTCATTAATGTTATGTATTAGAAGACGAATTGTTAAAGTATGTATTTTTGCATTCAGGTTCTAAGACATTAATAGGTTGTAATAATGATGGGCAACAAATACAATGGATAAAAATGCAGAAAAATAATATTAGTGAGAATGCAGTTTCAAAACAGAGTGTATCATCATTGAATACTGGGCTTATAAAAAGGAAACCACCTAGGTCATATCAAAACAGAAATCGACATTCAATAAATAGTGTACAAACGGAATCATTGCCTGCTTCTGATAGGGTGAACGTAACGAGCGACATTGGAACCCAAATACAAACTGCTAATGTGTCTAATACCAGGGCGTCTAAACCGTCACAGTGTAATAAATCAATTAGTCCTATTGCACAAAATGTGACCCTAATTCCTACACAAGTACATAATTCTTTGAGTACAGTTCTTGCTAGACCTCAGGCTCCTAATATACTACCAAAAACATTGAAACCTCATCAACCTAAAATGGAACAAACAAAATTAAAACAAATGCAAAATGATCAAAGACTGCAAGGAGGTAATGTGCAGCGATTAATAAATACTTCATCACCGACGGCGCAGGGTTCGTTAAACAACCTTGCACAACGACAACAGACAATGATACTACAGCAACGACAACATACGTCGTCTGGATCACAGATTCAAAAACAACAACCCTCTGTAACACAAAAGTCTCAATATGAACAACAATCATCACTTTCATCTCCATCTAAAAATGTGAATAGTATGGATACTGAACCTCTAGAGTCATCATCACTTGCAGAACAACCAGTAACAAATCAACAAAATTTTCAATCACAAACTGATTCAGAAAATAGCTCATCTGAAAGTATTGCCTATCTCCAACAAGTTATTGATAATCCATCAAATACCATAGTTCAACATCAAATTCAAGGAAATACCGCAAAAATGTTAGTTACGTTTGCTAATGGTGAACAGAGATTAATTACATTTGACATACCAAATGAAGATTGTACTGTTCAAGATTTATTAGAGCAGGTATTCGAATTGTTACTAGATCTACTGGGTTTAAAAGGTCTTTTATGAAAATTGCTGACCGTATAAATATTTACATTTCCAGGCAAATATCGTATTTTGTGGATCGACAAGTGTTTCTTTAGTGTCTGATCCTACCTTGGGTATAAACTATATTGTGGATGCTAGATCTGGTTCAGTTGTGGCATCGCATGATACGACTGAAAATGATAATTCTCAAGAAAACACAAATTCTAGTTTAGATAATTCTCATAGGTAAGTTCCTTATGAAATATGTTTAACTAAAATTTACAAGTGTCTCAAAATATCAATACACCTTATTAAATATTTCAGTTCACCAGATGAGAATAGCAATCCCGTGCATCAAAACGAGGTAAACTAGTCAATTGTTTTTATATTTTTTTTTAAACGTATTATATCATATTTTGTTTAATTGTGTTTTATGAGAGAATATTATCTTGCATACTAGTAAGGATAAAATAAAGGAAAATACTTTTTTTCGTTGTCTTGAATGATTCTAGAATGGACTGTCATCCTCATAGTTCATTTCATTTCATCTTGTTATTAGTATATATGGGTTAAATTTTAAATAATATTCCAAAACAGATACTTCGTTTTTCACATCTATAGTGATGTTCTTATAATGAAGAATTCATTTAATGTTGAGCTCTTCTCCCATTTTATTTTTGGCGTCGAATTGACGCGAACTGCACGTGTGCACTGCTAGATAAAAAGGAATGTATTGCCTCACTACCGAGATGGAGTTCGACGCCAAATTGTTGTTAGAACTTGTATCTCGTGTGAACTTGTTCATAAAATCTACGTATTGCCAGAACGTGGCATCGCTAGGCTTTAAGTGCATGTCATCCGCTTCCACTACAGTTTCTGACCTCCTGTTTTTCCCTACTATTTTTTCATAATTTTTTCTAGAGATTAGAAAGTTTCCCCAAAAGAATTCAGGGTCCAGAATTTAATCCGGTACATTATGTAAGCCATTGCACTTTGCAGTGAAGTAGAATGTTTATTAGTAGTTTATATTTATTTTATAGTTCGTGTAGTGTATGAAATTATTTTATATTGAAATGTAATAATCCAATTAAACATTCGTAATCATCATCTACGATATATTTTTGTATGGAACTAGGAGCCTATATATATTGAGGGAATGCTTGCCGTTTGTTCTCACTGTGGCATCAGTTCAATCGACTTCAATCGGTGTTTACGATGTAAAAGAAAATTACCGAAGGATGTGAAGTCCATACCCATGACAATGGGCATGCAAGAAAAGAAGGAGACCATGCTGTCGGTTGATGTAAGGATTGTGAGATTCAGAAGCAGACTCTAACAAAATTTCAAATATATATAATCTTGTTACTTTGTTTTCAGACCTTTTATAAGAAAAATAACGAGCGAAATTCATCAGCAAAATTAGAGAAATTGGAACGAGATGGATCTGTTTATAAACGCGGTCGAGGAAGAGGAAGAGGTGTTGCAAAACCGAAGCCTGTTCATAAAGAGCCAGGTAGAAATATAGTCAACAATTTTATTGTTAAATTTAATTAGAACGGCATTATTTTAGGATTTACTTAAGCGTGTAATACATTCTTCTACACTTCAACTGCATCTCAACTGAAATATTCTAAACAATCTGTATTACATACAGAGCTACACACATAACACGATGTACATAATGATGAAAAAAACGTTAATAAGAAAATCATATTCGCTTGTAAACTGTCATCCGTGTTACTTATCTAAGACTGACTACAGTCTGTCGTCTATTCATTGTATTGCATTCATTGTCGTCTATTCATGCGACATTTGTGATAAAATTTAAATATGTAAAGTTGCATCGAAATCACAATCAGGTTAACAGATACATATAGGTACACGGGTCGGCCACAAAACTTATCGATACTAGCGAGAATTATGAGCGCCGTCAGTGGAGAAACGATGCAAAAGCAAGTACTGCGTGTGTGCAACGCGGATGCGAAGGAAGCTAACCGTCATGGCTTGCCAAATAAGTAATCTGAACTCAATACACCAAGATTCTAGGTTATACTATATTCGATAGTTTTTAACAAGAGATGTACACTATATCGCGTAATGTTATATTAGAGTACGCAAATCGGTATGCAAACACAAGAAATAATAGTGCAAAAGGAAGATAATAGTCTTCTGCGCATGAACTTTGCGCACACATAACGATTAGTTGAGCATCGTATCTTAGCTGGCGCGCTTGCGTTCCTATTTAATGATATATTTCTTGTATCATTTTAAATCTAACTTGTATGTTATTAAATACATACACCTATTTCAAAATTTTAGTTTGAAAAAATTATAGGATCATCACATATTATCTTATATGGTGTTTCGTTATCGTAAAGCCAACACTTTATGTAGATACCAAGTTCGATGTTTTTACTTCAGAATGTTTAACAATATCTTCGGATGAAGAAGAAGAAGGCAAAAGTAAAAAATCGGAGGGCTCTAATAACAGTACATTTTCACATATTCCAAATAATAGTTTTTCTGACGAAATGGAGACCATTCTCGAGAAGGAACCAGTAATTACGAACAATTCTATTTCTAGCCCAAGTGCTGATTATGCCATGGAAAATGAAGATATTATTAAAGGTACTATAAAATAACTGATATGCATGTCATTGAAAATATGTAATATGATATACAGTCAAGCATATATTCATCCAAATTACATGAAGAAACAGATCGTAAAATCAAACAATTTTCAGATAATTCTGTTGTATGCCCTCATACTTCTTTGTTATGTCGAACAGTGAGGATAGGATCTTATAAATATATTCCACAGGAAAGAATAGTCATCTCACAAAATGGAGTGAGATTTGCTGTACCTTTATTGGAAGATGGTGATTTTATTTTAACGATAATAACAATAATGAAATTTAATTGTTGACAGCATAATGGTACCAATATATATGTATTTTACAGAGAACAATTTTGTTACATTAGAAGTTAAGTTTCAAGATATTGTAAAAGTACTAATTCATTTCGGGAAATCAATGCCAGTCTTATTCTTTTATACATGTATCAATACTGGTGCTATGATTCGCGAATTATTAGGAATGCAGGATCCAAAAGGACCGTACTATGATCCTATTGGAAAAGGTACGAACTTCGACGTACACTGTGAATAAAGCTGACTAAAATTTATTTCGCAAATAAAATAATATTTTTAAGTACAGTTTTATTCAGCTCTGATCTAATTGGAGCAAAACATGAAAATAAAATTTTTTTATAGACCATACCCATAAACGGATAACATTATTGCCAGAAATGTTAAGTGAAGAATCAAAAGTAGTGCTTAAAAGTTTGTTTTCGCGGAAAGGTTTGTTAGAAGAGCTGAGTTCGAAAGAAGCAAATGATATTCTGATACGGGCGTCACCGAAAGATGTGAGTAATGCGATATGTTGTTGACAAGTATGTAGAGTTAATGTGTATTTTTTTCCAGAGTCCACAAGTTCAAAGTTTGTCTAGGAAAGACAGCCAAGCATCACTGAATAGTTCTAACAGTAATGGTGGAATACAGACGTAAGAATTAAGTTTACTTATTTACATTACAGAATAAATACTGATACCATTGAATATTGTATTTATATATTAAAACTATTGTTTACAGAATAACTGTATATCCCCCGCCTCCTGCAAAAGGTGGCATAGCTATTAATACTGAAGATTATTTGTGTCTTGGAGAAGATCAATTTTTGAATGACGTAATTATTGACTTCTATTTAAAATATTTAACACTAGAAGTTTTATCGGAATCTGACCAACATAGGACTCATGTGTTTAGTTCTTATTTTTATAAACGATTAACGAGTCCACATACACAAGCAGTTGAAAGTAGCGTGCCACTCTCACCTGCTGCGAAAAGACATGCAAGGGTACAAAAATGGACGAAAAATGTTAATATATTTCAGAAGGATTTCATTATAATTCCTATTAATGAACAGTAAGTTTCTATAACGGAGGGTGTCCTACCTATTTCCTATATTAAGTTTTTATTACACGTAAACTATGTTTCAGTGCCCATTGGTTTTTGGCTATTATTTGTTTTCCTGGATTGGTGGGCGAAGTTTTTCCAAATCGAGTACATAGCGAAGAAAATGATACTCGCAAGACTACGCAAAAAAGTAAAAAATTAAAAGAAATAAAACTTCAAGCTGTTACGATTGGAAATACGACTCTTTCACCAGTGACGACTACTATAACTATAGATCAACCTGATGATGGTTCGGAAAGAGATGAAGCTGAAGGAGATGACGAAGAAATGGAAATGGATAGCGAAGATGACGTAAGTTTATTATAAATCAGTAAATATTACGAAATGGATTTTCACCAATTTTTAATTTAGGATGAATTAGAAACGACTGAGGATAAAAATCGCTTGCCAAAAGTAGAACAAAATATACCACAGGAGAAAAATACTGTAAAAGTGTAAGTACATGCGCATATTCGTGAGTAAACTACTACGTAATAAGCATATCGATCTGTTTATCTAATGTTTCCATTTTATATTTTATAGACCGTGCATATTAATATTCGATTCCCTTGCAAGTGCAAGTAGAGCACGAGTAGTAGCAACACTAAGGGATTATTTGAGTTGCGAGTATGTTGCAAAAATGGGAAGTGAAAAAGTATTTTCGAAAGATACTATTAAAGGTGCATCGTTGAAAGTTCCTCAGCAATCAAATTTTACTGATTGCGGATTATATGTATTACAATATGTGGAGAGCTTCTTTAAAGTATGATCATCCCTTATTTGTACATGTCCATAATGAATTCAATTTTTATTGTTATTTCCATCGTATAAAATGTAATGTCAACTACAATAATAATTTTTTTCAGAATCCTATTAAAGACTATACATTACCAATAAAAACATTGAAAAACTGGTTCGAAGAAATAACTGTAACAAGGAAGAGGGAAGAATTGTCCGAACTATTAATTAAGTTAGTGAATTCAACCAAACGAGATAAGAATATTACTCTACCTGTCGTACATTTTCCTACGCAAGATGGTAAATTAAAAACTAAGACCGAAAATCATGGTGACGGGAAATCAATGAAGCCAGATGTAGAGGATAAGAAGAAATCTACGGGAGATGGAGAGAATCGTATTAGTAACAATATGCCAAATCAAATCGAGAATACTGAGCCAACTAATGAGATGGTTAATAAGACTACTTATCAGATCATTCCTTATTCTCTATGTACAAGTTCCAGTTCGACTGAAAACAATCCAACGGAAATGGTGACTGAATCTAAAATTTCTCATCCAAGGTATATAATAATAGATCGCGTATATTAACTGTATACAATTTTTACGATAAGAAACTATCCTATTATACAACTAATTTCTTTTAGATCGTCAAGCGAAACGATGTCCTATTTAAAGTCGAAACGGATTCCCAGGTTAATGTCAAGAACAGAGAATCAAGATGATCCACAATTGGCCAAAAAGCACAAAGGAGATTCTTTTGATTCTTGTAAATAAATTTTACTTTCTTTTTTATAATGATATAATTGAAGTTAGCCCACATTCATAACAAACATGGAATCATTTACCTATATAATAAATGTAGTTATTACTTCATAAAACGAATAAAAACATCCAATCATAACTGTGTACATCTGCGTTTCAATTTTCGATTTTGGAATTACGACCCCCTACAACGAACGAATCATCGCGTTATCCAATTTAATTAACTAGTTTCCTCTAATCAGAATTATTATCGAGCGAACGCAGCGTTGGTCACGTATTTAATACGTACATATTTCTTTTATGAAACCATTTTGTCTCATTACAATGGGAGTGAATGAACGCTGTCAAGGATATCATAACTTTGTACTCTAAGCAGTCTAGTAACGGCTCGGTTATAATATACACCGAAAGACATACGCAAGCCTATCTGATTACCGACCACAATCGGATTTAGTCTGAAAGATTATAACTAGACTACGGATTTTATGCATGTATGGTGTACGTTAATATATAAGAAATAAAATAAGATTACAATATTAATATTTCACTTTGTATAAGAGGATTATATTCTACGTAACTTTAACATATGTTCTTTATATTCATGAACATTGACATCAAATCCACAGTCTAATTATAACGCCAATAATGTAGCGAATGCATGTTTGGGACGAATTCGTACTACCTTTTAAATATCTATTTCTTGCTAATCCTTGACTCAGACACATGTCAGAAATATTAACAAATAAACGGGAACTGCTGACTGGCGATAGTCAGCGTTGTGTATATACATATGTACAATAAAAAGTGATTATTGTTTTTATTTTATAATCGATGTGCACCGAAAATTAGTCGATGTTTAACACAGTGCCAGTCGCGACCAGGTAATTCGGGAGACCAGCTATTTAAAGCTACGCGACATATCCGCACGGATATATTCAATTACACTCGCCAGTTTTAAATAACTGGTTAAGTAAAATCTTGCGGCACGCGAAGGAAAAGAGAAAGGAACGAAAAATAGTTCAAGTGCTGTGTAAGTGTGCGAATCTCCACCAAGACAAGATATGATAAGAACGAACGAAGTTCGATGATAGATAGGTGAGTTAACGATGGTACGGACGTTTCGCGAGAAGTAACTGAAACCGTACTTTGTCGAACGATTGTATACCGTTGCATAATTCCCCTTAGTGTTACACTACTCGTACTTCAAACATGAATCGTATATCGTAATACGCGAAGCCTTACAAAACCATGAACGAACTAACTAGATTTTTATGTATCTTTAAAATCAAAGTATAAATGATGCGTTTGTTCGTTTTTCTGGTCTTATTTGAATTTATTTAATTTTCTTTAATTTTAGGAGTTTAGCTTCTGGGGTCATTCGGGACCCCTCCTCGAACTTAAATTGTAGTAGATTTGGATTAGATGAATTTGTAAAGTATAATAATTTGGAAAGGTATTTTATATTACTAAAATGAAGTATAAATAAATTGGAAATCCGTAGAATCGATCGATATCGCAGAAGTTATTATGATTCTCGTAAATATTGATTTGTTTTTTTGATTTTTGTTTCTAATTGATAGAAAAAAAAAACTACCAACGATTGTTCTACGTTATACGTTTGAATGTAATTCGTTTATTTTGTAGCATTACCATTGAGCTCCTGTACATTTAATCGGCACAATGGCTGCGACAATGATTGCGTTAGCTGTATCCACGCTATACATTGTGCTCACAAGTCTCATAGCTTATTGGATGAGAAGATATGTGACATATTACGTACGGGATCCGTTCGTAAGGTCCCTATTTTTAGAAGGCATTGCTACCGGCGAACTTTGCGGAGCATGCTTTGAACTCATAATAAGTAAGTTTACCATCGTACAATACGCCAAACTTTTGATCGTATTCGATGGTGATTCAATTTAGATAAACCTTTTTCTTACGAAGTTTTTGTTCCAATAAAATTCTGCTCACCTTTAACACCAAGTATCAGGTCATTTAAATGTATAAATTTATACAGGATTGGACACTTTATACGAATAATTATCTAACGAATAAAAAAACATGGCCACCATGAAACTACATTAAAACACAGCCGCTAGGGGCCTGCACTAATCGTTTGTTTGTTTGTTTGTTTATTAAATTAAAGTGCGTACGTTCGTAGAAGTAGTTTGCACTACTACGTGCTGCATTCTTTTTACATTTCCTCTTCTAAATGTTTTACATTAATATTTCTTAGTCTTTATTCTTACTGGCTGATTTTATAAGTGACTTCTAATTGTTCTGTCGTAATGCGTTAAGTAATAAACAATTCCTATATTTTATTATTTGCCGCATCATAGGAATTCGGGTTAACCGATACTGTATTAGTCCTTGCCAAGGACTCTTTGTCACCTTACCGAGTTAAACTATTGTTTCTTACAAAGTACACTCATCGACAACAGAAAATATCGCGAAAAAATACCGTGTAAATCGAGAGTGTATACACCCTCGAAAATATATTTATATATTTCTGACAAAAACAGCGTGTTTTTTTTTTTACTGTTACAAATATAACGTTGAACCTTAGTTGCAGACAACTGGGGTGTTTCCATGTACGGGTTATATTTGTTTGTACTGACGATTTGGTGGTCCATGAATTGGGACGACGCAACCGCGTGTCCTTATACTCACCTCGAGGATGTTGTCGAGGGAAAGAAATCTGTTCGAGACGCTTTCCTTTTAATATGGGCTGAACTTGTCGGCGGCCTTGCTGTTTTTAGATATGTACAGTTACTTTGGGCACTGGAGATTGTCTCCACGCACAAAAACAAAGCGTTCGAAGACTGCACTACCGACCTCCAAGTAAGAGCGACATTTGCTAACAGTCGGTAAAGTACCTTTTTTCTTTTTTTCTTATCGTGGGGAAATGCATTAGGCTATGTGGGACTACCATCAAGGATGGGAGCGTCGAAGATGCCATATCTTGTCATATCTTTTTTGTATTACCATCTGCGTGTATGTAATTATTCTTTTTTTCCAATTGTTAAGGTACCAGTAATATTTGGAGCGTTTGTCGAGTGTTTAGCGACGTGCGTATACAGGGTGGTTTCGCGCGGTTTGAGCGAGATAAATTCAAAGTTTAGCATTATCATCGATTCCTTTATCGGAACCAGTCTGGTTATCGCAGGTTAGTTCATTTACACTACATTCAATTAACGTTAGTATTAACTTATATCGATACGGTAATTATTTAGAAGTATGTCCTCCTCACCGATTTCGATGGCCTCGAATCATTATATGCAAATATCTCGGAAAGTAAGGCCGAGCGGCGGTAACATATGTATACATATTGGAAAAAGTTGTTCAGAATGATGACCTTGACAACATATTTCAAGGCCATCGAAATCGGTGAGGAGGACATACTTCTAAATAATTATCATCAATACTTTGTATTGTTCATTTATACTGATACTTTTATTAAATCATTACCATTCCTCGATAACAGATAAGAATGCTTGTAAACGTCCTTATCGATCACTCTATTTTCAGCTTTTGATTATTCCGGCGGCTACTTTAATCCCGCGCTGGCAACCTCCTTGAAATACGGATGTTTGGGAACATCTTTTATGGAGCACGTGATAGTGTATTGGGTGGGCGCATGTGCTGGTTCTATTGCCTCTTTACGAGTTTACAGACATCCGCTCATCCAACGTTACATGGAACAGTACAAAGAGAAGACACTTTAAGCCACAGACGTCGGGCTATTACACCTCGAGTGTTTCCTCTCGTTCGATCTTCTTTTCTGTTTTATTACCGTTTTATTTTCCGATTTATTTAACATACGTGTTTTCTTTTCGCGCGAACTCCGTACAGAGTCGCGTGCAAGATTCTAACACGATCGAACCTTCCAGATTGTTACAAAAGCTATGTTTGCGCACAAGGCGAGTCTGTGGATTGTCAAACCTCGAATGTTGTTCATTGGCGTGTAGTTAACGTTCGGTTAAATTTACGATTAATAGTACAAGATTGCGAGTTCAAATTAGCGTGTAATACGTAACAGTTAATGGTGTACATAGTGTATCATAATTGTATAAAAGAATAAAAAATTTACGAGTAATTTTTACGACCGATCGAATTTTTTTTTAGGTAAAATTCGAAGGCAAGGTCTGCGACTTTTTGTAAGTTGTCCTGGAAATCTTTATATTTCTTCTGAAACTTAATAACGTTTCATGTTTATTCATGCATTATAATCACATTTGTACATTTGTTTTTAAGACTTATCAAACATATCACGCGTATATAAACGATTAAAAGATATAAAACATAAATAAAAAACGATGAAACATCGTGTAATAGCAAGGTACGAAGTAGAAATAGAAGTGTAAATCTCCATCGTAGAAAAATGTATATGAATGTAATATTCATACAAAGAATTCCGTTTTGGACGATAAATCGTATTGAATTGCTTCGTTCTTATACATTTCGATAGTCTGCAACAGAGAAACGTTCGTTAAATATATTCTATTGTTTAAATAATATAACTTACCTGGTACACTCGTCGCGAGCTTAATATTAGGGAGAAAAGGAAAAAATTACTTTCAAAGGAAAAATTAACAAATTTTACCGAGTCAATTTCGCCGTCCAGTCCAGCCACTTGCTTCTCGTGGCTGACTTTCAGCTTTTCCTTTTCACGGCCTTGTTTGATCTGCACGTTTTTCCTTTCCTGCATAAACTTCTTCGTGTTCTGCTCCTTCTTTTCGCGGATTCGACGGTCCTTGTCACCTTTTGACTTTAGCGCCTTGTCGTTCATTACCTCTTTGGCCGTCTCTACGGATATTTTCACTTGATTCGCGTTCATTTCTTTGATATCTCTGAAATTGAGACACAAAATCATATTATTTATAGGTTTTTCAGGTTTAAGAGGACATTTCACTGTGAACGCACAAAAAAAACCATATTTTCAATAATTTTTTTCTCAGGAACTATTGCATAAAATTGAATAAATGTTCTTTCCCCTCAAAGGTATGATTAAACTTTTCCGATTTTCTGTTTCAGATTACCAGAAGAGCCAAAATCACCTGCGCCAGCGGGTAACTTTCTTTTTTGCACATATGCATATTATTTTGTAAATAAATGACGAAATATTTTTTACCAAAAAGAAAATTTTTTTATTTACTTTCCTTAATCATACTTTTAAGGGGAAAAAAACATTCATTCAATTTTATGCAAGAGTTCCTGAGAACAAAATTATTGAAAATATATTTTTCTTTTGTGCGTTCACAGTGAAATGCCCCCTTAAACAGCCCCACAAATAAAGCGTTAATTAAAAGGGACGATATTCGATGTACCCTTCGAAGGACTAATTTGATCAAATCAACCTGTCCACGTACTTATCGTGTTTCGCTTGCAATTGCTTAACCTGTCCAGCCTGGACAACTTCGATTAATTTTTTGAACTCCTCCCTAGCAGTCTCCGTATGTGTCTTCAGCAACTCCCATTCCTCTTTCCTCTGCTTCTCCACCATGGCCGACCACTGCGCGGTCTGCTCGCTGATAACTTTCTTCACATTGGCATCCTGGATTAACGCGCTTTTGCTGCGAAAATCACGAGATTCGTCATTGTCAACCTTGTATTACCCACGATAAACAACAGAATTAATTTTCCCCAGGGCAATGGCAACGTTTCGATTACGTACTCTTTTCCTTTTACCAATTTATCGATGGCGGAGCAATGATTCTTCTGCATCGTTTGCCGTTCTTTCAGGTGCTTCTTCCTCATCGTGTCCAATTCCTTTTGCTGCTTTTTCCCGAGCTTGAAGGTTTTCTCCTTGCGTAGCGTGTCGATTGTGATCGGTTCCGGTTTGTACTCCTCTTCGATCGAAAACAGAAATTGAAAGAAACGTTGGCTCGTTCGGATTAAAATTAATTAAAATTGAAACTATGACGGCCGAGGGAAGTTTTTATCATTGAATCGACGTTTTCCGTCCCTTGGCCGTCGCAAACGAGATTCTCTTAAGTCTTGTACCCTTTTTAGCCTCCTCCTCTTTCTTCTTCTTGGCCTCGGCTTTCGCGTCGGTTTGCTCGATCCCGAGCCCTTTCATCGTCTCGGCTTGCTTCTCCGCTCCTTTGCCGAATGCGCCCGGATCGGACAGCATAGCCATAAAGTCTGAAAGCCGAGGTTTACCAGCTCGAATCGCAGTCATAGCCGATACACTTCTATTTTTGCCCGACTAAACCGCTTCAGATATTACCTTCGAATCCATCGGGCACGTAAATCTTCAGCTCGATGTTGCAGAACAACATCGGCAGTGCCATGGGGAAATTCGCCTCGGTTTTTAGCGAAATATGTCTGTAGCCAGCCTGAAGACCGTCCAGCGGTAAAATTCGTTGACCCAATAGTTTGCCACTCTCCTCGTATACGCCTGTGTAAACGATGGATAATGATAAACATCCTGGCAGTTCTGCCACGGTGGTTTTTCTTTGGGATGCTAAGTCGGTTGAATTATAATGTCGAGCGGAAATTAAGATAAGAATTACAGTGTGGAGGGTTGGAGGTTGTGGGGGTAATTAAGCCGAAAGCATTTGTTTATTTGATGCTTTGATTATTGAATATTATTATTCCGAATATGTACTGTGGGATAGTTATGTTAATTAACGATGATATTTTCCTTATGATAGTTTCATTCATCGTTTTTACTGTGATCTGTTTTTATTTATTTATTTAATGCAATTAAAACTTCTTTATAGAGATTACTTTGCTAATGACCTATTGTTTGTTGATGAAACTCATTCTTAGACTGAGAAGTAAGTAATAAAATAGTATTCATTGATATTAAGCTACATGTAAGATCGTTTTTGAAAATTTGAAGAGTGAGCGTGAGAATGGATACGTATAGAAATGTTACCGCTCACTAAGCCGCTCTTTGAGCGGTATTTAGTGGCGCCATCGGTGGGGAAACGCCCAAGTTTGTAGTCGAAATAGTTCACACTATTGCTACTAGATGGCGCAATTAACGAAAAGGTCGGTAATTGTTGCTGCATTTACAAATCTGATGCGGATAAATGTTTAAATAGCACGTTCAGATGATAGATTATAGTTTCATGAAGCAATAAACCGTACTAGTTGTGTATTTACGAAAAAAATAAAGAAAAATTGACTGAAACTATCGGTGGCGCCATCTTATAGGAACCATGGGAACTATCTTGGCTACAAAGTTGGGCGTTTTCCCGCCGATGGCGGCACTAGTATTAAAAATTGTATTAGTATTAGCCAACCTGTCTGTTCATTACTCACCCTTTCTACTTGCACTAATACTACCGAAGGTGCTACTGTATTACGTATTTGAATTGGTTCTAAATAATTATAATTACCAAGTCTAAGCACAGCCAAGTCTGGTAACACAACTTTTCGAAAGAGGAACGGCTCCTCGTTGTAAACTGGATTCAAACCGTTCGCAGGAACCATTCGTGTCCTAAATTCCTTTTTAATAGTGTCTGCCGGCAGACCGTACATATCTACTTCGACGTAGGTGCCCACTTTCTTGTCAGATAAGAATTGGCCTGCTATCACCTGGAAAACAGACGAAACTCGTTAATAATTAAATTTTAAATATCTTCAGAATAGGTTGTATAAATCGATTGAACCATAAGTATGAAGAGTGAAAATTAAAACAGAGAGATACTACATGCATAATAATTTAAAGTATTATTTTTTGCATAGATATACTTACTCGAACAGAACACTGCGCAGTGATGACACCATCCACGTCTTCAGAGAACGGATCGAAGATCTTGTCTGGCCTCCTCATGAATTCCGGTTTCAATAAATATCCAGTCGTTGCGTTGAATTCGAACTTTCCTTGGTTCAATTGCATAGGCAAGTCTGGCGTTTGGAAATTCAATGCCACCATCTGACAGCCTGCGTTCCAGAAGACCTAGTTCACCGAAAAGACAAAATTATTTCATAAGTCAATCAGGGCACCAGAATTCATCCCTTGGGTTAGAGCGACTCACCTGAGGCATGTAGTTTGAAGAATCAGCCCTTGTGCCTTTGGGATAGATTCGACTCATTTGACGTTTGTTGTAATTAACAAATTCCACGGCATTCGTTTTCAGATAATTAAGTGCGGCAGTCTCCGAGAACGAGGACATGTTGTGGTAGATGTTTTTCTCTGCAATAAAAATAGTATAATGCGGAGAAAAATATTAAACCACTTTGTGACCCTTTAACTTTTTTTGCTTAAATAAATTTTATTTTCGGAAAATATCACTGAACTTATGCGACCAAATCAATAGAAATTGGACGAATGTAGCTCGAACAACCCCTCTAAACCACCCTCTATCCTGTCCTTATATTATTATGAAAAAGGCTGTATTTTACATACTCTCTGCCGTTTCGAAGCTCTGGAATTTCACTGGTTGTGCATAATTAATCATGGAGGATAGCCAAGGATGGCACGCCATTGTGCTACCAGTGTACTGAATTGGTGGTGCTTCTCCTTCAGCGCCTCCTTCACCTGGTGCGCCTCCCTCAGCTGGCGGAGGTGCTTCAGGTGGTACTTCTTCCTAAAACGTCACGACGATTATTAAAACGAAAACAATATAAAAATTAGCGACGAAGATGTAGAGTTGTCAGTAACGAAATTTCTCGAAAACGAAAAGAAATTTTGTTTATATCTCTGAATAGCAGTTAAATGAAAATTTAAAATCACTCTTAAGTGTATGTTGTTCTACTCAGTTTGAATAAAATGAAATTGTACATGCAAGAATGAATTCTTAATCATTTTTCCGATTGCAGTTTCTCTACCACTGGTTTTAACGAAGCTGAAAATTGCAAAGCACTCCCGAGATTCTGATAACAAACATAACCGTAACGTTAAACCTTGGGTGGTGCTGGAGGAGCGTTTGGATCTTCAACCACTTCATCCTTCGCCTCGAATTGCCCGGAGCGGAATAACTCGAGCTCGACTTTCTCCACCTCTGGTTTCAGCCTCTTATTCTTGATTAGTATCTTGCGTTTCAGTGCGCTCGGGGGTGGAAGCGGATGTCCAGGCTCGAGCTGTACCAATTTACTTATGATTACAGAATAAACGTGTTTCTCGCTAGTTTATCGTTAGTTGGTAAACACAACGTTATTCGTTCCATAGTTCAGACGCTCTACTTTGATTATAAAACAATTTTAATCAAACAAATTTTACACACTTTTATTTTTTTGTTTTTATTATTACATGATTAAAAGAGATATTGAAGCGTTACATACTGGGTAGTCTTTGAGCGGTTCCTTCAGCAATAAATCGCCCAATATTTCGTCGCAGTATTTGGCTAATTTGTATTGCTGTTTGAGGCAGCAGTGGTTCTCGAAGCTCAAAATTATAGGGTACTCCGAGGTGACGAACGCGGTGTCTCTTAGGGCGTAAATAACGTCTTTGAAAAGAATGTCGGTGCACATGGCTTTACCGTGAGTTATTATTGGTTCTTCGTCTTCTCCCTTTCCGTCCCAGCAGTCGAGCTCCACACACCTGAAACGTAATAATCTAATTACCAAAGGTGCCTATCTCGTTTCGTTCACTACTTTAAATTCTATTTTGTTGTTGAAAGCAACAGAACGATATGAAATTCTAACGTGCGAGGAATCGTTTATATTTATTGTTTAAAGAGTAGAATGGGACATTTATATATGATTACCTGCAGCCAGCTAGCAGAACTTGTCTATACATTTCGACAGTACTTTTGCCACCGATTTGTCTACCACTTAGATATGTGTTGTGGCTCGAGTTGATATAGTAATGGGCGAGGGGTTGATCCATATCCATACATTCCTCCAGTTTATCCAAGAATACGGGTGCATTTTCATCCGACATCAAATAACGAATGAACCCGTCCTTGGTTAAAGATTCTGAACGTAATACATTACATGATTATGTTAGGATTTCATTTCGTACTCTATTATTTTTAATTACGCGATGAATAGAAAGTTCAAAAATTCGAACGTTTACTTGAAATCAACTTACTCGCAGCTTTCATTTTCTCATCCTCCTCGTAATCGTTGATTATTTCCGTGCATCGTTTCTCGTCATAAAGAGGATACAAGATTTCGTTCAGTCTAGGATCCCTCTGTTTCTCGTTCATGAATTGCACCAGCTGAGCCAGAGTGATCGACTCTGAGTGTCCTTTCGTGCTGGAACGTATCATTATTATAATAACTGCTGTTCGAAAGGGGTAGACGATTTGAAGACGCTTTAAGTATCAACACTATGCGGACTTACATTGATTGGAATAATTCTTCGATGTCATTTCGAGGACAAATTTTAAAGTATAAGGTTTTGAATTTGTCGAACGTGAAATCTTTCGGCTCAATTTTGTCACTCTAGAATCGAAAGAAATTTCTATATTTTTATACAAAACCAAATAGCTGTTCTAATATTTTCACCGAATTGCTTTTCATATTAAAGGGTTACATCTGTCTAGAAGCCTGAATCAAATTTAGAAGTTCACGAATCGTTGATGAAAAGGGTATGAGCGCTATAGTGCTGCTAAATTTTAATAAAAAAATACTTCTAGCTTCATCTATAGCCCGATGGAAAAAAAAGGACGAAGTCTGGAAATCTTACTTTTCCACTAGGTAAGCCTAAGTCAGAAAGACACTGATACACGAGTTTCTCAGTTTTTCCAGAGGCAAAAGTTTTGGATATAACTTTCACCGGCACTTTTCCTTTGGGATCCACTTGAAAACTCAATCTCATCCAACTGGTCAAGAAACAAACATATTCTAGTTTACAATTCAAAACTTATATTCTTTTTTATATAGTTTATATCATAAAATTTGAAAGCTTCATATTGTAATTTAAAATTAACCGACTATAACGCAGAAATCCGCTACATTGTAACCTAACCAGACTCGTGCAACTTTGTTATTATATAATACATACTGTTTCATCAGCTGGATCGTCGGACATACATTCGAAGCTTTGGTGTTGTGCGTGATTAATCGCAAACCGGCTTGCCAATCCTGAGGCAGTCAGATACATTGTTCAAGAATTTTTCTTTGGGTCAAAGGACTGTTGATATACCGATCTTTTTCATTATTATTATTACCTTAGCGGTTTGTGCGTCGGCACAAATAATGTGTTGATAGTGGATGTTCGTGTAATCGATGCCTGAACATATGGTTAGACTCTTTTCGTCTACCTGCTCCATCGTCCCGTGTTTACCCACTTTGTTGCACAGCTTTGGATCCTAGGCAATTTAATATATATTACTTGACAGGATATTCTAAGATATTTAGTACATATTATTTGACCTTGATGGAGGGGAACCGATCAACGTCAACCATGAGTCCTAACTTAGACCATGTTGATATTTTTGATTGAAAATTGGAAAAAATATTGTGTAGAAGACTTATATTAGACATTTAGTACTATCGAAACGCGGTGCTTCGCCCTAAAGAATCTTGGAAAAGGCTAATGACCCGAAGCACCTTGCCCAAAGGACACAGGATTAAACTAATTATTATAACGTTTACCTTTGGTGTGCCACCGTAACGAATGTCGCTCACTTGGGCCAATTCTATTACATCGCCATCCTGTTCATAAAATAAATCGATCACGACCTTCGATTTGTAATTTAATCAAGAAATATCTACAGTGAGCAATTTTAATATTTGAACGTTCCGCAATAATTACTTTATAGTTTTACCATAAGACTCGTCTACAAAATTATAAAGCGACAAATATTCCAGAGCGTTCAAATGTTAAATTTACAATAACACAAACAGTTCTCCTATCAATTTCTATCGATTCTACAGGTAAATTTCAAGGTTTCGATTATCAATACCTTGCCTTCGCTTTTCCAATATATAAAAAACCCATACTCGTCGACTTTGAACATGCAACTTGGCTCGAATTCCGTCGTTTCCTTGTCTTCGAACCATCGATCGAACACGGAGCCATTTCTCAGCAACTCCGGCACCTCGATTCGCCAATTGAACTCGAACTTCTTGGTCATGTTCCCCCAGTTTTCGCCCCGTCGGTGTACCTCGATTAGACGACTTGAAGTGAACTTGGGGTCGCATGAGACTCAAGTGACCGGACTCTGCCGCGAAACTCAGTCCCGTGACATAGGGTAACGCAATTAGTCAAATCCAATTTAACCTATGAGGATTCGTTGCGATCCAGTAGGGTTCGTCGCGTTACAGTTCTCTTCAGCTTATGTAACTTCACATGCAGGCGAAGGTAAATCGAAGACTCACCCAAACCGGAGTTTCCGAAAGGGTGTGCTTAATTAGAAAAATAGATAAGATGAAGAAGATGGAGGTAGAAATAAATAGTCAGAGTTCCAATGGTCCCAATCGGTATTTAATTAGTCCTTAAATTAGCGATTCAGCTAAACCTATTGAAAGGCATCGATTCCTAAATATTATAAACGGGCTAAAAAAATATATTTACAAACGACAGTGAGAATGTAATAATTTATTACAAGACTAATGCGCTCGAGGCGTTCGCATTGCTAACACAATTTGGTTTCCTTCAGCGGTGTTTCGCTGTCTTTCCGATTTCACACGCGACTTATCATCTTTGCTATCGGCGATTATTGTATCACGCGCCCAGTCACGTTGCAGTTAACAAGCTTACCCGGTCACTCTTCGTTCCATTTCGTTGCTTCGATCGTTGCTACTTATTCGATAAACTGTATAAGTGCGATATAACTGTTAACATTTGTACTCGTTTCTACTTAACGTTGTCTATATGGTACAGCGATTGTTAATTGCAGTGCGTTCGAATAAGTCTCTTCTACTTTCAATCGGTGCCATTTACATTATGATGTAACGTCGATGTACAGGTTGTACGCATGGACGATGACGAGACGAAGTACGCTACATTTATGTTACATAACAAGAATGAATAACAACAATAATTGTTCGCCTTGGAAAACTCGCTTCAACATTTTAGAAAATTGAAAAAGTTGAGGTTTAATCAATTTTAATGCACGTGGTGTACGCGTGAGGGATGATGAGTTGAAAAATGCTACATTAATGTTACATAATAAGAATGAATAACAACAATAACCGTAGTCTTTTTGAATACTTGACCTAAAATTTTCTACAACGCGAAAAACTGAGGTTTCGTCAGTTTCTCTGCGTCATTCTTGTTTTCCTTTCCTAAATTAACCGAATTTCGACGAATTGGACGAATTCGAATTCGAAAAAGTTGAACGTCTTATTCTTCGCAATTTAATCACGTGGTTACGGCGACACACCTCTGTGTAACGCGAGATATCGAGTGATCTTCTTTGCTCTCCTGTGTCATGTCTGAGGTTTTGGCAAAAGAATACTGGTGTTGAGCTGCATGGGGCTGCTCGTGTCATGTGGCAGGTCCTTAATTGCTTCGTCCTCGTAATTATGTATAGGCTCGGTGCAATATTCTTGGCCGCAAATCTTGCACGCCTCGAAGTGCGGCTTAATGGAATTTCGTAATTTCTGGAAGGTAAAATTTCGGGTTATAAACAAAGGATTGGCGAAGATTGTAAGCAATTAAAAAAGTGGGGTTTGGTTGTATTTACAAGTGCAATGTTTTGCTACTTTGATTCGAAAGAAGTTTCGTTCTGTAATTGCATGTTTAAAATTTAAAAAAGTTAGTGATCGAAAACGAAACTTCCGTTTTCATTATTATTTAATTCCATTATTGTCATTTTTTTTATTTAAAGACGATAATGTCGAATTAGGTGGTGCATCCTGTATATAGAAATTCAAAGGCGTTGGTGATGAATTGTCGGAGTTCGTGAGCGATGGCCTCTAATCAGTAGCGCGTACGAGGGTCAACGTTATCATTATCATACCTCTGCGCAAGTATTCCCGTTGGCTTTGACGAACTCGTAGATAGCAAAAGCTGGGATGCAAATGAGGGAAAGAGAAGATATCCCCCAGCCTATCGCCTCTGCCCACCACGGGTACTCGTACTCGCCGTTGTGGTAGGTCGGTGGTTCATAATCAATTAAGCTGAACACCCACACGGCCTGGAACAGTCGATGATTTATGCTGTTGTACCGTCCAACCAACATTTATTAGTGACGCACTGTCAAATCGTTGCTACTGATAAGGACATTATTGCGTAGACGAATTTCCTTGAATTGATTTCGAGTAAATCGAAAAATTAACCAAAGTACAAGCTCTAGCATTCTCACGTCTATCTTTGACTCCTTACCATGATTAGGAGAGGCGCAGCGATCAGCCAACAGAACCGGAAATACGCAGAAGGCACTCGTCCGGTCATTTCCTTCACATTGTTGCAGAGTCGTCGCACACCGTAACACCAGGATATAGCGATCACCTCGAAAAAGGCTAGAAACATGATCGATATCGAGGCTGCGTAGTGGTCTATCAATTGGAAGAAGTATATGCCACCCTGCAAGTAAATGGTATCATAAAAGTAGTCTGCTTTCCACCTGACCAATATTATTGGAAAATTAAAAGATAGTACAAGAAAATTATTTTGTAACACGATTTTTTATTTGTTTAGATTTTAGTGCAAAGATATCTCCACTGTATCGTACATATCAGTAAGAGTTCTTTTACCTGTGTGATGTTGGGTAGACCGAAGAGAAACGATATGACGCATACTAGAAGTACTAGCATTTCGTGGCACACGAGATGACGCTTCACCCACTTTGGGAAGCCATCTTGTATCGACGTTACAACCACCTCCACTATCGCAAACTGGAATTTAAAAAAGAAAATCAATGAATTTTAATATTTTGAACATTCAGATATCGGACTTCTTATTTTAATTTATTAAACCTCCTATAGCATTACTAATAACGAAGAAAAAGCGAAACATGAGTTGTTCACCTACCTGGCTGTTCAACGAAAGGCAGACTAGCATAAAGAAAAATAACACGGCCCACAGTTGCGATGCTGGCATCTTGGCTAGCGCTTGCGGGTAAACGACGAATACCAGGCCAGGTCCTTGAACGGAAATTATGATTTGTCTATAAAATTGCAGGAGAAGTTAATCCGACGATTTATCGAGGTAGGGAATGTTTTGTCATTTGGCCCATGAAGAAGCCAGGTGTAACGCTCGTGCAAAAACACTAAAGTGTCTCACTAAAAGGACACGTATTATACTTGGAAGTCTCAGTTTAGTATCAGCCATGAAAAATCGTGAAAGATTAAAACGTCGTAACGTACCATCTGTCAGAACTGCCTCGACAGACATATTCTGTTCCAGGGCGATGTTACCGATGGTGGCAAACGAGAATATTCCAACCAGCAGGCTGCTGAACGCGTTTATAAGCGAAACCGCAACGCTATCCACTAGGATGGTGTTGTGGAACTTGTTATAACTCGCGAAACATATCATCGAGCCGAACGCTATGCCAACGGAATTGAAGATTTGAGCAGCAGCGTTGATCCATACCTAGACACGACAGAACAGTCCCAACGGGGAACATAAGTCTCATCGTTTCTGAATAAATTGTAGCGATCGTGTCTTATCCCTTGTCGATATTTAAAAAATGAAATATCGGAGTTGCTAGCAATAATTAACATTTGTTGAATTTCTAATCGAGATTTAAAATCTGAAGGAGCAAGTCACCTTTGCGTCGCTTAGTAACTCCCATCGAGGATGAAAGAAGAATTGCAGACCCTTTTCAGCACCTTCCAGAGTGAGAGACCTCGCGAGGAAGACGACGATAAGGATGAAAGGTAGGGTCGCAGTAATGTATCTGACCTGGGCAGATGACTTTATAGACTTCCAGACGGAGAAGTACACTAGGATCCACGCGGTAATTAAACACGCAACTAATTCCCATCTCAGTGCTCCAGACTCTTCGATTCCTTTGCTGATCTGGAGTACCTTGTTGCTATGTCACCAAAAGAAAAAGGCATCACGATTAGAAATTGATGTAGCAAGTGCACTCGAACAGTTTTACGCTCTTCTTCGGCAAACTTTTACCTTCGGCAGTAATAATTACAAGAATCTTTAGTAATAATAATTACTCGAAAAATTCTTCTGAAGGTGTCCTTGAAGCGTTAGGACGAGTTCGATTGTCAGTGATGCTGTAGGTGGGCAACCAGCAACCTAACGTGTTCCACGAGTTGTCACAGTCGGACCAAGGTTGCTTTGCTCTGAACGCGGCAAAGAAATAATATATAGCGTAGGCTATTATCACATTATGGTAGGTTGACATCAAAAACGATATTACCACCGACGACAAGCCAGCTCCTGTTTGAACAAACAAAATCAAATCACTTTCATCTCCGGGGACAGGCGACGGGTTACTGACATGCTTGACCAAACACAGAGAGCTGGTTATACTGATTGCAGCGTTATAAAAGAAAAATCGTTATACAAACATACTTTCGCAAGTCCTTCTCTGTATCAAACTAGCACATCGGATAAAAGGTTTGAGAAAGTTTAGGATTGAATTTTAATTTCTACTTCGATACATGTTTTAATTAAAAGTAAAGCGTAGGTTCAAAGTAGAAATTCATATGTACATTTTTTTTTTTTTTTTTGGTGTATTTCGAGCGTTATTTTGTAGAATGAAGAGCATTATAAGAAATTATTGTTTTACATAAATCTAATTCATAGGGTACCTTTGAACAAGGGACAAATTTGACCGAGAGCACCAATCGGTCCTCGTCGAGTGAATTGTCCAATACTGAGTTCCATGTACAACAGTGGCACTCCACAGACGAAGAGAATTAAGAAGTAAGGTATCAAGAACACACCTGAAAATTATAAACGAAGACATCATATTTGATTTCATATTTGTTGAAAAATTCAAGAATAGTTTTATGTCGATACTTCACGAGTTTATTATAATCCAACTGTATTAATGTAATTGTACTAATATAATCATCATTATACAAGGTCAGAACAATCCACATCCAAACACTGTTATTCTCCACCAATTCTGACATATTTCCATAGGGATTATAACGAGATTAAAAATCGTTCGCATGGAAAATCTTTCACAATTTAACTAATTGGAAATTTAATGAATAACGTTTGTTAAAATTTGCAATTGAAAAGTACATTTCAGTTCAATTTATTATTTAAACCAGTAATAGAGTATGAAATCCAATCCCTATTACGGATTGCTAAATTGCAGAGGTACACGTAATTTGTTATTTTATTTTCGAAACCTTCGACACGCGCCAAAGCCCAAGCGCCCCCCTTCTAGCCTCTTCACGTTCAAGCCTACTTGCTCGATGAATAAAAACCGTCGTTACTAAATCTGTCTGTAATATGGATTTATTAAAGGTTGCATTAAACACGACTCGTACGTAATAGTACTCAACGTTAATCGTCATTCTGTGGGCAGTAACAAGGTCACTGGATGTAACTCTTTATTCGCAATAAACGATGATCGCCGTCCCGTGGACTACGACTTAATTTGGGCATAACCATTTAGTCCGACCAAATTGTAGAAATATATTCACGCTCCACTCAAAACATCGTAAACACATTTCTTTTACTTTCCGTTATTACACGCCCTTCTTCATACTCGGTAGCTTCATTCAAAATTCATTGGCAATTCTCTAGATTAATCGTTCAGGAAACGTTATTTTCATTTTTTCAACATTATAACAAAATTTTACTCGTTATTTTAATCAACATTTTGCCAAGAAATACTAGTTTATGCGAGTACTAATTCGCTGCAGAAATTCGATCACGATTCTCAGATATTGCGACGATTATTGTTTCCGGTTGTGACACTGAAATAATTCGTGCCGCGTCGGTGAGCCTCACGCGTATGTTAATTAATTCCACGAATGACGAACCGTGCTAGTCGAACAAATCAGACAGCATCCTCTGATTTGACTTCGTAATGCACGATATAACACGATTACCGAAATGATCGTTTCTATGCATGCGGTACCCCAATAATGATATCTTCTGCGTCCCTATTTGTAATCTCCCTCACCGCTGACCAGCGATGGCATCAACTTCAATGCAAATTTGCGAGCTCAACAATCTTGATAGATTCAGTACCAAATGTATTCTGTACATAATTCTCAACAATCTATGCTCGACAAATTAAACAAAAAGCCTCAATTTCGACTGAATAATTAGAAGTGCTAGAAAGTGATCCTTTCCCTCTAAAATGATTGAAAACCACCGCATGGGAAGGCCTAGGAGCGCTTTGTTATTGAAAAGAGAGCGGTAATTTATGGCGCCGAAATCAGATCATGCCACCCGCTCGGGGTTTTCCGGTTGGCCAATTCAACGAACGGTTGGTCGAAATGATACTCCACCGATTATTTCCACCGGTGTCATTGAAATCATTTACGATCTGCGCTGGTGTAGCTACGTTCCGGCAAGGTCATGTATCAAGTTCCGCGAGCAGATTGCGCCACGTCCGGACTCTGTCGAGATGCTTTCAGACTTTGAAAATTAGCGGCAACACGATACGCACTTGTGTTACGGCCTGGCGAACAGAGAGAGAACGTCTGCCCTTGCTCTCGATGTACAGGGTGTAACCCCTTTTTCTAGGGCCAACTGGACTTAACTGGACCAAACACCTGACTCACACAACGTTTTAACTTATTTTCTTCAAAATATATCTTCTTCAAAATCTATCTTACGAAATATAAGTTCGGTACTGTTATCCAAATGCTTCGAGTATCGGAGCTACATAATTCCCGTCTATTTTTCGAAAATCTAGCTCGTTTTTCGCGTTAGCGGCTCGCGATACAAAGAATAAACACGTACTCTTATCACTGGCACACTAATCGTGCCAGACGTATGTATGTCACAGCAGCGATGTAGCACGTACAAATTTGTTTTGAACGAACATCTGTTGAAAGTGGTCTGGTAAAGACGTTCACTAGCTGAGACGTGTTCTCTTATGGTTGCGAGAAAATCTGTAGATCGCAAATAAGATATCTTTGTTCCATAGATTGCAAGAGCGTGATCTTCGTGGGAGTGTTTAGTTACCGCTGCGTGCGTGGCGCTAAACGTTTCTAACTTTGTGGAAATCAATTCCAATTAAGAAGGGAAGTCTTTTGTTGAAGTGCCTCTCGTATAAGTTATATGACTTTTGTATGTTTTACCAAAAGTAGAATTAATATCGTACTGATACTCTGATATCGAATATTAATAAAACATCGTTTTTATATTAGGTTTTGATAACTATGTGAAAGTATCAGTATTATTTTTATATCAGATCATTGTCAATAGCAGGCTCACACTTAGAAATAATTTTATCTATCTATATAAACTATATATCGACACTCACCGCCGCCACTTTTGTAGCATAGATAGGGGAACCTCCAAACATTGCCAAGACCAACAGAATAGCTGATACAAGCAAGGACAAATTGCACTTTGTTTGCCCAATGGGGTCGTCTGGGCTGTCTGTAGTCTCCAGGGTCTTCAGCATCTGCATCGTCGAAGCTGGTGCACACGGACAGGTCGTCCTCGAATGATCTGAAATCGGATGTGGGTCAGCTTTGAATGCGTGCACGTTGAATCGTCCGATGAACGCATAAAATTGCAGATTTTATGACGCAGTGGAACATCGATTATCCCAAATAATAGAGAAACGTGATATTCGGATAATTAACGTTTTCGGACCAATGAACAATTGCATTCCCAGAGAGGGAAGGATTATTCGAATTGTTTGATAGAGAATACGCTATCGTCGAAATTGAACAGAGCACTTTAGAGGAAATTAGAAAAATTCGAAATAATATATGGTTGCTTTGACAGATAAGTTGGGACAGAGGGTGAACAATTTATTGGTTTCAAAGTATCATTTATCCAAAACTGAATTAATAGGTGTTTATTCATTTGAAAATATAAATTTTAGTAGAATATTAACTGCAGTGAGAGTGAAAGAATTCAGAGATGTTTGAAGAATTGAAAACCGATAACGAAATAGTTAGGAAATTTCCTACACAGTCCCTCGTCCAGTTTCCTTTCAATTCCTTGATCTGACCATTCCACTATGCTGATGAAACCACCTGACACTTGTCAGAATCGAATTCAGAAGATTGCTATATTTTTTTCATCGTTAATCTCGAGCGATATTAACGCGTTTCTTGGCTCGTTTCGCTGATCGTTACAAAACAGCTGAAACGCGCCACACATAAATTATATATTTAAAATACGTTCAATTTCCATAGGACACGGGATGAACAATATTATGCGAGTCATTGCATATTTATCGACTACTCGCCTGTCGATCTGAACAGCAACACGCCTTCTGTCATATGCGACAACCATAATGTTCGCTCGCGACGCGTTACACGAAACGTTCGCCGGAACATAAAACCGCGAAGCGTCGCTTTTCAGCTCGAGGACGTGTTTGATTTCTGTTTTTCGTGATTTTTACATGTTCCTACGTTGGCGAAATTTGCGACTAACCAAGAGTTGTGAAATCAGAAGCTTTGCTTTGGGGGAAAGGAGCTCAAATATGTAATAATATATAACTGAATCTTTGTTTACTGATTCTTTACATCCGTGCAATAATTGTAATACACATATATTTATTAAATATTTTATCTTTCCTAGCCCTCTGTGAGTCCCTCTTTCCTTTAGAGTTGCCCTTGGAAACTTGTTACCTTTAATCATAGAAGCCCAAAAATTTCGGATCAGACTTATCGCGTTGATTTATCGAAATCGTTAAGAATGACGTTGAAAAATTCACCGTGCCCCGTTCGCCTGATAAACGTTACCAAGAGAAGAGAAGAGAAAATCGGCGCCGTAAGTC
This sequence comes from Hylaeus anthracinus, assembly GCF_026225885.1. Classification (NCBI taxonomy): domain Eukaryota; kingdom Metazoa; phylum Arthropoda; class Insecta; order Hymenoptera; family Colletidae; genus Hylaeus; species Hylaeus anthracinus. The sequence continues at coordinate 11,951,169 of NW_026534337.1, forward strand.
GCCCTTATTATGATTAACGATCGTGGGAAACTGGAGGGTACAAACGAAGCGACGAAGGACCTTGACACTCGGTTTATATAAGCAGCGCCGTACGTAGAATAATTTTTACGAGTTTATCGCGTCCCCATGGTTTGCGACACGGCAGATGCAAAAAGGATGTCGCGCTATGACGGCGAGAGTTATGGCAATTGACGGGGCCGGCTAATAAACACGGCACACCTGTGTAAATTCCTGGATATTTCACAATTCAGAAACAATGGGTAATGGACAAGCGTGCGGTAGGACAACAATAGTAAATTATCTACCATCGATGCGTCATTATTAAATTTCGGAAACCGATACTTCATGGTCGCTCAGGTATATGTATCAGAAAAGTCCGATGCAGATGTCTTTGAAGAGATACGTATTTTTAGCTGAATTTTATTTGTTTGTATTCATTGGAATTTTGGAATTTACTCTAAGAAAGGCTATAGTGAACTCCATATTCATAAAGAATATTTTATTTCATATGCTTATAGTAAGAATAATCAAACTTGAGAATTATAGATCACCAGGTATTTCCTTCTAAAAGTGTTGAAATGCATAATTTGAATTAAATTGTTAACTTACTTTGAGAATGTCTTTAATAAATCACGAGAACTATTTGGATGAGATATGATTTTGTGTTGACGATAAGTTCGTAAATCATTTATTTTCGAGTTTTTGCTATATGAAATTGTCATTATTTGTTGACACAGAAGCGAGATCGTCAATAAACAACTAAATAGATAAAATTAAGCTCTCCATCGTCCAATGAATACTCTTCTCGTAACACGTTATCGGTGATAACCTGCAATAAATTTATCGGAATTGTCTCTTTGAAGATATATGTAATACTAACGATAATAGTAATTACGCCTTTCTTGGTGATATCTTCGTGCGAAATTACAGAAACAACATGTATGAGAAGGATTTCTATTTAACGACGAGCAATCAATTAAACGATTCTGCAAAATTTAACTGTGAAATATTATTACCTATATTTAAAAAAAATTTTCCTACAAAAGTAATCACTACCACAAACAAAAGTAAGGAAATTCTCAATAATGCAGAGTACACTTTACGAATATAAATATAAATCTCAGAAACAATCGACTACAATAATCATTTCCAGCAAAATTAAAAACGAAGAAATTTCCTTTACAAAAGTGTCACGTGTTGCTTCCACGCAGCGATAATGATAATCCCAAGCGGAGCCGTCTAAATGCAGAGGATTACGACAGGTGATTAAACGAGGTGTTCCAAGCGGAATTCATTAACGCGTCGTATAGAAACATCGAATGTGGAGCAGCGATTACGGTCCTTTAAACGGTCCCGCTACGATTTCAATGGAAGAAGCGGGGCAGCTACAACAATATACCGCATGAACACCTACTTGTAACAAAAGTATGGTCTTACATTGTACACCTATTATCCACTTACGTCTCTGGGACAATACGCTGGAATTGCAGTCCCTGGATGACGAGACCACGCTTCGCAAGCAGTTCGGACGTATGCGGCATCTCTTGTCACCGAAATCGTGACTTAGACAAGCATAACAGCTTGGCTTCCACTCTCGCCGTGTTTTAAACAATTGCGACCGAGATGAGGATGTTCCACCCGTTTGTCAAATTTCACTAAACTCCAGCTAAACGTATTTACGTCGCGCTCTTGGCGAATACTGCTCGTCGTTATTAGTCTGTGGACTAAATTACACGATATTTTCGCACTGTGAAGTTATTTTTGAGAAGTTAATTTTTTTACCGCACTGCTATCAAGACGCTAAAAATAATGTCGAAAGTATCCCAAAAATATCTTTGGAAGAATATCTCAAGAATTACTGGACTTGGCGTAAAAATAGTTATTACTCGAAATAGAGATAAGGACATTTTCTATAGAAAACATATTATATGTTTTCTTTGTATAGACAGTGACATCACGTGAAGAACGATTTAGAGCACTAGCGGTCGAAACAACTTGAACTCAAAGCTAAACCGATCGAGATTTCGTCGTCGAGAATCTTTCCTAGTCGCGTTTCACGAGTTATTTGAACGAGAACGGTTGGAATTCTTATTTTTATGCAACCAGATGACGAAACCAAGTGTTCGCTACTTTGCCGTTGTTTGGTCTCCTCGTTAGACTGCATTTGCAAGGCATGTGTTAAGCGTGAAATCTGAACGTCGATCTTGAACATTTGATGAAAATATGCTCCATGCACAGCGGTCTTATCACCTAAAGCAAAACGCCCTCAGGACAGACGCCCTCATGAACCAATGAATTTACGAAAAAAAAAAAAAAAACGAAGCATTATCTAAAGTATGCCTCCTAACGCGCTTAACAGAAGTCTCAACCAAGGATTACCATATTCCCCACCTGTCCGAGTTTGGTCACATGCGAAAGCACACAACAACAACAATCAATCATCTCCAACTACCGTCGCCAATTACCCATTATCTCCGAGCAACATCTCGTTCGATAAGCCACCTAACATTCGCGATAACACCTATCTTATCCCCTAGCCCTCGCCATCTTCCAACCAACCTCCTTCATCCTCCGAGCCGATCCTTCCATCAATCCGCCGATCCTCGATTCTCGATACTCTCCTAAGCTCCAAACGAGCGTAAAGACATCTAACGAAACCGCAGACGCTCCCCAAGGCGAAGAGGATCCGAGGAACATGATTCATAGCCCGCTCCTTCCGACGCCTCGCGTCGAAACGCGCACGTTAGGTAATGTGGCTCACTTACGGCGGCGGATGTACCATGTTAAGCAGCTCCGACGGCGATGTGGGAACTCTACGTATCGTGAGCTTCCGGCCGTCGGAAGAGCCCATGCCGATCGATGCCAGAGACCGTATGGAGACGGAATCGGGGAACGCCCGGACGTGGGATTGCCCGTTCCCGTCGGCGAAGACAATCGACGCCCAGCTGGCGGCTGGCGGATGGTACTGGTGCTGATGGTCGTCCATCGTCGGATTAGACTTGACGGATCTCACGCTGGAGCAACGATGGCGTCCACCGTGAGGATCGATCCCTCTGGCGAACCTCAGCACACCTTGGGGGTTGTCGCGGCTGGATGTCAGTCTAGACTCGAATTGGCCAGGCTGGTCGTTGAATTTGTATTGCTGCAGTCGATAGGATTTCTCGTGGATGCTGCCGCTGCTGTCGTGTCGAGGGATGCTGCCTCTTTTCAAACCGTTGCAGCTGGCTGACGCGATCGCGATCTTGCGACCAGGCTCGACGGCGGACAGCAAACGACCCCGTTCCTCGGAAGGTGTATCCGAGTCGGCGTCGTGATGGTGTTGCTGCTGATAGTGCCTGTGTCCTGGACTGGTCGACTCAGGATTCACCTCGTCGGACGCGTCCTCCTCCTCTGGCATCGTGCTCATCTTGCGCACGCAGCTGCTCTGCTTGCCGATCACGCTCTGGAGACGGCCGCTGTTGCCGTGCGGGTTCGTCTTCGCTGGGATCGCGTTGTCCCTGTCGTCGGCGTCGACGCTGTTGTTGCTGCCCGTGGCATTCATGATGGCATAGCGATCTAGCGACAGAGACGAGAGAGAGAACCGTGAGCGTGGCGAGAGAGAGGGGGCCAGATCGGGAAGACGGAGAAAGAGAGAGGGAGGAATTCACGCGGAATGCTTGAACGGACTTCCGGTTGTTTCGAACGACGCGAAGGAGCGCGGATATTTCCCTGATTCGAGCGGAGGGGCTCGTGAGAAACGTCTACGTGACCTTGGTTTTTGGAGAATTGCGTGCAAAATGGTATAATTAGAAATTAAAAGGGAAATGCAATATTTGTATGTGAATTGTAGGGGTTGATTCGCGAATAACTACAGGTAAATAACAATTATGGTTGATAGTATGTTTGGAAAAAAAATTATCATTTTAGAAACGAAAGTTATTTATGAATCAGATTAATATATTTTGAAGTGGATTATATTTTATTACAGGGATGGCGAAACCTTATCGTGATCAAGTGTCAAACGTTCGTTTTAAAATATTGATAAATATAAAATATGATGACTTAGCATATCGACATAGATATGCTAGTAATATAAACGTGCATTTCAAATAGATAATCGTTTGGAAAAATCGCTGCATGTCACGTACCATAAAATCAATTTTATTCAGAATTCAACTCCGAAACAAATCCTATCGCGTGTCCTAGCTTTGCCACGGACTAGTAGGTCCCGGACAGTCTTTACCGTAATTTCTGGGGCATACCGAGCCGCAGCTCCGACTACCAACGGAGGTAGCAGCATGAATTTTACTTTCCACGAAAGATACAAACACGAGAAGATAGCCTGGGGTCCACCAGATCTGCGTCACGGTAGGGTCAATCCTCTTTCTCTCTCTCTCCGTTCCTATCGCACGAATCGTTGCTCTTCAGCGACGATGTCATTGATAAACACCTCGATTGCAACGCGAACGCGTTTACAGTTATCCGCGGAGACGCTACATAGGTGTAATAAAAGAGTGCGCCGAGATAAAGCGGCATCGAGAATGCCGGTCGAGGTAACGTTGAACAATGACCTATAAAAACCGATGTTCTCATCATTCGACGAAATTGAGACACGTACGAGCTGAATAAAAACATCGGTTCCGAGGCGATAGAATGAATCATTCGGAGTCAAATCGAACGCGAGCCTCTATCCGCGCGACGGGAACGTGGACACGACGACTATGTGAGCACGAGATCCACACAACACAGCGAATAACTGGACGCGTCTCGCGTTTCCGTTACGCAGCACAAGATTTCGGTATTTCGAAGGTATTTCGCGTGGAATGAGATTCCTTCGTCGAAAGTATGACATATTCGAGTATAGTTGACGAGATGGACCTACTTCGAGAAGGATTCGGAGTGGGTCCAGCGCTGTGAGCCACGAGGCGACGTATCGGTTAATAGCCGATATTATCTAATAATACATTAGTGTAGCAACACTTTCTCAACGCGATTCTACTCGATGAAGGTTTCTCATTCTCCGTACGCGTGGTACCAGTGTTAGATCACATGTTACCAAGAATTAAGTACCTGTCAGATCGAAGAGGATCCCGCGCGAGCCGATCGCATTCCAACGAAGTCACTCAGACCCATCGATGCTTGCAGGGCTGATAACAGGGCTGATAACTGGACCACGCCACGGTCCACGTGGATCCCTGACGTTCGTGATTAACGAATGCCAGCGGTTGGTGTTTTGGGAACCGCCACGGTGACCGGAACGGTACGTCGCTGCGTCTGCACGCGATTGCGATACGTCGTCGTCGCGTCGCGACGGCGTTGTGTACGCCGATCGCACGTCACCAGCAGTGACACACACGCACGCCTATCGCGTTTTTTCGATCGGCAGCGCCTTCACACGGCCGTCACTGGCACCAGTGATACCAGTATCGTTGGGACTCGGACCTGACGCGCCTGACTCGGTGAACGTCGTGGATACTCGCGAGGCCGGTGCCCCTGCCGTACTGTCCCACTCTGCGTTTATTATGTTTGCCGAATACACCGCTGATTTGCTAGATCGTTACTCGGTTAACTTCAGGATTAGATCGAGGGTTGATGCGGTAGTTGTTCGGATAATAGAGGCCCACTAATAGAGACCTCCACGACTCGACCATGGTTTAGATGCATCTATGTAAATAATATTTAGATGCACATATATAAAACAGAAAGTAAATTATAGCCGAGGCTTGTGGTATCAAAACTAAATTCTAAAAATAGCGTATTACAAAAGGATTATTTCAATATTTAAACGGGTTGCGTCGAGATCGTGGTCTCGATGTATCGCGTTACAGTAGAGTTGCCCGTGCCTGAACATAGACGACCCATTCTACTGCGGTGTCTGGCGTGCCAGTAGAAGAAGCGCGGATGCCCAATAACATAAATGGAACTTGGCTTCTATAAAGTAGTCTTCGATAAAGTAATTTTTAACAATCACTGCAATCCATTTTAGTGGTTCTTAGAATTTCTATAATAAATAAAATACGAATTGGATATAATTATTTCAAACGTATTCGAAATATGGATGGATAAGTATTGGAAATTTTGGAAATCTACAACTATAATCCAACTACAATAACAACGATGATAATAACGATGAATAATTTCATTAATAGTAAAACTGTTGATTTTTTTTATAACAATTTAATAATACCATGAAGTAATAGTAATAATGAACAGTTAAATAAATAAAATTAACGGATACATTCCTAACGAATAAATTCAAACTCCGAATAAACCTGTATCATTCTGAATAATAAACCAACGCACAAATGTGCACACTCATAGCACCGCTTACTTACTTCCACGCATTCTGTAAGTCTCTATATCTAAATATTATACTTAAACTGACGTTCCATAGATTCTTCCGTTCCTAGAATATCATTCAACACCTCGTTACATCATCGAAGCGTATAAATGACAATATTTTATTTGAATGCCTAGAGTTATAGCTCCTGGAACGTGTTCCTGTCAATCGATTGCTCGTAAAAGTAAAATGTAGAATCGTAAAATTCAATCACATCGATCACAAGTTCCTATAAGCGATGTTCCTAAAATACAGCAATTACAATACATTTTCCGAAGAAATGTAATACGCGCTTTTCATTCTAGTGGTACGCGAATTTCTCAATACTTTCATTCGTACTCGGCAATTCACTCGTGTAAATCGAAATTTTCTTGGCATTTGTACGCAAGTGTACACATGCTTGATGACTCGAAAACAGTTAACGCAACGCTATGTAGTTTTTGTCGCGTGCTAATAGCGCAGTTGTTTGCACTAAGCCTTTTTAATTTGTAAAACAGGTAGTTATTTACAGTACTAACGACCGCACTGATCTCAGCAACCTTGAAGCGATCTTTGCGAAAGTCAATCGTCAGTAGTTTCCAAAATTTTTACTTTTACGCTGTCTGCGATAGTGCAGAAATATCAACGTCACGAATATTAATTAGGTATACTAGACAAGTATGTATACATTTGACAAATATATAAATGTAATTCGATTTGTGTATTTATGATGTTTTGTAATAGCTGGTGTGAACTGGGAAAGTGAAAAAGAGGCTGATCGTTCGAGGCAGATCGAGAACTTGCGAGAAAGGGACCGGTTGATTGCCCTCTCGTGCCCTTTGCATTCCAAGAGTTTTCTCGAACACGAGAGAGAAGCAACGTCATACTAATTGTGTGGTGCTGCCTCTGAAAATGAAGGACCATCTTCAAGAATTTATGAATAAAATAAATAAAATCCAGCTTAGCATAACATTCAGAATTCCACTGATTTGAACTTTTATGTTACTAAAGAAAACTCAGGTCTGTGGTCTTCGAAGCTTTGGAATATACAAGGATGTAGTATCAAATCCTTTTCTAAGATCTAAAATATAGACATCCAACAAGTTATCACTGACGTCTGTTTGATGTTTCTGACGATAGTCTATCGTCAAGGAAAATAGTTGATGGGTCAGTTGCTATGGCATTTTGGTTCACTGCTTGTTCCGATGGTGATAGGCTGTCAACTTCTGATGCACGGTTTACAAGTTAGGTAAAAGCATGAATAAATCAGTAGTAGAAAAGACATTTAACTTTAACGTTTAACAATCAGTATTATTGAATTTAACACTACAACTTCCAGTTGTAACCTTTTCACTTTCATTACAATTGTAACTGTTAACAAATAAATGAATTATTAAATTATCAATTAATTAATTCACGAATTAATTAAATTTTAAGCTGAATAGCAAGTGACTGAATCCATAGAGATGTTAAAAACATTGTACATAAATCCTATAGTAATTTCTTTGATGAACTTTGTATGAATTATAGAGGATTAACGCAAAGAAGATTTCTCAATGAGTATTCAGATTTGTATATAGGTCATTCGCAAGGAAATCTTCGAGTTACGTCTACCATGAAGATTGAAGCATTGGAAACTTCACGTTATGGAGCATTCAGACGTGAAGGATTGCGAATAGGAATCTTCTTGTACTTTCAGCTCGGAGATTCCTCTTCAAAAACTTGTGTATGTACAAGCCTGAATACTTCTCGTCGTCGAGATTTCAATGCTTTATTCCTGTATTGCATAACGGGCCAGGTCGTGGACATAAGTAAAAGAATTCCTGCTAAGTTCACCGAGAAATTTTTACACAACTAAATACGCAACACTTGTGTATAACACATTTATACACGAATAACCCAGAAATAATTTGTTTGAAGGTAACTTTCTTAAAATTACTTGAGGATTTCCATTCACATTAAAATACGAAGAATTTCGAATAAGTGCATTTACGGTAAATAATCGATACATAAACATAGCAAAGCTAGTGTGAGAGAAATTTAAGGTGAAGCTTAAGAGGTATATTACTCTTTCTCTTTAATGCACACCGTGCAGGCAACCCTCCCAATCGAGAATCTTCCATTCCTGGAGATAAATATTGACTGGGGTGTATTAGGTAGCCGTTAATGCAATTATGTGAACGCGGCGTGTCGTAGCCAGTACGCCGTTAGGATCACTCGGCCAAGGACTCGTATCTCTGGAGTTCGATTCCCACACAGGAATGAGTTACGGTCGCTCAGAAATTGGATGTCATTATCCTCGGACAAGTAACAGGTACAATTCAACCTAACATGACCTTTCTTAGGTGGCTATGCAAGCTCATTGACGCTAGCTTCTGGCAACCAGCAAAGTGGTTTAGTTTTGGGTGGATTTTGAGTAACTGGATATCTTTACAGTTATACTAGAGTAGAGTTTATTGTTATAGTATACAGTTACAGAGTTTACTTATTAATTAGAAACATTTAAGAAGATTTATGATGTTCTCGGGAGAATGGGTTCGTTTCACAGCTTCGAGTAAATTTATATATCGATATTGGTCATCAAAATGAAGAGTTGAACTATTGACTCAAGATGATATGCGGTATTGCCTTTTCCATCAAAAGTATTGCGAATTATTGCACAACCAAAATTGGTTTTCAATGTACCAGCTGATAAGACTGCAAATACTACCTTATACTAAACGGATGTGGGAACTTCTAGAAGGTAAGTGATCCAGGCCTCTCTCGACCTCTGGCAGACCCTAGACACTCCGTGAGCGAAACTCCTTGGCAAATGGAAAGTAAATGACAAGGACAGAATGGAAGCTTCCCCTTTGCATTCTCTTTGATATCTGTTACTATTTACAAGTACAATCGTCCTCTAATACAAGAAGATAATCGGTACTCAATGTTCCACACTTGACATCCTTTTCGAAATTCTTTCATTGTAGCTGTCGAAGATGCATAAATACTACTCTCGAGGAGTGTACTCTCTCCTATCGAATCCTTCTTTTTAGAAACCAAGGGAAATGGAAAATCTAGTCCAGCCTAAAATTCATAACATAAATAACGCCACCATGTTTCTCCAAAATTGTCGCCAACACAATATGGGCCATTCAGAATAATAAAAATCAATCCTCGGTTAAGTCTGGTCATTCAAGCTCCAAAAAACCTGCAGATGCAAGGTTTCCAACGATGTCGGACCACTAAAAAATTCATAATGCAAAGTATTCGAGTGTTCGAATTCCTCCCTCTAAGAATGGAGCCATCTCTTCACGCAAAGGATGATCGGCTGTTATCTCGTCGATCGGTGCATTGTCCTGGCTCGCCAAAAGAAGGCACCGCTACCCACATGGAAATTACGCAAGACGATGGATTACGTAAGCGAGTGTGCTCGTCTGGGACGAGAAAATCTTCGGCGTCCCTCGTGTCGCGGTGAAATCGCGTTAAAAAGCCGTCAGAGACAGGAGACGAGCGAACGAACGCGCATCCTTGCCACCGTTTCTGTCGTCCCGTTTTTCGTTGGAACCGAGGGTTGTGGATCAGCCAAGGGAACGCAAGTGCTCCAGAGGGAGACGCGACTGTGCCGAAATAAACTTTCTCGGGTTATGTAAAGGCTGGCAGCTGGCTTGTGGAATCGCCGGTATAAAGGTCGGCTCTGCCCCCAACAGTCCAAGAGTTGCTCACGAACTTCACGCCGGCAACCATCGAACACTGACGCTCTATATGTGACGTCGTCTTTTCACCTGACTGGCAGACCCATCTTCCACCGTTAGCGCTTATATCTCACTTTCTCGGGAGAGCGTTGCCTTTGCACAGCCGCGCGTGTGTCTCATCGTTTCGGCAACATGCGTACCCTGGTAAGTGTCTTCTTTCGCCATGCCTCTCCGATCTTATCCAACGAGACGGTGCGCTTTCTTCGTTTTTCTTTTATTTCGTTTAAAGTGGAATCGATCGGGGAGAAATTGCTTTGATTTATAGCGGGCCAGTCGAGTTTCAGGGTTTATCGCGAGGTTTACGCCGGTTGGTGACAGTTCGATGCTTGTTATGCGAGCTTTTTGCAAAGTTTATATAAATACTGTCACAAAAAAATAAATAAGTGTCAGTCGCGAATTAACAGTAAAATATTGCACATAGAAATTCAATTTTTATGATTCCTTTATTAACTTTCACTGTTGTTCGTAGAATAAAGGACGTCGCCATGTTGGTGAATGTCTTGAAGTTGACAATCGCAATGGGGATCGCTTGTCGAGCCCATTCGAGTGGTAAGGCAACTTTACGGTGTCCCGATTTGCATCTGTCAATCGTTGTTATCCTGGTTAGCATTTTTTGGTGGTTGGGATCCAGGGTAATGTGACTCGATGCGCCGACTTCGATTCGTCATTCGCTTCGGATTCGTATTCAAATTACCAGCGTACTGGGTGTAACATATTGTCAACTTGTCAGACAGATCTACTTTTGCCTCGTGACGCGCTATGCATTTGTAAATGTGCAGAACAGATGGAGCAACTTTTTTGCGTGAAACGCGACGAGTAGAGGCAGTAAAATATTTTTTTTTTTTTTTCATTGGTTCGAATACATGTTTCAGACTTTATTCATTATTCCTATAATTCAAAGTAAAATATCTTTTAACTAGAGGAAATGTTTAAAAGTATGAATATTGATATTGTATTAATACTTAAATGTAATTTTATTTCAGTACTATATAAAGTGATACAAGATTGTATAAATTTTGACTACAGGGTTTTCATTCGTATTTTTCGACTTTTTTTTTAGCGCGAAAGAAATATTCGTAGTATGTTTAACTAGGGATGGTTGAGTTAGGTCAGTGCCATTGATTGTATCGACAGAATTACACATGGTCAATGAACACAAATATTCATAATTACAATTAATAAATAAGTATGTATGCAGGACTCGTATAAACTCTGTGCATAAATCAACTTTTACAAGTAAATTCTCGTTACGTTTCATTGAACTTTAGGTTGTAACGATATTGAAGGACAAAGCAAAGTGTAAAACAATTATCGACGCGATAAGCTATGAAAACATAATGCCAACCGCGACTGTCTGTTTTATGTGTAAGGATACTAATGTTTGTTTTCGCTGTGCAGTCATAGTGATGTCATTCGCGTATTAAAAGTCCATCAAAAGCGTGATTATAATTGCAAATTTCTCTACAAACTAGGCCATCCTGATTATACAATTTCACAAGTTCAAATTATTGTCCAACACCAATCAGCAAACGTTTCGTTGAACTTGTTGCTGACGATCCCCATCGAGTCATACTATCTTTACTCTTAATTTGATTCTTCGCATTTTTTGGAATAGAAAAAGGAATATCTTACATAAATTGTAATAATCAAGTAACTTTCTGTGAGTTATTAATAACCCTATAAAGTGGTTGATGAGACTATAAACAGCTGATATTAGAAAAAGAAGAAAGTGATGGGTGGTTCACTTCGTTCGTGTCTGTGTTAATTTACGTATGACAGCCATTAGAGTCATGCATCGATTCTCTGTTCAACCGCTTACGATCGCGATAATTATTGTGACCTACCTGCGAGCACATCTGTCTTGCCCTGACCTTTCACGGAGAAAGGTATCTCAACGGATTTACAGGACAAACATGACGAAGATTAAAGCATTGGTGTACCGGCTTTTATTTCTACACGCTCTAGCTACGCCTTAATCGGGAATAGCGAGATATTCCAATGGCTTCGACCTTTCCAGATTCTTCCAACAATGAATATTGTATTTAACATGCAGAGTCGAGTTACGCAAATAAATTTCATTTTCAATTCAATTCGATGTAGATCTCTTCTGGAACCAGTTTTTATAATCATTTTTGTTTCGGAATAAACATCGTCGAATATATATTTTTCTAACTTATAATTTCTTGAATCAAGTTGGTAATGTTTAAGCAATAATTGTGATTGGGTTAGTGAAAAAATTAGGTGTACTTGTCTTACAAAATGCAAGTGAAAAATAGGCAGAAACTATGAAGATTGAACGACATTGAAAGAAACAGGAATGGTCTAATTATGTGTGAATGCTTACAGCGTCACAAAATGTTTACCTATGTAATTTATTAGCAAAACATTCCATAACATGATACATTCGGATTAGATCTATTACTATTTAACACGCTGTATTACTTTAGATATTAGTCACTATGTTACATGTGTAGCTGCACGAACGAACCTATTGACTTTCAAATTAAAACTGTTGACTCACAAATTAGAAAGCTGAACATGTCTGGAGCTATCAGTTTCCTGACATGTGTCGATTAACACCTATTTTGTTTCTTTCAATGATCGTGGTCTCTATTAATCATGGTGTACGTACAACTTACATTTGTATTGTTTACAAATACAAATTTTAATAAATAGAGTAGATAGTTACACAGGCCAAGTCGGTCATTTTTATACTCTGCCGAATTGTTCTTAGTGATATTTTTAATAGACAGAGATTTATTCTATTCTTGTTTTTTAAATAACATTACGTTAGGGTTCAACGCTATTTACGGTGTACTTGATCCCATCGCTACTATGAGTCATTGCTTCAGACCCGTAATTTATGCTAGTAGTACTAGTAACCTTCACATGGTACACCTTTGAAACGAATGTTTCGTAACTGTTACTTACGTTGTCAGATTTTCCTCAATTTGTTCCAATCTCCATGACAGTATAATGTTCAGAAAATTTCGATTTTATTTACTCCAGAATAAACAGATTAAAGAAATATAATATAAAAATAAACGCGATACTACTCCCTGTATAAGATTTAGTGTAGTCGTAAACATCACGCAGAATTGCAAATATATTTCTCGACAGTCGTTTAGACACGATAAATGGACAACTTTCATAGGAAACCTGAATGTTCAAAGACGATTTTTCTGTCGCCACGAATGAACCTACGAACTTTCCTCGAGCTCCCATGACGTAATACAGTAAGCTGCATCAATCACCGATACCTTCTTGGTGGCGATAGCTTCTGTAATCAAACCACTAACTACCGACTTAAGCTGAAAGCCTTTCGAAACGTTAACGTTTCTGTGGTGATTAGCATATTCCTAGTTTAACCGTGCATCGAACATGAATATTGCGAAGGAGTGCATAATCGAAACCGATAGACACGAGTCCTTACGTCGTGAATATTCAATAATTGAAATTTGTTTGAAAATTGAAGTGTATACCTTGAACAATTACTGAGATAAGGCTATCTTTGAATGTTCTTCGTCACTGCAATTTGAATGATTGAAATATTTTGCGCTTGGTAATATTTTCAAAAAGAAAGTGATCGATTAAAGTCATTCTCTGAGTCCATCTGTAGGAGCTCTGAATCCGCTAATTTCATCTTCTTCTACCATTTTCGTCGATAATTCTAATTTTACCATTAAATTTTAGGTCTTCCTCGCCCTCGTGGCAGCAGCTCACTGCCAGGAATACTACAGCAAACCTGAGAAGATCCTTTCCGAGAACCGTGACCTGGGCGACAATCGTGGCCACTACTCGTTCAACTACGAAACCGAGGGTGGTATCGTCCAGAAAGAGACTGGAAGTCGTAAATACGCTGGCACACCATCGGAGACTCAGCTGATCCAAGGATCCGTGCAGTACAACGCCCCAGATGGTACACCGATCGCGATCAGCTGGACAGCCGACGAATTCGGCACTCAAGTAGCGGGCACCCACGTTCCAACCCCTCCACCTATACCACCCGCCATTCAGAGAGCCCTGGAGTGGATCGCGAAACAGCCATCCACCCCCGAACCAGAGGAAGACGCCAAAGACTCGTCCAGTCAACAGAACCTCGTCCCCACGAGCAAAAATAGCCAGTTCAAACAGCTGCGGCCAAGCCAACGAAACTGATCATCCGTATTATCACTAAGTAGCATATAAGTTCAATTAGTCGTTTGTAATGTAACGAATAAATTTGTATTTTTGTAGAAAGCCCGAATCGCTTTTTGAATAATCTTTATCGCGGTGGTTTGTTTCTCGATTGCGGATGTTTATGCGAATTCATATATTGAAATTTGGCGAGTTTACTGTTAGAGTAGTAGTCGTGAAAATTTTTGCCGTGTCTAAAGCTTTGTTGTAAGACGATCAGAAACCATTTGATTTAATATTTGTGATAGTATTTAATTTGTTAACATCGTTAAGTATACGAATTGTCATCAGATTCAGTTTATTTTATATCTCGCAATCGAAATAAATTCTTTTAGATCCTTTAGCATCTTCTAAACGGTATAACGTGTATATTATCGTTTACATTTTGTGAGTTATGCATTTGTAGAGATTTTCATTGATTTCTCCATATTTTCATTTATCGTAATTGCGTAGACATGGGCAGTCTACTCATATATTTTTGAAGGATAGGTTTCTTCGTTGGAACGAAGAAGTTGTGATCTCTAGGTTGTGGTATTGTCGTTGTACGATGGATGATGAAACTCATTGTTGAGTAAATCGTAAACTTATTATGAGAATATAACAATTTTTTTTAATTGTCTGTACTGTATACATTTAAGGCTCTCTGGACAAATCTACTTGAACTTGAGGCAAATTTCTGAAACTTGAGTTTCAGAAATAGTCCTTGGGGTATTCCCAAACAAAACCTCTATGGAAACACATTTAACCTTCTGTTATTCTCTAAACCAAGTATTCCAAATTCAGAATGTTCAAGTAAAGGAAAATATGTGAAAAATACATCTTCTAATGTCATTTATATCGAGAGCTATGAAAGCAATAAAAGAAAATTGTATACGTACAGCTCATTTATGAGAAGATTCACACAACAGATAAGTCTCTGTTAATATCACACTGACTAATCTGACAAATACACCTATTTAAAAATAAGTTTCCGGGTAACGAATCCTAAATAAAATCGGGAAAATATTCTTCCTCTCCTTCGTACAGTAATTAAATTAAAAGACCAACAAACAAAGACTCACCTAGCCCTCAAGCTGAAGCCTCTTAAGATTCACAACAAACTCCCTCCACAAAAACATCTCCAGTAATCAACACAAAAGTATCAACATACACTTTATTTACAAAACCTCCTCAACACTCCTTACAATTTTGAATAATGAAATAACAAGTGGATATCAAGGTACTCGTATAAATGTAAGCATAACCCCGAAACGGAAAGTTGAACTTCGAAGCTTTACGGGTCCGTTGTGCTTTAGGACTTCTTCACTGAAAGTTTTGACTCAGGAACCACCTTGAAGAAGCTTGGAGACTTTCTTTCCGTATCGAGGTCGATACGTCTAGGCGGCTCATTTAGAGCTGAGGTCGTTCTCTTCAGGATGAGCGGCGATGTATTCGAGAGCCCTGAGGATCTGGGGCGGAATGGGTGGGATGTGGCTACCCTGGGCTTGGAATCCATTCTCATTGGCGACGTAGTTCACCTGGACCACCTCACCGTTGGGTGCTGTGTAGGTGTAGCCACCTTGAGCCTCCAGGGCCTCGGCAGTGGTGCCAGCTGCCTTCAGGAAGCCGACTTCCTGGGCCTGGATGCCGTTCGCGCTTTCATAATTGAAGCTGTAGCTGCCGTCTGGGTTGGGGCCTTCCGCTGTCTGTCTGAGGATTGGGATTGGGACCTCCACGGAGATTGGAGAGAGCGCGGACGCCACGGCTGCGAGGGCGAAGAGGACGATCACCTGAAACGATTGGAGTTTGGTTAAGCTCTTCAAGAAATATGTAATGCCATGTCATAAGTCATGAATATATTTTTTAATATCCATGTCCCTAAAGTATCCAATTATTTTTTTGACAGTTCTTTGACCAGCAAATACTAAGTAATAATAAATAATGATCTGTTTTTGACCCAGTCACAAGTGACTCCTTAAGTACGAGAAAGTTACACGAATCCAGGACGGTATATGAATTTACTTAAAATCTTGAATACAACCATTGAGTCGACTATTTGCCTATGCTGTTCAAGTGTAAATCGACTTTCGATCGTAAAAATCAAGACGTATACACGTTCACTCAAGTTGTCCAACGGAATATACAGCGAAACGTTACGTATGAATTGTAAATATTACGCTTGGAGATGCTTTTCTAAACAAATTGTTGCTTAACGCGTTCACGTTTGCTTGAGCCACATGTGGCTCGGGATGGATTTGATTCTGGAGATTTCTGAGTGCATAATAAATATTATTCGTCAAATGTTCAATTTACGTTTACGTTAGCTGCTTCGACGCCTGTTTTAATTGCGTACAGCTAACAAATCCACACACCTTGATTTATTATGAATTAATTACGTCGACTTTCGTCGCTAATTGAATACTTATCCGAATAAGAAAGTCGAAACCTTGTATATCCTTTCGGCAGACTTACATCACACTTGGAAAGAAAATATCGAGAAACGATATTATCGTTTCTCAGAAATTCTCGAACGAATCTCTTCGACCTACTCGAACACGATTGGAGTACTCGAAGACGACGCAACGTGTATCAAGAAAATAAGTAAAGTCTAGTTGGTTGGTAGAACTCGCAAAATTAGTAAAAAAAATGGACCAAGTAAACTTGTTATTCATCAAATAACAATTACTTCGCTACGGTAAGTCTGAACACTCTGTTTGCATAGACATCTTTCTTTGCCTTTGTGAGTTCCATTAACTAGACCTTACCTATGACTATAATACGCCGTTTTGCGAAATGTCGCACGTCTCGGAATAGCATAAACTCAGTTTCCTCAATCTCCCTCTCTACCACCCGTGAAAAACAATCGAACACCATAGTCCTCGAACTCACCAATCCGTTCATGACGATGCTTCTCGTGTCTTTTTTGGTTACTGGTTGAAAAGGTATGTGATTCTTCCACAAGAGCTTCTCGTTGCACTGACTCGATGTATCGTGCACAGGGTCCCTTTATATATCCATCACCTGAACATTCGACGAATTTCGGACAAGGCGATGCCTTATTTAATCCCCCTCCGCCCTTTCTCCCCCACTCTGCGGTGGACACCTTCAAATTTTTCGGATGATCCCGGCACGCGATTCGGGAATGCCAAAATAGTAGTCGCGCGCGAATCAGAATGCCGAGGTCGTGGCTTCATCTGGTGGTCTTCTGCATCCTGTCGACTCGAGGAACATTTTAATCGAGTAATAGATCCACGAATAGATCCGCCCTCCAGAGACTCGATCGGTTCATTTATTCGCTTTGGACAACCATTTGCATAGACTTCGTTCAATCGATGTGAAATTTCTAACGAAGTTTTATAGTAGTTTGAATTGTCAATTTTGATTTGACAAATCGGATCTTTCAATAGAGGAACATGATTGTGATTGAATTGTTTCGAGTTTGAATGAGAAACACAGTTTTATCTTGACCAGGATCAAGCACTGAGGAGCAACAAGGAAGGCTTCATAAGGTTAACGTTTCCGAGAAAAATTTTGCTTGTTAAAATCGACGAACAACAAAGGTAAAAGAGACGTAAATTGTATTTTTATTTACAGCTCGGTTGGATCCTGAAGGTGCAGGATCGTTTGAGCACTTGCGTAACGTTATGTAAGGCCAGTGGTGCACGAAGTCTGATCCCCAAAATGAAGTTAAAGACAAGTTGAAAAATTCAAGGTAAATGGTCCAATTACTGACACAATTTTTAATGATAGTAGGAAATACTTGTCGCTTACAATTGAATTTGAAAAGATAGTGCTTTTCGTACAAACGTTGAAATGTAAATTATTCTTGAAAAGACGGACATCGTTTCATTTAATTCGACCCAGTAACGAAAAAGGTTGTCCACCGCTGCAAAAGAGGCTCGCGTATGTTGCATTTGGGTCTCTAAAGATTGCGAGACTCGACGATTCATACCTTACATAGCCCTGGATCGCCTGATTGTAGGCGACATGTAAAACATGAAATTTGCGACACTTGCGTAGCATAAATTGCGCGATATTCGAACACCTTTCATAATTTCCTGTTCGGGCGTGTATAATGAAACGAGAAAAAGAAACAACGAGAAAGGGAAGTCGTTTCTCAGATGCTCAATAAGTAGAGAACTCTTTAAAATGCAACAACTACACGTTTAAATCTACACGGGTTGGCCTTTTCAGGATTTGCAAATTTCGCGCATAATTTCGACGGTTGAATAGAAGCATTGATAAAAATCGGCTATATTGGAAGGATACAAATTCGCGTGGTTGCTATTAATAAGCGTGATTACCTCTAATTTTCAATCAGAATTCAGGTTTTTTCTGCACTCGTTTTTAGAATTGATTTAATACGAAAGGTTAATATGAATTTATAGTCGATGTCATAACAGAATATTTTTCTCCAGAGTGAGAATGAGATTGCGCAATGTACTCTTCAATCGCGAAGCCAAGATATGGAATAAATGCATAAAATTGTTGAATTCGATATTAAAATAAAACGAACTTGACTGTTTCGAAAACAAACGCAAAAATATGAGACGATTTTGGTTAAATTGGTAGAAATTCTTTAATATGGGTTAGAAATAAATAATACTAAATGAAAGAAAATTTGATTTATTTATTATACAGTAAAGAAAGTGATTTTTATTGTAAGTGAATAGCCTTGTCACGTTGTAATTTTCTTGGGTAATTTGTAAAATTTTTTTTTTTTTTTTTTTTTTTTAGAAATCACGAGCAGCAACACAATAGTTTTGCCTTCTAATCAGTCATCGTGGTCACGCTTGCCAGCGTGAGCCTCTTCAGGAAATGACACATAAATATATTGCCTAATGTACTACCTTCAGAGTTTACGATGTCAAAAATAAGAAATCGGAAATATAACCATTGTCCCCAAATTAATGTAATGGATTAGCTGGGCAGTCATCGAATAATTATATTCATCGACGATGGGAACTTTCGGTTTAGTCAAAATCGCTCGAGGCTATCTACCTTGTAACCTTCGATCACGCAACTCGCGCATCTTTCTACAGAATCGTCCACGACGAACTTGAAGAAATAACCTAGAAGAGACGATTTAATAGGAATTTTAAAGCCGTATTTATCTAATTGCACCAACTTACTGTAAGTGTATCGATAAAATTCTGAAAAATATTTTAATATTTATTGAAATGGAGATTCTTGGTGACTCAGTGACACATCTGCGAGAAATTATCCAGCAAAATTGATTGCAGGTGTAAGCATAACGAGGGACCGTAAATTCGAAGGTTATTTCGAAGGCTATTTCGAAGGCTGATACATTATTTCACCATGAGGACGAAGATCAGGGTTGGCTATGGTTGCAATTATTAACGACTGGACAGGAAACCAATGCGGGGTTTCCAAAGTCGAATGTGGCGTTCGATAGGGAACAGAGTGAGACGTCTTAAGGAATATTTATTGCCCCATCACGACAGATCGTCATGATAGAACTTTGTAGTCCCCGTTGCTAAGTATGTCTAAAATCGGTGTGGCCATCGAACGAAAGGTAGTAACGTAGTGTTCACGAAGGACGAAATCTGCATAGCCACCAGGCGACGTTAGGCGTCGTCATTTCATAAAATGTTGATAATATTCATATTGGTAACGTGTTTCGCAATGAAAATGAATATGGTTTCCTGATGTTTGAAATTAATCGATACCTGGGAAGCGACCAAGGCTTCCCTGAATGATTCGTCGGGAATGTTCGATAGTTTTGTTGAACGAGTGTTGGACGCTTATGGTAGATGACAATATGTAGTATTGAGGCTTGTGTTTGTTTTCTGACATGTTTATGTATAAATCAGAAATAGTTAGATGCAAGAGTAACAATATTAAGGGGAACCTGAAAATAGGAGGAAAATAAATATAATAATAAAATAATACAATATAAAATCAAATTTTTCTTTCCTCTTCGTTTCAAAATTCGCTAAATTCCCCCGTATAGATTTTATCATCGTTCCAAATAATCATTACATTCATCGAAAACGAGCAAATCAAACGCGTATCTCGCGGCTACGGTTGGAGGAGGTGTGGGGCGTTTATGAAAAATGCGTTATTAATTACGCTGAATCATCGGGATGCATCGCGATGAAAGCAATTTTCACTTGTTGCACGGTACAACAAATGTATAATTACGGTAAAACGGGGAAACGGATCGCCCACGGGCGTACGAATTATGTTGTCCGAATTACTGTATTACCGAAGCACACGAGCGGCGCGGGAACACAGACGGCCGTTTAATAATATATATCGTTCAGTCATTATTGGCGGGATTTACGATGCACGATACTAAAAACGATTTTTTGAGAAAAGTGGGACAGTGTCGTCTCAATGTATGGACAGTTGTCCAGGGGACCCACAGACTAAGACGTCCTATGCTAATTTATGCTACGTAGAAATTAATTCCGTGCCTTTCTAAAGTAAACTTGCTATTTGTTTATAAAGAAAAATCGTGCAACTTAAAGTTTTCCATTAGTCATGCATTCCAAGAGAGCGTATAACACTGTTAAAACGGTTCTGGGAGCTCTAGGAATCGCAATCTGATTCTTTCCGAGCTCACAGGTAAGTCGATTGAAGAAGACACCCCATAATTTGTGCCGCATGCGTCTCGCTAACCTAAATACTACATGGTATATTTTTACTTTCACGAGGTGGATGAGCCGATTCCCTTAAAGTTGCTTCAACGAATGTTACGTAGCCACGGCGATTAAGGAACCGCGTGCGACGGGTTATGATAATTTATTAACCGTGCCTCGCGAGCCTTCCGAACTTTAATGAACGTGAAGAATTGTGTGTCTCGATTCTCCTTATCAATTCCCGCTCGGTACATTTAATTCTCCGTTACGGGTTGAGCAGAGTGGGCCGATTTCACCGAAATCGAAGTACTTCGGGCGAGGAAAGCGAGCTAAAATTGTAAAATTATTGACTGGCGTGATGATTATTTGTAAATTTTTGTTTAAATTAGCGAGACACACGTTTTAAATACGTATTGCTGCGGGCGTTACATATCGTTAAGATT
The DNA here is from genome assembly GCF_026225885.1 of Hylaeus anthracinus. NCBI lineage: Eukaryota > Metazoa > Arthropoda > Insecta > Hymenoptera > Colletidae > Hylaeus > Hylaeus anthracinus. Next base: position 11,972,404 of record NW_026534337.1, read on the forward strand.
ACGACTGATGTTCGTGAAGTGAGAAAGTAGAAGAAAAGGCAGGTTATTAACACAGGTGTTATTTAATTGGATTTTATTTAAAATTGGATTTTTCTGTACCAAAAGCGCGCGCGGTGAATGGTGTAAATGAAATCTGGTAACATCTCAAAAACAAATGGCCGAAGTCCCAGCTTCGTGGGAACTTGTTTGTTAGTTTTAAGATTCGCCTGTAAATTTTCCGACAGGACTTCGCACTCACCCTTTATACGCGTTAGAAACGCTAATAAATGAAGAATAATATGTGATAACTGGCGGGGGGCGAAACTCGAGAGTGTATCTACAACTTTGGAAGACGGTGCCCGGACGTTATTTCTAACAGACACGTCTAACTCTTGATGAGATTGTCTAGTAGAAAATAGAGCAATGGACATCTACTTTCGACTTACGAAATTCTGACAGGTTAATTAATAACAAAACTTTGAACCAATGAATATGTAACGATAATTAAAAAGAAGATTTTACACAAATTTCGTTCTCCTATAACAAAAATAACGCTTCCACTAAAAAATAATCTCAAAAACACCAACTTGGCAAAGCCCCTTATAATTCGCAACCCGACTTGAGATTCTGTCGTACCGACGGTAAAACGAAACCTGGCTAATAATCATACGCAGAAACAGGTAGATGACTCAAAAGGATCTTTCCCAGCCGAGTTTGAACGTTCACCTGCGTCTCCCACGCCGCGCCGCGTAGCAAAAAGTGTCGATCAAACGAATACTGGCAGACGTCAGTCGGCAAGTTTCCATGCAAAGTTTTATCCTCATTCATTTCCATAAAAAAAAATGTTTCAAAATATTAAGTCACATCTTCCCTTCATAACTCCATTCATCAAGAGACTTCGCCGGATCAAACGACAGAATTTAAATACTCAGCCCGAGGCGATTAGCTATTGCGAAATTTGATTTCTTTAAACGTCGTTTGGTGCGTTTACCAGTTGAAAGTTTGTTGTTTTCGCAAAGGAATTGCGTTCATTGCGTTTTCTAGGGGTTTACGCATGTGATTCTTCGAATCTTCTCCTTGTATACAAACAGATTTATCACCGAATTGCGAAATAGCCTTGCGACATCTATTAGTTGATCTTTTTTCTATTTGAAAACGTATTCAAAGAGCAAAGCTTCTACATTTAAATCAGCGCCCATTTTCAACCTTTGTCATTTGCGAATGCAAATAAAGGACAGATCGAATCATTGAACGTGAAAATACGTAAAGGGCACAAGGTGTGCAGTTTAATGTGCGAAAGGTGCAAGGACGCGGTCCGCTCGTCGGCAAATTTACTGGCGCGCGAATTTTCCACGAATTTTCGCGAATGCTCAAGGGAACGTTAAACGAGTAAACGAAAAAAAAATTAAATTAAAAAAAAAAAAGAAAAGGATAAAAGACACGGTGACATGTTGTTTTCGGCTGGAAGAGAATTGAAAAAGGGGAACAATGTCGACTCCCGCGACAGTTAACAGCGCCCGACGCCCGTTCCGCTCGCATAAAGATTACCAGTGAGGTCGTTGCATGCGCTTCCTGCTAAAAAAATTTGGCAGCCAGCCTCTCTCGGCGAAGATGGATTAACTTATGTATTCGGTTCGCGTGCTTTCCCCCTTCAAGGACCTGCAGATTCGTTACAGGGTTGAATTTATAACTCACGCGAAACACGAAAATTCTCACAAAGGGATCACCGGGTCAATGGAAGCATGGCAAAGGAATCCCATATTTGGCAGACCTTCTGCGAATTCGTGTTGCGCTCCAGTGAGCATCTTCAAATGCGTTTAAACGTATTACACGTGGCCTCGAACGTCTCCTTTTAATTCTTTCAAATTTATGACATTCGTCAGCGAAGATCTGCGCACGTTCTCGCCAACCTTCTCGAGGACTGTTGTACTTTGAAATATGCATGGGTTTTGCGAGAATTTTTTAGTGAAAGATACTTAACGAATTATGTACAAAATTTTTATATAATTGGTACAGACTCAACTGATAGAATAGTCTAAGAAAGAAAATATTTTACTTGTTGAGATACTCGCTATATCGTTTCTCTCCCAATTGCTCCATTATTTTCCTTTACATTTTTTTCTCATTGTTTGCATACCAACACTTTACCTTCGTTTATTTCCAGATAATGAATTATTTTATTGGTAACTTGCAGAATGTTTCTGATGTTAAGATCATATATTCTTTCGACAAAAAGCACTTTATACTCCCCATAAAATAATTAGTCTATCAGAATATGGAACGTCACGTACCCATGCACCTGATCTCAGAAATTACACTCATCTGCCAAAAGATATTACAATACTTTGAAGCTAACACATCAATGTGACTTATGAAGAATACGTAACTAATAATTTATAATTAGCTTTAATATAATATTTACTATTTACAAACTGACGTCTTAGATTAGTAGGCTACCACCAAAGACAATAATACAGAAATCTCTACCACACTCACCGGAATTCTTTTTCCAAAACATTTTTCTAGTTAACCATTTAAACTATACTCACAAAACGAAGTTGCAGGAAGCTGCTTCGACCACAGATCGTCGAGACGATGCAAATGCGTGCTCCTATCCGAGAAACTTCATGTCGCTGGGACACTGTGCTATACGTTGACGAGACGTCGCGCGTCTGTACTGCGGTCAGTGTTCGGTGTGCCCCTCTATTAGACCCTCCTGAAAATTTCGTAATGTTTGCCAGTGTCTAAGCCTCGGCCAGAAATCTATCAATGAGAGGGAGGTCCTCGCACCTCGCAAGGTTTCGGCACCGCTATATAAACCCGCCCGTTAGACTTGCTCTTTACTACCAGAAAACAACTCTGATCAACATGAACACTTTGGTGAGTTCCACGGCGAATCGAGTGAACGAATAATTGATTATAACAATTTTGACCAAACTTATTATATCAAGCTGTAGTGTGGCAGTGGCTAAAAATAACACGATTTTAATGGATAATAAACTTAAATAAAAGTTTGTTGAAGTTATATGTATTGTAACGAAATTGAAGTAACATTGTTAAAGGAATTCAATTTATAACGTTGTAACTCTAGGCTTCTACATTATTTCATGAATATCTGTTCTCTTGGTCAATCAAAATTTCTTTTGTAGGATTATGTGATTATGTTCAATTAATTTTTGTATAAGTTGAAGAGCAATCCAAACGAAACACTCATAACCGTTACTATAAAAAAATTCTCAATAATTTTTAATTGGCAAAATAATTGACTAGCATGATTACCATCAACTTGGTACATGGTTTTACTATAATTCATTAAAATCTGTGAAACAGTTAAATTAGACTCTGTCTAGACTCCCACTAACCACTCAGAGCACTCAATCTTCATAGGCAAAAAATGTACGCAGCAATCTCCAACCATTCAAAAATCTCTTCTTCAGACTTGCGTCCTCTTCGCCCTCGCCGCAAGGTCGGCAATGGCCGCTCCAGTGGACCAGACGACGCCAGTGGCTATTGTGGCATACACTGCTGATGGACCCAACCCAGACGGATCCTATCTCTTCAGCTACGAGGCGGCCAACGGCATCAAAGCAGAAGAACACGGCCAGCTGAAGCAGTTGAACGAAACCAACTCTGTCATCGCTGTCCAAGGATCGTACAGTTACACCTTCGATGACGGGACACCTGTATCCTTGAGCTACGTTGCTGACGAGAACGGCTTCCAACCAAAGGGAGACCACCTTCCTACGCCTCATCCTATCCCAGCTGGAATTCTGAAGGCTCTGGAATACATCGCCGCGCATCCCGAGCAGGACAAAGCCCGTTGACCAATCACTATGCGACGGAAACACTACTGTAGAAATAGGACATCGTCGACGCGACGGTGGGTCCATCGGAGTCGTTCGACTCCCAGTGACCCATCGTGACACAGTTCAGTTTTTTTTTTAGACTTATTTCTTGCACCTGTTCACACCATCGATGGACGACAGTGGACTTTTTGCGATTTTCAAAGAGTAGCTCTGTGGAACGACTTGTGAAGCGGTATCGCTTGACAGTCGTGCCAATGGTGAAGCTTGTACATTTGTAGTATTACCAAGCGATATGACGTTTTTCGTAAACGTTCATCTACTTAATAAATATTTAATAAGTATTGTAAGGTAGAATTGTGTTTTGCTCTTCAGTAATCGTGTCCCGGGTCCTTGTTTTCCTTCTTCCATAGGGACTTGTTATTTTTTGAAAATATAAACGACGGTTATTATCGCTAACTTTGACAAATTAATACAAATTTTAATTTCATTCAAGAACTTCTTAACCTTCAAAAATCATAAACAAACCAATGGCAGGTAGTGTATGGTTCCTCAAACTCGGTCGAAGTAAATATATATTCCTGCGCATAGTAATTTATAGCGCGCCATAACGTCTCGTCCGTTCCGTTTTTCTGAGCGTTCCGAGGACTGGTTTTTCCTGTCGAAAACTGTTGTCCCTCGTAATACTCTCAATTATACGTCGCGCATTTGCCACGATGCTCCATACAGACGAAACAAAAAGATGAAGGAAACTATGAGGGCCCAGGGTGAGATATATGGCTACATTTTATGGACGTGTTCAGCGTACGAGACTTATGACGTCATTAACCACTGACCGACATCAGTTCAGACTTGTCACACATTACACGTACAACGACAGTGATGCATGGCCCGGCGACCGAGAAAAAAAGAGTTTTACGAAAGTTTCATGTGACTGTCACTCTACAATTATAATTGATACAGCGCTATTAGTAGAATCTGACCAATGTCTGTGCGTACATTCTCTAGCAAAGAACAATAGAATAATTTCGTAATCAAGTTTGGGAAGTAACGCGACGCAGCATCGATCAACGTCCGTGGTACGTCAAACGTCAAACGTCAAACGTCAAACGTCCACTGGCACTTTCGTTTTGACTACAATTGCTTCCCGAATGCCTGGATTCCGTTGTCTTCGCCCCACGATTCACGCGAACACGATTTATCGGCTGGTATGAAATCACGCCAAAATTCCATTTCGTCGGTCAAAGGGTTAAGCAGCTCAATTGTGGCAGTGATTCCCAACCGTTTCCACATCACGACCCTCTATACGTTTACAGTCGGTCATCTATGTGTATTAAAAAAAGTATAAATTAAATGACAGTTCTGATGTTTCTATAGAAATTTTTCATCATAATTATGTACATATTTAAAGTTTATTCATTCAACTATCATCATGTATACGAAGTGTAAATGGGTCTAATTTGCAATAAACAGGTCGATCTTTAAGCCTTGGAACTATTCTCATTCACCGCGTTCGAATCTAATGAAAAAATATTTTTGAGGCAATTTCTTGAGAAATGCTCAACTCCATCTAATCCTACGAACAGTTTTCAACAAAGTCTCTTATAATTCCCCAGCAAACTCGTGCAGCAGCCTAATACCCTCACGATGGAATTCGCGGGGCGTCGTGACTAGGAAGAGAAGCAGAGGCCTCGTCTAGGTACCGCAGAAGGATCAAGGGGGGCAAGAGGAGACTTTCTCCGCGGCCGTATTGTCGGTTGCGATCGAACAGTCGCTCGATAGGAGCAATTAGATGCTCTGGTCTAGTTGCGGTTGCGCAATCCGGCCATCCCGGTTGTTGCGCGACCTTTGGGACTATCCTGTCTGTGCAATGATGCGACCCCTAGCCGCGGAGGATGCGGGATGATCGCGCCGACGATTAGATATTTCGTCTCCTCTGCCATTCCTCGTTCGACATTCCCGTTGTGGAGATTCTTGCGAAGATACAACGCTGGGTACACTCGGTTCAAAGGATTCAGATGCAACCACAGAGTTTTCCGATTGGCGAAGCGCGTTCAACCGAATGATAAGATGAGGCTGGGATCTCGAACATTTGTAGTTATATGGTCAGTGAAGCTGGATGAAAATGTAGTGAAATTTGGACTAGAAGGGATATGAAGCGACTGTTTTGTCTGGTATCTTTGAAAAATTAATTATTAAAAATTTTCGGAAGTTTGGAATGATTAAAAATCACCATTTGCTTTCTGATCTAATTTCAATGCCTTTGGTTAAATAACACGAGTTATTATTTTGCAAAGAAACATTGTTAACGCATAAGCTGACAGATCTCGAAAATTAATTTCCCTTTTCATTGTTTGCAACATTGAGGCATAAATTATAAAACGGCGCCATAGTGACAAAGCAATCGCTACCAAACAGGAGAAGTGAATAATTAACAGGAGATAATTGTCTCGTAATATAACATGTCATGCAGGTTGGAAATTGTTGAATTTCTATGGGTACGTTTACCAGCACCTTTTTGCATACTTTAATAAGCATCGGAGATATTATTGAACGTGGGCCTCGATGAGGAAATGTGACGAGACATGCGTCGAAATTGTCGGGAGACACTTCGAGCACCTGTTATGGTTGTTGCGGCATCGCTGACGTGATCTTTTCCGTGTTGGATCGCTATTCGTGCGATAAATTACTATCCCTGGGAGCTAATTAAATGAAAATGTGTATGAATGGGGCTTGCACGTGTTGCAATCACAATTAATATACCCAAATGACGATGAATGAATGTCTGTACTTTAATGGTAAGCCACGATAATTCCAATTCTTTCAAATTTGAGATGGATACTTTGACGGTTTATATACAGGACCTTCTTTCTTAACAAAATATTCTTCTAGGGCTACACAAAATCATTATTACAAAAACTCTCTATTTCTGAGTAGAGAAGTATTAAATTCACTGTTAAATTCACTATTATTTGATGACAGAAATTCCAAAGTACTTTGATACAGAAATAGTTGTCATTGCTACTTTTTCATCTTTGTTTCATCTTAATAGCTTGATTCAACTCGCGAGGCACTCGATGGCATCGCTAGCAGTCGCGTAGCAACATGCTTTTTAAAAAGGCAAGAGACAAGAGGAGATAGCCTTCTTCATCTGTTTCGAAACCATCCGTGGCGCTGAATATGAACATTAGGAATGGTTTTCCAACACTTGCATCTAGTTCTACACCACAGCGGCTACTCTTAGCAGTATAAACAAAGCGGAAACCTTGTAGAAAGATAGAATAAGAAACACGAAGATTCCTTTAAACGAGGAAGATCGTTGAAGTCACCCAACAGCTAGAAACTCGGCCGCGTCAATAGAGTTCTTATGTCACCGAATCCAGAAATAAATTTTTGCAAGTGGATTCTTCCATTTGAAATTACACTCAGCACTTTCTGTGACCCTTTTGCACACACATTACATAATAAAGCAATTTCTAGAATTTCAAGAAAAGCAAACATTATTAAAAGAGATGTTACGGCCACAATTGGCTTTTTCTAACAGGGAGAGCTTGCGAATGAATCACTTGGATATATATCAAAAAATAAATTGTCTAAACTAAAAATGTTTGTAAACCATTTTTAAAGCGTACTTTACAGTAAAAATTTAAAAAGATTTCCATTCGGTTATTTACTTAAAAAAAAAAAAAAAATAATTCTTTTCCGAGTACACGATCCTCTTCAACCAATTTGAAAATCCCATAAAGCAGCATTAATCGCATGGCAGACAATGCAAACGGTCGCAGAACGCGTCGAGCCCTCTTCCACGAATCATTTTTAAATGTCACCGGTTAATCGAAGACAGCCGTTGACGAGGAGGCGAAACTTCTTCGATAACATCGAGCTATAAATCTCGAAGGTCTGCGAGTCCGGTGCCGGCGCATAAAGGCGATGCTGATGGGGTTTACGAGACTCTCGGCGAAACGATTACACTTGAATGAAAAAGATGAGGGAAAAAAAGGATGAGAAAGAAGACCTCGTCGGCGACTCTAGGCTTTTTTGCGTTCGAGAGGCTCGCATCTTTGAGATATCGTGTCGCAACACCGGCGCTCGTCAATTGTGTTGCGTAATCGAGAGGTGCGTACAACAAAGCAAACAACGTCGAAGCACCGAAGACGCAACGCCGACGCCTTCGCGCGAAACGATAGCGGATAACGTTCCAGTTGAAATTTCAAGCTAATTTTATGCGAGCGCCGGAATCTCTGGATTTATGCGCTTAAGCGTTGAAAACGTTGTTAAGCTGATAGCGCATACGTGTTCCTTGGGGATAAGAGCGTATCAAGTAAAACAGGTTTTCGTGTAGGGCAGTCGCGCGAAGGGAGCATAGATCTGAGAATACTTTATAGGTATAATTTATTTTTATTTTTAATATAATATTTCTACATTCGCATCGTACACGGTATCTTTTGTTCCAGTGTTAATTAACGCATTCGTTAAAATGTCACCGTGACTGCGATCATAATTGCACTAATTTTATGCCCCTTTCTCTTTCAAAAAGCACCAAACAAATTGTTAGTTCAGCGAAAATTCAGATTTTCAAACGTAAATTTCTGCATTCTTGGAGCAATCGGTATAAATTGGCATGCTGTCCAAGTAAAATAAACGTAAAGTAATAGTCAATGTAAGAAGACGTCTGTTTTATCAGTAATATGTTACGAGACTGTCAGTAAAATAAATTGAAATAATTAAGAAATTATTGTATCTCGAAATGTTATGGAAACGATTATGTACACAGACGTATAAACGTAATTTAATATCATGTAGAATAAATACTTGCAATCTTATGCTTAAATAGTGTATAAATTCTAACGGAGTTCTGCAGGCACGATGCAGCCCGAGGTACTCGAAGACGGTAACGATCGTACCAAGTCATTGCAAATAAATCGTAAACCGGTAAAGAAGATGCTGGCAGAAGACGACCTTGACATATAAGCATATACCGCAAGCATTCTAAGAGAGCGCCTAACCGGAGGCTAGAAAACGACACGCACGCCAAATTCAATTTTACTTTCATCTCACAGTGCAGGTGCCGAGTGTACTCTGCCTCGTCGACGATTCGTTGAAAAGTTCCATTGGGAATCCTGGCCAATCGAGTTCTGTTTATCCAGCCACTACCTGATATACAAGAAAGCGGTGGAAATTATTGCCATGGCAATCCCGTGCTTCGAAAGCATGGGGTTTCTTAAGATTTAGTGGAGGAGTCGATGATGAATCAGACGTCTGACTGAAAACAACAAAGTTCATAGGCTTTCAAACAACGAGTTCCAAGTATCTTCTTTAAATTATAATTCAGAGTGTATTAAGAAATAACATACAGAAATTTATATTTCATTGAAAAAAAAAACTTTTTCTAGATGTGAAGAAAATTATGATCATCATGAGATGGCTGTTTACGTATTCTAATCAAACTGGTAGCAAATATAAATAAATTTCAAAGCTGCCATTCATATATTCAATTTTAATAACGCTTTCAAACGTATTTTTTTTGTTTTTGTTTTTTGTTTCTTTTTAGATAGTAGAAAAGAAAAAGTTGATTTTTATCATATCATCCACATAACCTTTCAGTTATGCATGAACGAGATACCACAATTCTGGATAAAAATTCTTCCAACCTCTAACGATCCAAATAATTAAAATTCGCCACCCCTTGCAGCAGAGGGTCTGCTTTTTGCATCCCTGTTCCAATTATTGTAGTGAGGCTGTGTTATAGAAACTCTGGCTATGAAATGTATCGTGCAAATTTGAAATATCAGTTGGCAAGGTAATGCATTCCCAACGGCCTTATAAGAACGATATATGCGACACGAGTTGTTGCAATAGGAGTTCTATACCCACAGAAAGGTTACACGCGGATGCACTTACGAGTCCTGCGCATTCTGAAGAATGCGTACTTGAATGAAAGCCCCACGAATGCGGCGAGAAGAGTCGGATGAGAAGACGAGTGGGAGACAGAAAGTCTGGTATAATGAATAACGTGTGCGCGAAGGAGAAGAATATAGCGAAATAGTGTGCATGGGAGAGAGAAGGTTGGAGTACAAGTGGATAAATGGGTGAGACAGAGCCAAGAAAGAACACAAAAAGAACAGAATAATGTGGTGGTAGGTTGATAAAAAAAAATATGTCAGTTTTCTGTTCACGTACCCTAATTTTCATACGCATGGTGCGTCAGGAGGTTATTATGTATCACACTCCATTACTGTTACACTCTTAGGTACATAAAAAGATTTCTTAATTTATATTTTTATTTGGTTTACTTACCTGTTTATCTTTGGCACACTTGTACGAGATGGCACAGGAAATTTCATCAAATATAGCCAGCACGAGTCGATAGAAGACGACCCATACAGCTGCTCGACGACGCCCAACAGCGCACTTCGCACATTACCGTCCAGAAACTTCTCGGCTGGATTATGAAACTCTAGCTCATCCTTCACACTCCCCAGGCTCGTTGCCAGCAAATTTTCATCTTCTTAAACACCTGGAAAATCTTCACCGGAAAATACCGTTCCTCATCAAAGCGTCGTTAAGAACATATTTATTTTATAATCATGCAGCTGTGATTTAAACGAACCATTCATACAGATGGATTTTAGTTTGACTAAAAATCCTCAGTTTTTACCTAGTCATGATTATTTAACGTCCTAAGCACCACAACTGTGCTTAGAACAGCTGTGTTCCTACTTTATTTAAATTGTTGTTACGTTTCAAGAACTCGAAATCAATTGAAACCTTAATTGCGTTTAATAACCCTCCGGCATTTGTCCTAAAAGGATACCACCTGCCTAAGGCCAGGAATTGAGAGAGTGAGAATACTTCTGCACCTCACTGTACCTAATAGAAAGGAAGAGTGGAATAACGATCGAGGAGGTAAGAAGATGAATCAGAATACGAGAGAACAAACGAGGGAAAGCGAAAGAGAGGGAGACAGAGAGAAAGTGGGAGCTTGTCAACACAAGGAAACGCGTCAATGGAAACCGTAAACACTAGACAATGATCGACCGTATCGATGATTCAGGCGATTTCTTCTTTTCGGGGAATCGATCAGTTTCGTTCCGCGAAGATATTATAATGTGAGGAGCGCTCGTGGCTCGACGCCGAGGAGTTCGCCGCTGACATTTTAAACGATTAGCTCGAAGAATTTTTGGAGTCGTGGTACAAAAGGCGAGAAATGAGTTTCGGAGTATCTGACGACTAGTTTGATATTTGAATGTGTTTGGATTTTAATTAAAATACGTGGATTCTCGAGGTCTTTCTAAGCAACAGATTGTGTATAGTCTTTTAATATTGTCTGTAGTTTAAGGATTTAATTGGCAACAATTTTCAAAAATCAGTCTACAACTAAGCTAATAATACATTTAATTGAAGGAAACGTGCAGTAAGTATATATTCGGAATAGGAATAGTTCTTGTTCTGCAGGATAGTTCTGATTCTACGTGTTTGGGATTGAAATGAAGCAATAGATCCACCTGAGGAATTTAGATTATTGCGATAACTGGTTTCCAATTCTGGCGAGGCTTCCTAGGAGAATCTAGTTAAATCAATAAAATGTAAAATTAATAAAGATCGATGATAATTATCCAATATTTTTGGTGTTATCACTTTTGGTGACAGAAAATAATGAAACCCGTCTGTTAAGCGGCCACGGTGATGCAAGTATATTTGATCACTCTATACGTGTTACCTGTCCCCGCGAAAGACAAGATAATGCTAGAACTGTTGCATCAGTGGAACGTCATGCGTTTATGCGGTGCATGTCCGTATAACCTTTCGGTGTATCCTCAACTCTTAAATTTTCAATCCGCATTTAGGAAATATTTGCGTAATTTCTACGCACGTAAAAAAACGCGAAATTCCGATGAACGATAGAAAGCGATGATAAATAAAGAAGAATATGAAAACGGTACAAACGAGTGTCGTTTCAACGATCGTCTCGCAATTTCGTTTTGGGGAACTTTCATTTGTTTATTCATGTAGAAATAGAAAGGAGTACGAACAGCTAATATTGCATCATACATGTTCGTTTCATTTACGTAGCTGTATTTATTCGTTATATGTGTTCTCCTGTATACTCCTAAATATAAATAAAACTATCGTATAAACTAATCGTATTATCACACTGATTTATATTCCCTTTGGAAACACTGCAAAAAATGTCCGAATATAAAAACAAATCGCGTGGCGCGTCGAAATCTAAACAAAAAACTTTTGGAGTATTATTCGCTGTGTGTCAGGAGTATTATTCTCGGTTCCCGACGACTGGGTTTGTTTCAAAACGAATTTCGACAAGGGTAACCGTGCCGTTGCGGAATAACGAGAGACTGTCGATCATGTTTAATCACCAATTTAAAAAAAGAACGGCCCGGGCTTCGTTATCGCGGGGGCTGAAATTCCCGTGGATTTCTTCGCATCGATGGAGTTGTGCTTCGTTCCACCGACTCATGGTTGCGTATGCTGACATTCAACGCGGTATAATTTACAAACCGTGAATTCAGTTCCCCCGAAGTCCGGGTATTAATCTCACACAGGAGACGCTATTCCGCGAGGGAGTCGTTGAGGCTCGATGCAGCGAATACGAGATCGCTCGCGGCAACGGTTCTTAAACTTGGAGAATAATAGCAGGGGAAATTTTTACCACCTTTTTGTCTGAACCGTGGCTCGCATCAATCGCCACCGATGGACTCCGAATATACAAGTTTAACGGAAATCACTTTAAGAATGGATCTCAGGAGGAATATTCATTTTATCGATAAATGATTTTTGATAGAATTTTGGTTCAATGTATGTTGTTATATATTTATTATTTACTAACCATCAAGGATGTTCCCAGTAACGTTCGAAAGAATTTTGAATGAAATTAAAATTAAAATTAACGACGACTAAAAAATATTGCTGGTTTATTTACTCTACTTATTGCACTCAAGTTATTTATCAATATCAAGCCACCCACACGGTTCTTTAACACGAGTTCAAACGGTTACAGATTTATTTAATTGGCTCGTGTCTTCACTGATGGAACAACCAGTTAGAAAGTTCCTCAGGTTCGCGTGATTTATTCGCGAAAAGTTTCGGTTAACTCGAAGCGAATTAACAAGGTACAACGATGGTGATGGAGAATCGGTTCGATTCAACCCTTCGCTCCGAGCATGCTCAATGGACGTTCCCAAATGATGTTACCTAGTTAGTTGCTTTCACGGGTGATATTTATTTGGACGTCTTTTGTATGCACTGGTCGTATTACGTAATACAGCTAATTAAACGTTCAAATATATCAGACAGACTTTCCCTTATATTTGCCATACCGCAATCTGGCATATGGTGAACCGATGACTATTTGCAGAAGGCATTTATTCCGTATTTTGACGTGTCGATTAGTCACTGGAGACCTAAAAGACACATTCATCGATCTTTATCACATTTAGTTTTCTATTGTTTTCGATTTTGTAATAAATTATTCTTAAAGATTCAAAATATTTTTGTCACTTTGAAGTAAGTAATGTTGAAAAAATGTATCCGAGTAGTAGTAAGGCAACGAAATATCATACTTGTTCATAGATATCGATGACGTGCCACAGTGAATCACGCACCGTCGCAACTGCTGTTTCTAACAAGGAACTTGACATTCCTGAGGAAACGAGAATTTATTATCGTTTCAGGAATTCCTTGCCTTTTCCGTAGAAGAAGCGGAGTAACCTCTCACGGAATATAATTAATCGCCCTTTCGTCAATTTAACGAATAATTTATTAGTCGGTTCGATTACAGTAATTTTATATTGGAGTGGATCGAAGCTATCCCCTTTGAAGTAGAATGATCGATGCGATCCAGCGAGAGCACAATTCGTTAGATTTTAAAAAGTTCAGTTTTTTTTTTTTGTATTTATACAAGAGACTTTCCTTATTTTTATACTCCTCGTAGAGAATAATTCGTAACACGAGGATATATTGAACAGCTACATCATATTTCACATTTTATTTTACAACTGGTTTAGTAATTAACTACAGTTTTGAAGTATACCCATAGATTTTCTTCTTTGCATATTTTTTTGCAATCATGACAAAAATTAATCATAAATTATTAGTAAATAAATACAAAGAAATATTCAACAGCTACACTATACCACACATTTTATTTTACAACTACTTTATTAACCAACAACAGTTTATGAATGTCACGTCAATCAAGATTCACTCACACAAAACGACGATTAAATTGCAATAAGTTTGTCATATAAAAACCAGTCGCTAGGACAAAATCATAATTAATATACAATCATAATTAATATACAATCATTAATGCCAATCGATAAACAATCCTCGACATTCCAATCAACTTTGATTCCTGATTAGATGGATGCACAGCTATACTTAATCCAAGGTAATACCGATGCGTCGAGGATGTCTAAAATAGAATAGAAAGATGCGTAGAAAATGTTGCCAAGTGCCTTCACTTTGCTTAGATGAAAGTAAAAAATATTATACGTTAATAATAATAATAATAATAATAATAATAATATAAAAAAACAAATCTACGAGACGCATGTAGATAAAAAAACACAAGAAAGTATCGCGTTTGATTGTTGGAATTGACGTTTGAACGTTCTAAGAAAAAGAGTAGATATTACCACGTACTCTGTAATTACTATCAGCATCGTAGAATTCTACCGTAATTATCGGCCATTATGCATGATCATAGCTTCTTATGTTTAAAAAGAAAATTAGCGCGCAAAGTGAACTGTTAGAACTTTGACAGGGCATTGTGATCATCGCATAATTGAGCGTTGGTAATAAGAGGTTGCTTCCAAGTCGGTAATTGAAACCGTCTAGCTGAGACGCGTCATGCTCGCCAACTATTCATGATATTTAAAATCCAACGATGGCTATCGGTATCGTTGTCTCGATATCTCGGTAATCGGATCCGGGTACAAGAAAAATTTAGACGGGTCGTTAATTCGTGACGGATCGTCTAGTCGACGGTTCATTAATATTAGAAGTTAAACGATGGGAATTATTATTTATGAAGAGAAACAGGGTGAACAGTTAACGATGGCATTCTGTAGTTATGGGATTAAATTATTGCGTTCAGCAAGGATCTTGTTACCGATGAATGTTTCAAGGTACTCGATGAGCACTTGTCAGAGGATTTGATTATTTAAACGATAACGAGATACGCTTGCGGTTGATAAGATAAATGTACGAGAAGTAGTAAATAAGGAGTGATTTAGTATTTACTTTTAATATTTGTCTGTAAGGGTTTTCAATTTTATCAATTTTTTTTATTAGTGAGGAGCTGAAATGTCAGATTGAAATGTAAATGTTAAATTCTGCTTGGATTTTCTTCAATTTTAATTTTCTTTAAATTCCGAGCTTCAAAATATAAAGAACTGAAGACAATACACGAACAGAAGAGCATGAAGAGCAATCACGAGGATAAGTGCGTTTGTTGCATAAATAGCTTCGTCAGAGATGTGTATCTTATCTGGGAGCGAAGCGTGATAATCTTTGCCACAATCCATGTAACACGGTAAGACGTCCACTATCCAATATGTTAATCATAGGAAAGGCTAGTATCGGAAAAACTGGCTACTGTAAATCCTTCTGGCCAAGTGTATTCTATACCTAATTCGATTATGCAATATGTTTCTTGGTTTTATAAACTTCATGAACAATCATAAACATTCGCGTCTAGTTATCATACAAGAAATGTATAATTTCCATTAACTCATCTCAACGAACCCTTTCTATCTACCTAACTTTCCCAACACTTTCCCAACATACCCCGAATACCCAATATACTGCATTTCAAAGACCTGCGGTTTCCACGACCACCACCCACCCTGGCCCACGATAGAAGACCAAATACAACCCAGCCACACCCTGAAACCTTCCTTTTACCCACCGATCCCCCAAACACCCCCCGAAAGGGTTCCCGAACGCGGCGTCGCGTTGTTAAAGAAATTATGACAATTGAGTAAGCATCCTTTAACGGGGACCCGATGACATTTAGCGCAATGTGACATGCTGATCCCCGGGATGGTAGTCTCTCTCCGGGTGATGCACAGTGTGTTGTTGTCCCCGTACGTTTCCCACACATGCACGCCGCGGCGTGCATTGCCGCGCGTTAAACGAGGATCCGTGTAACCCCCCTTAAGGTCCCTCAGCCTCTGTGTCGCTATCGTCGTCTCTATCGTGCCAACTGGTTGTTTCTCTCCCGCTCTGTCCCCGTGTCCCATGTGCGTCCTCTTAGGAACACAGTGGCTATCGTTACTTAGGCAAACGATCGTATTGGTGATGCCTCCAGGGGTATATATACGACGAGCGCTGCGGGGCTTGATAAACACTTGCCCATCAGCGATTACTGCTGCAGCATGTACACGTCACTGGTAAGCGCAATTAAAACTGCAACGAAACGAACGGCAGAAAAATAACGTCGTTTCGCGAGAAAAAGGGACGCGGGGGGCGACGCCCCGTCGTCCGATCGGGATTCAGTGAGCCGTAATCGGTTTTAGGAGATATCGTCGAGTGCCGCGATCGCGTTACCGTCGCGATGCTATTGTGCGTGACCGGGGATACTATGTGAAACGTCGTCCGGTGATGTCGTCTTTGGTATAATTCGTTTTCTGGCTCGGTCGGTTCGCCAGGTTTCGGGGTGAGGTATCGCACACGTGGAGAGGTGAGTAGGGTGATCAGGGAGAAGTGACTCTCCCGAGTAAAGTTGAATTAATTTTTCACTTGCACGAAACTCGATTTGTCTGGAGAGTTGTTTTAAATTGAACGCCGAGTATAGTTCACAAGATGCAGAAAAGAAGTGTCGATCAAATGGAGTCAGTTATGTCTGATCTAGTAACAGTCACGCTACCACTGGCGATGGCTGACTCGAAACGGTATCACTACTGCGGCGAGTTTGCCGTCGTTTTCGACGACGGAATCGCGCTTACTTGTTATTATTAATCGTAAATCAATTGACAAATGGGGATACAAGGGATAAACAGATAAAGTAAAAGGTAAACAATTGTGAATCTAACACTTGGTCGATAAAAGTTGGTAAAGTTCCAAGTCATAGAGTTTGCTGTTCTTTTTTATATCCGTTTGGAATATTACATAGTTCGGTTTCAATAAAATAGTTTAAAGGATGCCGAAGAATATGTATTCTTCCTAATTAGACAAGTGTAAATCAAATTCTCTGTGCAATTTCAGTAGTCGTAACTACCGAAGACAATCATAGAAAGACTATAATAAACGGTTTTTTTACAAAGTATATGTTATGTTACTCTCTGAGACTACTTTATTGCAACCAAATGAAACGAATTATAAAACACAATTAAAGTCCACGTTGAATTAATGAACCTAATGAATAAATAGCGGCAGGGTGTTTCTATTCGTCACTTGTAATACGAATAAATTTCTGCCCGTCACTGGCGACGAGCAATGTTGTAATCGATTTCTCGGACTGATACGTGGTCCGATACCTCGTTTAAATCGCACCCCGCAGACGTGTAATTACCAGGGAATCGGTCTTCCGCGACGTAATTTATGGCCGTTTAAGCACAATAACGTGAACAACGAACGGGGGAAGCACTCGCGCACGCTCGTGGAAACGTTGGATATCTGTTTATTTACAGCGACGTCTTTACGCGGAAATTGCGCGCGGTGTTTGTTCTGCTGCCGCGTAGATATAATCGGACGTCGCGATTAGAACTTCGCTAAACTTTGAAGCTCGTTTAAATTCAACCTATTACTGTCGATTAGATACACGCAAACAATTGATCGTTCGACTCACTGAATTGATTGTCCGAAATGGTGTTTGGAAACTTTATTTTGGATCTTAATAGTCCTAATTGATACAGAACTGTGGGAATTTTATTTTAGTATTATTTGTTATACACTTTCAATCTATAGAATCTAAACACCCCCAAAAAATGTTGATCAGACCCCTCTTCATCTCCTCTGCGTCCCCCAGGTAGCCGTGATCGCGCTGGCAAGCTGCGTGGTAGCTGCCCCCGCTCCCGCAGACGATGTGATACCTATCGTCAGCCAAAGCCAGGAGGGTCCAAACCCGGATGGCTCGTACAAGTGGAACTACGAGGCCGGAAACGGGATCAAAGCCCAGGAGGAAGGTCAAGTTGAGAACGCAGGCTCGGAGAACGAGGCGATGAACGCCCAGGGTAGCTTCAGTTACCCGAGCGACGACGGTCAACAAATCTCGCTGACGTACGTGGCGAACGCCGACGGATTCCAGCCGCAGGGCGCTCACCTGCCCACCACGCCTGAGATCCCTCCCCTCATCCAGAAGGCGTTGGAATGGATAGCGGCGCATCCGTCCAAGGAGGACCAGAATCAGGTGTAAACAATAGGACGTCCGTCGTCAGTGATCTCACCAGAGCGTCCCTCTTTAACTCCTGTCCACGAGATACAATGAGTCGCTCGCCGTCGTCGCCTCTCCAGTTCTAACGAAACGCGTATCACTCTGGTTCAATCTGTTGTAAATATTTATTGTATACTTATATATGTACACATATATATATGTATCGTATCGTGTTGTACCGTATTATATAATGTATTGTGTATTATGTATCGTCGCGCGTGCAAACGCGAGCATGTACCACGAGCAACGACGTTGTAAATAATCGTTGTTGTGTGTATGTGTCACGGTGCATACGGATTAAACGTTGCAATTCAAGAGAGAGATCGAGTTCATTTTTACCTCCCTGATCATTTAGAATAGACACGCGTGGTTGGCGTATGAGCGATGAAACGGGGTGCAGCTTTCTCTAATCCGAGAACGAGCAGGTTGAGGCCATGCGACGTCGCGGGAAGAGATGACTGGTGAGGATCGATTGCGGTGGTAAGGGCGTAGTGGGGATCCAGTTCGTGCGACAGATTCGGTTGCTGTATACCTGGGGGACTCCGTGATCCGTGGACACGTATCTGTACTTCGGAGGCGAACTGTGTTTACCCCTTCGTTAGCTATCTGGGTTTTTTCGAGGCAAGTCAAATTTGGCAGTGGAATTGGAATGTTAACAGCCGTTAATGCATTTCCAGCTGGTTGGGAAGGTTTCAGGAAGGGTATTTGTAAATATGGTGGTTAGTAACATTGAATATATTTACAATCATCAAGAGATAATAGAAACAGATACAGACTAATTTATGAAGGAATGAATGTCTCGAAAGAAAAATAATTTAATGATTAAACTTTCCATTGGAAAACTATTTATACTAAGTACCTCGAGTTTTGAAAATGCTGTCAGCTGGTTTTACCTCGTGTCACGTTTTAGTAATTCTCTTGCTTGTACTTTCTTTTCGTCAGTGGCATCTACAGACCAATCTCCCTGTATAAACACTTCAACTCCCTTTCCATTAGGCAAACTGTTTCGTGATCAAAAATCAACAAGTGACAGACTCTTTCGCATATCTGGCCACTTCTGCGGAAGTACTTTTACTTCTGACAACTCTGTTTAATACCATTGACTTTAAATTCATTTCGTAAATCTACCAGGTATATACCTCTCACTTATTATTAAGTTTTAAACGAACTTGTCCATGGATCAATTGTAACTTTACTCGTGACTATAAATCCAGCTGCTATTTATACCTAGGTCTCGAATTCATTCAGTTTTGGATGAATTGCGTGCCGAATCAAATATCGATGCAATTCGAGTTAAATCTAGTTTACAGCGAATGTTTGGAAAGGCTAAGTTAAGCCATCTTGTACAGATACCTTGTCTGTTACAGATGCAGCGACCAAACAGAATTGCACTACTAATGCGCAACGAACTTTAGATTACCTCGTCAGAACTAACAATTTGTTATCATTGTTCAGGATTCCTCTTTCATTATACAAATTGACAAACTTCTTTGGCGTATGCGGACTGTGGGTACTTTTGCAAATGTATCTGCATTCTACATTATAAACACATTATATTATTATTATTATTTCATGTATATTGCAGTTGCACAGTCTGCATATTTATCTTGCATAAATAAATACATACAGTGAGGCATAAGTTTTAATCTGAGAAGTGCAAATGAATACATCGACGTCCCGAAGTAGTGTAATTTCGCGAAGCAACATGATCTGTTCACGGTTCTGTGAAGTTCTTGCTGATTTACGATAGAAAGTTTCCAGCTCGAGGCAGTGCAGTGTTTTAAGCACGTGCTCGCTTGGAGTGCTACCGTGCCATTGTTAATCAATCACGAACTGTGGTCACGCAGGTATCTCCCCCGTGTAATGTATTCGAAAACGAGTGCCACGTGGACAGCGTGAACTTGTTTAACTTCAACCTGTTCTTGCCGAAAACGACGGAACGTCTCCCGTATGAATCAATTAAGAATTTTAACGTGTTTCTTGGGAACCATAAGAGATACCGGAAACGGACCTTTCGATAGGTCATGTTTGAAACAGCATTTCAGTTGTTTATTTCCAGAAGCGTTATTCGAAAGTAACCGAAACATCGATTTGCTCCATATAGCAAATAGTTCATACAACAAAAGCTTTTTATTCCACTTACTATTAACTATTCACATTAGGTTCGTTTTTGCCGATCAGTCGCGTTAGATCATAGTCAAGCAGTCATTCCGTCGCGTGACTTTCTCAAGGGGAGGTCCCCTGTCATTTTAACACGCTGGTACTCTTCCTGCGGGCATCTTGGAACCGAAACCGATTCAATCTCGAAGAACTTTCGTTGAACTTTCACAAGTGTCGCTGTCACACGTTGCTATTTCAGTACTCGTAATGTTCGCTATTTACAATGGGATTACATAACGTTTGGTCTTCCACGTCCTGTCGCGAGTGCAAGTCATCTATCTTCCGAGTCTTAACCGAAAAATTTACAGTGAAACTCCAATCGTAAATCATGCGTTTCCGATGAAGAAAAATTAGCGAGATGTTTATTTTCTTTTTCTATTTGGTAGCCATAGGTGCTTGCTGTCGCCTGTATTACAGGGAAGATACGTATTATTGCTCTCATTCATTCTTTCATTGGTCCGAGACCCACGCAGAAACGTAAATATGTCACCTTCGATCCATACCATAAACTACAACTTTCTCCTATCATCCTCCTTCCTTGCTCCCTAACTGTTCCATTCAGTTTTATTTCGTATTGCCTTTTCATTCTCCTCCATTTCATCTATGACTCTACTAGTCTGTCTTCGTTACATCTTTACTGTCTGGTTCGAATGTAGCATCGAATTTGTTTGTTTTTAACAAAATTTATTCCACTCTGCGACGCCCATAATTAGATTCGAGTGTCGGGATTATATTGACAGCATTTCAAGAAAGTGTTACAACCGGTATAACAGTTATGAAACACTTATTATGAACACGAGATGTACAAAGAACATAAAAATGTTCGAATATTACATTAAGGTATCGGGTGGCATAAATTTGTTAGTATTACAGCAAACATTACATAAGGAATTTATTAACCCAATGCCACAGTCTTAACCACAGGCACTGTGCAAGAGTTGCATGTATTACAAATTAATATCTTTGGTGTAACGAATGTAAAAATGTTATGGTAATCGTATGGATTGGTAAATTACTCATTCTTGTAATTTATTTTACTCTAATGTTTGCTGTATGGGTAGAAGCTGTTTAACTACAGGTGAATATCTTTTTAGAAATTCCGTGGGATACAATAAAGCCAAAATTGAGAATTATACTCTTACGTCTCTATTACACCAAAGAAACCGGAAAATTCTTCTCCAATTCACGACGCACTACGGTAATGTCATTTCCGCGTGGTAATACGCGGATCTGTCTATTTGCATTGCCAGCGTAAACAATTTAACAAAGTAACCCGTAAATACGCATAACAATGCACGCGTGCGAGAGCTGTTTGCATTGGCGGATAGTTTTCCGCGTCTACCAAGGAGAGTGCAGTCCAAACGAACGAGGACGTCGCCGTCGACAGTGACAACGCATCTGCTGCTACGAGCAACTTTCCTCCTCCGACACCTTGCGCAATAGTTCTCCTTCTTCTTTCCTTCAACGATAACCTTCGACCTCGTCTTCCGCACTATCGCGTCACACCTGTCGCACCCTATTTTCGCTATAAATAGGTTGCACACCAAATTCATGTTATTTCGGTGGAAATCACTTTTCACCGGTTTTGCATGTAATGCTTTATTTAACGCATCATTTCGTATATTTGGAATACTCTAACCTTTCTCAGCATACCAACCTAGTTTTATACCTAGTATTATAGGGAAGTATACGTACGGTGATGAGTTTACAGAGGAATGCTTTTAATCGAAAAGCTCTTTAATATAATCAAACGTTGCCAATCAGTGTGTATCGATTTATTACTCTTCATACATATCCACGTTTCAGTTTTCTCCCTGGTTACCTATCGACAAAAACGTTCAGCGACATTCACACGTGTCTCGTTATCTAACAGACGGAAGAAAATAAACCAAATATCGTCAACAGGTTACAACGACGCCACTGTCTCCGAATATTTACTTCTCACTTTATTTTTCAGACGTAGACGATACAGTATCCGCGTTACAGCGTGGAAACACACTGGAAAGCCATCCACGCGGATGAACGGCTCCGAAACGCTCTTGGAACATGAAGAGAATCCTGAAGAATGATCCACACCGATCGAGGAAGGCAACGAATTCCGCCCAGGTTCGTTCGCGAAACGTTGTTTTGACGAAACGGGATGCCGTGGAAAATTACAATCTATTCTTCTCCTCCTTGTAGGGATGAGCTGCTATCCAGTCGAGGGCTCGCTGGATGAGAACTGGCACCGGTTGCGGGGGCGGTGGCGTCGGCAGATGAGCGCCCTGGAAAGTGGCGCCATTTTCGTTGGCCACCCAACCAAGGTTCAATTTGGTCCCGTCTGGTGCGGTCCACGAGGCAGAGCCACGCACCTCTTCAGCCTCTGCGTCCTTCTGGCCCGCGTTCTTCAAAAATCCCTCCTCCTGGAAGCTGATGCCGTTTCCGCTTTCCCATTTCGTCGAGAAACTGCCGTCTGGGCTGATGTCTTGGCTCTGACTGACGATGGGTATCTCCCTGTCCGCGGCCAACACCACAACCATCAGGTTCAAGAGGAAAACCGTGCGGGCGTACATGACGTGGGCTGAAGGGACTTCCTGGAAAGAAGTTAACTTAAAAAGAAACGTAAAATAAAATTGATTAAGCTAGAAAAGAGCCTAGTCTTCCCCGTCGCTGGGGGTAATCGTGACCTGAATGCACTCGAATCGAAGACTGCGGTGCAAGAACCGGTCTCGAAAACAAATTTTGTCGATTCTATTAATGTCAGGAATGGCAACGACCAGTTTCTGCATCACAGTCTTCAACTGTGCAGGCCTGAATGAAAAGTAACGATCGATTCGGTTTTCATTCGAGTGAAAGGTCACGATAAATCGAAGAAATCCTCGTATGTCAACGTCCCAGGTCGATCGAGTTCGTTAGAGGATCCAGGATTTGTTAGACGCACCGCTACCGAACAGTTTTGTACCTCGTGATTTTCCAGTTATCGCGTGTGAAATCGTACTGACGGCCGCTAGTCTATCCCGTCCACCTTTTATAGTTTGAGGTAGTCTTCGCTATCATCGACATTTTGCGTCAAATGTCACTCGATGATACCGGTTCAGCCTTCGCACGGTCGGCAACACGTATCGTAGGAAACCTTTCCGGCTGGCTTATGGGACGAGCAACCTGTAATCAATCCGCGCCTTCAACCTCAATTAACTGGTATTGTAAATATGTGCCTGCTATAAATATACAAATTACACATCAGACATCAATTTTAACACTTTACTTCTGAGACGGTTCATTTGAGACGTTAACAGCGCGATCGTTTCACGTTGATGTTGCAGGGACGAACATAATTCTCTTTGTTACGAGATTTCGTGTTCGTAGACTGTCAATCTACGATGGCACGATGGTGATTAGTTGGCTTAAGTATATTAGGTTGCGCGGTATTTGTGGGTAATTGCGATTTAATAAGAATAAGGATTATTTTGAAGTAGCTAGGAAGTTCTTTCGTCTTTGTTAAGTTTATTGTTAAACTTATATACCGTAAATGAGTGGTTGTTAGCTACGATAGATAGACGGTAGTATTGTTTTCAGAAAAACTTGAATTTGGATATTTGAATAGTATGCGTTGAATTCGGTACGACTTGGCTAACCGTGTCTGTCTATTACTGGCTGCTTCTACTTGTGGCCGTTCTCGTCGATGATAACGATGGTACAGTGCTCACTGGTTCGATTGATACAAGTTTATTTAAAAAGTAGCGAGATTGGAGAAAAACCGACGATGTAATACCATCATTAATTTCTTCAGAAATTAATTAGTATTAGTGTTTATAAAGAAAAAATTCATACTGATTTTAACCTATAACAGGTATCAAGTTTGAAACGACGTATGGTCAGAAAATTTAATTGTAAATATTTCTTCATATAATTATTTGTTAGAATATTCAAGTTAACTTAAAACTTGCTTCAATATTGGATAGCATTTACTATCGTCAGCACAAGTAGAAGCGCCGAGTAATGGACAGACACGTTACTCAAAAATACATTGAAACAAACCCTACTACCAATTCACTATTATGTTCAAATTCGATACTGTTAAGGCATTTTAGAAAAATAGATTTTATTTGATCGACCCAAAAATTTAATAAACAATTGGCAAAAAAAATATTTTAAGACAGTATCTGCTACTCCAGTCTTATCGATAAGTCCACTGACGACTTCCACTAATAAATAATTTGGTATAATAATAATAATAATATACAGACAATAATGACGACGATTAAACGTTTGTTAGTTTTTCATAACGTACCCCGATAAACAAGGTAGCAACGATGCGCGTGAAAGCAATTAATCTCATGATCCGAGGTGACCTTTCGAGCGGTAAAGGCTCTGAGGCTGAAAAATGATCTGTCAGGGGAAACGCGGTTGCGATGTGCGGAATCGGTGGCTTTTGAATACTTTGTACAGCTATTATGCCGTTCAGTGCCACTATAGTTTTTTTCATTGCGACAAGTACCATCAATCACATTTTTCATTTAAATGCCCGACATGGTTTAGCGACTCTTCTAGAATGAAAAAAGAAACGGAAAAAACGTATGCTCCCTCAGGTGTTCATCTCTTTTGGGTCAATGTCGAACCGTGGTTCGTCGTGGTTACTAACAATTTTGGAATTGTCTCGGGACCTTTTCAATACCGTGTATGAGCTCGTCTGCTGTCTTCGGCTCTAAGTAAAGTTGCGAAACCTTTGGCAAATGGATGAGTATACGAGGAGGAATTTACAACGAGGCGAAATTGGGCATATTGTTCTGAAGTTGTCATTGAAGATGGAACTGTATTGCTTTTGTATTATTTGTTTTTCTCAATAAGAATCGTCAGTCGAATAAATATTGCTGTTTGGAAAATTTCTTGAACTCCAAGTTTGATTTAAAATAATATAAGAATACTCTGTATGTTGAACTTTCATATCGTTACCAAGCAGAAGGAAAAGGAGAACTCACTGAAGAGGTCGTCAGGCGCCCCCAGCGTCGTCGCGAAAGGAACGAAAGATAATTCTTCGGCAAAACGCTTTTATTTATATACAAAAATCACAAGTTAAAGTATACGTATAATATATACTATCGACGCTCGATACGCGTCCTCGCAGCCGCGATGGCGTCGCCATTTTTCCGCGTTTTACGGTGTGAAAGCAGCGTGCGCGCATCGGCACGATCCTGTCGTAAGCTGCTGAACAGTGCGCATTTTACTTTCTTCTATACAGGTAAAGATAAAGAATCTCGAAGTATATAGTTATTATATACTGGCTTGGCTCGCGCCATATGTTTTTTTTTTGTTTACTGTTATGTATAATCCTAGATTAATATACCACACTATATTTATTTTTATGGTTTGCATCGGAGGCTCGGGGTCGGTTCTGTCCATGGCTGGCTTGGCTCGAAATCAGGTCACGTTTGAGGTATAGTTGGGCTGATTAACCTGCGAAACGAGAATTGTATTGTTAATTGACTGCCACCACTTTCGCATTAATTATAACCGACACTCTAACTTACGTTAACGCGCAACATTTAGT
Source organism: Hylaeus anthracinus (assembly GCF_026225885.1). Taxonomy (NCBI): domain Eukaryota; kingdom Metazoa; phylum Arthropoda; class Insecta; order Hymenoptera; family Colletidae; genus Hylaeus; species Hylaeus anthracinus. The sequence continues at coordinate 11,998,271 of NW_026534337.1, forward strand.
TTAAAGAAATTACTATACTATGACACGATAGTTTGTTCTTTCCAATGCACTTATGTTCGATGGAAATTACTTTCTTTGCCAAGCATGATCATATATACTGAACGATAAAATGATATATTATTTAAAGATAGATATTTAACAAAAAAAAAAAAAAAAAAAAAAAAAAAAAAATATGAAGAACTGAAACACTTTTCCTCTTAATCCTTATCTATCGCGCAAAATTTGTTTATTTTGGAGGGTGACGCTTCCCAAGAAGTTTGGAAACCACTGCCCCAAACTGCACGTGGTTTCCGAATAGCTTCCTATCGCCGAGGTAGATCTTGTTCGCGACCCGGGAGACAATTAAACGAACAAGCGTTGAAGTTATAGTGTCATTGGGCGTGGAGGGTGGAACAAACCTCGGGCAGGTGGTCGTGGTTGACCGCCATCGTCCTCTTCGGGGTGAGCCGCGTTCCACTCGAGCGCCCTTTGGATCTCTGGTGGTATCGGTGGTGCCGTGGGGATGTGAGATCCTTGCACTTGGAAGCCATTCTCGTCAGCTATGTACGTGATGCTGACTTGTTGACCGTCCGGCGCCGTGTAAGAGTCCGAACCCTGCGAGACCACTGGTGTTTCGTTGTCTACTTGCTTAGGCTGGCCAGATTCTTGGTGGCTGATACCATTGCTCGTTTCGAAGCTAAACAACCGCAGAAGCGACTGAGTCGAGTAAAAGTAAACGTATTTGGGTAATAAATGATAAAGAGATGAAAGTGTGATCAATTCTTCCTAACTATTCTAAATACACCGAATATTCAATAAAGAGTTTGAAACGATTTTTAATGTCAGTCCTAAATAAAAATCGAGCTTCAATCGAACAAATTACAGCGACTGCAGCGTGCAAGAGTGGGAATTAATCGGAATGATCGATTCGACGAGGAGGAATGGCGGCGTAATTAAAAGAGAAACATTGAGCACGGTAGCAATCAATAGCGAATCGGTAACAACGCGCTTATGCAGAACGGAGATTGCAGTGGGCGACAGTTGTGAACCACGTGAATAAGCCGACGTCATCGAGCACGAATACCTGTTATCCTCCGTCCATTGTTTTCACCTTGTGTAATTACTTTGCTTACCGCGCCGCGACGAATAAAGCTATCTCGTTGCAACTTGTCGCGCAATAAAACGTCCGGCGGACCTTTTAACTTTGGACTTGACTTTCTCTGCGTTATTTATCAGATCGACCTCGATCTCGAAAAAGTAAAACGAGAATTGGGGAAACATTATGATTCGAGCCCTTTGTGGAATACTTGTGTTAATAAAGTATTAATAAAAGTATCGGAGACAAAGTATCCGTCACAATACTTTTAGAATTTAAATTAAACGAAGTTAGAATAAGAAGAATTAGAATATTTACATTTCCAGGATGTTAAATTGAATCGCAAAATTGAGAAGCTAGTGAAAAATGTACACACTAATTCTCTACGTTGCCTTCTAAACTAATCGAATCAACCGGTATTCTGAAAATAAATGACTTTTACAGATAAAGAACCGATGGAACACATTTTTCTGTTTCGAGTGTTGACCCACTTTCGCAGAACAATAAATTAAAACCGTATTGTACGATATTTCTTCGTCTGTCACGCGATAATTATCTTCGTGCTGCTCGTTCCCCGCTATAATCTGTTTCCGTCTACCTGGGATGATAGGAGTCGTCAGATTCTACGGAGAACGTTTCTCGGGATGACGGTTCTACTTACTTATTGACGTAATTGCCGTCGAAGTTGACTTCGAGCTGCTGAGATGTGATCACGGCATCTTTGTCAGCCCCACCACTGGGCCGTTGAGGTGCTCCTAACGTCCCCGTCGTACAGAGTACGACCGCCACAAACACCTGCAACAATTTTTCCTGTTTATATAAATTAAGTAAGAAATTTTCTTTAAAGCTAATTATTTCTTGTGATCGATAGAACATAATTTCATAAGGTCATATAATTCTATAAAACATTCATATCCACCTAAACAAGTAATAAAAATATTTGAAACAATGCGATCGAAACAAGTAAAATTTCATTCGATTCATTTAATGTTCCGCCTGTACGAATTTCTCTCAAGAACAATAATATTAAGATACATTTAAAACAATATTATTCCATGATATTAAATTAATTCCTGCACATATAACCAGGTTTATATTTTGCCATACAATGGCCACCTGTGCTGATTGGCCCAATTATTAATTCTCATCGAATTGTATTTATCAATTTTTCCACCACTCGGTTCCACCGATTTGCTACAAAATTTGTTGCGTTAACCCCGCGAAGGCAGCGCGTTTTGAATGTATAATTATCTTAACGACAGGCCGGTGTTTAACGAAAGGTCGAGTTGCGACGGCACGGCAAGGCCTTCTAAACCCATAGAGAAGCTCGGTAGGGTCGAGGCTGATTTCCCGCGGCAGGCGTCGAACAGCGGTCGCGTTAATTAAGCTTAATTGGTACGCGGGATTTTAAAGTTTGCTCCTTCTAGCCTCGTGACACGGGAAGAGAGGTAGCGCCTGGGAAATTCGTGGTACAATGGATACAGCCGATCCCTAGGTTTGCAAAACCTTTCGTTCAAATATTCATAGAATTCGTGAAAGTAACGTCCCGCGGTGGCGTGGCTTTGTGTGGAACGGCTGCAAAGGGCAACGGCGAGGATGATAATGCCTAGAGGCTGCACGACGCGGTTACATCAGTCGCAAATGACATTATGAAATACGGCGTAATGGCGGTACGAAAGTGGTACAGTGTAATGCGCCCGTTTTTCTCGGCGCGTCCGTGAAACGTGTAATTTCATTCAAGAACCCCCATCAGCCGTGAATCTCTACTCCGGCCAGAGATTCGCGCCCTAAATGTCATCCTGATCGGATCGCTTCTCATCGTTGCCGTGTCCTCTACACGCGTCGCTGGCGAAAATGTCTCTGAAGCTTGGTGAAACGTTGTTTCGAGTAACGAGAAAATGTAACAATCTGTTTTTCTATTAATCACGCGCCCGGGTGTAAAAATAGAGTAGCTTAGTTTGATTAAAATGACATTTGAAATACAATTTCTGAAAATTTCCATTTCGATTGTTCTATATACACAGTACAAATCACGAATAACTCGAAAATCATTTTTGTCTATGAATCTAATTTTCTCAATTTTTCCGAATTTTCCCAAGATGATTCCACCTACTACACGAATCGCAGACTTAATAATCATGTACGAGTCAAAGCTACTCGAAAATCATTCCGTTTGTCCCCACGGGTCAGGAGTCACCCCTTTGACACGTGAATAGGATTGGGAACAACGGTCCATAATCCCCTGGCAACCCGTTTCTAATTACAGATCGCGCACGACGGCGTCAATGGAACCTTATCCGGGACAGGATTTCATTCTCGTAGCACCGTAATCGATATTTCCCTTCTCCTTGACCGTATGACCGAGCTGGAACAAGCGATCGCTTCCTACGTGTCGTGTAAACGCTCAGACAATGAGAGACTCATTGTCAGAAGGCCGAGCAACACGATGGAAGAGGACAAGAAAGAAACCCAGGAGGTCTCCTGAAGACTAGACGCTGGCAACGATCTTTCCTTCTAAATCAACAGGACTTGATGAGTCTTCTAAAGAAATCTTGAAAACAAAAAGCCAATTTCATTAATCCCTGCCAAAATGAAATAAATTCAACCTTTTTAATACCAATCGATCGATACGTGAAAGAAAATGCTTGGAACGAGTTTACCTTATCCACGGTTGGGAGGGCGCGCAGATTCGTTTCACGCTTCGCGCGGCGCAATCCTAATCACCGATGAGGGATCTCGACACGTACGAATCGATATCTGAACTGTTAATCGATCCCGGGGCTCCGTCGTTACGCGGTCTGGTCGAGAAAACGACAAACGGCGAATTTCACAAGTATTGCGCGGAACGAATATGGAATCTCTATCTTGGTAATGACGCCTCGTCCACCTGTCCTTTATAACGCGTAATAAGTCGAATTATGAAAGAACTTCTTCATTCATAATGTCAAACGATCACGGATAATGCTGACTTTAGTTATGCGCGGCTCGTTTCGGTTGATTTCGTTATTTCAACTTTCATCGACCACGTTCCAAATGACCATATGGGATTTCCGTTATAAATTGAAAATTATTCTCATTTTTTATTCATCGACTTTCTTCTGCATCTTCCTCTTTAGCAAGAACTTATCATTATTCGCATAAAAATATCTATTAATATCGAGAACGATTAATCCTGGAGTTATCGAACTATTTTTTGAGAAAATTACGAAAAATCCACCAGACGTGTTGGTCCAGCGATCTCTTGGACTAAAGCCTGATCTAGAACTCGTAAAATCGACTTTAACGCTTCATTGAGGCATTACAAATGTCTCCATCAGCAATGAGGTATTAGTAATAAACGATCATCTTGTTCCATTAGTTCCACTTAGATGACATAAGCGAACAAACGACGCACACACGACAGGAATCCAAGATGACAGATGCGTGTGCGGGAAAAAGTATTTGGGATCCTCATCGATGTCACGCGTTATTCTCTTGCGACTGTTCCACCTCGAAGAAAGAAGGTGTCGACACGAGATACATAGTGACGCAATCGCGCATGGTTCGTCGTTATTGTCATGATAATTCTATTCTTAATTTTATGTATGTCCCATATTCGCTTGTTCGAATTCCGATAATTTTTATTGTACGCAACGACATTGCTTCCGAACATCTTCGAACGCCAAGGATTGAAAATGTTATGAATTAGAAATAGAGCACTTGGTTTGACTGATAATAAAAAATTTCCGTTGATTCGAGCATTAACCAACATCATTTAGAATAAAATTTAAAAATGTAGATAATGCATATAACTTCGTCATGCTACTTGTTTTGCAATCCACCCTTAAAAGGAACGAAAGCTATACCTGACCTTCTCTCATTCACTCATACTTTCCTTCCAACGTTCAATTATAAATTCATATATATTATTGAGTCACGCAGTTAATTATCGAGGCAAATGAGCGAATAAAAGGTTCGTAGATCGTCCCGAATAAGGAGGCAACGCGGTACAACGAAAGAAGCTGCGACTCGAAGCAAAGTACGAAACGTGAATGTCATAACGAGTATCCAGCCGACGAATGACATAATGATAATAACGAAATTCTACGCGCGGGTAATCGGTCGTAGAATTATCCTGACGCAAGTCCTCCGCAATTTAAAAGCTACACGCTTATGGCGAAAGGATTGCAATGCCGTCTGTCAATGTTATGGTTGCGTGCTTTCGCGCCGATACGAGAATTCTCCAATCGTGTAATTAAATGTTCTGTTAGCTGTGAATTAACTTGGTACTTAGGTGTGTTTGAATTATAAAGGAATTCAAACAATTTTGTCGATTGAGGTATAAATAAGAAAATATATTAAGTCCCTTTGAATTGATACAAGCTACAATGATTGGAATCAGAGTTCAAAAGAAAATGAGATATAGATTTGATGTGTCGCTCTTATATATAACTAGGTATTGAATACTGAATTTTTTATAGCATTTTTATTTTTCTTAATTTTGAACTTTTTCGTACACCCCCACCTTTTACATTCAAAATACATATTTGTTCCGAAACGTCGATAGATCGAGAATAAATAAATGTTGAGACCTGTTGGATGCAACGAATGTATATTTATGTTCCCATAAATATCAGACGGAATATTCGTGTCTCTGAATAACATTAAAGGCAACATTCGTACAAATAATAAAAACTGGTTCCCTCGTTAAACTCGCGTTTATCTCTCGCATTTTATTCCGACAAATACGACGTCACATTGCGAATAAACGTTATCGCGTGCACGCGGTGCGATGACGCGAAATGAGAAAAAATGAAATACGATATCGAACGATTACGAGGAAATACTTTTCTCGCGATCGTTTACTGAACTATCGTCGTATCGGTTAACCTTATCGAGAAGTGTTTTTATTCGTCTTCCGGTTGGCCGCTACATGTCTCGCGGTTCATTCGTTAACCCTCGCTTGTTATCGAAGTCAAAAATATTATTTCAAGTAAGATTGAACTGCATCACGAGGATTAGCTACTGTTGCTGGAATTTTAGGTACTTTATCTGGTCCAAAGAAATTCTAACATTTTTAATTCGATGTTCTCTTGCACACTGATTGAAAATTTTTAGACCACTTGAACTAAAAAAACCGAACACTCAGCACTAAACAACCAAAGAAAACAAAAGTATAAACAGATCATCTTTCTATTCACCAACCCACTAAACATTTCCCTCGATATCCAATAAATTGCAAAATTCGATAAGAAAATAGAAACCATACTCGGACCAGACATAGTTTCCTCGTCATCCAACTGAAACCACCGTCCATAGACCAACCGCAAGGTACTCCTTTACAAATCCACCCATGTCTCTCAAAAAATGCTCACAAACAAAAATAAACCTTCTGTTATCAGTACTCCCGGTCACCGTGGATTCGTCGATCCCCCATAGCTGTCCACCCTGCAACCCGATTGCTGAAAATGCTCAGGGGCATCGTGAACCGCGAATTCGTCCCCCATGGTCGGCGTAAATCAAATGGCCCCTAAGACACCTAACACGGACGATAATTCACAGCCGCGTCGGCGACGTCCGAGCGCCGTGTCTTGACACGATGAAAACCGAGTCTAGCGGGCTACTGTCAGCCTGCGTGTTCTTACGGACTGAGTACCTACCTTGATAGTGAACATAATCTCTCTGTCACACGGACACCGGCGATGAAGCGGTTAGGATGCAGATGGGTTGGTACTTGTGCTTCTTCGTCAGATGCTTCGGCTCTTTATATACACGACCGTAGCAACGTGGTACAGTGAAAGGGGTCATCCCTGCCCTCTTCACAATGCACTTCTTCTGACCAGTGCATCTTCGGAAAAATGCGCTCGGATGAGTCGAGCGTGGCGGATTTTTCATCGCGACACGGGAAACGAGGACGACGTTTTGGCCCACCACCTTTGTTCATTTTCGGCGCCTGAATCAATTAGCATACGCTACGGTTTTAGTTCATGCATTGAGTTATCTACGAGATCTGTGTTAATAAAATGGGGATGACTTGAAATTTTAAAGAAAATTTTATAAAGAAATTTTAACAAATTGTTGTAGGTCTCGAAGATGACTAAATACATAACATTGAAACGTTGTCTTTTTACTTGTAATTTCTACAGTTTTCGTAAATAATTTCCGAATAAATATTCTCGATCAACGAAAGAGAAGAAGAATCAAAGTTACGAGGGCCAAATTGGATAATAAATTTTCTGTCTGGAGGAGCATGAGTGATTCCAATCATTAATATAAATTAATGATTAATAGCATTGCAATAGTGAAAATGCATTTTATAAGAAATATGACGGATTTCTCTTATATCGTGACTGTCACTCAAATGCATTTTTTATAGCTACCCGAGACTAACGACATTATGAAATTTCGTTACCTAATATTTAATAGTCTTAGTCAGCAATTTAACTGGACTACTTTATTCCAAGATATTCCACGGGTACTGTTTGCAATTTGTTAGTAGACAACTTACAAGTAAAACACGGTCAGGTTCTATAACATCATTTTTATCATGATGCAGAAACATTTTATTTTTTAATATATTTAAAAATTAATAATTAAGAAATTAAAAGGTCGTACAGTAAAATCAAAATCAATTTTCTTTTAAATACTAGTATTAGGCAATAAATATTCCAGCATGTAAATGAAATAAAGTCTAGAATTAGCCAGAATTTAATTCCCATAAATAAATAATTGACTACATACAGGAAGTAAGGGAAGCTTACATGGCATTTTAATTCGTCTGCGATAGTCTCAAGTATGAATGAGAGGAATGGCAGCGAAACGGAGACAGAACGCGCAAAGGCGAAGCGAGAAGATAATTGATGCTTCGCGCAAGGTTCTACCGGATATTTGCTCAGAATTTTTACAAAATCGAACAAAACATACTGCGATTGAATGCTGTGCTGCGTAAAGGGTTGCAGTGTCTAGGTCACGTACGACTGTGTGGAGTTGTTCGATTGTAGTGGTTTCCTTGAATCGCTGGTTCGCGCGAGCCTGAGTACGCGAGATATACGGGTGTCGTTTGTTAACGTTGCATTCACCTGACGTAGGTAACGTCTATTAGATATTTTGATTTCTCAGAAACTTCTACAGCAACAACTGTGTTCACGAAAAAGTAATACTTGTATTTCTAAATTTTTTAAAAATTTTATTTTCGTTAAAATGTTTACAGAATCTCAGGATGGCACTAAACTAAATAAATAAATGGCAAATAAATAATATCTCGTTTAACCCGACGAAGTTGTCATCCTTTACTTTGTATCCACAGTATCTTCTCTTAGAATATTTCTTGAACTCAATTATAAAATATTTTCACCAACCATACGCTGACATTTACCGGCTATCGCTCTTACTGCTTATCTAATAGTAGCTAGAAACTAGAAGTCCTCCCTGGCGCACAAAGCGCACGGTTAAACGTCACTCGGATAGGACCTGACACGAATTTAACTAAATTAACAGCGACTTGCCGCGATATTGGATTATCAGCGTTCCAATGGATCAATCTTCTATTTAACCCTGACATTTGCCGCGTGAATTCCAATCGACGATAATGCATAAAACTCCGCGCGAATGCAATTTTCAGGAATCCGCGAACAATCTTCGTGCCTCGTTCGCCAATTTGTGTAACCGCCAAAGTGAACCACGAAAGTGAACCTTGCGGAATTCTTGCTCGAATCGAATGGTAATTGCTCCCAGGGAACGTATGAATATTAAAGAAAGTGTCTACGTGTGCGAGGAAAATATCAGATTGCTGATTAGTCATTTTCTCTAAGAATTTTTCGCTTGTTTTCATATTTTTATTCAATTTATTTATATTTTATACAATTCTTGCGAGAGTATCTCTAATACTACTTGTATACAAAATTCATTTTTCACCGTACGAATAAAATGTATCCGAGACGTTCTCATTATAATTTATCAATTCAGTTAGAAACTAAATCGACACTGTAATTCGCCACGGAACTCCGAACTACTTATGCAGAAATTTGTCGCAAAAACTCGATCGTGGATCAAAGTTCCCGCGTTATCGATGCGTTCGAATTTTTACGTGCTCCCGTGCATCGATATTTTCATTTCTTTTTTTTTTTTCGTGTAGCTCGCAGCCTTGAATAATATAAGTAATCTCTACGATGCTTCTTCAGTTTCACGTTACGTGATCCATCTGCGCATGAATCATCGTCGCAGGTAAGAAAACGACAAGTCGTAAGACGAATCCCGTGCAAAAACTATGTAACAGATTTTTACGTTCGCTTCTCTATCGGCAACGCGAATCCCATTTGCATATCGCCACGAGCCGCGCGACAAACATAAACTTACATTGTTCGTCGTTAATGAAAATTAATAGTTCCACCATCGACGTATGACTTAATTATTCAAATGTCCGTGAACGCGCGCGTAACGAATGGAACGTTACTTCCAGAATATATTCCCGATGAATATTTTATACCACTGGACAAATTTTCGTACTGCGTTACCTCTGTTTGTCAAACAAAATTCTTAATACGGAATTAGTAGCGGTATTAATATCGAAATGTATGGCGAGCGTGTTATACATTGTGTACATTTCCTGTAATCTTATGTGCTCACCTGACGCTGAAATTAAGTGATGGTTATTAACGTGACTAATGGTGTCGTTAAATTTACACGGGTACTTTTGTCCCGACAGTTTTCTAATGAATATGTATTTGTAGAAGTATTTTGCAATTCCTGGTATCGCTTTTGTTACTTTAGAATTTTATTTTAATATTCATATTTGTATCGTTGATGATTATGAAATGGGAGTAATAAAGGTATGTTTATCGATATGCAAAATATGTTATAAATAAGTTACCGGAGTATATCGGCGAAGAGTAGTACTCGAAGCTTTAGTATATTTATTATTATTGTACTTTGACTTTTATACAAACTTCACTATTGATAATATTCCTTATATATATGGAGGAATTAATTATTCAAATGATACAGGTAATGGAAAACAGATTATCATTTCCAGGTCAACTTTGTACAGTTGTGAAGATAAATGTTACCACGTAGTTAATTAACTGCGTTGATGTCTAGCCAATAATTATCGACAAGATTACACCATGTTGTCACCGCTATCGTCCGATGATTAGAGAACCGATTCTAGCGACAAATGCAGATTCAGCTTGTTACTACATTACTATCCCTTATCTCGACACGTTCTATCTCACGCATACAAGAATCTCTCGAGAGTATCACACGAGAATAAAGTGTAGATATAGGCAATCGTTAAATAGTCACATTGAAAACAAAGCCGAATATAACATTAATCGTCCTCACTTTCATTAAGAATACGGGTAAACGTATTACACGCTCGATTCTTACGATCTCATCCTTCGAGCAAAACATTGAACGAATTTCAATTGCGTAATACCGAAACGAGAATCCTCATTAAACGGGCCAGCCGATTCATCAGCCCAATATCGTATGGAATCATCGTCGGGGCAAAAGTTTTCGACCGAAACCCACCGGTGGTATTAATACCGGTTCGAGGCTCTGATTCGTTATTAATCTTCGTGTCGAATGCAGCCAGAGCCTTTCTCGCAGAACTCCACGGCCATATATCGACATTTACATCGTGTCATTCATGTGATGCGACGTCGTACACCATGGAATATGCACGATCCCATTCGTATCGGCAATCGGTGCGGCTTTGCTCCCGGAGGAAAGGGTCTCCTTCAATAAATGTAACAAGTTCAACGGGGCACGCGTACGAGGAAACGATTTCTTTCCAATCGAACATACCTAGCCGAGAGGAGAGCTCTACCGTGGGTACAACAACCAATCGTACAAGATTCTTTCCACGAACCGTTGGGCACGGTAAATAGAAACAAAGAGTAAACAGTGTGTAACTCCGTCGAAGATTGAAATGTCAGAGTTTTCAGTCATCGACGTCGGGTCGACCGTCACTTTGGAGCTAGTCGAGGTCCGTTCGTCGAGCTTCTTTCTTTTTAACGGCAACGTAAAGGTCAGAAAAATCCTCGTTCTTGCGACAAAAGGTGTGTCGCGTAGCTATTCGTCGAGGCCCACGAACGGAGACCAGCGGAATTTTATTCGAATGACAGATGAGGAATAAAGAAGCCCACAGGTGACTTGGATAGCGCGCGATTCGCGGTGGGTAACTTTAATATTCAGATGGGTTGCGATTCTTCCTTTGTATGTTCGTCTCTGGTAGATGATGAAGCAACGTAGACAGACCTTGTATTAAAACATTGGATATAGTTAACGAAAATACGAAGCGTGAAATCTCAAAGAAAACGATACAATACTTTACGAGACCCGTTATACGAACTGATACCACCCTGGTTTGTTAATAATAAGAAAAATGAGCGAGGATTCGTTAACAGGGGGATCCAGGTACAGAGGAGGAGTATCGTTATCACGGACACGGTAGAAAAAGATTCTTCAAACGAAATTGGAGTAAGATTGAGTTACAGGATAAGACGAAAAACTGTGGTTAACGAAGTGTGGTACGTTAGAATAACGGGCGATACTAAATTAACGCGGGACACTCGAGAACGTTAATCATTCTTTTACTATAGCTAATGGATATCGCGCTATTTTCTTTCCATTCATTCCTGTGTCTTCGATATGCCCAACAGAATTTCCCCAGTTCTTAAAATAATAAAATTCGTTGAAATTGTAAACCTTGTTCTACACCTTCGTATCGTGTACTTCGTATTAAACGATTCTTTAACTGATAATAATCGTGGGACGCATCGTTTGTTTAACTATTCGAGCTGTGTAGTCTGCGCGACCGTCTGATCATCCCACGATCACATTGAAAAGAGAAAGAAAAATACTCGTTCGATGACTGCACCGCGCTATCCGCGTCGAGACATTTTCATCCTTTTCCCCAGTACGTTAAAAGTGCCATTTGCATTCCGACGGATGGATCGACGAGTCGCGATTGCCCGACGGGACTGTACACAAGCATGAACGAATCATGCACCGAGAACATCGAATCAGCTGAGAGACCCCTCGGATAGATCCCGCGGGCATGGATATGTCAGCGTACAGGAATGGATCGAAGAAAAAAATCGACGGAGTCGGATACGTAGCGTTACTTTCCAACGCGTGATATTCAATGTTACTCGGAAAAATTGGAAAGAACACTAGTTTTAGTCAGGACAACTCTGACTGAATGTGGTAAATAAAATTACATAAAATTAAAAACTCTTTCATCTTTTGCTTACCATGTTACACATGGTGGGGTATTTGTAACTTAGCCGTTATGAATAAGTAAATCTTTCTATAATAAAAAATGAATTGTAATTCCAAGCGTTAGAAGTCGAGACAACGGACAGGCCCGTTGCCGAAAAGGCCCTTAGTTGGGTTTGAGAAACGCAAAGCGTAGCAATAAAGTCGTGTCGAATACATTTTGTGTTTCCTCGTGTTATCATTGATTTATCCAACACAAGTATCGTGAAATACTTCTTTCAAATCGCGTGCTTCAAAAAGTTAAGTTATAGAGAAACGCACATGGTCAACCGAGTATCCAGTCAGCAGCGAATCCCAAGCGGAACCACAACCCATTCCCCGAGGTCCACTGTCGCCTAAGAGTGTCACATCAGATAAAGGGGAAAATGTCCTTGTTCCGGGATCAAGTTCTGTTCGATTACGCCCCTGATCGAGGACGTATTAGCCGTAATGCTAAACGCAGCCACTTCGAGCCATGACGTAGCCCCCCATGGAAACGACCAGTGCCATAATGCCGCCATCCTTTGAAGCCGCTTTTCGTGTTGTGTAATCGCATTTAATAACGATAGCCTGACGATTACCCGCGCCTCGGCAGGCTCGGCCACGACTTTACCTGCTTCAGCCTCATGACACTTTAAAGGACGCCGGCGCGATGTGAATTTTCACGACTTCGCCGTCCAACAGAATCATTGCAGATTCCTACCAGCGTTGCAAAACATCCCGCCCGCTCGGAGAAACCCGCGGGTAACGCGTTAAGGAGCGGGATTAACTTACAAATCGGGATTAAGAAGACAGAACTCCAGACCTTTCGATGCCGCGAGGTCGATGAACGAGATTTTGAGGAACGAGGATCCGAGGTGATCTTTACGCGCAGATTGTGATCGTTGAACAGGTTTCGAGGATTTCTTTGAATCCAAGTATCACGGTTGGACGGTGGCATGTTTATTACAGAGAAGGAACCGATCGCCGAGTGGAGGTGAGTTTTGCTCGTTCGAAAGTCGAGGGTCTGATTTAAAGTGTTGTCGCGAGGATTTTTCGTGGTCTATGAATGGTTTCGGTATATATTTCAAAAGTTTCAAATAGTTTCTAATAGTTGACAGAACACGAACGATGAAATAATATGGGACATTTATGTGGATCACTTGTAGGTAAACGTATCGAATGATCCGAAGTCGAAGCGAGCCTGAATGAAAAATTCCCCGATAAAAACGATGTTGACAAATTCTCGCGACTCGTCGATAATTCTCTTCGAAGCAGAAACGCGAAAAGATTAAAATGGAAACTAAAGATGGCAACGAGGCCGATTACGAGGATGTCGTAACGCACCTACGCTCTTTTTTCTGCGAAAGAACTGAATGCACGGCCGTCATACGACTGCGTATTAACTTTGTATCGTGATTAACAACGTTTAACACTCGATATGTAATATTGTTATGTAATGTCCGAAGCAGATGCGCAGTGCAACATCCTCGTAATTACTCAACACGTTTGGTCACTCGGATCAGTAAGTTTTTTTTTTTTTCGCGATGCCCACGCAGCATTTCACTGGCTCGGTAATAGAAGCTCTGCGTTGGAAATTTCACCTATTAGATAGGTAAGTTCGCCAATTTCTAACACGCGCGAATGAAAAGTACCATTCGACTATAAATAAACCTGTAATTCTGCCGAACTGGAATAGCCAGATCTTCTGACCTTCTTTATCGATTGTCGATTTCGTAACCAGGATGAGCGACGACGACGCATCTTACACTGTCTTGTCCCCCTTAATTGGGATTGTAATAATTAATCGCACTATCCAGTTAGCCTTGATTACTTGGTAAACGGTGTTGGCCGCAATTTCATCCCGATAACGAGTAACGAATCATTTTTTATTTCATTTCTGTAGCAAAGAGCAGCGAATAAGTATTTATTCGTAAGGTGAGTCATGCGATATTCTCATGTTTCACTATATTTAAAAATTTCTTTAATTTCAGTATTTTAGTAATGCTCTATTAAAATAAATACAACGAAGAGAGTGAAATGGCAAAAATAAAAGATGTGTTCGTGTAGATTGTGACCTTATAAAATTTCAACAGATGTATTGGACTATAAAAGGATATTAAAAGCGAGTCATCAAGATATGTAAGTAGCTTACATTCGATCCGACTTACATCGCACCTTGTAATCGCACAAACCGTGGAGCGAATTTCCTGCTTTAGCGAAGAATGCTTTCTGATCTCAGTAAATCTCCATTTCCGTGAATTGGCGATTCCGTAAAAAAGCAAAGGCATGAAATAACAATAGCATACATCATCTGCGTTTATCTTGGCATGCTGTCTATGAATACCCTTTAATAACTGGTTTTTAATATCCTACTCGTCATAGCCTCTGATTATGTAGATCTTCAGATAAACCGTGTTGTTTTCACGGTATCTTCAAGAATTCCGTGTAATTTGCATTTTTTGTTGCAACAAATACGTCCCTCTCAAACCTTCCTGTTCCTTTGAAATTACCATAAACTTGGGCGAAATAAAAAGTAAAACTGATCGATCACTTTAATTCCTCGGCGCTACGCAATTTATTTTTACGTCGTTATTAGACGAGCTTGCTAAATTTATTACAAAATAATGCAATCAATTTTATGGAGAAATCTTAAATACCATCTCTTCACACAGCATTACGGCATTTCAATCACCTTCTTTTCCAAGTTTCAGTTTGCTGGTTGATTGTTATCGCTTGTGAATCAGAATCGTATTTTACCGATAACGCGTTTCTGTTCATTAATTTCTTTGCCAAAAATTCTAATCTTAAAGAACATCAGGTTTGTCCAGAATTATTTTAGATATCGAGGACTGAGTTCCTACGACCCCATCTTTTCAAATACTTCCAAATATCCAGGTGTAAATAAATAAATAATAAAATACTAGATTGATTATATTGTAGAAATTATTAATAATTTTAGTCTTAAGCCGAACTTTATAATAAACCATAAATATAAATACTTTCGTTTAACTTTACCAATACATTTTATAAATCAACACATGAGTTTACATTTCCATTAATGTGTTTCGACGTTATTGAACTCCTCCCAGAGTTCCTAGCAGAAGTAAGCCTAGCGCAAGGTGTCGAACACTTATTATTGATCGTTCTGAATTAATTAATTCGACAGTCGAGATCGTTGCAACGTCGAAACAATGCGAGGTATGGCGAAAAAATACCGCGAAATCTTTGTTCAGCTAAGAAGGCTGCGGCGTAAAGATGGGTCAACCTTTCGCCTTGCGATTATGTAAGACCTCGGACTGACTGACCTTTAGGTTCGTTCATGGCATGCGGCATTTACGTAATTTACCGATTACGATGTATTAGAGTCTTCTGTGCCTAGAAAATAATTCTCCCTCCCGCTCTAATATTTTTAAACCACTCTAAACACGCGCCTCATCCCCCTTTTAACCATCCGCCCTCGATAAAGTGTTCGCCCATTAATCGCGTTTACAACCTTTTAACGAGTTCGCCAAAGCAGAGATTCTCAACGAGAGGCATGTAGAACTCTCTGGACTGTGCAATATTTTGGGAAAATTATGCGTGAAATATGTAAAAAAAGTGGTCATTGGAGAATTTAATTTACTTCGTCTCTGAACGTTACTCTAATTTACAAAATAAAACATGACACTCGTTGTAACAATGTCAAGACTCAATCATATGCATAGACAATTTTTTAATAACCGTTTTTTAGAATTATAGATTTACAACGCCCTAAATCACCAAGAAATACGAAATATCAGGGAAACAAATTTTTACCGATAGCGATACTTCCCCCCTTTTGATAAAATGCTTAATGGCCCACGAAAAACACGACCAAAATGTAATATAAAGCAATTTACAATAAAGACAAATAAAACAAGTAATACTATACAAAATAAAACTATAGAATTCAAAACATAGATGTTATTGAAATGCGTCAAATGAAAGAATTGTGTCGGGCGACCCCCCGCCAGTTTTCCTGTTAAGGACATCCATTATCCTGTCACGGCCAGTAGTTTCGATACTTAGAGTTCGACAGCTTATGATGAAATTCATCGGAGTTTACATTGTATACATTTTAATTAGTAGACTCGCATAGTTTTTAGATTCATTATTTAAAAAAAAGAAATTGGACTCGCGCGTATTCTTGGTGCCGGAAGATGTAATACCTGGCGACATCTGGAAACGTTAGATTCACTAATAAAAGTTAATAACACTAACGCGTCACGTGCGTGCAAGAGCATTTAATTTTGTACGCATACCACGAATGCAAACAATAAATACGTGTTAAAATTTATGCAAGAAAGTTTGAAAGTTTAAAATTCCTTTTATTCAACGTTCTATTAATTCATTAGAGAAAAGATGTTGCAACAAACAATGCAAACTTTAACAGCAGGCAGAATTGTCTTAGCTAGTGGATCTCCAAGACGCTATGAAATAATTAAAAAATTGGTAATTCCTTTGTTATAATGAAAAAAACACATATTAATATTGAAGAACATATTTGAACAAAATGTACATTCTTTAGGAATGTTTAAAGAATATTAAAAAAAATATTATTGTGTAAATACTACAGAAATAAATCTTTTGCTGTAGTTAACTTTTTTGTATACTAGGGTATAAATGTGGAAGTAGTGGCCTCTGTGTATGATGAGAATTTGGACCGATGTGCATATAAAAATAATGGAGAATATGTTCAAGATCTAGCAAAGTATAAAGTACAAGAAGTGTACGACAGATTAAAAGGAGATCCTGTGCCACCTTCTTTAATAATTGGTGCAGACACTTTGGTCGCAATGGGTGATACTATTTATGGCAAACCAAAGAATGAGTCGCAGGCCTTTGAAATGTTGTCAAGGTAAAATAATTACCTTTAAATTAAATTGATAAGTTGCTGATGAATTATGTTTTAGTTTAGCAAATAAAGAACATACAGTTTACACAGGAGTGTGTTTAAAAACACCCAAAAAAGAAATAAATTTCTATGAGTCTGCAAAGGTAAAATTTGGAGACATATCAAAAGAACAAATACAAATGTACATACAATCAGGAGAACCTATGTGAGCATAAAGTTCCCTTTTTACACACAAGTAGTAGTTTGCGTTATGTGAAATAATTGCTACTTACAACATTTGTTGTAGGGATAAAGCAGGAGCATACGGTGTACAAGGACTTGGTGGGTGTTTAGTTGAAAAAATTAATGGTGATTTTTATTGTGTAATGGGAATGCCTTTATACGCGACGACAAAACGTTTAAATGAACTTTTTTCGAATAATACATAATACATACAAAATGTAGTTAACTTTTGTAATAAATATTAAATAATCTATTTTGTAATAAATGTTTATAAGACAAATGGTTCACACAATTTTTATTCCCTTTTTTATATGCACACTATTTTTATATGTAATAATATACATATTTATAATTATATAATTCATTTTTTTTTTTGCTGTGAGACAGAAAATTTTTATATTATACTATCAAATTTTTCATAAGTTAAATTTCTAGTTATCAATCATAAAATATTTCGGACAATTTTCAGATACACAATTGTTTATCTTTTATTCGTTATCCAATATTTTTATCTAGATAAGAATTCTAGCCATTTTTGTTTGTAAAATCATTTAAATCTCACGTGTAATGCCGCGTTGCTATTTCGCCAATGAATAGCAGTGTCAAACGGAAAGGTATATGTGCACTTTATTGTTTCTTTGCCTTTGACAGTACGATTTGCCGGAACGCATTTAGTGGATTTGTGATGAGTTCTTTTCTCTTAAGGTAGAATTTAGGATAAGACAAATTGTTTTCCCGTGCAGTTCGTGTGAATCTATATTAGAAGATGGAGGATGTACTGGAAGAAGTTGTTTCTTCTGACGATTTAAAGGTAAGTACCTCCGATAAAATACTATGGAAATGACTTTTAGCTTGCTCACGTTTCTTTGTACAATAATTAGGACAACAGATAAAGTGTCGAAACCAACTCTTTCGTTTACAGCACAATTTTCTATTCTGGTTAACCTCGTTTTTAATGTACAATTGTATCGAACGTCTCGAGAATTTGTAGAGGTTATGCGGAATTAATTATTGTTTTCCTCGTTTTAAGGTCTTTGGTTATTGTTCGTTTGCTAAAATAAGAGTGCAGTGTTTCAGAAGTGTTATTGCGATGTTTAAAATATGAGTTACATAAGTATACTTTTTTTAGTAAATATAACACAGTACTGTACTTGAAATGTTTTAGTTACAAAGAGATGATGACGTCATTTAGGAGTTAATCATCCTTCAATTATTGCATCATATTGACATATATGCTTGTATGTAAAATATGTTTACTTGTTTCAGAAATTTGAACGTGTTTATCATGAACAATTACGTGCAGCATCTGTGACGCAGAAGGCACAATTTGAATATGCATGGTGCCTTGTTAGAAGTAAATATCCAGCTGATATTCAAAAAGGAATATTGTTATTGGAAGACTTGTATAGCAATCATAGTGACAGTGAAAAACGAGATTGTCTTTATTATTTAGCTATTGGGAATGCTAGAATAAAGGTAAATTTTTTCTTAAAGATTCATTCAGACTTTTACATTTAAATATCAATTAATTAAACATCATGTGTTGCAGGAATACTCGAAAGCTTTAGCATTCGTTAGAGCATTCCTTAGAGTCGAACCTGGCAATCAGCAAGTACAACATTTGGAGACACTGATTAAGAAAAAAATGGAGAAAGGTATCTTTCCACTATTATTGGTAGTAGATAGATAAGAATCGTTAATCAGTTCTGTTTCGAGAAATGATGTGGTTATATACTGTTAGTACGATACATTTTTTTTTACAGAGGGTCTCTACGGCATGGCCATCGCAGGAGGGGTTATTATTGGCGTTGCAAGTATCCTTGGTCTCGGGATTGCAATGACTAAAAAACATTAATTAACACAAGAAACAGAATTTGTGACTATTACGTGATGTGAACTAGTTGCTTTGTACGAAATATTATCCACAATTTGTTAATCGAGATAACGAAGATTTCATAAAGAAACAAAAAAGTAGTAATTTCTCGTGAAAGTTGAATAAACCACGATACAATTCGTAATATAGAACGACAAATTGTCATTCTTTTTTTTTTTTACAAAAACGATAAGCAAACCAGAGAGATGGATATCGCTTGCGCCGATATGTGTATTGTTGTTCCAGATTGTCGTAAAATCTATTATAACTGTGTATTATAAAATCGTGAGTGTTCATTTTTTAAATAAGGGAAACAAGATTTTTGTAATATTTGTATTTCGTTGCTTTATGAATGGGGAAAAAAAACATTCCGAATGTTTCAAGTTTCGTCGTTCAATTAGTTAAGCGTATAGTGTTTGTCAAGATTTAATTTATATCTACACACACCAGGGGAACACACGATATTTGCTTATACCAAAGCTTCAGTATGAATAAATATAGCTTTTGTACATAATGGTGAAACGATTGTACGATCCTATCTACATGTATTGTTACATAAATGTTTAACGGAATAAATGTTTTGTGTTACAACAGAACCAACTCCATCGATTTTTCTTCAAAATTAACAACGCGAATATTAGCGTATCGTAAATCGATCCGATTAGATTTACATTTATCGCGTCTCCGTGCGTTGAGCTCGATGATAATTAATTTATTTATCTGCTAGGATAAAGGGGGATTTGTTGGAAGATAATACAACAGGAATCATACTTTTTATATATAGATTTATTGATGACTTCTTAATATCCGTTGATAAAGTTGTTTATGTACAAAATAACGCTGGAATATCCCTATAATATTATATTTAGCGACCTATGTTATGGCCCAACGACTCGCTAAAAATCACCGTCTCACTCGGTTTTTACGAGTCTTCCACGTTCGCTTATTCCTTACGCCAAAATACGGAGCATACGCTACTATTTTTCCTCGAGCAACGTCGCGTTTCCGTCGGCCATTTTCCCGCCGTCTCATTCGCAACATTATTTACAGCCTCGATCGGTTCCAACCGCTCCTAGAAGCGATGAAAATAATGACCGGCGGAATCAGGACCAAACGCTCGACGTCTTTATCGTACATTTTAATAAAGATTCATTAAATGGGAGAAAATCGTATCTTATAGGCGACGAATGATTCTTACACACGCTATTATCGGAAGTGTATTTACAAGCAGCCCCGAGATGACTGGTCGTGGCCCACGGTATAATATCGACTCCTCGAACATGCATACACACATGTACCAATGTCAAACGCAACTTGGAAAACAAATATTAATCGTGAAACAGCCTTTTCCTCGAAACGGTCGCTGCAATATTCAATGACGTATACGTTACAGCGTGCCGTTTCGTAAGCAACTTTTTCGGTGTAACGAGAAATGCTTTATAAAGAACATTTTGTTTTAACTCCTTGCAGACGATGGCTTGATACGATATTTTTACCATTTTTGATATACAGTGGGCTGTATTAATACTGTTATCCTTTATACAAGGAAGAGAGTACAGAGTTGGATTCTCCTTAGAGATCCGCTGCTTCCCGAAACATGAAGAATTGTGAAAAAAGGGGGTTACTTTGCATTAATTAATTTTCATGACGAGAAAGATGGATTAATCTTCTTCAATTTCTCACGAAAAGATATTCCGTATAATGCAAAGTAACCCTATTTTAGCTCTCCAAAATGGCCGACCGCAAGGAGCCGATTGTATTAGTAATATAAATTATGTCACCAGGGCCATACATCGCGGTCCACGATATTTACAAAAACGCGGAAAAGTGACTAATAAAGTGGAAACGACGGTTTTGATCGCGTCGAAGAGGGAAAAACCAGTCTCCCATGAAAGTAAACACGGTTTAAGCGTTACATGGCAGTGCAAACGATCGAAGTAAACATATCAATCGCTCGGGGGACAAGTAAAAACATTGTGCGTTGGAAACAGGACGCTTAAAGTTTGAACGAGCTATCCGTGGGTTACAGAGATGGGTAAAAACTTGAGATAAATTCCAAAGCGAACAAAAGATGGACAACTGTTTATCCGATACTCGTTAAATAAACATTAGACCTCGATTCGTGGAATGAAATATTTCACAGCGAAGAAACGAAAGCTTTAATTGTTCGATTTTGTAAAAGTAGCGAATAAAACGCTATCTGTTTTCTGTTATTCGTTATCTACATGTCGAATCAAATTTTGCCCATCTCTGGTTTACATATATAGATAGATAATCGAAACGTGGTCACGTGCCAGCAGAAGACGGCTGCGTTTTGCGAGAACCAAGACGTCTCGACGTTACTTAGTATAGGAATTAATTATTCGAGTAGAATTAACAGCTTGAAAATACTTTTAAGCAGTTTTGTTTTGTTTAAGGATGCATATTGCTTTCTCAATAAGGCTCCGCTATGCTTTACACGAATGTACATGTCATCGCGCGCACGTTTGCTCTCGTTTTGCCAGCCGATGCCCCGATACGAATTTTCAAACGCGTTTCCTCGGTTGGTCACTCCAATGCTTGCCAGCTTCGTGAAGCCTCGTGAGACCCTCAGTCTTTTTTTTTTTTTTTTTTTTTTTTTTTTTTTTTTTTTTTTTTTTTGAAATTGGAAACGATTTAGAGTTTACGAGGTCGAAGAACTGGGGATGGACACCGAAGTCAGCCGCTACTGGAACAGGTCAGTGAGAGCTCTTCCTGGTTCGAGTACAATACAACTTCGTTAACGTGAGAATTTTTATCGCGCATAGTCAACTGCGCTGAATTCGATTTTAATTTCTTCCAGCAATATTTTTTTCTGGCTACAATTTCATGTGCTAAATCTTTTAAAATTTGTCAAAGAAGTTAATCATTTAAAAACAGATACTTCTGGATGATGTTTCGAGAGTTGACAAATAGTTTGAGAATATTCAAGCATGTCGTGTCCCGAGAAAACGGCGAGCATAAGTTTCGCTTTGAATCTTGCGATCGATAAAGTGTTAAAAGAAACTTCCGCGAAATCCTCGAGTCCCGTTTATAAAATAAGAAGAAAGTTGGGAAACGTGAAGATTTCGTCTGTAGGAACGTTCCCGCCATTTGAGGAATTTGCAAACCGATCAGAATGTAGCAGAGATTGAAAGAGGCTGAGTCGTTCACCTTTTAGAGACATTCACTCCCTATACATATTGCCAGTATGTTAAAAAAAAAAAAAACTTTCTTTACAAAACAAGCAATATTCTCAGTACCAAGTTGAGAAGAACACATTCGAGGTTGTTACTTAGACTTGGCAGTAAGATTCATCTAGAATGTCTTTTTTAGGTCAGGTATTTTTGAAAAATTGGGTTACGTTAGATTATGTTACTCGAAACCAGTTAGAACTCCAGCTGGTCCCTCGTATGCGAAAGGAACATGAATGTATATCGTGTGCATAGATACGAGGTTGAGCGCCGCTGCGACCTGGCGCATAGTACTAGATACGTTGTACGATACAAACATACGTCGATCTCGTAAAACGATAGGCCTTACAAACTATCGGCATTAAATTTTGTACAATAATTTAATATTCGTGACACGATTAATTTTTACTCGATCACGCTATCTACCACGCTCTCGTCTCTCTTATCGATTCCTTCCCCCTATCAACGCGCGTCGATTGACTAGCAATACGATACGATGGCAATTCGCCTAATTCAATTCTCACCACCCTGCGCTTAGTACGACAGTCATATCGTAAAATATATAATTTTCTTAGCCCTCACCTATCGTAATAGAGTAATTACCCTCTTCATTTCCGTCGACTACCTACGATACTTGACCCCGGACATTTACAATTACAATATAGTTAATTACAATTGGACACTAATTAAGGTTTCGTACAGCGCGACGAACATCCTCAGGCTCGATCGCTGAAAAAAAGTGAACGTGATCAAACGGTGTTCGAGATCCATTTGTAATCGATCATCTGTGCTTTTCATCAGAGCTGGGTAAAATATTAATTCCAATGGTAAATCACCTATTTTATTCGAAATTGTGCGCGTAACAAATGAAATAGCTCACTTCGTATATTTTTAAAATAGTATCTTCTTTTCTTCGGGATATGAAAAAGTAATGAGGCTCCACTTCGAAATATTTTAATTCAGTATTTTCGGAAACATTTAAAAAATATATTATGTAGATCAGCTTTGTCTTCAAATAAAAACTAAAACTACGCATGCTTTGTCGAATGTCATATTTTCTTGTTTCATATCATCATCTCTTTCCTCAATTCATCTTCCTTTTTAATCAATATTTCAAGTACAAATTCGAAATACAAAGTTAAAATATTTCCCTCAATGCGTCAGGTTACCAAAATAAAAATATTTCATCCGCCGAAGTGTCGCTTCCCACTTAAAATACTTTATTCTACGCAGTATTCGTCATTTAAAATATACTTCTTCCCAAATTTTACCCAGTTCTGTTTACCCATCGGCGTTTCCTTGTAGCGCTGTCGTCTTCCTCGGAAACCCTTAACGCTGCTTAAAAAATAAGATCTGATATACTTAGAGCTGACTTATCGTTAGGTTGGGTTCCGAGTTACTCGACTTCGATCCCGCGAGCATCTCGTCGGGACGAGTTGGATAAGATAGAACGCAAGCATCTCCGTCACTATAGACGGTTTCGGATGCATAATTGGGATTATCATTCATCGGTTGAAATATCTTAGATTTCTGATCGAGACGTGCACACGCAATACAAACTATTGACGATACGAAGTCGTGATACGGTCAAAGAGTAATCTCTTTGGATACAGTGCGTTTCGAGTCGCGTGCAGACCGAAGAGCCAAGGCAACCGAAGGCACAGTGCTCGAATCTTCGCCAACGAAAGCCACATGCGGGCACATGTGCCATCAGTTGGCTTCACAGGATACTCATGCGCTCAAGATTTAACCATCGAAACGAATTAGGCTCGTTTTGTACACTGTCGAAGTTTAGTACATTTTGTATGCGTTGAAGCAACGCTTATATATATATAAATATTGAGACTTTCTTGCGATGGAGAACCGTACCGAGAACCTCGAGTTCCTTTTGTGTTTCTGACGCAGAAATTTTTCTCATTTTAATCACTTTTATCACGTGCCGAAGATGAAGAAAAAAGAAGTAATCCAAGGTAGTAAACTGAAGCATTTCATCTATTCGAAAATCAAATAGACAATTGTTTGACAAAAATATCGATACCTTGTCGAGGAATGAAAGACAAATGACTAATAAATGTTTTACCCTGACACAAACGTTATTTTTCGAGCGCAGTTTTATGTGGTGGATCAGACAAACGTACAGGGCAGCTTCTGAATTTTTAACATTTGTTTGTTGCAGACAGAAATTCGATACCAAGGTACGTGTGCCGCGGATAAAGCGTTCATTCAGCAGCGAATAAAGTGTTCAGAGGTAGTAAACTACTAGAATTGCTTTTTTGCGTTTATGCGTTAAAACCATTGAGAAAATAAGCTCAGTTTACACGAGCGTTAGCGTGATCGCATTCCCAACAAGGATCTTTGTGCTTAATTAATGCTCGGTTGAAAAGCAAAAAACGATTTTCCCGAGGGAATTTAAAGTCGATCGTTTATGTATCAATTCTTGGTTCGAGATAAAGGATAAGTAAACAGAGAATTATAAAAGCAAAATTAAAAGAATAATGATACTAATGTTTCAGCTGTATTTACGTTTCCTGTATCATAATTAAAGGCTAAATGGACGCATAGAAATTTCTCGCGTTAATATCTATCCAACACGTAGCCTGCCGCGAATGAAAATAAATGTAGAATTCCAGACTTGAATTAGATGTGGAAATAGTAGGAGGAATCGTGTAAAAACTTTTACCATAGGATCATGCAAATACAAGCTAACCGAACAGTTTATTCGAAAACAAATAAGTCGAAATCGGGGGAAACGGAGTCGAAGTCATCGAAGTCAAAGGTTGAACGGTTCTCGATAGAAACGATCGCGATTTCCAGAAGCTTGACGAAGTCTCTCGGTGGAAACGCGCAGAAGGATTTTCCCGGAGGTTTTCCCCAAACAATCGGCTGGGCGTAGCTGTTCGGAAAGCTATTCCGGAATCAAAGCTCCTCAGGCTGGAATCCAGCTTCTGCACGGTCGAGAACGGCTCGTCGTGAGTCGATTCAAGGTGCAGTCACCTTTCTCGGCTGGGGTGACCGTGGAATTCCACAGGGTACACTCGGTCGGAAAAATAATCTGGTCGTGCAAGGTTCGCATCTTTCTCAGCTCCCCAGCCGCGAGCCACGGCGTTCAACTATTTCGCGCGGTTGGAAACTCCGGAGCAGCTTCTATCTTAACGCGGCTCCATTTGTCAGACGCTTCCGGCGGACATTTTTTGACACTGGAGTATCGCGGCAACGGCAGAAACGGAATGGGTGAAATTTATATAAAAAGGCACTGGTATGACGAAGACACCTGACCAATTTTTGCAACTTTTTGCAACCTTCTTAGGCCACGAGAATGTTTTTACATCGACACAACTTTGTCCTAAGAGTCCTAAGCAATATAAATAATATTATTTACAACCACGAGATATCGTAGATGTTTGTCTAAAAAATAAATTATCATTTCTAATAAAAAATAACAAAGTTTTATATGTTTCTACTACTAAATTCAAACAAAAAAATGTTATATCTAACACCGAACTTGTTTGAAAGTATTACGAATGAGTTAGCGAGGTCTTCCTAGTAAAAATAAGACTATTATATAGTATTTGTGGAATTTAGGAGCGTTCAGTTTTAAGAGAAATTAAAAATAACCTGTTTACGGTCATGTTTAAACTCATTTTCGTCGCGAAGGCGTCACCAATCCATGAGCAATACTCTCGCGAAGATATAGTAAATAATAAAAGAAGATATTTTTGTATGTCTTATTAATATTTTATTTAAAGTTTTATTCGCCATGTTAAACAAAAATATATATATATATATATGTACAAGGTTTAACCCAAAGCTTTCAGTGGATACAAATTTGTTTATACAGCTGCCACAGAAAAATAAACACGGACGAGTTCGTCACTTGGATACTTGAATTACTCGAAATTCAATAAAAAGTAAAGTAAATATCCCAAAGGTTTGATATTTTTATAAACCATTCGTGTCCGTTTTCATTGATAAAATAAAATCATAAAATCGAGAACTCGTAATAAATTAGTGAAATGGCACCTTTCGGGACACCGAAGTATTTTAATCTAGAAGACAATAACATCAGGACATTCATTCTATGAATCTTGACCGCATCTCATTTATTATATTTACCAATAGTCGAATTTCTCAGCATGCGCAGGATTTTCATTCTAGAACGTCAGAGTGAGATTCGACCACCATAACGAACAAATCTGAGACGGCTAACGATAAATGCTTCGGTGCTGACTCGACTTCCACGTGAAATTGTACGCTGTAGAGTTAAAATAACAGACTAAAAACAAACGAAGCTTGACGAATTAGAAACAGAGACCGAGTGCAGTGTACACTTGAATGGATGGAAGATGCACGCCGGACGACTGCAGCATTCGATCAAACGCGATGTTTCGAAGGAAAAATGCACGTCACTTTGACCCCGTTCTATCCGTTAAAGCTTCATATCCAGGATTGAGCTCTGTTTTCACGAAAGAGTCCTCCAGTCGAAGAAAGCTCGTTACACGATTACGTTATAGATTCGCGGAGGACAGGGGAACATTCGGTTGAGCGATCGCGCTGCAGTCAACTTCAACATTTCCTTCTTAGCCCGAAAAATTTTGTCCGTTTCATCGAACGGGCACGCACTATCGAACTCGAGGTTCCACTCGACGATCTCGACATAATCAGCGTCGTCGAATATGCATCATAAGTTTAAAGGTAAAAAGGAAACTCAAAAATACATTAACAGGAAGTAAATATAAGCAATTCCATAGATATTCGTACTCTCTATGTCTATTGAAGAAGTTTGACTAAATTAAATAATAGTTTTGATATAAACAAATGAATTTTTCCTACTTACCATTTAATTTAAACAATTTTCTTTAATAGACATAGAGGGTGCGAATATTTATGGGACTGACTGCATGTAAAAAAGACTTGAATTGCTAAGGGTTGATACTGTACCAATTAATACAAAACACGAAATACCCACAGGCGAATGCAACGCTAAGAGTTCGACGCAAGAGAGGCTCCAAATCATTAACAGAATATCCTGAATACAACGTTCTATTCAGACCACTTATTCGCAGCTGAAAGACGGTTGAGGATTCGCCACGATTCCCATCGCGCTGCACAGTCTGTTCTCAGAAACGCTCATTGAATCGTTCGCAAGTACGCAGAAACGCGACGGTTCCCTTTTCGACTTTCGATTCGATAGTTCCGCCTTGTCACCGCGTCAATGTGACGTTTACAAACGACGCGTCCCTACGAGGATTGGACACGCTCATTCGGCAGATGACATTTCACGAGTTCGCGTTGCACTTTTATCGTCCGCGCTTTCATCTTTCCGTGGTTTCCATGGGGACGTTTCAAAGCTTCGCTACCGTCTTTGCTTCCAAGATGAAGACGATTGTTGCCACCACGCGGGACCGTCCTCGCGATACCGTGTCCATTTCGACTCTTTGACGCGATTCTTCGAGTACGTTTCGCATCCGTGAACTTCTTCCGCTTTGCAGCCGTATTACACGCGTACCCAAACAACTCGAGACACGTAATCAGTCTCCTCCTCGTCCATTGTGATATTTTCAATCATTCCTTCTCAATTCGACGACTAATCCTCCCCAAGCCACCGCATCCTAGCTGGCCTCGGTGAGTCGTACACGGGTAAGACGAGCTCACGGTGGAACATAATTCCCATATCATACCATTGCAATCGGTATCGTTAGGATTTACGAGCGCGGAGTCGTCGAGATTTGATTTTGATCGGTGTTCATCGGTGCGCACCGTAGGCGCCCGTATAGGGCGGGAATGTACCTGTATCGGTTAATTGTTCGTCGATATCGTACGCCGACGTCTGTCGTAATCAGTCTTCGATTCGATTCGCCAAGGGAGTCCGCCCAATTCCATCGCGAAACGCATCCCCGCTTCTTCGATCGTTACCATTATATCACGCGGTAACGACGATACTACCGTAAACAAGCGCCTCGTTAACAGTTCGGGACGTCCCTGTTCAACGTTCGTGTTCAGTCTTCGGTTCAATTCGCTCGGCCTATCCACAGTTGACGTTCGTCCGAGAGCGTTCGCTACGATTCGGGCCACGGTGCAGCCATCCTTACGCGCGATACGGGCTGATGTCGCCCATGTCCATCCCGTCGCGCATCTCCATCTCCATCTGGGCGTCTCGGTGCTTGTCGGACCGATGGGGGACGGACTGGACGCCGACGTCGCGGTCGCGGCTCCTTTCGCGAGCAGAGGACCTCTCCTTCTCGCGTGGAAAGTGATGGTATTGATGAGTCGCGTGCCCGTTCATCGGCAGGGTTGGATAAGACGACTGGCCGCAGGAGGGTTGATGTCTAGACGGTAGCGGCGGGGGTGCGTGGTGGTGCACGCCTGGTACGCCGTTTTGAACCCGCGAGTCGTTCTGGGCCCTCTCCGAGGGGCTGTTCTCGGTGTCGCGAGCGGGTAGGTGCGGCGGCTGGGGCGTGCGGCGCAAAGAGTGATTCGCGTAATGCAATCTGCCGCCGGTCGAGGTGCAATTGTCGGCGGCGATGCTCAGGGGCGTCGAGCCGTCCTCCATCGGGCCTGCGGAGCGGTGACCGGACGTGGCGGAGTTGGGCAGCGTGCCCGGCCGACGCATTTGCCGCGCCGTCTCACCGTCGATGTAGGTGAAGCCTTCGGCGAGGGTGGTGCTGCCGTGAGGCAGGAACCAAACGCCGCCGGCTCCCGGGCTCGCCGCCCGAAGTTCTAGCTACAGCTCCGTCACAGGTATCGGTTTGATGCCAGTCGCTATCTGGGAGTGTTGTTGCTGCTGCTGTTGCTGCTGTTGAAGATGATGGTGGTGGTGGTGGGTCGATATAGGCTGCGACTGGGGCTGATGGTGGTGGTGATGGTGATGGGGATGCGCGGACCTGACGATGTACTCGTCGTCCGAGAAAGTCTTCTGGTACTCGTGCTCCTTGCGGGAGATCGCGCGATTCTTCCACTTGTAGTCTTTCAGGGCGTCCCTGACGCGTCTGCGACACCTGTAGTAGAGGATCAACGCCAGCGCGGTGAGAAAGGCGAGACCAGCGGCGCAGAGCGTCGCTAACAAAGCTTGTTTCCTGGGATCGGAGAAGGCGCAGCCTAGCTCGTCTGGCGTCATGCCCTTTATGGGTTTTCCCTTCGATTCTGGCGGTTCCGCGCATATCACGGGGCTAGAGTTCCTTGGAACAAGCACCTCCGCTAACCAGATCAGGCTGCAGTCGCAGACCATCGGATTCTCGCTTAAATCCAGTCGACGTAGCTCGTTCCAGGCCACCAGGGACTCCGAGAATCCGGTGAAAGCGTTGTCGCGAAGCATTAAATGCCTCAAGTTCGGTAAACCGGCCAGGGACCCGTCCTCCATCGTAGTCAGTCTCTTGTTGCTGTTCAACACAAGAGTCTCCAGATTGGCGTTATCAGAAAACGCTCCATGTTCCACCGTGGTTAATAGCTTCGCCGCGGATATGTCGAGTTTCTTCAACTTTGGGAGGCCTTGAAAAGCGCCAGACCTCAGAGTAGTGAAAAAGTTCTGGCCCAAGGTGAGTTCCTCGAGTCGAGGCAGTACGGCCAGCTGTTTCGTCGGAACTTCTCGCAGCTTGTTCCCATCCAGTTCCAACGTTCTCAGCGCGTTCAAACCGCGGAAAGCACCATCCCCTATGACGTCCAGACCCGCCCCAGTGATATCCAACACGGTCAGCTGTTCCAAACCTTTGAACGCGTCGTTCGGTAGCGAGGAGAACGCGTTCCAACCTATATGCAGCTCCGCCAGGGCGTTCAAAGGCGCTAGAGCAGGCGATGGGATGGTCCTCAGCTGATTATCGTCGAGATGGAGGACTCTGAGCGAACCCAATTTCTGGAAAGCACCTGGCTCTACTGTCGATATACGGTTCTTCCCCAGATCGAGCTCTTCCAACTTCGACAGCGACGCAAACAGCCCGTTCTTCAGGCTTTCCAAGTAGTTGTCGCGCAGATTCAACACCGTCAGTGACTTTAAACCTTGAAACGTCTTCTCGGTCAACGCCGAGATTTTGTTGTGCCTGAGATGCAGCTCGACTAATTGCTTCTGCGCCTCGAAGCTCCCGTTGGGAATGGTGAAGAGGTGATTGCTCGAGAGATCGACGTTCTTTAGGTTGCCGTAGAACTGAAACGCCGCCGCCTCCACCGCCTTTATCCGATTCTCCTTTAGCACTATGCGCTGGATGCTCGGGTTCAGAGCGATCGGTATGACGTCCAGATTCGCTCCTATGCAGGACACCACCAGGTTATCGTCGTCGCAGATGCAACCGTTCGGACAGAACGTGGCCGCGCCGAAAGCGAACGAACCAGCCAGGATCAGCAGGTGGAACACCGCAGTCGATGCCGCTGCGCTGCGCCGCGGCGTCTGAAAATAATAAACAAGAAACGTTTTATTAAAGGGGCTTATCGTGAAACGTAATTTGCATTAATGCTGGCCTCGTTGGCTAAGTTATTTTCTACGAAGACACCAGCCACGATTCGAGGAAACGAGAAAAGTTATCTCAGATTTGGGAGATCGAGGGGTTAGGGGATGGTTGTCTTTGTGATTGTTGAAATATGAAACGGGATAGGTAGTATCGTCGTTTTTATTAATTGGAAAGCAAAAGGATGTTATTAGTAGTAAACTGTGCAAATTAATAATTGTCTAATCTGTCTGTGTAACCTGTCTAACCTGTCTAAAAAAATAATTTATCCTGTAACTGTGGCGAATCGTTCGTAGAACAATGGGCGTCGACGAAACGAGTACCCAAGAATTCGTTTCGAAGCGGAAATTTAGACCCAGCGCGATACGTATGTTAATCTGAACACGAAACGCGTGGAAAGCACACGCGTGGACTAGATCTTCTTCGCCGAGCACGATTGCGGCGTGTCAGCTGTATTAAAGCTAAAAGTAGGCACGTCATTAGGAATGGATTATGCACTCGCAATACCCGAACTAACCTCGTGGGGTCACCGGCACGCTTGACCCCATTACACGATTTCCATTTCAGCTGTATTACGAGATCCAGCTACTATTTAATGAATCAAAGCCTCCGAACGTGTTTTGATATTATTTATTTGAGCGTTCCAGCACACCTGCTGGAAACACGCACTGAGTATTCGCGTATTGTCGCCAGCGCGTGCTTAATAAATTGGCGACACTCTTGCAGAAACTAAGCACAATCGAGGGAGGTCTTAATTTTGGGGAAATATTCAATGGAACAGTTACATTCGACTGTTCTTGGATTCGTTTAGCGACTGGTTTCGATAAGGGTTAGATCGTTGGCATCATTAAAAGAATCATTTTTTGATGTTTAGTATTTAGAAAAGGCTACGAATAATTTACGTATGAAAATTAAATAGTTAAATTGTGTTAAATAGAAAAAAGAGAATTATATCTGTACATACGTAAAATAATTCATAATTTTTTAAAAATTATAATTGAATGTTCTCGCATAGCAGATCGTAATATTTTCACACTGAAGGTAAATGATTGATAAAATTGCTTGTTAAAACCAAAGAAATCGCATTAACGGTTCCTACGAGCTTGTAGAATATTTGCTCTTTTTCGTCATTCATATTAATGCACACTCGCATGGTCGAACATTCCCGATGCATTATCATTATCATGTATATCAGATCGGCAATTAATTGCGGTGAAAATAATAAACGCGCACGGATCCGTATGAATTCGCATTATTTTTGCCACGGCTAGCAAACATCATTCGGGAATATTAATTCCGTCACTTTAACATTACCATAAATACAGTAACGGTGCATCGACGAGATTTTATCGAATCGTCGCGCACAGTTAAAGCCCGATAGCTCTGCTTCTGCTACCGATTGCAGGTGCTGATGTCGGATGGATCAGAGAAAAAAGAACTACTTTACTCTTGTTTTTGCTTAATCTTCTTTTCAGTCCACCCTTCTTGCTACTCTTTTCCACGTTTCCCTTGTTTTACGACCACGGTGACTTATCTCCTTCAACGACTACACAACTTTCATTTCGAGCCGCAAACGTACTTCGCGAAGTGTACCATAAAATGCCTGTGATAAGGAAAGTTAAGGAAGACGGGGATTCGGACAATTTTGAAACATTTTCTGAGACCAGACAAGTTCATCCGTGACGTAATACCACTTCTTGTCGGTGACCCATAATTCCGAGTTAGAGCAACTAAATTTTTTTCGTTTGCAAGTTGTATTCCAAAGATTTGATTATACAGTACTACGGCAGCACTGCGTACAATAGGAAATGGTAGTAATCGCAACTACTGTCTATGGTGGACCTAGGCGAAGTCCCCGAAATCCTTTGAATAATGTTGCTAGCGTCAGAACGTTCCCTCAAGGTAGAATCTCTCAGCACAACAATCTCACGTTTCGAAAGGGTCCACCGCTCTCGAAAGACGAGGCAAAGGACTCTGTAGTACACGGGTCGGTTCGAGAGCTTTTTGTCTTAATTACGTGTCATTACGTGCAACTAATTGCAGGCAGATAACGCGGTGAGAATACGCCAGACGTCTCGACTTATCGCTCGTACTAATCATACCGTGTTCCGACGGGCCAGCCTAAAGGGGACGCAGCCTGGAGGGTGGTAGCTGCAACCTAATGGAGGGAGAGGGATAACGTCATACGTACCACCAGTTTCGGGGCGAACACGTCAGATTTAACTGGATGTAATTAGTGATTACAAATTACCCTTTTGTCCAGTAACGCCGCCGACGATACGTGCGTTGGACTTTGGACGTTCACGAAAATGAACGCCTACTAAGCGAGGGTGTTATGAAATCGTCTTTAGACGAACGTATGCAAGGAAAACTTACATCCTTGAACGGTTTAGAACTCAGGCTTGTGATCTAGGAGGTTTTCTGACTGTTCATGGAGGAGACCTAGGAGGTAACCGAAGAGACATGTGTTCGAATCTTGGCGAACGTTGGCACATGCGAGAGCCCATCACACGAAAGCGAGGAAACTTTTTCAGTACTTGTTTTCCTTTCAATATTTGATCTCAACCTTTATTTGTCGTAGAACTATAGAATAGGACGAAGGACGAAAAAATTGGAAAAGCTAAACGAGCTCGTTCGTAAACTGCGACCATTTAACGTGTTCGCGGGCCAGTCGAAAAGTAGGGCAGCAAGCATAAAGCTGATAACGTGGAGAATGTGTGTTTGAACTCCTCTTCGCCGTAGTATGGTGAGGTTGGATAAAAGGGGACGTGGAAACGGATACTTTATACACGTGTACACTCTTGAAATATTAAAAGACGAAACTTTTAAATACGAAGAAATCCCGGTTTTGCAGCGTTTTCCTTGAACCAACGCTTTTGAAGCATCCTTACAAAGTTATCGCGGGAAAGGGAGTACGAACGCTTCTTCAATTATCCGAGGCAAGATGCTACCTCTTGTCTTTGGTGAGTTTATGAGGCGATTCATACAAAAGAGGCTTTTTTCATTCGAATACACAACTTGTAGAAGTTATCGAACGAGAATGATCCATTTCGTTGCATTATTCGACTGATACAGAAGCGGGCAAATAATTTTATTTGAAACGTTTAATTTTAATGTTGCAAACAGGTGTGAATTACGTTTCGACGTGAATTATTTGCTTACGCGGCTGTGCGATATTTCTATTACAGGCCTTGTCAATGACGTCGGTGGTACGACTTCTCGCTCCGTGCCCCACTTAGCCTCGTCTTACCTGACACGAGTTTCTAAGTAACTTTTGCTGGTCGTGTTCCTAATTCGGGACACGTCACACACGTACGACGTCTCTGAAAAGATTTCTCTCCCGAAAGAGCGCATTTATTTCGACGTAAATCTCACGACACACGTATTTAACGCAGATTTGTAAACGCGATGACAAAATTCGTTCGCCGCGTCAACTTCTGAAAGCGCGCATGCGAGAAGTACGGAAGTTTCTAGCCCATGGTTAAGAAAATAAATTGAACTCTGCTGGTAATCTGTTTGCGTTTCATTTCTGTGTAAAGATCCCACGAATGAAATTAGAGCAGGGACTACTTGTTGAATTTCGTTCGAATATTCGATCGACACATTTAGTAAACTTCATTTCCATTTAAGATATTTTGTATTTTTAGTTGGATGTAGAAAATAGCAAGTTTATTGAAATAATAGAATAGCATGAACTTCAGAACGAAACGTTGGATCGACGGTTTTGTAACTACGGATAAAAATTTCCAGGAACCCATCGCAAATCCGTTTATCGAACAATCCGATGCTTGTAGGTCCCTCCCCGAGGACCAAGCACTGTTCGGAAAGTTTTAGGTATAAACGTTCACTGCGTCGGTGTATGTATGTCATTGGCTTAGATGTTGAAGGGTGTACGTAAACTTTGGGGAGGTGAAATGCCATTCGCAGAGGTCCAAAAACGCTTAACTCTTGCCAACATCCATCATCGAACGAGGATTACGCCAGTCCCCTGCTTTTCACTTATAATAAGAACGCGAGAATTTAATTTATGAACAGAATTCAATTCATTAATCACTATCGAGCACTTCCAATCAATTCTGGTAAAATAAGTGATAAATACACACAGAAAAAACACCTTCTCGAATGAAACCGCCATATTAACTAAAAGTCAACTTTCACAAAAAATAAAAATATTTTCCTATTCGACAAAGAAAACTCCTCCTTGCACGATAAACTCAAATTTTTCGTACCCGTCGTTCCTCTCCAATTTATTCCTAAAGAAAGGCTACTACATATTTTACGTCTCGAAGTTAGCTCTTTAGAAAAAATTCGGTAATGGCAAGGATCGAAATGGCCACTAATATATTCAACCCAAATAGAATGTACGAAAGACAATCGATTCCGAGGTTTAGAGAGGTAATACGTTTAGACTCGTTTTATTCGCGGGGAAATTAGTCGAGCCACCCTCCGCTGTAACGTTCGTTTGCATACCCCGCTTTAATAATTACTGGACGTCTTTTCACCGGAGCCTTACACGCCGTTACGTGCCCGAGTATTTGCAACACGCGGATTTAATGTTTGCAAACGTCGAGTGTAATACCGTGGGAAAATAGAAGCTGCGCTTTTTCCAGCGCGGTGGTCAGCGAGGGTGGACGCTGGTCGTCCCAAACGATGGAGATTTTTAGTATTGTTGTCTCGAAAATACCAACGAGTGGCTTTGTAGTCGTTGTTCTTCTTCCACGTATTCTCTAATACCATTTCAATTCCATTTAGTCATATCGACAGGTATTATAAATTTAGGTTTATGAATTATAACTTAAAAGTTGCCGTAACTCTTTCGCGATACATTTGTAATAAAAGACAAGAACTACCAAGTTTCCCTAACATTTCTTGTTTAATTTTCATTCACTCCCTTTTCAGCTGTTCCTACATAAATAATCCGTGAAAATAGCAAACGAACGGAAACCGTCCGTTATGATACGCGAACGTATATTTTTTTTACAATGGAACTCGACACGGACTTCGAACCACGAAAAATCTAATTCGCATCGCGTAACGTAGACGTTTCATTCGTTTCGTTTCGAACATCCAATCAAAAACGGTGTATCGCTATTTCGTGTTTCTTGTTTTCGGATTCATTCGTTCCGAATGTAGAGGTGCAGCGTAGAGACAGGTGGAATTTCATTCCTGCCATAACAACAGTGCGCAACACATTTCTCTTCGAAATTGGATTCGAAGTTTTCAATTTCGCGTCACTGCCTTTCGACAACGGTGGCACTTACGATTATGGTCCGGCGAGCCTAGCTACAATTAACGATATCTGAACCGTTCACGAAAAAGCTAACTATCGTTGCATATTTTTCTATCTGTTAAAAATATTTTCGTTTACATAATGTTTAGGTTTACACCCCCTTCCTCGGATTAGTTTATCGGATTAATTGCAACATCGACACCCAGGTAGAGGCTTCTTTCGGTGGATCAAGAGGTGATCACGAAGAGGAGCAAGATGTTAGGTGGCTGAAGTTCAAAATTAAGTTTTCCAACCAATCCGCCGACTACAGCGAGCGAATAAAGTCGAGTATTGTCACGTTGCAACAGGATACCTCATTGGGGCAAGCTTCTATTTATTAAGAATTTGTAGAATTAAGTTTTCGTAACTTGAAGAAGTTTTGCATCCAAAATTTGACGGAGTATTTCTCGGGAAGAAACATCGACTATCCTCTTGCAAAGAAAGCAAATCAATTGAATGCAGCGTCGCGGTTAAATACCATAACACCATCCCTCTTCGAAATCGTGGCGCGCAAGACGCAGCACTCGACGGAACAATCCTCGTTTCGCGTACCCGCAACGAATCCATAATGAAACGAATTTCTACATCGAGGTTGACCCGAAAGTCTCCGAGTATGAAAGCGACAATAATTCAAGAGAGCTTCGCTGGGAGCCGTGGGCCAATTTTTCACGTACTTGGAAGCCAAAGGAACAGATCGTTCGGGAATTGTCCCGTGTTTCGAAACGTATCACGTTCCGGTGGCGTCGAACGCAAAAACACGCGAATCCTGAAGAATGTCTGGCAGTCCGTTGTTCTTTATCGCGCGAACGGGGCCGGGATCGAAATGGCGAAACGGTGTACGTGCCTTCGTTTTCGAACGGCAGAGGGGAATCATTATGTAATCAAAGAGCGGCTCGTGCTCAGTTAAGAGGAGCCCTGTCCGTCCGGCAATCGTCGCGCTCAATCATGCGTTCCGCTATATACCCAGTCCCGTGCGCCAAGTGTTATTCACTGCACCCGACAATGATACAGTCGAGCTACTCTCCGGTTCCCTCTCGGTCGATTGGATAATGATATCCTCGTCTGCTTCGAAAATCAGTCACGTCTGATGGCATTTCGCTGTTTGCCGGCTGTTGCGTCACCGCCGTCTCCGAGGAGGACGCCTAACCAATCTGGAAAAATGATAAATGACCATGCGACCAAACGTTCCCACTACGGTTCGCAACGATACCATTTGGATAATCATCAAGTCGTAATTGTCTTGGTGTTGGCGAGCGTAGTGTGCGATTCGAGAAGTTTATTTCTAGTTTTTGGTAGTTTTATGCGTGAAAAGGGTCGTTGTCGTAGGTCTGTGTCTGTGAAGGTGTCCCCCTGTGCCCTTGGAGGGGTGAATCTTTTACATTGCAGCAATTCTCAGATGCAGTTACTCTGATCAAACCATAGAATCCATAGGATCAGTCTACCGACGAGTAGCATGTTGAAGGATATACGATTTGAAAGTTCCATAGAACAATGCACATCGGGTGCAGAGTAACAATGACCGACGCCACCGTCTCGAATCACGGGTCAGGGGAATCCTAGACCCCAATTCCGATTCTCTCTTCAGTCGATTACCCATCGATATCCTCTCGTCCTGCTGGAAAATCCAGCATCAGTTCGATGATGTTCCTCTGTTTGGCCGTATCCATTCCGAGGGTTGCAACGAGAGAATTATTACGAGTTGAAAAATAATAAACGGAAAAGCCTGAGGTGACACTAGAACCGAGTATCGTCGTTAATCACGCGGCTGCAATTAGCTGTTAACGGAAATCGCCGTCGTTGTGATCATCATCGTCATGATCATCGTCATTATCATCGACCGATTATGTTAATACCGCTACTTGCGTGGTTACGGCACGGTCCGACTGTTTCCGATTCTCTTTTGGTCGGTTGGCTAACGATATCCCCCATCTCGTTTCGAAAATCAGTTCCGTTTAATGGCGTTTCAGTGTTTGCTCGCCACTCCGCTACCTTTTGGCCATATCGAATCAATCGAATCGCCGAATTTATGGAAAGTGGCCGCTGAAAGGTTTAATTACATCCGCGTCTGGTCTGCTGGTTGTAGTTTACATTTTGACGTGGTTTCACTTTCCGCTCTGATATTTCTGCCCTTTTTGTTCTTTTCAAGTGAAAACTTCTCATTGCTCGTTAGAGTAAATATGACCAAGTGAAAAACGCGTAACGAAAAACCGACACTGAGAGAGCGAGGATAGAGCACGCGATCAATCGTAATATTTATTTTCAAATTTTTCAATTACAAACATTTGAAAGGATCAGTTTAGGTCTTTTTTCGTTTTAAAAGTATCATGTTCATTTAATTGTTACTTGTATATTGTATAATTTATTTCAGAACTGCTTCGCTGTTATATGATACTGAAAAGTAACACTGAACACGATGGTAAATATTTTCTATACATTAAGGTATAATCCACGAAAGAAAAACATTTTATAATAACAATGTGCTGAACACGAATATCGTTACTCGCTTTTTTCGATAAATTCTCTGTTATCCTTAGAAACCACTGACGTTAAAAACAACAATTGGAAGTAAAGAACAAACGCGAGCAGGTAACACAAGACGTTCTCGCTGGGGTTTGAATCTATTTCGAGGTCGTCGTTTGCCATTTGAAAAATTTCAAGTCGAGGATAAAACAGAAACGGGAATATAAAACTTGCAGTGAGTCGTACTGGTTTATAAATATTTGGCTGGGCAAAAACATTGCTTTTATTTGAACAGTTGTGAATGTAAACGCACAGTGAGAGAATATAAATGCAACCAAACAAGTGACGTTCCTCTTTTTCTATCAAACACAGAGTAACGGTTTTCATTTCCTGCCTATATGCAACCCTCGCCTTCTTTAGGGGTGGTTTGATTAAAAAAGATTCCATATGAATGTTTTCCATCGAAACCTTCGACAAACTTTACCAGTGAAAAACGAACCGTGCGAAGAAATAGAAAAGTAAAATGCAGTTTTCGAATGTCGTTAGAGAAATAAGTTAATTGTACTTACTATTTTCGTTCAATTAAATTTGATTTCATATAAACATTTCATTTAATTTGACAGAAGACACAGAATTTTATTCTGCAAGAAATTGAAACGAATTGTATACCTCCGCGACGCTAACATCTACAAACATTTGTTTACTATTCGTATGTAAATTCAGTTCTTCGAATTTGACGTTAAACAAACAATTAATACCAGTTGAATAAATTCAAACACAGTAGACATAAACTACGCGGTACTTTAGATTGAAAAAGTACCGAAAAATAAAATGAATCAATCTGGTTCCATTTTATAGCACACGTTTGTTGTGTTTTTAACAACACTCTTGTTGGTACTGTTTGTTTTACTCGTATTCCTATTATTTAGTTGATATTATCATTCATTAACGAATTGTCGTGTTACAGCAATTTTGCATGACAAACAGAACTAATTGGTAAACACGTATGGTGGCAAATATGGCCTTTCATATTCGCGATAATTACACAGCCCTTTGAGTAATTATGAAGGGTAGCTATATATATTTATCCATAAGCTACAAACGTGTAATTATGAAAAATAGCATAACGAGTGAAGAGAGTTTGCAAAATTCTAAAACTGTGGTACTTGCCCTCGGGTTGTAGTTATTACTTGATTACCTTCTCCCGAGGCTTTGTTTGGCGCAATTGTCGGTTGAAGAAAATTCGCCAAAAGTAAATAGGTCCCACATTAAAGAGCGGGAAAAATATTTTTAAGTAAATAGCGATAATTGAAACGGGCGAACATTAAAAATATTTCCAAAAAATTTAATTCATTGTTTCAAATTACGGGTCAATGAACTAGTTTGAAATTAAAATTTAGAACAATTAGAAAAATGGAGTGAATCGATTTGGAGCGTGAACGACCCTTATCGAAATGTATCTTTGATTTATTAAACCCGGATAATTGTAATCGACACTCGATCCTGCGCCGCAGTTTCGTTAATTCTCGTGTCGAGTGAATGTCGTTCGTGAATGTCGTTCGTGGCCTCATATTCGTCGATGATCGTCGACATTAATCATCGATTTTCGGCTAACCGCGATGTCTCGTTGTATTTTCTACCGTGAAACGTATTTAAATTCGCCCCTGTTGTCGGAGAGAAACCGTCGAGCATACAGGAGCGTTTTCCTCCCCTTCCCCTCCTGCCACGACCAGTACTATTTTTCCATTCGCAGTATCTGTATCGAGTGTTACTCGCAGCCTGGAACAATAGACACGCATTTGAATTGTTGTCAGACGAGCTAACGCGATATCCTCGTTCCGCTTTTCCACGGCGACGGTTTCCCCCGGTCCTTTTTCGTCGTCGTTTTTCCCACTTCCTTCTCTATTTAAATTTCAATCGAGGAATGGTGGGGCTAGGAATTCACGTCGCGCGGGATGAGCACGCGAATATTTCCCTCTTTGGTCGCATGATTTTCTCCACGAGCGTCCCTTGTGCGTTTTCCTTTTATAATAACAATAGACAAGTGACTTAACATTCATCTCTCGCGGCGTGGATTTTTTATTAAAAAATCTGAAAAAATGTTAGGAAGGAAAGAAATTTAAAAACCTCCGTTCCCGCTATTTCTTACGTAGAACGTGTAGGAAACATTGAAAGGATATTAATTGGATATAAATTCTAATGGAAACGTGGACAAATCGATTTCAGGTGAAGATGGAGTGAGACTTTTACGTGTATATGACCATAAATTTCCGTATCCAAGTGTTCCAAAGTACTAGAGGGATTTATCAGGCAGATGACTGAGAATAAGCTCGCAACGTGGCCGTTGGAAAATATTCTATCAAGACTAGAGCAGCCACGTTGTCTGACACGTCGGAATAAACAGTGTTCCACCACTATGCATACAAATCGCCCTGAGCTGGAGAGCTATCGCGAACAATTCCGAAGAATTTCCGCTAGGAACACTCGGTGACGATTTTTCAAACAGTGTTTTATAACCGTTTATCTTAGTAGTAATAGTATAAGAGTATCAGTACACGTCGTTTATGTGTACATCATGTATTCATGAGAATAAGCACGAATATTCAGAGATAAACGACTTCTATGAAACAATTTTTTAAATTTATCAAGGATTGTTCAAAGAAATTATTAACATCGGTGTGACAAAAATTCTATCGCGAAGAATAATATAGTATAATAACGCAAGGACCAGCGATAAACGTTGAATGGAAAAACTGGACCAACTGGATTCGTTTTAACTGAAAGTCGCGTAAAGAGTATGCTAGAGTAGATAACTTTTGAGAGTTTTTGTAACAAAAAAAAAAAAACACACACACGCACACACAACCTGTTCAAACAGCTTAATTAACCC
This sequence comes from Hylaeus anthracinus, assembly GCF_026225885.1. Lineage (NCBI taxonomy): Eukaryota > Metazoa > Arthropoda > Insecta > Hymenoptera > Colletidae > Hylaeus > Hylaeus anthracinus. Next base: position 12,039,776 of record NW_026534337.1, read on the forward strand.
AATTTACGTGTTTCCTGCCATCGAGAAAGGTGAAACTACCCAAAGTTCTGCAATTTCATAAACTGCCCAGCCAAACTGTACGCTTCAATTTACACCGATGTAACCACCCCCAATCTTAATTATCAATTAAAACACAGTTTGGTCGAAGTGTTAAATTTTCCGGTATTAAAAAGTCAATCTCCGGAAGCATTTCTTCGCGACAAGCCGAAGGGGTTTACCGAAGTTTTCAGGGAGTTATTATTAATCGCTAGACCCCCGGAGAGTATAAGCACGTACACCGAAATAGTGGGAAAAGCAAAGATCCCATTAACGACCGTCGCAGCTTTATCAGTTGGATCTTTATTAATTTTTCATTATTGGGATTTCCTTTGTTACTGTATTAATTGTTTCATTTATTGTGGATGCCGTTGGCAATATGGATAAACCATTTACTTTTACATTTTGTTAAACACGATAGGGAAGCTAATTCTTTTATTAATATACTCATTATTTGATTTATTATTAATTGGAATATAAAATTATAAAAAGCAGATATCTTTTTCGATAGATCTTTACACACCATTTCATTTGATACAATTATAATTCATCAGCCCTCGACATAACCTCACGAATAAATGCAACATGAATTTTAATTAAGAGTTCACAAGGTTATCGTGGCAGATAAAATCGAGTAGTCCGGTTAAAAACCTATCTCGGGTTCTCTATATTTATTTTGTATCGAGCAATACCACCCATGGCAGAATTAAAGGTAAAACAACGGACGGGAATATTTATTTTAAAGACAGATGTGTTGAACATCGGTACGTGCTGCTCCAGGGGGATGGTTCGTTGTTTCAAAGCCACTAGGTCGACGTCGGAGGAAGAGAGATGAAAAATGGCACGAGAAGTAAGGAAGCTTTGTACGCGAGTACCGATATTTTTATGGCAATATCGTTGGCTCGTTTGTATTCCGACTGTCAGGCAACAGTCTATCGACGTTTGCCCGATAGTCGGAGCCAAGCGTCCGGATATGGATTCGAGGGAAATGGCACGTTGCTTCTTCGCCGATGGGAATGAAAAACACCGTCGCGAATCCGTTCTGCGTCGTTGAAAGCGATACATTTCGTTCGACGATACCAATTCGCGGCCGGCTAATCGTCGAATCTCGGACTTTAACGTATCGCCCTTTCAGAACTCGTTTAATCATTCTGTAATCGCGACACTGACGAACGCAATTGCGTTTGGAGTGGGTGTACTCGACGTATGCTTGAGCTGACGTAATGTCATTTCATGATAGAGGTCGTTGATTGTCAGTTCTAGTTAGCTCGAAAAAAATTCATTTAAACTCTTCTATCAGGGGTGGAGCACGCTCCGATCTATCCTACAAGAAGATTCAAAGAATCCATTTTTCAAATTCGTTGGAACGCTCCCTCGATTCATCAACGAGTCGAACCGCCCCCGTCATGTCACGCTGTCTTTCCTTTTTTTCACCAGCGTTCCCATCTTCATGTTTTTTTTTTGTTTTTTAAATCCGAACACCGCCTAGCGCGAAAAGGGTTTTTATGTTTCGTCCAGTGGCACCGTTGGGTTCCATCGATAGCACAGCCGTAATTACTCTCGCGAACGCGATGACGTAGTATCGACAGGGAGCATTGTTGCACTGTATTTATTATGCAATTATACTGCGAACGTTAAACCAGATTTACAAGTGCTATGCGGCATGCTAGCGTAACGGAGTTATTACCCGTGCAGTTGTAATTACGAGTATCGAATAATTGTGTCGTTTCAATTTCAGAGCCACCCCACTACACCATAAGAGTTCTTTTGAAAGAAAAGAGGAGATTTGTAGGAGGGTTGCTTCTACAAATATTTTATTTTATCTCGAGAAGAATAGGATAGAGGGTGGTGGTATTAATTACAGAGTTGAAGGTTTTTTTATATTTTGTAGAACACGCATTGTATTTTATACTTTTCGTTAAAGGATATTTAAAGCACGAGATCCAATATAAACGCACATACTTAAAATTTTCCATTACTTTATTCCCCCGGAAGAATTCTTAATAACCACTGTTTTCTTTACATTGTCCAATCTTGCATACGCTGAACAATTTCCTGAAAGTCTTGCTTCAACAAAGAAAAATCTAGCGTAGTCGCACTACCGCGAAGAACAATTCCAGCAAATGTTTCGAGCACTTCACCCGCAAAGGGTCGATAGGCAGCGCAATAATTCAGGAATATCGTCGCTCGTTGACTCGAAATTTTGCGTGGAACCCGACCTGTGAATGGCAGCTGAGCGCGGGGCGTCGTTTCACGCAAGAAACGCCGCGTATATTCCGCGTCTGGATTTCATTTCGCCGGGAATTGTGTTTCGCGCGCGCGGGAAGGAAGTGACAAATAAGCCTAGCAATAATTTTCACCGCGGAAAAGATGGGCGAGAGAGATTTGACAGAGAAATAAAACGAGCACGGGAGGAGGTTTGAGGAAAGAAAACGAGGAGATAGGCTATCGACAGGCTCGTCTTGCTTCGGGACAAGGCAACGATAAAACAAACGACGCGAGGCTCCGTGGCATCGCGGAAGACGAAATATCGTTTCAACAGCCAGGGCTGTTTAATATTTTTAGAAGTTTCAGGGGTACGATGAATTTGACGATACGTTTTCGCGTGTGCAGGATCGTCTAAAATTCGCGACTTGGGAAAAGAGGAGTCTTGTAGGGAGAACATGACAAAAATATAAATATAAGGTGGAAAAATGTGTGGGCAGAAAAAAAATTAAGTGTGTAAAAAATGCTTATGTAACTTCGATATACAGTCAGTCTCGTACATATTCGTACCCTCTATGTCTATCGAAGAAATTTTATTACATTAAATGATATGTTTGATGTTACAAAATGCATTGACGAGAAAAAAATTAAAATCTTCTCAAGTATAAGATGTCCTAGTTATGACGTCACTGTCATAGAACAATGAAGAAGTGTGACACGTTCGACGTCAATTTGCACTGTACATAGGTTTACACTTTGTTTCGTTTACACGATTTTATACTTTGATACCACTTCCTCATCCGGACAGATGAAAGTCATAAAACATACCTCCCTCCCTATGACAAATAAAAGGAATTTTATTCCGAAACTCGAAAACGATGGTTTCCAGGCGTTTGTTTGTTTAACTCGACGTGTACCAATCGTGTGCAAAGCTTGTACTTTGTATTCGTGTATATTTTCGCTTTTTTTTTTTTTTTAACAGCATCCAGTTGGAACTTTATGAAGAATAACAAACACGATAAAAACCTTTGGGGAATTTGTTCAATCGGTCCTGAAACAGAGCGCCTGTTCTATCCATTCTCAAAGTTGATTTTCTCTAAAACAATGCTCGACGCGAACGCGTTTCATTCCACGCCCTCGATTGATTTCGTCGAGCGGAGTCGTCTTTCGGTCGCACTCAAGCATTTTGAGATATCCTATACAACCGCGCTTCATCTCTTACTAGCTAGATGTCAAACCGTGACAGAATATGTGACAGCAGGATTGCATTTCGCAGGCCGTCTCGTGGAAAACGGAAGAACAGGGAGGAAGGGAACGTTTCGACGAACGAAATATACATATACACACACGCATACATGCATACGTTGTTTCGTAACGCCACCAAAGCGCACGAACCCTCTTCTCCCCTTTGCTATAGGGGTGTGTACACAGTTTCTGTTTCCTGAAAGAACCTTTTTTTTAGCAAATATTTTACGTAAACACTGATTCTCCCACGGACAACCAAGAACGTGTAACTTCGTATCAGTGTCCATTCTTTTTTGGAAATTGGCTGAGCTTTTATTCATGTGCAATAATCAACGTACGTGCGTACCGTTGAATTTCTGAGGGTGAATGGATTCGTTTCGACTCGAAGTAGAGTAAAAATAAAAAGCTCTTCCTCTTTCATCTTGTATCTCGTAAATCATTTACCTTTTTGAGGTATGTGGATTAAAAACTGTCCCATCTTTCTTTACTCACGCATTATGAATAAGTATAAATCGTTTCATGATAAAAGAAATTATAACATGTTTTATACCGATGTTAAAGCTGTATAAGTAACGTGCTCGCAATTCCGTGCTCGAGTTTCACTGTTCTCGGACAAGAAACGCGCCCACGAGAAATCTCAGGATCGTAAAGATTAAAATACGCTAAAAAGCACGAGGGGACGGATAGAAATCGTTACGACCCAACGAAAGAACCGTGAAGAAGGAAAGCTCTAAAACTTACACGGTCGGCCACGGTGATCCAACATTGTTTCGAATAAATCGTCCGCCATCGCCGTCACGTATCGAAGGCAAATCTCCCCGCTTCCAGTTGAAATATACACCGTCTTCCAATCTAGCGGCAGTGACTTATCAAAGTGCGGCGGAATATGTGCGACGGTAGCGTTTTCCACCCGCGAACGGAAACGTTGAATACAAAAGAAGGAGATCGTAGAGAAAGGGAGAAAAATTCGTTCTACTGTCGTACAAGTTGCGAGCATTCTTTACCCCCAGATCCCTTAGATACGGTGGAAGTATACTATTTTTATTATTCCCGATAGATATCTTTTACCAATGGCTGCGAACATAACTTATACCGTATTCCTTTCAGCTGGTAGAACAAGTCTGCCGACTTGTATCAAAATATAGTGTCCCGTTTACGGCCGTATCCGGCCATTTCCCCACGGAGACAAAGGAATGGTATTTTTTTCCCCTTTGAAACGGGAAAGTAATCTTTCTTGGACCGATCGGAGGATGTCTGCCACGACGAATAAAGAACTGATGCTTTAGGGGGCGCGAAGTGTGTTCGGATGGAGATGGAAGTAATAGTTAGGCTCAGGGTCGCGTAAATCAGGCTCGCGCAGACCCTCGGACCTCAACAGCCTCGAAGATTGTGAGGATAGGGTGGTTTGCAAGTTTTCTGAGGGCTGTAACGTGGAAAGGATCGATGGAAAAGTGAATAAATATTCGTAATATACTTCTTAGTGATAATACACGTGTCACTCAATTTAGAAAATAAGATATACATTTAAGCGGTTTTCCATCGAAGGATTTACAATTAGATAAATGATCGAGAAGCATTTAATAAAACTGAAGCTCCAGAGGACCGTGTACCTGCAAGATTATAAGCCACTTCACGAGTTTTAAACCTCTTATCGTACTCGTTCATAAATATGCCCGTTGCACTGAAATATTTCACGATATCATTCGACATCTAAATTTTCCCCAACAAGTTTCATTAAAATCAACGGTGGCCAGTGTTTCCGCCATGAATCGCAAACGTTGAATTCGCTCGCGATACGCTGCTTTGCTCCCGCAATAAATTAATACTCTTAAGAGCTAGAAGGAAAATCTGATACGGTGATGTGCCACGTGAATTTAAATTGCACGTAGTATAACCAGATTTGATATATTTAAGCACGAATAACGAATGAATGTTATCTACAACGTACGCCTGAGGTATATACTTATCGTTTGTTTTATATGCATGTTCGAGCAAATGCGTTTCACTGTCGGAAATCGTCGCGTTGCGAAACAGCCGAATTCTTGAAACGAATCAACAGTGTGATTGATATATTTGTGTTTGTAAGGGTGACACGCTCGAACGGTGCATGCCGAAGAGGGAAAACTCCGAGTTTCCCTTCGCTGTATTGTTCTGGGATTACGTGGAAATCAGTCTGTGACAACCGAGTGTTTGGATAGCCCATGGTCTCGGGCGCACGTGCGGGTTCCTATTGTCCAAGAATCCCAGTTCATGACTTTCTGTGGAGGCAACAAGCTTAGACTCTAGGTGGTTAGAGGATCCTCGGGGCCATTGGCTACTTGCGATTCGCAAAGTAAAGGTTTCCTTGTGGAAATCGAAAGCTTCTTTTATTTGATGTTTCTTTTCAAAAACAGTTTACTCTATATGTGCATTATTTATAACCTGCGAATTCTTTTATATTGAATTTTGTGTGTAACGATTTGTTTAAAAGTCATTTAGGGTAAACTCAGGCGCCTTACCCGGTATAAAAACAAAGTACTCAAGAGGGCAAGGAGCGGTTCAGACAAGGGTTTGCTGGAAAGCACAGGGAAAACAGGATTTTTTTTTTAAATTCCCATCGGGCCCTTTATGTTTCCGTTTCCGTTAAAAATGTCGGCGAGCACAATCGCGCTTCATATCCCATCGTCGCCTGCGTTCTCGACAGAGCATTTCGACGAATTTCAGCTCGCGCGAGTGAGATTGAAATGAGTTTCATTCCTTCGCCGATTCATCGATTCGGCATTTGGATTATCGGCGAAAAGTACCGAAAACTTTCAAAGCCGTCACGGTAGAGAAGCTTGGCGCGTCACAGAGAAATTTATGCCACCAGGATATTGAACTTCTCCATTGAATCGAACCATTTTATTCCGTCTCGCTTCGCGATCGATGGAAAATTAACCCTCGTGTAAGAGTTTCGCCGGTATCCGAGCGGAAACTCGAATATCGAATTTTTGTCGCTCGTGAAAAGCTCGAACACTTGTTCCCGTGGAAGTTCAATTTCGCGACCGATCGATCCGTGCGTGCCGAAGATCGATTGTTCTCGCGCGTTGGACAAGTATCGGTCTACTTTTATTTTTTTGAAAGGCGGGTAATGGAGCCATTTATTTTTTAATTTATGCAATTTCGCGAGTGGAAATGACCTGTATTATATTTTGAAATCATTGTTTAATGTCTACTTAGAGTTTAAATGACAAAGGGTACGTTGTTTTTGATTTTTCCACATGTTACACGTTCTTTGTAAATTTTGGTAAAGGTAAAATATTTGTGGATGTTTATGTATTTATGGCAAACGAAAATATGGAAAAATGTACGAAGTTGTACATGAATGCAAACATATATAAAGTATCGATAATAATGTGATTTCTAAAGATTTGACAAAAATGAAGGACCTTTTTCCATCGACAAAAGAAGGAACTCTTCTCTTCATAGTGCTCCAAGTATTTATATTTTAAATTCAATATAACAAACAAATTTTTCCTCCTTGAATGCAACCTTTATCCATTCAACGTTTCGACCTACATAAGGTCCTCTTCAGGATTACTCTATTCCTTGTACAATGGAAAAAATTCGACTGATGTACCTAATTATTTCTGAAGAGGTTCTGATGTAGGTCGAAGCCGAATGAATAAATTTGAATATTCAACTGAATTTGATCCAGGTACCAGAAGAAGAAATTCTATAGTATCAATGTACAAAAAAGAAGGATTACAGTTTCTCGAAATTATTCTTCATCTAATATCAAGGATACAAGGGTATGTAGACCTAAAACTTGGTATCGAGACATGTTCAATTTAACGTGGCGAGGGTCGAGCAGATGAATTTTTATTTATGAGATATTAATTAAGTGATTACGAAAGCTTAAGACGATTGCAGTGCATAATTGCTACTCGCACCCCACCCAGGAAAAAGGAGGAAATAAAATGTAAAGTAAGGAAAACGAGATAGAAAGAAAACGCGAGTTTTCATGAAAGCAGTGACGGAAAAGGTGGCTGGGGCATCGGCGTCGGCAAAGGCTCGCCTGCATTCAAGAGTTTCGCAGATTGAAGGCGCTTTGATAAAAACTCGCCCCGTCGACAACGAAGTTCGTTTCGCCGATAAAAGGGGACTGTATTAAAATAGTGCATAATTAAAACGAAGTTTTCCAGCGGTAGGATGCTTATCCGCAACTTAACCCGAATTTAAACAGCCGGCTTGTCAAACTCAAAAAAGCGTCTGGACGAAACTTGGAGCTTCGCTTCTCTTCAATTCGCGTTCTGTCAGCAAAAAATTAAATAAAATAAAAAGAAACTGCGTCGCGGCGACTTATACTTGAAAACTTATTAAATTTAGACGCAGCGATTTCCCACCCTGGCCAAATTAAACGACTGGGAGTCCACGAAGAATTACGAATAGCCCCGTTGCGAATCCTTTTGGAGGAAATCATTCGTTTCGCGAGGGAGGAGTTGCAGAATCGTTTCACTGAGAGTATTTTATCGAAAATTTACTGTTTCGTATTATTTTTGTTATTATTAAAGTATGCTAGAACGGTAATTTATAATTGGTAAAATATATTGTTCTTTGTATACTACCAGGGTCATTCTGCGAAATCAGATACTGTATACATATCGTAACATTTCTAACTATTTGAACAATACGACTGATTTTAGTATTGCAAAAGGTTAAAATCATAACATGTCCAAATAAACCGTGATGTCGAGTCAGACTCGACCTGGAATTTGGGTTAAAATTATCAAGCGATTCGGAATAACGAATTCTGTTCGCCTTAACCGCGTCTCCGTTTTCACGCTTTTGTGAAACGCAATTCCGTTTATACGTGACAGCTGTGGTTTGACAAGCCGCAGATATGGGGAATAGAGAACGTGAATTTTTTTTCAACAATACCCAGGCGTCGTTCAGTCGAATGAAGTTTTATAATCTAGAACAGCGCGGCGAAATGTTCTATGGTCGTCACGCGAATCAAAATTATTGCGTGACGCATATTTGCGTCGCTCGAAACGATTGTCGGTTGGGAATATTGCAAGTAACGCGCATTTGGTCTATTTATCGTTGATGATATGCACACGTGCATCTGTGATGGAATTTTGGGTTGAAGGTAGGAGTATAATAACATAAACGTGTGTATGGGTATAATTTGCATTCATTCTCATCAGTTTATATTAAATAATCAAACGTGGAAGTTTGACAAAACATAACGGAACATTACAAATAAAATTCAATGAAAATAGAATATATGTACTCGATAAGTGCATTCTTGTCCAAGTTATCCGAACTAGAACGGGATTAATAGGTTAGTAAAAGGATTGTCCGTGAGAGCGATATGATAAATCTATTCGAATAGGAGCCAGCGATAGATCATTTCATTCATCAATTCATGTCGTTGATTTAATAAATTTAGAACCTCTCCACTACAGTGCAGTCGTGTCCCGTTGCGTTGGAAAATTAATCTTTGTCTACCACATGAAAATAAATCTTCTATAGCGGAAGGAAGAGGTTCCACGACAGCTTCCTCTTTCTATCATGCTCTCACACTACTCCGCGTTCCACGGCCATAGAATTAGAAACCTAGGATTTTTACCACTCTTAACTGTATATGTACAAAGTTTACACAGTGAATCAGTGTTCGTTGAATTCCCAATTGAAATAATTGCGCGTCGAAATCGAGATCATAACATACGAATCAGTTGGGTAGCCACGAACCAAAACGTAAACAAACGTTTGATGAGGTCTGGGTGAAACTCTATTCGTTAACAATCACCCAACCAATGAATGGAAGAATTCCCTCTACCGACTGGTCTGGGTCAGGTCTCCCACAGGTGATTATTTTTTTGTTTGGATTGCACAAAAATTAGCAAATCAACGCGTAAATATTGCGAAGTCAGTGAAATTCGCGCAGATCATCAAAATGTACATCCTCTCGACAATTATCCCGTACCCAAAGCAATTGTGGTACGTTATTGGATGTTGCGAAAGGGAATACTATTGGCTAGAATTTTCAACCCTTCATTAATGATTTCTTAAAAGTACAGGGTGTTAAAAAAAAGGCCCTTCAATATTTATATGGTGTATAGGGGACGTTGTACTGAGTAAAAAAGCTTTAGTAACACATAGGTCCAAAGTCAACCGTTTCTGAGATAGAAACATTTTTGTTTGCTAGTATCATGATTGACTTACTTGTTTCCATTGCATGCGATGTTTATGTCAGCGTTTATAAATTACGTTCTGAATGTTCCCATTCAAGTGCTGACAATTTTGTCAATTTCATTTTTCCAATTTCGTGTACAGAAATGAGCGCTGGACACGTGGAAAATCTTCTATAAATATCGAAAACTCAGTAGTAAGTCAATCGCGATACTAGCAAACAAAAATGTTTATATCTCAGAGACGGTTGACCTTTGGACCTATGTGTTACTAAAGCTTTTTTACTCGGTACAGTGAGCTTCTTTTTTGAACACCCTGTATATTCAAGTTGAAGCGTTACCGACACAGAGAGTGTCGTATTTTGATTCCTGACGTTACGTTGAGTGGGTTTTTCGTGAGTTTCCTAAACGAGAAATCATCCTTTTCGGGTGTTCCGCGAGTTATACCTCAACCCGTATTTTTCCAGCGACACCGAGGCTAGCCGCAGTCTTTGGCTCGGTGGGTGCCGCTTTACACGAGAGACAGCCCGCACACCAGCTGGAAAATTGAATTACGTGCAAACGCCAACCGTGTAAAGCAGAGTGGAAAGTGCGCCGGGGTGAATCGGTGCCGCTTCAAAGCAACGTCTATAACTAATTACGAATCTTATCTATGGGCTGCCTAAAAGGCGCTGATTAAACGTAGATTCGTTGCACCTCGCGAGGATGAGGGACCAGACGATTCCGTTGAGAGTGTCATCTGGTATTTCTCATTTCCCGGAGGACGTTCGAGATGAGACTCGGCGAGGGTAGTACAACACGTGGTGAACTGTTTCAACTCGTATTTAGACCTCAGAAATAAAAGGCTATCTTTTTAACATATAAATTGCACGGAGTAATTTCAAACGAAGGATTTCATACCAGCTACTTCTGGAGTCTTTGGAAGGTGACTTTCTAGAGAAAGAAAATTTATGCTGCTTAATACTTTTGACGCTTGATTTTTTCGGTAATAATTAGAATCTGGTTTATAAAACCAAATTATACTTCAAACTAAATGTGTTATTATTATTCTACTATAGGGCTAAATTATTCTAATTAAACTGTTATTCAAATGCAATTTTGTCCTTTCTTCGTATCGTAATAAAATATCCCCTTAAACGATATTTGGTTACAGGCAATTTCCCCAAACAATATTTGAAGAAGAGGACAACATTTTACCTTTCGAGTGCATCCGGACCTAGCGATGTTTAACCGTTGACTGTTGATTCTAGGCTACCTACTGCGTGTACAGCTGCTTGTTTGCCCTATTTATGTACCCTAACTTGTGTACATTTTTACATTTCGCGTGTTTTAGAAGGTTTGACGAAACGTTTCTACGTCGTTACACATATTCCTCGCTGCCCGTATTACCTCTGGAGTTTCTGAGGTGTAGGAAAAATGATATGTTTGATTTATCCTTCCCTTCCGAAAGGCTATATTCCATCTCATTTTAGGGATATATAGTTAGTTTCAAAAGGATTAAAAGAATTATCACGTGTCTGTTACAAAAGTAACAGGTATCGAGATATTCAGAGTATTATTGTAGCTGAGAGCAAATTACGCTAGATTCAAATTTTATATATTATATTTATAGAAATGATATATAAAACTATTTCAGAGAAATATAATATTAATTGGACAACTGAATGTATCTATTCCGTAATTCTAAAATTGTAACTAACACGGTATGCTTTAAAGAATAAATTCAAATCGAGAGATTTATAAAAAGTACTACCCCAGCTGAAATAATTATAAATACATTACTGTATTCAGTAGAGTTTAATAGCATTATTCCTGCTTTTGAATACAGAACCTGATCGTCAAGCGTCGTTTCTCTATAAACGTTTCAAAACCCATTCGTACGGCGAGTGAAAAATGTATAAATTCCTCTGAGAGTAATAGCTGACCCGAGACTTTTGAATGTTAGCATAATAGGGGCACACCGTCGGGAATATCTCGTTCGACTAAAACGTTCATTCATAACCGGATTTGCAGGTGCTGAAAACGCACACACCGAACCATCGATCGTTGATTTCATACAGCGAATATAAACAAGACTGTGTTTGGATTAAATCGTGGCTCGGTGGTATATAGGTCGGGTCCTCGCGTAACAACATTCATACATATGTAAGTGGTCCTTCACCGACTGTATCAACGAATGCTTAACGATCCGCCTGGAACGCGACCAAAGCGGAGCACTTTTGCGAATTATTTGCAATTTTTCCGGCCAGAACGAGCGAGATTTCGCGAATCGTTTCGCGACAAAGTAACGTGATTGTAAAATGGCGAATCGACAAAATTTAAGTTCGATACCAGGGGCAATAATAGAATATTCGATCTTTTCATTTTTAGGGCGTGGGTGTTAAATAGATAATTTCAAATCCCCGTTAATAATTTTAATGCCTTCGTTAGAAACGTTGCTGCACGCGAATTGTGTTACATTTTTGGGATTTTAAACTAGAGTGAGTCGTTTGTTCGCCAGAAGAGAAGTTCGAAACTATTCGTTTCGGTAGTTTCGTGGCGCGAGTCGATGGGAATATATTAAAAAGCAAACAATGAAACGAGAAATAAGAAAAAGGGAGAGCATAGAATCGAGAAGAACGAATAGCGTGTCGAGGCAATTTGGCGCTGGGGCGTGGAACGAAAGAGGCATCGGTGTAATCTGGAAACAACGAAAAAAAAAGTTTTATTTGGCGCGGATCTCTACTTGGCACCTGGTGCGAGGCCACTATCCCTGCCACGAGGGCAACATTAAAATCTGAAATAACGCTAGCGTCAGAATCACAGAATTGAAAATTTTTCTTCCAAATCGTTGTTATACAGGCTGCTATTGCTCGCAATATGTTAATTGATCTAACTCAAGCTTGATAAAATTTGAGTTTTAAGAGAAAAAAAGACTGAAATTTAGAAGAAGTCATTCTGGAGTTAAAAGGAACAATGGAAAAGACACAAGTATTGGTCGGTGTTGAATTTAGACTTGTTTCGAGCAGGAAACTGTTAAGCCAAGCATAAGATAACGCAGTCCACATAAAGGACGTCCCTTTAGCTAATAGTGCCTCTTGAGACCATTCTCGACAGCTCGCAAAAGCATACAGTAGAAACTTTGGGATATAAAAATACAAATTGGGAAGCAGTAAAACATAAGAAAAGGAAATTTATGGAAAAAACAATACTCTTTCGAGGCTTCTCAAGGTGTAAGATGAATATGAAATTAGTAGAAATTGACACTTACCCTGGGGATGTTCTGATGTTCCTGAAAAAAAGAAAACACTGTTAGTAAAACTTTTGATTGTCACAGTTGTGTGATGTATTTACAATTTTAAAGGATAGTTTATTTCTATACGTCTGACTATTACTCACTGTTTCTACTTGTATTGGCACGTCTGATCATCAAACATGATATAATATTCTGTTGTAATTAGTTTCAACTTCTTGAAATATATCAAGAACAACAGAAAGCAGATAAATTCATACGCTATACCTTCACAAATGCTCGCACTCATCGATTTAAGTAGAAACATCGAATAATGGTCAGACGCGTTAACCGAGTCCTGCTCGATTACATTATTTCTCTAATCCACTCGAACGGATTTAATTATAGTATCTACCACCTAAAAGTAATAACTGCTAATAACTGCTAACAAAATGAAAACAATTATTTTGTTATCAATTATATATTTCCAGTGTAAACATGGTTGTGAAAACGTGGCAAACGTCCACGTCTTGAAATCAATTTTCTTGAAAACGCAGCGTCGCAGGGAAAAATTTTATTCCACGTTTTCAATTTACTTTTTAACCCAAAAGGCACTTACTTTTTCGGCCGAGCCACTCATTGCGGAATAACCTATATAACGCCGATAAAACTAGAAATCGAAGACGCGTGGAAATTAGGTGTGTCGAGACGAGCGAGGCAGTAAATTAGATCCACATCCTCTGGACTTCGAGTGGCGTCGAGAGTTGAATGCTTTTTTGGGGGAAAAATACACAAAAAGAAACGAAGGCGAGAGCGGAGCCAACGAAAACGAGCAGATATTGAAAGTATTAGCATCTCAAGAAGTTTCAAAAGGTTATCACGGGATCACGTCGACGTTGCTCGGTAACGGATAATAAAAATCTCATCCACCCTCTGTGTTTTCCTTTTTTTATTTCTTTTCTTCGATTTGCTTAAACTCGCCCGTAAGGTCGCCATGTATACGAAACCGAAGTGGGGAAATGGGATTACAAAACATAAACGCAGGATAACGAGAAAGTTGAAAACGCTGGAATCGCGAAGGTAAAAGAATTTATAAGAACTCTTACAGATCGTGTCTGTAATAGCAGCAAGAATGGGGTAAGTTTCAATGTTAGAACGCTATTGTACAATTTTACATCCGATAACATTCAATTCACGAGAAGGAACCTTCTGAGTTAAATCACTCATCTCGATCACCATCACAAGCTACAGCCAAAAAAAGCATCCGCATCATAAAACAAACCTGGTCAACATGACCATCTACACAATTACTCATCGTACTCATAAGCCAAACAAACCATGGAAGACCGATCGAAATACTTGTCACTTCCCAGAAATGAAGATTTTTCTTGAAAGGACCTCCTTAAAAATGGCCAAAAACGCCGAACCAATTTTTCCACCTAAAATCATCAATTCCAGAGGTCGCGCGAGATGTAGGTTAAGCAAACGTTAAACAAAATCCAGTGTAAAATAAATCCGCGAAGACAGAGGGACCAGCCTCGATAAATCTTCGTGAAAAATACACTGCAGTCGCGATACGTTTCCCAGCAATAATTTCGAGCGCAGACATCGCGCGAAACACGTCCACGGCGCGGGTTATTTTTCAGCTCTCAAGGTGAAACTCATTTCACAGCTAGAACTTTCGAACGAAGCGTGCGTCGGGGTGTTTGAAAATTTCTCATATTATTAAACGACTAACAACGCGAAACACCGCTCGAAAAGTCGCGAACTCGTCGCGACGGGGGCTCGCTAATAAGCCGACCTTGCGGAATTCAGCGCGAAGAACGCGAGCGTTTTCGAGCGTTGCACTCGCGCGAAATTTGTCTATTAGGACGTCGAGAAGGTTTGGAAAACGTCCTTGTTACGTATGAAATCATTGATATTCCACAATTATTTCTTACGTGAACTAAAGATTCTTACAAAACAATCTTTTATAACAGCCTTATAACGCAACTCTGCCATCGCGGGGTGGCTGGAGGTTCTCCTTCTTCGAGGACGACGAAGAAAAGGACAAGGGTGTACGAATAAGTAGAAAAAGAAGACGAAGAGGTAGAAGAAGTAGACAGGGAAATAAGCAAACAAACAAAGTGTGTACATTTCCATGCACACGTCGGGAGGGGTGCAGTTTAAATTTTATTACGCGCGCGGGCTCTCTTGCGATTTACATAAGCGAATTGCCTTTTGCAACAACATCGCTTGCTCCTTACTTCGTTACGCGTTCGACGAGACGGGACAACCAGGGCTTTCGTCACTGGCAATTCCAAACATCATTATTACAAACGAGCTTCTTAAGTGCGAGACGAGTCGAGGGGGGTGAAAACGGAAATAAGAAAAGTGAGGGAAGAAAAAAGAAAGATAAAAAGAAGAGAAAAGAAAATGGAAAAAAGGAAGGCGAACGACAAAAAGATTGAACCTTTGCCTTCGGGCCGTCGATTAATGGCTTTCATTCGAGGCGCGGGATTCGATTATTCCGCGACGACCGCCGCCAACCAGAAAATCGGATTACAGCCTGCTGACGGACGGAACCGGGTCTTAGAAGAGTGGAACAACTAATTACTGCTAATCATCCCCCTTATCCCGGTGAAACGCGTCCGCTAAAGGGTTGCCCGTCGTCAAAGCGTCGGCCACGGCGCACAATGGGCGAGAATTCATTCCTAGCGCGTTAAAAGTATTGGCTCGAGTCGCGAGTCGTGTCTGTCTATTCATTAAAAGCCGATTGTAGAAAACTGTGGCGAGGAATTACAATCGAAGCGATTCGTATAGCTCGTTAATTGTTTATAAGGTGCGGGAATGTTTCAGTATCCTACAATGAAAATCTGTGTCCATATAATCCCCGTTCGTGAATTTGTAATAGCTACAACATTTTACAGCACCATCTAAAACGTAACCAACGAAGCTTTTCCATACACCTAACGATACGAAATTTTCCAGTCGATCTTTCGCGCGCCTGTTTGGACTATATAACCGTGCCACGGTCTCAGAGCGGAAAACTGTTGGCGAAATTGCGGTGGCAATACGCGCGGGAGTTACGTGACCGATGCTGCATCCGATAAGCAATATCGCAAGAAACGACGAGGACATATTTTTCCTTTGATGCACGACCAGCTCGGAATTGAAGAGGGCCGAGAGCGCGGAAATCAAACTTTCGCGCGATCGAGATACCACCACGACAAGTCTGGGTAATTTTTGCAGCGAACTTTTCGCGATAAACAATCCGAGAGAGAAATCAGTGGCGAAATTAAGGACATTTTTTTTATGGATGATATGGACTAATGATCGATTCATTTTCGAGCGAGTGAAATTCGCAGAGTGGTTTTTAAGTACCGAGGGAACTAACAAGGAGGATCCGCGCGGCACCGCCCCGATTTTAATGGAACTTCGCAGGTTCACGGTGCGGCCAAAAATAAGGGATACGTATTTTTCTTGGCCACGGTAACTCAAGTTTAACGAGTGAAACTACTCCACGAAGTTTCCACCTTGAAAAACATTCTAGGGAGGGGAAATTTTTCGAAGAAATTCTTTATGGTTTCTGATGGAAAACACGCTGTACTTGCACGTTCCTGGAAACAAGTTAATAGCGAGTGAATTCTTTTAGTTTTGTTTCGAGTGCGCGATTGCTCGTAAGTATATATACTTTGCACTGGCATGCTTATCGATAATTAAAAGTATGAAATAATCGCGGAAATCTTATTGCGCGTACAAGCGAATTAACAATGAAGGTTAAACATCGAAATTTAGAAGTGTAATAAGATGCGATAACAATTGAATCTGGATAAAATTTATCTACGTAATCACGAGATTTGTAAAATACCTAGTGAAATATTTGCTTCAGATACAACTCGAAGAAACCAAAAGAAAACAACGAAAAATAAGCACACTGTAGCTTTAAAGGGTACGCCTTCGCGACTCTCCTGACGCTGTACACTTGCACGATTTTCCCATTCAGAATAATTTTGTTGTACACGTTGCCAGAGTGTCGTGTTTTCTTTCCACCCGCGAGCTTTCTCAATGCCGTTACAAAAAAAAAAAAAAAAAAAACAAAACCTACCAGCAGGTTTCCGTTTCCGTCTGCACGACCTGGACAAAAGTGCTTTCATGACATTTGACTAAATAGTACAATATAGTAGAGACGTACAAGTAGCACACCTCGACGTTGTTTCACATTGTCCCCTGATATTCTACTTTTCTTCGCGCAGACATTTCAACGAGCGCTTTGTCTGTCGCCTGGGCGAGTTAATCTTCCGGAATACGATGAAAGGAGAGTCAACGATAAAGTGTATTCGCTGCAATTCTGACCTACTTGCAACAATTGGTCTGCATATTGACACACATCGACGCGTGCCTGATCGACCTGCTTTTTCCTCGCGACGCGTTTCGAGTGTGTCAGGAAGCCATCCGCGATTAGGAAAGCCAAACGTTATTCCACGTCAAAGTAAAACTCAGAGGGAATCGGTAATTAATACAAAGCGGAACCTTATGAAAGGAAGCGTAACATTTACATTTCATCGATGACGTTCGTTTTATTCGTTAATATTAATAATTAAAGGATATTTCATATTAGCTATGGAAAATAGAACGGAGGCTATCTCGTTGAAAAAATATATGGAAATACGATTGATAATACTCGTTCGACGAAGTGTACGATCAATATGATCAGTTTTGACGTTGACTAATATATTCGATACGGAGAAAAGTAGATAAACAAGTGGAACGGTCACTTTAATTTAATGAAAATGGATCCTCTGGTGAACTACGATTTTAATTATTTCGTATTCATTTAATTTTGTGGTATTTCTGTTAGGTGGAAGCACGGCATGACGCAAGTCGAACGTTACGTTTTCTAAAGTATTATAACAGGCCTAAGCAGTAGCTTATTCTTAAGTTTATTCTGATATAAAAATATAATTTAGCGTGTAGCGGATTCCAAGGATATCTTTCGAGATCGAAACTCGCCCAGCGCAAGGTCCATTCGTTACTGTTACAATACTCCTCCTCGCGGTGTAATAATTCTCATCGGACCCGACAGCTACTCAATTCACATCATTATTTCCCGCGACACGTTTCCCCTTTCCATGACACATTGTCGGAACGACGAAACCGCTGGAACTTAATTACACTTTTATTATCGCTCTACGAACGATGTCGCGACGCGCCAATGGGAGTCGCAGGAAGGAAAGAGGAGCAACGGCCAGAAGTTTTATTGCGATTCTATTTACGACGGCGTAAAGCTTGCCTAGGTAAACGAATATCCGTTTCCTTCGTGTCATCGTATCGATACCGGGCGCTCGACTTCCGTCCGACTCTTCTCCCTTTTCGAGGCATTGATTTCAATTCGAGCCCGGCACGACCGAAATGAAAAACGTCGCCATCCTGGGGCTCTCGGTACGTGAAACTCCAAAAAAGGGATTGCGGAAATGTAAGCAATAAAATACAGAAGCATTGAAAAGGATTCATTCATTATTTTCCTCAAATTGTATGGTAAATTTCCTCGCAATATTTTGTGAAATTATGAAATGCATGCATTATAAAATTCAATATTTGTTTTCCATCGAAGAAGATTTAACCAAATAATTTGTATTTTGAGATATCATGAAATACATGCATTATAAAATTCGATATTTGTTTTCCACCGAAGAAGACAATCAAATAACTTTTCCCTTTGGAAGCGATATTTCGAATTGCGAGCCGTACGCGATAATTAATATTCCACGAAACGGCACGATGGAACACGTCTTGAACAAAAGCCTGGTTTTTATCGGCGAATAACCGACGATGAAAAGGCGCGGATTTATAATCATTGTCTCGGACGATGTAAAACGTTACGGTGTGATGTAATCCCGGAAACGACGGGGATAAGGGTGCCTCCCATGTCCTCGTATATTCCCATTTACGGCTTTAAATTCGTCTCGTTCTGGGCGGAGTAAATCGGATTACAGGACGACGGACGGGAAAGTAAAGCGAGATTTTGCCGTGAAAACGATAAATAAAAATTAGAGGTAATTATGCATTTAAACTTATCCTTTTTCGCGGTTTTAATCGCGAATCGTTTCAATGAAAATTGCAATCGTTATTGCGATCGTTAAACGTGGTCTGAAACCAAAGTTTTTAAATATTTTAAATAAAACAAACTCGTGTCTTGCAACCATAATTTGGTATTCATTGATATTGATAATGAATATTATATCGTGGACGCCGGTAATGCCGATGAATATTGTATTGTGCTTGCAAGACTGGCGAATCTCATTGTTTGAAATATTTAAAACCTCTGATTAGGGATGTGATTTTCAATTCATTATCATATTAAAAAATGATTGATATTATAATGTTTACCCACGTCGTTATTTATAGATAATTCAGACTAATAACGACTCCGAAATATAATGAAAACGATCATATTCCTACCAATCCAACCTCAATTGATGCCTTATAAGCGTTTCTCGAGGCTCTACTGTAGACTGTTGTATCGAAGCCATGTTCTTTGCATAACATTCCACGCGAAAGCATTCAGACTACGCAACGATCTTCAAGCTATACAAATTGCAAAACGTTGCTCGATAATGGACGAGAACATGTGCCAAATTTGAAGATAATCCGGATTATAACTCTTCTCCAAAAAATTCGAAAAGATGACCCAGTTTTTGAAACGTTGAAGCGAGGAGACCCCTTTACAAGGTATACTCCAACCAAAGAATACATACATATTTCATTTCCCCCTAACCCGAATTAAACCTGCCATTTGAAAGTACAATCAAAATGAAAATCTATCGCGTCAACCCTCAACTCTTCGAGACACCCAATTTAAAGGGAAGAGTAAAACTGCACGGAATACAATCCCACGATTCGACTCAAAATTTACTACAAAACATCGAATACCTTTTTTCTTTATTTCAAAATGTTTCATTTACTCAGAATAAGCAAAGCAAAAACAAGGTGGACCACTTTTCAATCTCACGTAATCCACTCTTTAGTCAAAGTCTACAAACCGACAAAACGTTCACCATACAAACCAGAACCCTCAAACAAATTTGCTCGCAAGTATTCCCGAACTGAATATTTCAACGGAAGAGTGTACGAAAAAAGTAGAATTTTCTTAAAAAGTCGAGTTCCTCGTCATCGATGGTCCGAAACTTGCCCATCGATCCACCGAGGTTCCGCCCAAAAAAAAGTAAAAAGAAAAATCAATGGAATCGGCAGTAGCGTCAGCAAGGAAAAGGGTTCGACCCCGATGGAGCGCATAAAGTTTATGGAAGCATCGTAGCCATAAAGCGGGGCGAGCGATAAATATTTACGAGACTTTCGAGGAATCGAACAACGACCGTCGCGGTCGCAATATCGGTTTAATTAATTAATCCTCGGGCTGCGCCACGGCGTGCCGTTTCGATCAGCAGCCGCGTTCTTTGAATCGTCCCCGATTTAATTTATTTCGTTCACCCCACCCCTTTTCCTGGCGCGGCAGCGCCATCTTTATTCCCATTATGGTCTGCACGGGACAGGTAGACGGTTCCCTATCCGTCGTCGCTTTTCTCGCTTGCCCCATTGAAATTACGGCGTTACACCTGGAAGTACTGTTGCCGCGCAATCGCTGCCACGCCGAGCAGGGTAATTATGCATCACGGGGCCTGCGTATTATGTATTCAGCGCCAGGCGGCTTCCTCGCATCGGGCGTTTCCCTCGTCGCGACGGAACCGCCGCGATAATGAATGACCGATCGTCGTTGAACGTCAGCCTCGCGATTCGCGGGTCGTTACCGATCCGACGAACCTTCGCGTCTTTGAAAACTTTCAGAATGGGCGATCGATACACCGTGTCGTTTGTCTACGCCAGGCTTTAAGGGGACGCTCCAAGCTTAGAAACGTAATGACTGCACCTGGATCCTTAAGGGGTAGTTTTTCTTTGTTGGAGTTCCGATCCATTTTTTGAATTATTTATCGAGTATTCCATGTGAACACGGAGCATCAATTTTCAGGAAGGTGTTGAAGAACATACTCGACGCTAACGTATCACATCTGTGTGTGAAGTTATTACAGGAAAAGTGAGTCTACTCGTACATTTGTTACCCACTGTAAGTGAAATGAAATACTGTACGCCACCGTAGAGAAAATCCAATATGTATTATCAAAATATTGTTCATCGTAACGCCCCGAGGTGAAATTGAAACTGACGAACAACCACTCGTCGTGAGGGTGTCGAGGGTTAACCTACAGGGTGGTTCACCTGAAATAGAACTTCTCGACGAATCGTTAAATCTAAAGATACGAACATTTTTTAGCGATTCGAATAAAATTCGAACATTCATTCGAAATCGTATTTTCACTGAATTGTAGCAATTTTGGGCAGCTCTGGAAAAATTTGTATCCGTTGAATAGAAATGACTTAATCGCTGGCGTTCTTAGAAAACTGACAATGCCGCACTGAAAATGTTTGAAATTCTGACTCCATTTCCATAATGTTCTCATCCGTGGTAATTTCGCTCTGACCACTCGTACCACGGGAGTGCAGTATTTGGTTAAACAGTGAATATTCTAACCGATGAGAGGAGAACCGAGAAATAACGCAATTGGGAGTCACGAAAATTCAATTGTTGAATAATATTTTAGCTAAAAAAAAAAAAATATATGTTCTGATCGATTTCGTCAAGTCATCCTAAAAAATTCAATTTCAATTTTCGATTACTCCTATCGTTCCAAGGAAAAAAGAGAATCCACTCGTCGTCCCAGTTTCCAGAGTCACCCCCAGTGTAGAGTCAGGGAACTTCTTACAAGAAGTTTCAGCGATTAATGAATTTACGTTTAAGTAGCAGGCAGCGCGCCAGACGCCGCACAAAAGCACTTTCAGAAAATAAGCCGGCGGATTTTTCTCGCTGGCCAAGTCAGAAATTTAACCGCTCAAGAGAGAAGAAGAAGAGAAGAGGAAAAGAGACGCAAGGGGGACACGCCAGACTGAAAACACGAATACAGTCTTTGACTTTCTCTGTTTGTAGACCGGCTCCGACTGCACATGAAACCTTTCATTAATTTCACAAAGCCCGCTACTTGACCTGTTCTCGCTAACCACGATCTACGTTTTTCCCGCTGCAACGGGCCACAACCCGCATAATCCGGCCACAAATTGGCGCATGCCGTTCATTCGACTCATTAAATGCAAACGAGGTGTAAAAGACTAATGCACGCCATACCGTTTGATTCGCCTGGAATCTTTTTCGTTCCGCGACCTTTGCTTCTATCTTTATATCTTTTTACTGCGACTCTTTAATTAATCCGTCTTTCCTTTGGATATATCCGCTCGGTATCAGCCACGTCGTTGGACGGGTTATCAGAAATTCATTGAACAGAAAGTACGACGGGGTTTAATTTATTATTACGATGAAACGTCATGCGAACTAATTGGAAGAAAAACGTGTTCGAATAAGAGAATTTTTACGTGATAAGACGATAAAAAAGGAACAATATTTGTTCTATTATAAATAATAAATTTACCATTTGGATAATAATGTATAACCTATAGTTGTTTATCGCTAAATAGATCTGAATTATAATATATGTTATACAACTATGTAGATGAGTATAATTGAAAATATAATAACAAATACTTTTATGGAATAATATTTTCGATTAATAATTGCGGGATAGGAGAGAAGCCCGCATAAATTTGACGTAAAATAGATCCGAGTCGCGTTTCCTTTATGATTAATTAGTCAATTTATTCGCGTAATTAATCTTGTTTTTCGACTCCGGTTTCTATGTAAAGAGAATTGTAAATATGGTTTATACGCGACACCGTCACGAGGGCAATTGGAAAGTAGGGCATTCAACATCGTTTCGTACTTTAGACGAATTCAAAGGGTGAAGTCGTCACCGATGCCAGGAAACAAAGGAACAATATACATAGTATTCCTGAGTTTGCGCGAAGCTCAATGATGGGAAGTGGCGAGTTATGCACTTAGGTTGGCAAAGGACAAATTGAACACTCTCTGTAATGAATAGAGGTATTTTCTGAATGGATGAAATCTTGTACACTTGGGAGTTGAAGCTGAAAGAAATTTTATTCGTCGAAGCTTTTACGCAAACATTGCAACACTATCAACATGTGGAGTACACGTACATGTAAAGCATTCCATTTGACAGGTTTACTTGAAATAAATTATGTTTATTTTGAGTATATTTGATAGGAAAAATCCGAGTACAGCAACACGGATATCCTCTTTAAAAGTTGTATAAACATGTGTGACAAGTCAATGAAATACTTCCTGCTTTGGAATTATAACGAAATACATAGATTCATCCCGGAGGCGTCCAACGTTAACAACAATCATAACCATACATCACGCGGAGACACCATAAATTGGCCAATCTCGACGTCAACTCTGTTCGGACAAACCTGTAGAAACACCCTGTGTATACAATCATATATTTGCCCTCGCGTGTTTGCTTGCACTCCCTCGTAATATCTTGCAGGTTCTCCGCCATCTTTCCCAAGAAAAATCTATATTATTACTCTATCCTTAACAGCCATTCGTTGCGTTAACACAAATGCTTGAGGAACATTAACATCGAAAGCAGCGCAACTGCGGTAGTTTTTACAAACTGGATGGAGACAATTTCTACGATAAACAAGTACAAAACATGTAACATCGTGCGAAAATCCACGGTAGCGATGTATTTCTTAAAGAATATTTCTTCTATATCTTCAAAAACGCGCAATATTTTCGAGGATGTCAGCCTTTCACGTAGCTGAGTCGTTAGACCGATATTGAAGGAAACCGAGCGCGGTTTCTTTGTGGGAGGCAACCTATTAAATCTAAACGCAACATCTTTATAACGCGCGCCGAGCCAGGCTAGCTGTTTATTTATGAACTACGCTTGGAAACATAGTTCCCGTAGAACGTGCATTAAGTGAAAACGTCAAGGGGAAACGATAAACGCGAGGAAGCTTTGAGTTCGGATTAAAACTATGCAAAATTCGAGACAGATTTCTGTCAGGCAGCTTTTCTCTCTTATACTGTTGTTATCAAGCGTATTTAATAAACGTAATCTTATTTCATTCTATCACTTTGTAAAATAACAATAACAATGGCCATCGCATATTTTCATTTCTCACGTTATACCTCGAGCAAACGTGAAGGACACACCTAGAAATTGGAAAACAAATCCTTCCATCAATCCTTTCATTAAACAATCTGACCATGTGTAAGTGCACCGTGTATTCGCGCTAGAGGTCCAGAAAATTGTGGTCTGCTGGGACTCGCACGCGAATTTAGCGTGGCAGTCAACGCGTTAAAATTAATTAATAGATTACGAACCCCTAACTTCAGTTTCATGTGTTCGTCTACGTTGAAACTTTCTGTAATTATATCGCGATATTAGCTACCCCTTTACCGATTAAAACTACTCGACTTCCTGTTAATTAATTGAAACGCTAACGTTACTACACTAACGCAACACGCAGTCTACCGACTTAGACATCAAATTAGAATTAAAAGCGTGTGAAAAGTTTATATCGTATTATTGTCGTATAATTACTTGCACCCTTTTAAACGTTCAAAAATAGATCTAATTTTGTTTAAAAAGAGGGGAAAATACAGACCTTCGATATCAAATTGTTTGGATCTGGACAGTGCCTAATATATCACTGTCATCGCCAGTATCGCCGTTAGAAAATAATGATTCGGTAACAACAAGCCCTCCTCCCTCCCTACCGAAGAATGTCACCCTAAACAATGGCCTTCGCTTCCCAGAAGGACGCATTTGTCACGTACTCGACGACCCTCTAATTTCCCAGTGATGAAACGTTGCGCGTCTCGTTTACACGCATGTGCTATCAATTTCTGTTCCGTGAAATCGGTCGGCAATTCCGGTCAACCGAATTCGCTGAAGTTTCGATCGAAAGTCAATAATTGCACGGGCGAGTTTGTGAACTCCAAGCGTAATTCGACGACGAATTGAGTGACCACTTTCATACTACATTTTCGCTTTATCTTGGCATTACCGCGCAGCCCGTGGAGTCTTTGAACCGAACCGATCGAAACTGCTATTACCTAAATGTTGTATCAGCAAACGTCGCACTGTCAATCACACACAAGTGCTTCCCCAACCTTTTGACATCGTGGAACTCATAGCAGAGGCGGTCGTTTGCGTGGCACACTTTTCCAAGCAGTAGATGTTACGTCAACCCTTTTACACTATTATTACCATGTTCGTGCATTTAGAGACGACCTACTACATATAAATAATAAAATGAGTTTAATACTTCCACTAATGCATGAACCTACTGGATGATTTGATAGCGAAACGGAAGTGGAGGTGAAAATACCTTTTCGAAACAATTGAAAGTTACCATATTCTAAGATATATCATTCAAATTCAACGAGGAATGAATAAAAAAATGTTAGCAGCACGATTACTGCGATATGAAACATGGTTGAAGCTGAGCCAGCCTTTTAGAAGCTTCGTATGAATTGAAATGCTAAAGAATTAGTTTCTTAAGAACGTTCGTGCATTTTTAGATCATGTGTTTATATGCTCGCTGACGATGCCTAACTGGTCAAGGTTTTTGATCTCAGTTGCGCTAAATCTGCTAACCGCGAGTTTAAAGACGTCTTTCATAAACTCCCACTTTGGTTAACACTCGTAGCTCGCAATTAAATTCTACTAAAAGGTCCTTGCTGATAATCGGCTCTCCTTCGCCCACGTGTATCCGTTTCCAACGTTTCTGAAGTTGCATTTGAAGTTTAATTTCATCACTTTCTTCTTAATAATCGCAAAGCTTGTGTCTTAATTTACACAATCAGTAACAAAATTTGTCTAAAGAACCTCGATCTAATGCTAGATCGCTTTAGGTGTCTTGATTTTCATTCACTATCAGTATACCAGCTTCTCGTTTACCATCTCTGTATTATATAATTCATCGGATACCTTTATTATGTTAATCGCCGACGATGTTCCTTTTTGACTATGTTAACGTAACGTGTTGTCCTCAGCTTTCTTCTCGCCTCTCGTTTCGCGTTCAACTCATCAAAAATTCAAGTCCCCGCTTTTACTACTAGTCTCGCTGGTCGGATCGCAGCAACGTCGTTGCGCTAACGTTCTAGCCAGCTAAATATGCAACAAAGATGGATTTTTCATCTCTGTCGCTTTGTTTACAAAGGATGGACCTCCGAGACTCCTGCGTATTTATGCGAAACTCTTCGCACAAAGCTTCCCGTGCATTTCAGGGTGCCTCCGTTATGAGACTCTGTTTGAATTCGACGGCATCATTGTGTAACCTAATTTCAAACTTCCTTCTCAGATACATTCCGCGATTTCAATTCTATGCCCTGGCCAATCTGAAATTCTCTTACTTTCGTGGAATCTCTTGCTAGTTTTTAACTCGGCATTAATTTGTAGGTTTTTACCACTCGTGGGCTAGAATCTATATTAATTGCTATTACGATAGATTAAATCTAATAAACTTAAATCTAAGAATCGATAAAAGATGAAGACGATATTACTATCAATAAAAGAAAAAAGAAAATCGTTTTGTGAATGATATTTGTGAAATTATTTTCATCCACGGTGGAGTAAAACCATTACGAGGCACGCTCGTGGCCGACCAGTGTAAGATAGTATTCCACTGCGGTTATAGACCAAGAACCGAGGACATTTTTCAAGACATATTCCTCCAACGAAGAATAAAAGCAATTCCACGGGAGTATGCAAAGTATGTGCTAAACGCGAGAGGAGAAGTGGAACCACATGGGAGTGAAAGAAATGTAGTTGTGCATGGGAATGGAAGAAACTATAGTTTCGCATGTTCTAGAATGTTTTGAAAAGTACCACACGCTCCAGCACGAGTGGAGTGTCTAATATACATAAATATTATTCGTACATCAGAGGAGAATTGGAACAGTTGAACGCTTCGAGTGATCTACTTTCTAATTACTCAGCTTTGTTCAAACAATTTTAACAAAAATTCGATAATTTACTTTGTCTCGATTCCCAGTGTCTCTCGTGTCGTCAGAATTTTACATTCACAAAAAATATCGTTTTTCTACGACATAACCGATCGGATTTCGAGTAATCATTTGTTCCTGTTACAAGCAAAAAAAAAAAAAACAGAAGAATAAATAGTAGGTCTGTGGCACACAGATTTGAAAACAATACGTGTCAGAGAATGTTCACGAACCCGAAAATGTCGAAAATTTGGACATATTGTACGCAAACAAAGTAGGTCACCGGTGACGTAAACCCATTTTTCGTTGATACCATAATCCCTTTTGGAAAGCTAAATTCGTTCTATAAAAAGAAGTTTAAATAAAGACTACATCCTATTCTATATACCGTCAAACCAGCGTAGAAATACTTATCAAGAAATCAATTAAAAGGTTTTCTTGTGGGTATCTTTGTTTTTGCGATATTCGTTAGTCTAGATATTTCGAAGAATTTGTTACCTTCGCTAACGACGAAGAAAATAAATTAAATCTCATTATGTTCGTTCAGAGTTAGTTTATCATCACTAGATGTGTAAACTAATGTAATAAATACATGCTAATCATAACCAAAAGGTATGTGAACTTATGTAAAATGTATTATACAATTTTTCGACGTGCTCGCCATCTTCGTCATAAATTCTTCACGTTCAATTCGTGACCGAATCGTCTCTGTTAATTCTACCATTGGTCCAGCAAATTCCTTCAATTGATACGCAATAAAATTGAACTTCAAGGCGTTTGAAATGACCCGAAAAAGTAAAACTCGAGGTTAACGACGACTACGGTGTACCAATTGCGTGCTATAGACTGAATGGACTTAGGGATGAATTACCATTCATTAAGTGACAAAACGATTCCTTTTGAAACTATCCTGTCGTTTGTGCAGGTGACACAGGAGAAATGGGTGATGGGAGACGGTTGAGTGTCGCGGGAATTGTTCCCAGGACCCCGAGGTCTTCGTTATCGAGGTCTTTCTTCGAAACGTTCTGATATATGCTTCTGAAAAGTCTCGAAGTCGGTCAAGCAAGAAAGGAGGGCCGTAAAAAGCCTCGGTTCATTTACTCGGTTCATCCCTGTCCGTAATTTTTCCAGCGCGAGAACCGAGCGGTTTGCTTTCGCCGACGTCCGCGTTGTCCGATAGTTTTTCGAAAGTTCCGGATGCGATACCGTCCACGTTTTTTCTCCACCTTTCTCGCTTTTTTCCTTCCCTTTTTACCGAAAAGACCCCTTCGACTGTTTTCGAAACTATTTTCCAGCCATCGCTCCTCAGCCACGAAGTTTCAGCGAGATCTTTATTTTTCATTTTCTATCGAATATCAAGCGTGGAGGTTAAGTCTGTTGCTTTCTGTAGTCAATTATCATTTATTTACGAAGATGAATTACGGAGTACTGTCCAAAGCGGATTACGGCTTGTCGTTAAAATCGTATTATGATTCGTCTTAAATAATACTAAAGCGAGCACGGTTTATCGCGCTACTTCATCATGCATAAACGGACGACAAGATTAGCTGCGATAAAACGTACTCAACGTGGGTTTTCATCAGGACAGAGGATCAAGCCTCGGGGCTGGTCGCGTTATGGAAAACAGGGAAGCGTGTTACCCCGCCGTAAAACCGCATCGATTATAATCAACGCGCTTGGCCGAGGCGACGAGCTGATAAAATTATCGAGAGGCATTTATCATCCTTTCTGATCGACGTCGAGCTTAATAATCGCAAAGATTAATTTCGTTCGCGCGAGGAAACGCGAAAGTCGCGTACCCCGCCGATGCGAAAGCATCGTAATCGGCTTAATTGTAGTTTACAGTCAACGATATCCGATGGGGAATGTATTCACGGCGGCGTATATGGGGTTCGTGAACTGTTTCGCCAAACTAGTCGAAGTAAATTGTCCAATTATCGATACGATCTTTGAGAATCGTCGCCTCGAGCGATGATAGCGTAGGAAGTTATAAAAGGGTTGGTTTGCATCGTGGGGGAAAGGTGTCGATTAGTTTTATGGCGTAGAAAATGAAATGTTAGCTATTAAAACAGGGGAAAGCATTGATTGTTGGGAAACACGTGTTATAATTATAGGAACCGAAGGAAGAATTAACCTAAATTTACTACGAAACTGCATTAATTTATACCAACGTAGAAAGTTCTTTTTTAAGACATTTCCTGCATAGTCCAACAGTTAGAATGCGTCGCAGCGTTACATGTTTCACCTCTCCCAAGAAACGCACACTCGCTCGCGTAGAGCAACCTACCCGTTCCTCAAAATATTTCGCGGAATGAAAAATGATTCCTCGCAACGTTTGACGGTCCCCGCCTTTGCGCGTTCGTTTCAACGTCAAATTCGTGCCAAAAACGTAACCACGCGCGGATGAAGATAAAACTGCGGACCAAAAAGAAAAAAGAATACAGACGTAGCTCTAAACGCATGGTTAAAAGCGCGCGTAGTAATCAGAGGGATGCTCGTGCTCGAAAGTGTTCAAAGGCACGAGGAATCACGCGAACGCGCGCAAAGGAGACGTAAATCGGCGCGCGTCGATAAAAAGACCGCGATAACGATCGATCGACGGAAAAAACTGGTCCAAACTCGACGTGTTAACGAACCCAACCCCTTCTTGAGGCGTGTTAGGCTCTCAAGCATAGGAATAGACACGGAAGATTATACACGACGATTTTCAATAATTATTGTATCGTCCGTCTGGCAGTGCGCACGCAGCTGAATAAAATTGCTCGCATCGAAAACAGCGGCTGGCCGTAATCGGGCGGCGGTTCTTGGGAAATGGTCCATCGATCTGCAAGGGCGGGAAAAAGAAGGGTGAGTTCGATTTCGGTCGGCCGATTCCCTGGTGGCGTTTCCAAGTTTACGATTGCGATACACGTGTCCAGTAAAACTATAAGCGTACGTGGTTATTGGCACTGGCCCGCGAGTGGTTCTCAGTTTCTACTCACTTCTAGTCTGCGCTGGAACTATTCTACTTTCGAGTTAATACCGCAAGCGAATTATCGTTCTAGTTACGGGGTGATCTAACAGAGGTGGATCTAAAACTGGAAGTAGAATTTTGAATAGACTAGCGATTTCCGAACACGAAAAATTCAGAATAAAATTTAAATAAGTAATCGTGATGTATTTTTCTATATTTTAATATCTATCGATTGGAACAATTAAAACTTAACATCTCCGACATAATTAAACATTTGTTATATATACAGTATCATTTAATGTTCGATTAAACATTAATAACAATTATGGTTCGGAATAAGTATCTTGCAATGATCGATAAAAACTGCTCGAGTGTTTTCGTAGTCGGTAGCTTGCCTCCGTGCTTCTAGGGAAAGGAGTTTGATCGTTTCAACGGTGGCCAGCGTATAAAAGTCGAACTGCAAATGCGGATACGCATTAAAAGAGCCAACAACTCTGGCGAAGTTAGTATCGCGAAACTTTGCGAAAGCAAATGAGTCTACATCTGCATACGTAACTCAAAAGGCCACGTACTCGTCAAAAGGCTTAGCAGCTCGCTATTTCAGACTGTATAATATCTCTTGTTGCCACTGGGTAGAAGCGAGTAGAATGATCTGAATTTAAATATAGTTCTATTCAGAATTTGTGATAAATGACGTTAATTGTTTCAGAAGTAACATAATAAACGAATAATACAATTTGTATGTTCTATTTTGTGTAGATTCTTATACACTTAATTGGATATGATAGACAATGAATCGACATTCTGACTCATAAATTTCAAATAACTCAAAACATGGAGTTAATCGACTCAGCTATCGAACGACTCGAACGTTGCTCGTTGAAAGCTAAGGAGGTTGGATGTGGAGGGAAACGAAGAACAATAAAAATCAAGCTGGCGCAGCGTCGACCGCGATTTCAATTTGCATTCTTGATGGTCACCCTAGAACTGTTTCTGCTCCCAAGAACACTTTCGCCGGGGAAAGTTTCGCGAAACAGGAGACGACAGTCTTCCAGTGACGCTCCCTGCGTCATCCTGATGCATCCTGCGGAACGACCGCGCGTCGGCAGAGCCGGATGCGCCTGCGGAAAGAAACGAGTCCGTCGCGGAGAAAAAGAGCGACGAACCACCGACGGAAGGAAAGACAGGGGAGAGGAAACAACGCAGGCAACCCCGGTCGAGTAGCGTCGTCGTCGCTTTTTACGCGCCCCTCCTGACATTCCGACACATTTTTCCACCAGGCCCTGGTGGTCGTGATAACGATCGGAGCCGCCGCATGCACGCGTCGAGTTAAATTTTATCTCAATTATTAATTTAAAAGATGTTTTAACATGTGTTAAGTTTCAGAAGGTATTTCGAAAGAACTCGTTGCAAGTATGAGGCAATTGGTAGAGTGTCAAATATGACTAGAATATGAAATTTGGGAGATTAATAAACATGTTTAACTAGAAATAATTCATGTTGTTTTTAGGTATCCCTTTGTACGTTTCGCGTGAGAAAGAGGAGGGGAAGTTCTTAAAGGAAAAGTTACTTGTAAAGATGTTACCAAACTTGGGAGTGCTTCATTTTGATCAAACCGAAGAACGATACCAGTGTCTACCCGCGTGCTGAAACGTTCTTTTTAGAAGTCTCGGAAGTTTGTGCAGGTAAAAAGAGGGAGGGAAAAGTTGGCCATTATGTAGACTACTTTTGGAATTATTCACGAGTCCTGTTGATTAAAAAATGAACGAGTCACTGTGTACTGATAGGTATTACGAGGAAATTCAACAGTGAGTAGTCTGGGTGTAAGGCTAGATGGACAATATTCATCTCTGTTCAAAGTATGATGTCGGTCTAATCATTTCCTCCATATTGAAAATCCAAACTTGTAATTCATCACTTTGAAGAATTAGGTTGGTCTAGTGTTACTTGTTAACTTATCTTCTCACCTCCTCAACCAACCTCCTTAGCTTTCAACGAGCAACATTCGAGTCGTTCGGTAGCTGAGTCGATTAACTCCACGTTTTGAGTTATTTTAAATTTATGAGTCAGAATGTCGATTCATTGTCTATCTTATCTAATTAAGTGTATAAGAATCTACACAAAATAGAACATACAAATTGTATTTTTCGTTTATTATGTTACTTCTGAAACAATTAACATCATCTCTGAAGTAGAAATCTGAAATCCATCACTTTTACGTGTTAAGTTGCCAAGTGTTTCTTGTTAGTTGAATCGTAATCAACAACGAATCAGCCTTTCCCAACGATTTCCAGAGGCCTTCTTCCCAGTATCACGAGTACTCGCCGAACATTCAGCGAGTGTCGAATGCGGAGGCAGTTTAGTTCAGTTGCCACGGGAGACCAAGGCCGAGAGGACCTCGTCTGAGAACGATGGCATCCTCCGTTCCGTCAGAGGCAGACACTGAATTCTCGCAGAGATGAGAAGTGACTGGTGCAGGCGCGACTCCGAAGGGCCCGCTACAGTTACCCCTGGGGAAGCCCATTCGTCGAGGGAGCAACGCGTTCAAGCTCCGAGAGAAGTCGAGTGGAAGTACAACGAAAGTACCAGAGAAGAGAGGCTGGGTTTGATTTTCCAGGAGCTGCTTCGAGGGATCTCTTCGGGCACGAGCGGAGGAAACGGTTTCACGGTTTGTCGAGTGCATCTAATTGTATGTGTTATCAAAGTTAAAGGGCGGATTGCATGATTCGTCGAGTCGAAGGGTCTTCAACGAGTGGACCAAGCGATGGAAACATTCCATTGAGGAAAAATAAGACGCGTGGATAACTTGTTGTAAATAGCGATCTAAGGAGCAACCTGGTGGACCTAAAAATCGAACTAGAGTGCTTACGCGACTGCTTGGAAGCAGTGGAATCATTTATGGAAACGTTGCTTCGGTCGATTTAACCTCAAAGTACGAAACCCACCGCTAGAAACCAGAAATGAATCATTCAATGAATAATTTAGGCATCTAAGGATGATCGTTCCATCTGGGATGATAGAATACAAGTCACGAGACGATGGTATATATTTCTTCTGCTACGCGAAACATGTAGGAGACTGAAGTGGTCAAGTTTTATGCATCAGTAACGAATGCATGCAATTCAGTATTAATGTCCAGCTGTAGTATGCATCGTGATAAAGTACAACGATCGATCGCGACAACGACTGATTTATTTAACTGCACACGTTTATTTTTCATCAAAGTTAAGCTTGAATTATGCCTCTACTGATTCCCATTTAAAATATCGCATAAAACATGAACACAAACTTCATTATAATTTGCAGCGCATATTTTATCGTATTTTATAACATTAAACACTTTTACGATTCGTACAATTTATTATTCTTACTTAATGAATGCTATGGCATTACTTTCAAATGTATCATAAAATACTTTGAAACGCAGAACAGTAAATGTATTGCGAATAATATACAATTAACATGGAAATATGAATTAGAATAAAAAGTGTAATATATTATTCCTCATGTTGCAGTGTAAAAAATAGAATTGGGAAATTGTGATAACACGTACATGATTATTGAGCGAGAAAACCGAATTTGGTTTACCGTGTATACCTTTCACGTGTAACAATACAAACGTAATTTTACAGAGTACATTTTCAGCGTGAATCGTTTCTGATAACAATTACAACGAAAACAACCGATCACGCTAGGAACCCTGTTAAAATTCTACGCGCGATAAATATTGCTTAATTTTGCATTTTACGGCAAAAAAATATCCCTCAAACGAGATGGTAATACGATCCATCGAATAACGGATCGGTTTCCGATGGAGAAAGAAGGCCACACTGTACTCTGATCGAAATTCAGAATTCTATTACAGAAACAATAACCCTTCCTTTGAACGGGAAAATTCGAAGGATACACTTTGGCCAAGAATAAAATCTAAAGCGAGCCAGGCTCGACTTTATTCAATCTCATATTTCTAGGAAATATCATTTGTTCGATTGCTTCAAAAATTTGAATGAGAGGTATTAATTATCTACGATACTAAAAGTGGACATACGCCACGTAAACTTGGGTAATTTAATTTCTATACCCAGAAATCTAGCAAAACCTCCAAGTATCTCCAAAAAGGTGAAGACGTAAGGTCTCGGTTACCCTCTTGATCCTTCTAAACGTTATTCCAGTCGACCCAGCAGCTTTTCAGATCCGATTCAGTGTCACTGGAATCGGAATGGTAAACAAGCAAAGCTCGCAACAAAACTCAGACAGCATACGTTTCGATTCGGTTTTCGCCTTTATTCGTTCGGAAGGAAATTAACTTCGTTAAAACACCAACGCCCGGAGAAACAACGTTTCCACGACGGAGCGCGAGATTAATTGAGAATACAGCTTTGAGACTTTGGAAAATAGACTCGCTGATCCGCGCGAGCTGCGGGTAATACCGAAAGCAGACTGTAAGCAGACTTTGAAGGACCGCCAGGCTTATGGGATCCCAGGGGAAATAGAATCTCAAGGATACTACGGAAGCAACGTAACTCGGCTAAGTCGAATATAAATACATGTACGACGCTGCGCCGTCCGACGTGTCTTTCCAGGTAACTTTCGAAGTAAGCAAGAGGAAACGGAGCAGCAACCTTTCGAGTAACAATTTTTACATCGATTTGGAACGATACAATCATTTCCCACCATCATTCACCATCATTATTTAATGTAGCAATTTTTGAGTGACACAGCCCACCCATTACAATATCCATTATTAGTTTCTTTAATATTAAGACTCTGTGATACTCTCACGAAAAACATCGAATCTTCTATTTTGCATTCTCATATACCATTCCACAAACCGACATAAAAATCGCAAACAAACCCGTTTTCAAGCAATTATGGCGACTCCAGTTGTGTTTGCTCCAAAGAGGCAGCACTTCGTTGCCGATTTATTCCAGTATCAAGTTGCGAAATCGTTAACCTCGAGTCTGAAATTTTCATGAAAATTCTAACGGGCGTATATACATCACATAAATATCGATTCTCGTGGGTTGGTCGTTATTTCAACACGTTGGCCTCCCGTTATTACTGGTTTTGGAAAACGCGGTTATTCGAAAGAGGCTCCCTGATAAATTCATTGTCAACCTTTCACGCGGCACGTATTTATTGGAACAATTAATAAACACACATCAAGAGCAAATAATGGAACTGCTATCGACGCGACAGCTTAGGGAAATCCACGAGAAGTAAGCATAGTTTTAACGGATATTCCGGTGAATGGTAATAAACGAGCAACGCGACAGAGCGGCCTGGTTCTCTGGAGAGACGTCTTCTTAGAGGAAATCGAATCAGGGTGATTAAAAAGTGGCTGTCGGTTTTTCTTTTTCACCAGACACGAGGAAAAAACGAGACGAAGCAGCGCCGGTGATCTCCGTAATTCCTATTTCCGATAATACGCGATTTTAATAAATTACCCGAAGGGGATGCGTAGGAAATTACATCGGGTTACCCCCGCTGGATTTACGGGACGAATTTCATTTACAAATTTAATTTCGGGATACGCGGTATACTTTTAAAACAGGGCGAAACGCTACCGGGCGAACAAGATATCGCTGACGATGAAGTACCATTCCAGCGATAAATCTATCGCCTCCGCCCACTATGGAGATTTAAATCTCGAAGAAGGAAAAGAGCGTTTCAATTACAATTTCGATTCTTAAAACGGCGAAAACATCGTCGCAGAATTCAGCTTTATAAAATTGTGACGCAGGAAACGCTTGATGACGATTTTATCGTCACTTGTAAAGTGTAAACATTAGAATTACTAGTAAAAAAAAATAACTCACAACAGGACCAGAGATTACAAAGCTCTTTTGCGAATGTTTTCTACAAGCGAATCAATCATTTCCTTATTCGCCACATTAAACGCATTATGCCTGAAGAAAATAATCACGGATTCCTCCGTTAGTAAAAATTCAAGGCAGTGAAAAATTGGCTGGAAATCACGAAACTCCGTTCGAGAGTTCAAACAGCGCATTCGTGGATCTACCTTCCAGACGTTCTTCTTGAAACTTTTCGTTCGGAGATTCCGTAGTCTTGATTTCGAACGGGACGCGGTAGGAAAGTAATTTAAACCCAGCCACGCGAAAGACTCGAAATTTAACGTTCTTAAAATCGTCATTCTTTTACTGCCGCGTTTCAACGATTCCACGACGCGGCGTCTCGAGCTCGAAGATGATTAATTAAGAATTTAAGAGTTCCCCGGGAATGTGCTCGGCAAGTCTGGAGGCATTATTGAATCGCGGCGAAGCAGTCTTTGAAGCACTTACAAGGGGATACATTCTCAAGAGGAATGGGCACCACGCCCTAGCCGCGGGATAACTTCAACCAGAATAAACGAGGGAGATTCTGCGTGGATTACGGAAACACGTCTTGCTCCGTATATTGGAATCCCCCATAAAAATGCGAAAAAAAAGTACGAAATACATTCGAGTCGATGACGAGAACAATTTACCGTGCTAGAGAAGCCGTAACTCCTTCGAATAAAGACAGGCCGCATTTAGAGCGATCTTGAATTAAACGTTTCCATTATGTACACTTTCAATCCTATTCCTTATTTAGAAGGTAAATAATGCGTGAATATTATTACTACTCGGAAATACGATATTACGTATGCCAGTCAAAAATTACGTTCCTCGAGGCAACGATGAATAAAGTTCGCCAAGTCAAACAGAACCAGCAAGATTGCGGCGACGCTTTGCAAAACTTCCTGAAAATTAAGTCGATTAAACATTCCTTCAGCAACGATATTCCTACGAAACCTCTTCAGATCTGAAATTGCTTCCGCAGGTACGAAAAATATTCTTCACTTATCTCGAGCTGTTTGGTGGCAAATAGAGTATGAAAGAGTAACTAAATTAACAAATTGTAATATATACACGAATTTAGTCATCGCAAAAATGTCACAGTTATTTTAGAGCGAAAATAAATTAATATATCTCACGTTGTAAACGGAAGTTTTGTATAAAAAATGCACATGAAATTCCATAAAGAATGCAATGTCTAATTTGACCAGCGTTTTATTTAAAAGAAAAACGTGCTAGACTAACAAGGTAGGCATTACACGGAGAAACATAAACCGACGTTAATTCGATTTCCTTTCTCGCGACGACTGCCCTTAAGAAATTCACGAGTGTTTACATTATTAAATTCTTACACCCCGTTGAGGTGAGCTCCGTTTACGGTTCCCGGCGATACGAATGGAGAAAGAATTAATTGATAAACTTGAGACCTCGTGCGTTGGGAGATATTATTATTGGATCACGGAGAGTCGCGCGCACATCGAAGGACCTACGAACCTACAATTCCCTCAGGCAACGGATACTACACGAGTAACGTGCCCGAGTAGTCGAACTGAAATAAACGAGGGAGATTCGACGTGGGTTACGAGAACAAGGCTCACTTCTCGGATATCTATGGCGAAATAGTAAGGTACAGAGCGGAGTATAATACCATCCCTTGGAATTCCTAGTGACCTGTATTATTACGTAACGATATTCTCTCTAAATGCACCGATATCGAAACACTTTGATCAATTGGGTTGACGGACGAATTATAAGAGACGAATCTAGAGACGAATCGAAGAGACGATTATCGCAAACATTTTCTCAAGATGTTTCCTTCATTTTCAGAAACTTCTCAAATTTTCAGTAGCTCAAAATGTCCACTCCAAAGCTTCCCTAACAATTGTTTAATAGAATAACACAATCTCCCCAAAAAAATTGTCAAAAACAACTCCCTCTATTTTTAATAATTCCAAATGTCACACGAGTCCTCGAGGCGGAGAACGACAACGATACATTTTATTGGAAGTGTCAATCACTCCCGAAACCATAATTAAAAGCGCTAATGAGAGATAGTTCGAGTAACACGGTAAACTGTGTTATCGTGGTTTATCGAGATGCGGTGGAGGGAATTTAAGACGACCCAAAACGTAATTATCGGTTCCCGTTAACAGCACGGGCAACGTTAGATTATGCGCTACCCTTTCATTCCGCCACGTTTATTGGACAGATAATGGCAACCGCGGGGGCACCAGGAAGTGCAAAAAGAAAAAAAATCGCGTTTCCGGGCGCGACAGGAAATTCGGTATTTTCGATGCGCGATATCCGAACCGTCTCCGCTGGTCGGAAGGCATTATTGACTTCCGTGTTATCGTGCGCTGCTCGTGATGTAGCATGTTGGCGCAGTATAACAACCTTCGTCGGGCGTAATGCAGAATTCGAGATTTCCGTTTCGCAGTGGCCGAAAAGCACGGAACCTCCGGCACGTCCGAGGATTAGCATAAACACTGTTGTCTTTAGAGGATCGAATAACAGCTATAGACGAGGAGATCGCGGCGCTCCGTGGGATTCGTGGGCGGAACGAAATATTCGCGGCAGATCCGATCTATACTGCAGAAATACGGTTGAGGGAGGATCGAGAGCGTAGAGTAGCGATAAAACGGTGCTGGATGGATCACGATCGAGGTATGAGGACGGTAAGTTAGAGTTATGGATTCGTTGAATAAGGTTCTCTGATGGACACTTAAATACACTCGAGGTAGTCATCAAATTTTGGAGGTAGTTTAAGACATCGAGGAGCTTCAAATTCGAAAAATTAGGGAAGTTATGGCTATTCAAAGGTTAACTTTCTAAGTTAGTTTATAGCTCTTCTCGGTGATTCAAGCTTGATGGATTGTACTTGTTTTAGAATTTTGATTGACTATGATATTAATGATATAAACGCGAACTAGAAGGCTTTCTATTGTTCGGTTTTAGAACAAAACTCTGCGGTGTACCACAGCCATCCACATAGCTACGATGAACGTCATTTTCAAGCAGGTCGGAAATTTCTTTTTCGATAAACGATTCGAAACGCGAATAATTGAAAGCAATTAAAAAATCCTTATCAATCCGTTAACAATACAGTTACGGAGACTTTGATATATTCTTGCATAACATCGTTAAAATACTATCGACGGATCGACGAAGTTTGACCAATTAAAATGAAATTACGATTCGTTTCGATTACTTCTGATTATGCATGTTCGTTGCACATCGTTCCATAATTTGAGAGCGATTCCAATTACGTGTAATTAGCTAAATAACCCTAAAACGCTCGTGTTTGGACTCGTTTTTATCGGAGAAACGTCGCCAATCCGTTAACGATACTTTCATGAAGATTTAATGGAAAATATAAGAATTCGAATGCTCGTTAATTAATGGAACTCCCGGCGAATAACTAAAATGATGACGTACCCATTTGAAGTAAATCGAGAGAAATTCGAAGAGCACTACATGTTCTACGAATTTATTTCGCTGCTCCCTGAATCCTATAATCGGGAATTATAATAGGATCTGCTAGGTATTGATCGTATCGTCTATCGATCACGATTGGAATGCCATCGTCGCGCAGCCGTTCGTTAATTATCACCGTCTAGGTTCGTGTTCGTGACATGGCCGACAATCCCTATTGAACGGGACAGCTATTCGTGCATAATAAAGAACTTATTTAGTCGTACGTTCTAACCTTAAGAAGATAACGCGTGCTATCTAGAAAAATCGTGTTTTCATCCTAGAAACACACGTGGACCTCGTCAACGTAGTCTTTTGATCTCGTATGTAACGTTAACAAAATCCGACTTACCCGACGGCCGTCTCGATGTTCCTGAAACAGAAAAACATTCCTGTCAGTGAAATCATTTAAATCGTCTGATTATACAAAATGTGTTCATACAATTTTTAAAAATTACCACCAAATTCATTTGATATATATCTAAAACTTTTAATCATCTCGAAGTTATCGAAGTGATTCAATTTTAGAAATCAGAATACTTCTACGTTACAGATGATTCGCTACCATCGTCAAACGATATGCACAGTACGCTAAAAGTACAAGCAGAACCAGTGTACAACTATCCCAAGCAGAGAAATAGGAAACCTCTGAAAGAATCCTTTAAAAAAAGAAATAATGGAATGCCTGATAGAACACGGCACAGTGTCTAGAGTGCTTCTTTCGAGAAGGATATACTGTTTGTTCTGACGTCCATAGAGATGTTCCTTGGTGTAATCCAATAGTTCGAATCCTGTGTGACATATACGAACAGGAGAACCTATGATGCGAATGGAATATGGGCTCTCAACGCACACCCGTGTGGGGAATTCAAGAGTCTGTGTCGCGTATGTATCATAGGTCTCTTTACTTCGAAAATTGAGTCAAGCATCAGAGTACATTCCGTGATATGAACAGAGAATGCCAGTAGAGTAATAAGGGAATTAAACGTGAGAAAGTTATCTTTATTTTAAAGTCGATATAAATTTATTTTACTACGAACTGTAATTAGATATCGCGAAAAATGAAATGAAAGTCATACGACAGTAGATCAGTCCTGGAACTATCGTCGTAGATCTTTCGAGTTCTATCGAGACAATGATCTTCGACGTAAAGGACGAGTCTAAGAGTACTTGCCATACAATCGCTTGAAAGTTTTACGCCCCACACCCGCAGTCATCGGATCTAAGCCCTATCGAAAATTTATGAGGTGATTTGGACCGCAGGTTCAGAATCACACCTCTAAATTCCGAGAAAGGATTTAAAGAAGATTAGGGGACAAATGGGAGAGCACAAGTCCCGATTACTTGAGGAAAAAAATATTAAAACCTGGAATATC
Source organism: Hylaeus anthracinus (assembly GCF_026225885.1). Taxonomy (NCBI): domain Eukaryota; kingdom Metazoa; phylum Arthropoda; class Insecta; order Hymenoptera; family Colletidae; genus Hylaeus; species Hylaeus anthracinus. Next base: position 12,080,231 of record NW_026534337.1, read on the forward strand.
CAAGCGTCCGACACATGCTAGAAAAACGAAAATTTATGTTAAAATTGTATGCACACCGTGTACACGTAATTCCCGTGAAATAAATTCACAAAAAACAGGCGATTTTTCAAGTTGTCAAAGTTGGACCATCCCTCAAGCGATATAGGCGGATAGTCGAACGCTTGTTCGTCTTGCGCTATACTAAAACAAAAACAAAAGAAAAAATGGAACGGAGAGTCCCGTAAGTTTTTGTTTTCGAGAGGAACAAAATGATCGTGGCACACGATAAAGGCTCGAGGACGTACAAACAGCCGCGGTCCCAGGAGCCAGGGACGCCACGGGATCCTGCGTGTCTGGAAAGTCGAACGAAAATAAACGAGGGAGCTTCGATGTAGGTTGAGGGAATGAGGTTAAGTTCTAGGATACCGGAATCCACGACGGTGGAACAGAGCGAATACAGACTTCGGCGAAATTTATGCCTCAGACGTCCGTGAAATTTATGCGTCAGACCTCGATGAAATTTACCCTTCAAACGGAATAACGACCGATCCCGCGGAGGAGCCGATTGAAAAGTGGCGCGTCCTTCGGAAACCTTTAACCTTTTACGGCGTATTATGTATTAGGGAATACGATTACTGTTCTTTCCGGGCAGATTATACGGGAATGAACGAGATATTGGCTCGTCCAACCAGCGAAATTCCAGCGAAATTGCGGGGTAAACAAAGGAATGAAAAGTAGTGAGAACGGGGGATGAAGAGCACGAATAGATCTGCGGTTTATTCGATTCGAATAGTAATTTCTTAGAGACATTTTGAAATTGTTTTGGATGGTGCAGATATTATGCTTTATCGATAATTATTATTTTGAATAATTTATCGAATAAAATTCGATAGATCGAGTGACACGACTCTTAGAATTTCCAGCAAACGGTTAATTAATTTTTCACGAGTGTACTATTTTTCCAGGAGGTAAAATAAACACGTGTGTTCTAGATACGGAATAGAACATCTCCGGCCTTCGCGTTCGTCCTCTTTAAAAAGCGTTTTCGCTTCGAAAATTTATTTCTGACATGAAATACGGCAGTCAATTTTCTACGGAGGAAAAAAGAGAAACTGGGATACTTTGCGAAAGAAATAATTCACCCTTGGAAATTTGAAAATACTAATATCGTTCGAGTTCAATTTGCTTTTTACCGAGATAAATTAAAGCCAAGCGACCGTTAATATTCGAACTATTATTTTGTTTCAATTTGTAATTTCAAAAACATGCGGTGACCATAAAATTATGTTAATATTTGTATAATATCAATTCGTCATTTTAATAATACTAAATAATTGTCACCTTATCTTTTAAAAAATGTAGATTCTCGAATAAATATAAGTCGACTAAATAACAAATTAAACGTTTCAAGCAAAACGAATCTGTGCGAACAAATTTCTGTATATTTATATTAAATAGTTACCTAATATTTACCGGTATCGAACGTAAAGAAGCCGGAATAGTAACCTCTTCTGAATGAAAACAGCATAAAAAGCTCGCTCCTACTTTATTTGCAAACCTTTTCCAGATCGCGCAACGAAAATTGGCAGCAATGAAAGCTGGAAGTCAAATTGGTACCGCACGATACGGGTAAATAGAGTTCTCCGACAAGTTTACAAATCTGTGCGCAGCTACTAATTGAACACGTGATTGTAGCGAATCGTGTTTAATTCGCGAAAATACAACCAAAAATAAACATCATTGACCCAATAAATAGCAGCGATAAGAAATCAACGATGTCGAGGTACAGAGTCATATAAAGTACAGCAATTTGCCTCCTAAAAAATTGATAATATTGTTCTTCTTAAAGCCTCGCTATAAAAATAAAATGATAGTTATAAAACACGTTTACAACTGAAGAAGTTATGATCAAAATAAATAGAAGATAAAAATTGTTGGATTCTGTAGCTACTGTCACAACGCGAGAAGAATACCACCTCGGACTCCAGAGAGACGTGGCTTATTGCACTCTTCTGGCATGAAGACAGTACATGCCGAGACGTATTTTTTCAACACTCCGCGAACCGTGAACAGATCGATAGCTACTCCAGAGCGAATTCCTTGGCTGTTCGTTAAAAAGTTTGAAGACATTTTAACGAAGTTATCAACCTACTTCCTCGGTTATGCACATCCATTTTGATAAACAGATTTCACCGGTAAAAAGAAACATAAATCGCTATACGTAGGCGAGCGATACACCCTGCTTCACCTCGGGCAAACTGGAGCAATCACAGATTATCGGTTAATCCGAACTTTCATGACGAAAGTAAGAAGTTTCAAGCAGAATCGGATTGAAGGTTCATTGAAAATACACCGCCAAAGATACGTTCGACGAAGTTCATAATTGGAGTTGCTCTCGAGGAAGGGGAAGAGAATACTCGTCAGGATAACAAAAAAATTCTTGTACGTTATAATCTGTATGTAACGAGCTCGCAATACGATTTTCACGACGGGGGTTGCAGCGTATTCTGGATCCTCTGAGAGAGGCAAAAAGGAGACTCAAAAATACATAAACAGGAAGTAAATATAGTCAGTCCCATAGATATTCGTACCTTCTATGTCTAATGAAGAAGTTTGACTAAATTAAATAATAGTTTTTATATTACAAAATGAATTTTTCATTATGAATATGTATACGAATAACTTTATACGTGTATGTATATATTTGCATATACGTCAATATATTAATTTCACGGACTCGTCACGGAGTTGACAATTGAATTTGCGCATTTAGCAACCCTTCGTGACGGGGAGGGAAGCGATCCCGTGGCGAGAAACAATGCCCAACGTGGACAGAGGCTGTAAAGTACGTTCGCGGAAATGCAGCCACGAGATGGTTAAAGTCATGCCGGTATCGAAACGAACGGGAATAAACTAGGAAAAGGGGCGCCAGAGACAGGTAAAAGGGTGCTTTGCAACGGGGTTGCGAGCACAAGGTTAAGTACTGAGATACCGGAATGGTGGCTGCGGCCGTAGAAAAGGGACACGCTTTGAATACCAGATCGAGCGAACGGAGCGAAAAAATTGAACGAAACGAAAATCGCGAGGCACGTTGAAACGCTTCTGCATGCCGGGATTTAACATTCAAATCTTGGACCACGATTCACGATAAATCTGGACGTTGCATATTTTCCAATCCCTGTGGGAAATATTGATCAGTTAAGCACTCCGCTTGGAGGACGACAATTTGCCGAGACGAATTAAAGAATGACGATATCGCTGTCTCTGACGAGTCCTTTATTACGGGCCTCTCTATTCCAGAGTCATCCTTACAACCAATTCGTGTATAGAAATAATTAATATCAATGTAAAATTTAGTTGATATACGTTTAATTGTATCTTAGGGACGTTTGGAAATAACTATTGTATGAATTGAAAAAGGACGAATGGGAATGTAATATTGAAAAATATGTTTAGAATTGTCATCGTGACCCATTTCGTGATATTTATCAGAAAATTCATATCGCAGAATTCTTCGGTTGGATTAATCCGTTAAGACGACTTTGTTAATAAATACGAAACGAGGCGATTTATTTTTAAACCGTTAAACGCGGACGATTCCAATTTTAAATTGATACGAATCCCGCTATCTGCTTTTCCATTTCTGGTTAGCAGTTGATAACAAGAAAGAATGTTAGTTGATGCTTATGATGTAAATAACGTTATTTGAAGTCGTTTAATATATAGGAAATAATAATAATATGCGTATAATGCATTATTTATTGTAATTAAAATATGTTATCAATCGTTAATATTCTTACATGGGTAAATGTTTCTCCACTCTTTCTCGTACCTAAACAATTTGGAGAAATGTCAAATGGTAAGAGGAGAAATTGATGTCCAGTACGAAATCCCATCAGCAGCGTAGAAAATTGGAGAAAAACCCCATTGACGGGGAGAGTGGGTCCAAATGCATAAACCTCTTTCATAGTAGCCCGTACTTTACGCCGTTACTCGGCCGTATATTCTGATATCCTAGAATTCAACCTTGTTCCCCGCAACCCATTTCAAAGCACTCTCGCGGTTACTTCGGTTCACCCAGCTATACGTGTATTGTGAATTCCGATACTCGCGACCACAGCGCTCTATCCTTTGGAAACATATTTGCACTGAGTATGAACTTAACCAAAAATCCCCAACGTGAATTCCTTACATCGTTGCCGTATTATCGATCCAACTATCTATCCGATTGTTTGATAATTCCGGGTCTTATGGTTTCCGCTGGCTCCCATAGGCTTCCAACTGCCGAGGTGGAATGATAGAATTGTGACACACTGGTTTGAAGATTTTATCTGGTGTAAGAGTCAAAGTGAAATTGGACTTTAAAAATGATAAGATAATTAACTGTTAGAAATTCTTAGAGTTAATTAGAGTCGCGATTAGAAAATATAATTATTCGATCGAGCTAGGAGAAATTGCGACGAGATCGAGGGTAGGAAAATCTCCTGCCAAGAGCAACTCCCGTGGTCTTTCCAGGGACTGCGGGGAATTATTGCCATTTGTATGATTGGAAACATACATCACACTGGAGGATCGGATAGCAGAAATGAGATTGACTGGAAATTTAAAATATTATTTTACCCTGCTGATCCTACCCCGAGAGAGGAACATACAGACACACTCCCACGAGAATTGTATACATTTTGTAAAATTGAAAATTAAATAGAAATAATATAACGCGATTTTCATACAACATATAACATCGTATAACAACCTGTTTACATAAATAAATAGAAAATAAAGAAGATATCTATTATTTATCTGGATCTAATTTTTACCTAGAACCCTTACATTCGCAAGGCCAAAATTTCTTGCCACTAGAGCCATCGCACTTGCTCGCCCTCCAAAAAATTTGAAAAGCAAATTCCAGTGTAGGGTGAGAATGGCCCCCGAATGCATAAACCTCTTTATGGCACGAGCGAGAAGATCTCCCATACGGCCACTCTAGAGTGTTGTTGAACAAAATTTTTCGATCTTCGTTGGCTCGGCGTGGCATAAAATCTGGAATCCTTGCGCGACCGCGGCCGTAACTCCTACCTCGAACAACCCCTCGTCGACAGGAATGAATTCCAATCGATGAAAACGTGAAAAATCGGTTACGGTGAGGCTGTTCGCGCACGAAACGACGAAACGAACATAACGTATCAGGTTCTTCCCCCTAGCCGGATGATCCAAATCGCGAAAAGGGGTTGTTGGTTTCCAGTTATTGCTTATACATCTGGGTGGCGCGCTTATCGACGAACGAACGAGCCGTCTCGCGGGAAACAATGGACCAAGTTGGGCGAGATGGGTTTCCGGAAGTTCCCCTATAACAGCCAAGAATTCGGTATAAATATTTGACGAACGTTCGTTATACCAGACAAGTTCTATTTAAACTCGAACGCGACACGTACCGTCTTCTGCTGCGGGATGGCTTGCACGAGGGAAACGCCCGTGGAAATTTCCATTCGGGAATATCATGGTTCATGCTACATATTTGAGTATTTGAGCAGACGGAAACTGTTCGAGACTTTCGGGTAATGTTTGATCGCTGCAGCGGCGACGGCGGAATATTTTCTTGGTACAGTGATTTCAAACCCGTAAAAAGTGTACGAGGAAATGTTACGATAGAGGAACGATTGTTTAGCAACGGCTAGTAAAATGGCAGCGACATATTAATGTGTCTGGATTCAATAGCATTTATTCTAAAGCTAGACCAACCTTCTAAAGATCGAAATCAATGCAAACTTACTGCCTAGAAAATCACAAACTATTAACAAAAAATAAACTAGCTGAATTTTGAATTTCATTATCGATAAATGAATTTTGTGGCAGGAACGGAACGCGAAGCGAATGATTAATATTTATTCGTATTTGCCTCGAATGCAATTTACATGAACGAAAGTACTCAGACTCGTGGAGATGACCCGATAGCACTAACAAGGAATAGTTATTTCGAACGCGGTAGGATCAATGTAGCGATGCACTTTCAGAGAGGAGGAGTTCCAAGTAGAACTCCACAACTTGATTTCACTGGAATGCTCGCAACGTGCAACCGATCAGAAGTATCGATCAATATTGATCAGTGGTATACAAGCAGCATTTTGCCAGACCTGCTTGCACGATTCCCTCGATTATTCAAACATCAGACTACAGGCCACACGCATACAAAATTACCACCTCTGGTTGAAATTACACCTCAAAGAAACCACCAGAAATCGATAGTATCAATATTTTGTTCAACTCTCGTCGGAGATTTTCGACCCGTACCAAATGTTTCACCTTTCATTTTATTTTTAAAATCCCACTTTCACAGATATCGAGAATCCCGATCGAAGCTATTCCGCGGAAAGAAGGAAACAATAGGCGCTTTATTTTTGGCCCACTTTAGTCGAAACGCACGCCGTAATTTTAAACTCGGCGGTCCCATCGAGAACAATTCCTTCCAACTACACAATACAGCAGCGGAACGTGATCCGATCGACCGATACGAAATTACACGTTACGTTCCAAATAACACGTTTCATATAGCGAGAAAAAGTTCGACTCGATCCAATTTCTGATCCTGCCCAGAAGTCCTCTTTCTCAAGGGTGGCATTATGAACGAAGAGGAAAGACGTCAACGACGTTGCGTGAGTTCACGATTACTATCGATTCTTCGATCGGACAGATGTTTTCAACGATATCTTTATGTGGATCCGATAGGATCGCGCGGCGTCTAGATTACATTTATTCGCGTGTTTCTTATCTAGTTTGTAACGGGGTTTCCAAGTTTCACTGAATTCGAAAGTTGGCTGCAATGAAAGGTAACTGTTCGCGACGAATGCGAGGTGTCGTTTGCAAGTTTCACAGCGAAATAAGATGCAAGTGCCTTTTCGGATCTGTCTCATCTAATGCAATTCTAATAACTAGCAAAAACATTTAATAAAAAATGGAATTTGTTAAGACGAGATTTCTTTTTCGAGTTTTGACCAAATTTCTTGTTGATTATGTGGGATGTTATATGCGATCTGCGCTGTTTGCAATCCGCCAGTGAAAGATTACATCGTACATGTTTCTCTAATTTTTTTATTGATCGTTTCAGAGAAGGTGCACATTCGCTAAAAATAATTTACAGTCACCGGCCATCTGCTCTCACTGCAAGAAACACAATCAAGAGCCAAGAAAACCCCTTTTGCTGATCATTTCTGCGAACAAAAGAAAATCCCGAAATTTCATTTGGAAAGTTGAGCTCGCCCCTTCCAAGCGCGGTAAAGCGTTTACCAACGATTTCGGCGCCATTTTTCGCCGCGACGGTTTCGAGTTGCAACTTGAATCGGAGCCAATCCACAGTACTTCCGTCGCCTCCTCGAAACGACGGACCATCCAGCTGTCGTAAGAACGATCGTGCGGCAATTTACGATCGAATTCTTATTCCAGCGTTTCCGCGCAAAGGATCGAAACGTTGTCTTAACGTTTTACACGCTCTGGGCGGGAACTGTTGCAGGATATATCGGTGTTGCATCGACTGCGGGCTATCAATTTCTAAACCGTTGTTTTCCCTTTTCAATGAAAACGGTAACCGTCGAGGATTTGTAAAGAGCGCAGTTTATAGCGCGAACGTGACTCCTTTTCTACTTTTCTGATTGAGAATTGCACTCGATGGATGCAATGCCAGCATTCGCAGACGGGAAACTTCAAACATCAATCGAGGCTTGGGATAGACTTTGGGGTATTCCTTTGACTCTCGACCACTTTCAACTTTTGATTAATTGAGATATTTGGAGTTTCACTCGTTCAACGTCAAAGACAATTTTATTTTATAATTTGGAATGATAATTGTTCTCGTTCGAGTGTGGTTTACCTTTTATTCATTGGTCGAAATTTTGACCAAGGAGTCCTCAGAAGTCTCAAATTTTACGATAAATATTCCTTCTACATTTTCTGCGCCTCTTCTCTCGCAATATTTTCCAGATTCAGAGCACGAACCCTAGCCACGGATGAAAAATCATAATAGAAGAAAATTCGTTCCACCGTTTAAAATAAACTGATGTTTCCTTTCGAGATCCCAACGATTAAGTCTTTTCGTACAGTGATAGTCGCACGGGTCGTATCTTGCACGCGGGCCGCAGTTAGCAGACCGCTGGACTTATTTTTTGTCTCAGGGGAAATTATTCCAAATGTACACCAACAAAAACCTTATTTTTACCGAGTGGAAACGCTGGCGTGTGTTTAATTCCGTTTTTTCAGGACTTCGTGTGTGGTCCAGAAAAAGCAGAAGCGTTGCAACGCGCTTGTAATTGCAAAATCGCTCCTGTCAGAAACGTTATCGGTAACTTCAGCACGGTTGAAAACGTGGACAGGAGTTTTTAAGAGTATCGAAGCGAAATTTATTGAACTTTCAATTGCAAGTTACAAACTGAACACAAATTAAAGTATGACCTACGAAGCTCGATTAACATTTGACATTAACATTTTAAGGGTATCAATTTGTACGTGTTGTTTGTAACTTCATTTATTCATTGATGATACGATCGAACGAATAAAAGAGGCATTGTTACTGCAACGAAATTACAATCGTAAGCAATCGAAGGCTATTAAAACAGACCTTTCGATGAATTGAACAAGCCTTCCTTTTTCACCAGCGTATCCAATTTGTATCGGAATACGAAAGATTGCACATGTGTTCAGCGTTTTCGATCGTGGAACGATAATTGTCTGTGGTGGATGGAATTGGATCTGCAATATGAATTGATTGACAAAATAATGGTGTTCTTGCATTTTTGTTTAAAGTCGCAATCATTAAATTGTGAAAACGGAAAGCTTGAGGTACAAGTTGCATTCGTGCAATATTCGTTGAAATTAATTTGTCTTGTACGATACGCGATAGTTACAACTGAAGAAATATTGTGTCCCTATTTGATATTTTAGCAAAATTTCATGTGCTGTGAAGACATTGCTAATTATTTGTCGGACGTAATTTTCAGTGCGTTTCCTCTGTCAAACGAACCCTTTGTCTTCGTGCACAGTTTAAGCGATGCGAGAGGCTGATTCGCGTCAATTTCTGACGAAGGAAACAGTTACAAACAGAGGCATAAACATGCGAAGATTAAATACGTTTGCGAAATTGTCTTCAAATTGTACGATCGTGTTCTGTTTTACATTAGAATGTGCAAATTTTCGCGTAAACTTATTCATGGAATAACGATGGAATAACTAATTTCGTTACGAGCCTTGAATGTTTAGCACTTAAAAACGTGAAATAAAATCTCCAGTATCGCGCACGTATCGATCTTCCTCGAAAATGTTTTTTTCTCGATCACGTTTTTCAGCGTTATTCAGTGGAACGCGAGACCATGCATAAATAACCGTCGGAATACAAAATTTCGTGGTAAAACATTGTCTACCATCACGCTGGAAGAACTTTCTAAAGATAGATACGGCTCGCGTAACGAATGTCCTGTACACTGACGTAATCAGTGACACGTGTTCTACAAATATCATTATAAAAAAAAAACGAAATGTTTTTTTTTTTTTTTTTTTTTTTTGTTAACTAACCGCTGGAAGAGCGAGCGCTGACGTTACACTCGCGCCTCTTTGCACGGTAAAACGACGCGATAGCGAATTTTCGACGAGCAAAAGGTAAACGCTGCCACGAAATTAATGAGAAATGTAGAAAAATATTAATACTAGCGCGTTATCTGTTCTTCGACCCGCGACTGGCGAGCCATTTATTCGCGCGAGAAAGTAAAGAGACGATCTGAAAACAAATTTTCCTTCCGAATAGTTCGAAATGTTTAACGTTTGAAATCGGGATGGACGAAATATTATAATGGGAACAGTTGTTTTAAATGCAAACAGTTTCCCTGGAATTTTGTTAATCGTTTGAATAATGAAATATTTGTTGAACATAATTATAATTCATTGCAAATGTGTCTTATCGAATATTGAAATAAAGGTGAAGCAGAATTGTTCCAAAAATATGATTAACGTAGGTCCGTAACGAGAATAGCGTGTGGCTCAGATTATAAAATGCACAGGGTCATGTCTCTCGCAGTTAAAACATAATCATAAAATACAAAGGTCGAAATATGTCGGAAAAGGGCATTAGTGAAATTAATTGGCAGTCCTTACCAGGCTGACACACGGTTCGTTGCTTCATGGAAACGAAACCAGAGGTTAATGCGTATTTATGTACCGCAAATTGGCTCACGTTCAAGTCGAAATTCGAAAGACTCGCGAAACGTGTATACTTCGAGATCATCGATAGTGTGATGCGATGAGTGCATTTTTCTTCGAATTAAAAAATTTTACAAAACATTTTCTTAATGATTATTTTTTCATCGATAGTGGAATGGAATATAAATAGAAGGTAATGGAACAGTTCCATTATTTGAAATTTCTTATAATATCATCTCAAAGCTTACCGAAGGTATTCATTATTTCAGAATTATAAAATAATAATTACCACGTAAAATTCGCCTCAGTTTGTTAAAATATAATACCTTCCCATTAGACGAATAGAAAATTTGGAAACAATTATAGCAATACTCATACAAATCGAACCGAACATTTACCGATCATTAATTTATCTATACGCGTTATTGGAATATAAATTTGTACGTACTTCGTGTAAAACTAATTTCATCCTCCATAACAAAATTTAAATTTTCATATCGCCTTTTACCCGTTACATGAAATGTTTACTCAGATAAATATTTTACCCATCACCACCGTAGAAACTATTCGCGAAATATTTCCGATATGCTAAATGCTTAAAATTTCGCGTGTTGAATGAAACGTATTAAACGCGCAATTTTTCATCAGTTTTTGCGGCTTCCTGTTTATACAATAAATTAACGATGAAATTTGTCGTTACGAGCGACAGAAACGCGGCGCGATTAAAATTTTTCCGTTTTTTCGCCATTTATCGCGAGCTGTGGTGCGCTAATTAATTTAATTCGACAACGACGCTCGGAATCGAAATTTCATTATCCACGGGGCAGCACTGATCATTAATCATAAACTCGACGACAACGTACGACGATTTATGTTGTATTATAAACGAAGGTACACGACACGCGTCGCTTTTTCACACCTACAAATCTGTAATACCACCGCAATTACCATTGTTCAACATCGTGGAAAATTTACGGGAAAAATTTGATTCTGGACCAACAATATCAATGCATACTGAATGAGCTATTCAAAAAAGGTCACACAAAGATATTTACGGTGACAGATAAAAATGTTTCAGTCAAATTTTGCTTGGTTTCAGGAAAGGAATAATTTAACATAAAAATCAACTTTTGATAAAAATAGAAATATCCTTGCATTCCGCTAAACAATGTATATTCATATAGCAGAAGCGGAAACTTTTCGAATACGTAGTTCCACTGTGATTAATTTTTAAAGAACCATGAATATTCCAAGTCTCCAGGCCGGTGTAACCCCTTAAATTAGTTATATACATACATCGCGTCGAGAGCGGCGCGATTTTTCCTGAGCATGTTAGCATTCCGTTATTAACAAATACGGGGCTATCGCGGCCCAATCGGCGCGGTTCATTCCTCTCGTGAGCGCGAAACTGCCGGCTAACGTGCAGTTATATACCCAAAATTGGCGCGCGTTCAAGTCACCACCCGAAACAATATGTCGGGAAACACGCACGCGAGATCATCCAGCGGACACGATGAACTTCCTCGCAGATTCCAGCTTCCCGCGCAAAATCGAAGTCAGGATGTCATCTCGATATTCGTCGTATCCTCGCTTGGAACATCGCAAAGACCTCTGCTAGATCAAATCACTTTTTCCATCCCTTATCTGTCTACGACGGTCTTCTCGCGACTTCGAATATTATTGGTTTCACAGACGCGGGGAAAATTCGATAACGATTGGAAGATAAGGTTCTATTCCTGGGTGAATCAAAATTAGTATTTTAAATCCAGAATTTCTAGATTTCTGTATTAAATTTCGTCGTTTTACCCAGGTATGCCTCCTGGTTTTTAATTGCAAGAAAAAGTACGCTGGCACTTAAACCGACAACTTTACAGGGATACTCCTCTTTGGAAATTTGAGTTGTTCTGTAATTTGAAATTGAATGATGTCAAACCGAATTCGAGCGAACACTTTCTCATAGATTTAGAAAAAGAATATTAAGAAAAAATGTTAAGAGCCAAAAATCCATACTACCAAGATCAAAGCTCAAATACATTTTATTTACTTGAATCTGTCCTAAGTAAACTCCTCTTTAAATAGGGTAACATTAAAAAAAAAAAAAATTATTAACGAAATCTGTGCTTCTCTAGAAATTCTACTTTCGCAAAGTAAATCCACTCGAGATTTAATCCGCTAAGAGGAACGTGAAGGCTTGATATCGTTACAGAAATTAAACTGATTAACGATTTCGGGAATGAAAAGCGATCAACGAACCGATCCGTCGAATTAAAGTCACGTTATAACAAATTGTTCGCCTCTAATTGGCTCGCTGTTAATGTCGATACTTTTCAATGAAAGAATGCGATCGTCGTCGAGCAAATGGAAAGACGAGTTTCGAGGAAGCGTTTACTACTTTCGATGAATCTTCGCGAAGCTGCAAGAGGTTTGCTCGTTAATTAAACCCGTCGTGGAAAATACAATTACCTACTAAACAATCGTGGAAAATTAATTAAGAACCACTTCGCCGATAGAGCGTTACTTTCGTCAAAATTTTAACGTCCTGTAACGTTAATTATGTTAATTGGACCGTCGTAGTAATGCCGGGTTTCGCCTTCGCTGTCGATCAAGCCTCTATGCAAATTAAATCGGCTGCCGAAGATACAATTTCGTCGACAGCTTTCCTTAATTTCTAATTAAACCGACCCTTACGTTAATAGAATAATTCTGACGATCAACATCTAACCAAGATAAACAACCCGAAGATTGCTAGACCATACCTACAATTCAACCTACGCTACTAACTATCGATTTTTGTTGCTGTATGTTAGATGAAAGTTTTAAAAGGAGCTATTACCCACCGAAGATTTCAAGGGTTCGCGAAAGTGATTACAATATTTTTGTATTTTCTATCCGCGTTCCGTCGACAATCCTCCCGTGGATGCGATAAAACACTGTGAAGAAGTCTTTGAAAGCACGATACAACATTCTGAGCTCGTCTTACCCTTTCTCGACACAGTCGAAGAAATCCTTTCATCCCTGTTGCCTCGGTTCGACTTTCTGTGTTTATTCTGCAGGATGCGGGCGCCTGAAACAAAAAGGAAGGGGGGAACGTCAGTTTCCGCAACGTGAGGGCGTATTGCGCAACGACGGGACAATAAATAACGCAATTCCTATCGTTTACCGGTTCGTAAGGAACGAATAACAGTCGGCACCGTGATATTCAGATTCGATGTTATTCTTATCCCTGGTTCCCCTAACCGGAAACAATGAAACAAATCTCTTTATCCTTAGAATTCCGTATTCCTCCCACCTGTTCTCATATTCATCCTCTGAAATGCTTCCGTTAAAGAGCAAAGGCGATGCTAAGCCTTATTTTATTCAGATCGCGAGGGAACCGTGCTCCAGTGATCTTTGTTATTGAACGATCGTCCTAGTCCCCCTTTATCCTTATTTGATCCTCCTCGCCGTTGTCACGCGAAATACAATAACTGACGATCTAAGCTTCTCACTCGAGTGCTGCTTATCGGGCACACTTTAAAGTGCATGAACGATCAAAGCAGGGGCGACTTTATTTCCAGGCTTCTTTAACAACGGAACACAACTACTCGCGATTTCGTCGCGACAATTGTCATTTCTGAAATTTTCACAAGTCATCTTTACTCGGCTTTGTGTATTTTCTAGCTCGACATTGTTCGGAGAATCCTTTTGCGCTATTGAAACGTGTAGAACAATTTGTCAATCGGATGGAAGACGAGGACTAGACATTTATGCATTTAAGGCAAGTGAAAATGTACGAAGACGTATAACAAAAATATATAAAATATCAAGAATAATATGCTTGTAATACCGTTTGAAAGACAAGACAGACTTCCCCTTGTGAACTTAAAATAGCTACAACCCCAACAAACCGAACTTTGAATAGAAGCTCCAGTAAAACTAAAAAATAACCCCGGAAATACCCATCCGACATTGCAGCAGTGAAAATTGACTGAAAATGTGGCTGGTATCAAAAACGTTACGGCGAATGGGGTTAACCGCTCGTTCTTTCGAGGGCGGTACCTAGTCAAAAATAATTACGTACCGTGAAGGAACGCGCGCATACTTCCAGACGATATTTAGCCCCGCGTCTAATGACTATTTATGCAACGGTTAAGGTACAAAGTATTCCCTAACCCAACCGCTATCACGACGGCTCCCCGTCGCACCGGGCGAACTCTGGAGCGGCACCAGCGACGATATTCAAATTTCATCCCCTCCCTCCTGGCTCCCTCTCTTTCTCTTTCAACCCGTTCCCCCGGAAAGCTCCAAAACAAATCCTTTTATCCTCCGCGTTCCCTCGACGCTGCGTCTAACCACCTTGGAGGATGTGTTCTAGCAAAAGGAAGCGCTGCAATTTCGTGCCGAGAGAACACTTCATCAACCGCCAGGAGGAAACGTATGTATGTTGCGCAACAACGTGGTAGGTACACCCACCCAGCGGCGTGTTCTGTTCGCGATGCAGAGCCCAGGGAGTGGCGGTGGGGCCAGGGTGAACAGAAACGGAACGGTATGTACGCGAAGGTTACCCCTTCCACCGGTAACTCGGTGAATGGTGCATAAACTACTCGTCATTATTTCATCGAACCGTCGTCGTCCGGTTCAACAGGTACATTGCCAGAAACGTGATTCGAGGAGGGAACTCGATGGCGTTGCACGGGGGACAAATTGTAAAAATGGTCGAAGAGGGTAGGGAACGTTGTTGCTGGATTTTCCGGCTGGTACTGTCGCTGGAAGGAATCTTGTGAGGTCGTAAAGTCGGTCGGACGTCGATCTTTACAACTTAAGTCGACCGCAATTAGTAATCTGACACCTTTTTAGACAAGAACAGAGCTAGACTTTTCATTTAGGGCCGTATGATATCAGAATTAGGATGTTCATATTTCAATAACTTTTTTCTTCTTATGTATGTTCACACATAATTCTGTAATGCGTGAATCGATTACCATAAGACTATTTCGTTTTATAAAGTTTTCGGCGTAACAAGCATCAAGTCGTGGTGTAACCCGGGGTGTAACGTGGGCATGTATACTTTAGAGCCGCGACACTCCTGTCGTCCTACGGTTCAGTTGCGGATCCTACGGTCCTGGCCCAATAAAGCAATAACTGCTGTTTCGGTTTACGACCTAGATAAGAGTGGGCTTACAACTTCTAGCCAAATGATGGCTGGATCCATTTCTTCACTTCACCAGCTCGAAGATCAAGGGTGGTTCAGTATTCCGATCCAGTGCAACATTCCCAAGACTAGTGGTAAGATATAAAGAATATATTTGATCGTCTACCAGCGAGCCGACTTCTTCCCTATTGCATTCAATAGCAAGGAAAGATAAAAGGAAAAGAGATAGGATGAAAAAAAAGTCGTACAGGGTTAGTTTATGCGAAGGTGCGCGCACCGTCGTTCGCCATCTTTTTTTTCGGCGAAGCTGGAACAAAACAAGAGGAGAGGGAGCTGGAACATCGAGAGCCTTCAACGAAACTGGCCTGAGGCCAAGGCATTATTTTCAGAGAGAAGCGGAAGAGAGCTACCCACGCTCAGCACGGCCGTGCGACAGATCGAGAAGGAGCGATGGAGAGAATAGACTCGGTGGAAGAGACTAGAGGGGTTCGTAGCCCAAATGAATATTTAATTTCTGCATATCTCACCCCGGCGAAAGTTCAGCGCGACGGAGCGGTCGCCTCTCCCAAGGGGGCAAGAGGAAGCCTCGTATCCCTCGTACTTGCCGCAACCCCTGGTGATATAGGGTAAGGTCCTCGCCGGAAGTCGCGCGCTCCTTCGTTTCTATTGGGTTGTTCCAAAAGTTCTTTTCGTTTTCTTGTCGGATACTTAGCGCACAAAGCCTTGCGAACAATGTTATCGATGTACCATTCTGTTTCACCATCATCCCTCGTCTTTTCAGAATTCTTACTCAACATATGAGCCGTTCACCGCACAAATTGATTAACTTCACTTTTTGAAAAATCTTAATAAACGCTTCGTATATCTAAATTGCTTTGACTCCCCTGCAGAAGACAACCAAATGTTGTAACATCAACGAAAAACAGACAAGACTAACCGTGACCTAGCAAAACCAAACGCTGAAAAGAACTTTGCGCGCAGCCCAATATTTGGGAAGCCCTCGAACGACCTATTTTGCCTTATCGCGTGTTTGTCTCCGCCATTTTTCTCGTTCTTTGCGCGACCCGTTCCGATTCTTCTGGTCCCTTACATTTTTCAGCCGCCTTTTAGTTCGCTCTGTTATTCTTTGGTACAATTTTTCTCCTATTCCACGTTGAACCGTCTCTGCCTCCGTATTTCTTTTCCACCGACACAGTTTTCGTTTCAGCCCTTACCTTCCTCGCACCGACTATCCTCCGTTCCTTTCTATTACACTTTTATAGATGTAGTTTCGAGTTTCTTTAATTCTTCATTCCTATCGTCGCTCACGTGCCTCCGCAATTTTTCACCTCTCATTCCACTCAGATTTTCTCTTTTTAGATCATAATTTCTCTTGCCTCATATCTCTTCGCCCTCTCCGCAGTTAGCCTTTTCTTCATCTCTCCCTTCCTCGTTTTTTCCCTCTCCCGCCACCGTTACGCGCTAGCATTTTCTCGTTTCGCTGTTTTTCCATTCCCTCCTGTTCGTACTTTCAGTTCTCGTCCGCCTCCTACATTTCTCTGTTTCAACCACTCTGCATTTTTCCCTGCCTTTTTCCGCCGACGCGGTTCCTTTTTCTCTCACCCCTTTCTTTGCTCGCTCCCATATGTCTATATAGTTTCCCCCTCCCCATCGCGGCCTCACGTTTTCCCTTTTCCTTCCCTAATTACGGTTTGTTGTTTTCCTATTTTTCCTCGCCGCAGCTTCCAGGCGCCTTTGACCCTCCTCGTCCTTTTTCCCCCATTTTTCTCTGCTTCTTTTTCATCGATACACTTTATTGTCTCGCTGCCATTTCGCGTTCGTTCGCCTCGTATCCGTGCGTTGTTCTTCCGCTAACCTTTTATTTGTCTTTTCCCTCAGGCCGACTGTTGAGCGTCGTTCCGGGTAGCGAGTTGTAAATTTAGAACGACGATCTATAGCGCGCCGTGCGATGCCATGAATATCTTACCTCTATCACGAATTAATGTGGAAGGGTCAGAGGGTGTGTTGGGCAGCCTTCTTCTTTTTATTGTGTAGGCAGAGTTTATACTTTCAGGCGTGCTGAGCAGTATGGTGATCCATGATTTCAAAGGATGACGAATATCAACTTTTCAACAATTTCTTGCGAACTGAGTATAAAATCAGACCCCAAATATATAGAGAATAGATGTATAACTCCAGGTCACATAGAGTTATAGAACGTTCGGTGTACGAAGTAAAAGAGAGTCTTTTGAAGACGAGGAAACGTTTTAGGAATAAGCAGGTAACAAAACGCCATTGTCGACTTAAATGAAGACGGAGAGTTTATGGCACGACCTGCGACGAAGACCACGCGCTGGTTTGCAGGTGGAAGAGATGAACTTTCCACAGTATACCTGGACTTCCGACGCAACAGCCGACCTCCTCAATTGCCCTTTGCATTCATTGGCTGCCTTATTCTTTGATTTACACAGCTTCTCCCCCGTTCAGCGATTCATTCACAATTTCCTTCCCTCGTTCCACGAGTTTCTCTGCGCAGGTTCCTCGCTGGGCCCATTGTCGACTTGACTCTCACCCTTTCATCGTTTCCTATGCGACTCCCTCCGCAACGGTCGCGACCGAAGGACCAATTACCACGTTCCTTGCGACGGGACCTGTCAATGCCGAGGGTGAAGGAACGCGTTAAAGAGGAAGAGAAAAAAAAGATCGAGAGGAGGAAAGGTTGAAACATTAGGTGGCGCGTAGATGGAATAAAATCATTGTGCCGGAGTCGTTCTTTATGAAGGTGGTGCGAGACTTCCTCTGTTTCGAGATTAAGCTTTTTTGCTTCATTAGGTCCTTGTAACCTTGCATTTTGTTGAAGCGGAAGATGAGGTTGTGGTTGTGAAAACATAGAACCGTTCGTGTTTGTAGAATATGATTTTCTTTTCGTTCTGTTTGGCAATTGTTTGTGTATACTATATTCGTTTTATGAGTTCGCATGGAATGTAGGAAAAGGTTGTATGAATATTCAAATTCCTACACTCTGGAGGTCTACGGTAGATGTAAAAGAAAGTTGCAGAAGTTTGCAACATCGTAAATTTTATATGAGTAGAACAAACGCGGTAGAAACTTGTACGAATTTTGATACTCGTAAATTGTAGAAGTTCGTAAACAAGGTATGAAAAAGGTTGTAAAAACTTGGAAATTTCGTCCAACTGGCATTCGCCTGCTGCGAATTCTCGATGCTTCATGGTTGACCAAAATATTCCAATAGTCAAACATTTGAGTAACATTTTGGATAATTAAATATTTGACTGTTTAGATGTTATTTAAATATCTGGTTATTGGAATCTTACTCGAAGACTCGACTGTTGGAATAGTGATCAAATAATTCGTTATTCAGACAGTGTACGAGTATTTGGTCTCTCGAATATTATATGAAAAATTCTTTAAGAACTCCAACACCCTCTTGTGGGACGGGGTGGCGTCAATAGTCGCCCATACGCGTCTGGCGTGAAAAACCAAGTGGAAAGGTTAAAGCGATAGACGGCCCCGCGCAGTTTAAACAGGTGGATTAAAACACGAAATATTCTTCGTTTAATCTCCTCGCATTTGTACGGAGATT
This sequence comes from Hylaeus anthracinus, assembly GCF_026225885.1. Taxonomy (NCBI): domain Eukaryota; kingdom Metazoa; phylum Arthropoda; class Insecta; order Hymenoptera; family Colletidae; genus Hylaeus; species Hylaeus anthracinus. The sequence goes on from NW_026534337.1 coordinate 12,099,100, forward strand.
AAACGAAAGAAAAAGGGGGTGGGAACGGCGAGGTCAGGGATGGCGAACACGGAGAACGCACGATCGCAAGGCGAAGTTAAAGCGAACGACACAGAACGGGGATGGAATTAAAAGTTGCGACAGTGAAATGAGTGCGCAAAAAAAAAAAAAAAAGAACGACAGAAAAATGAAACGATAGGAGCAGATGAATGGGCAGTCGGATATTTTATAATATCTTTTTATTTCGCGTGTTGGAAATAAGAAGCATCGAGTATTAAACGAGGAGAAATGAGGACTGTTGTACGTTTCTTAAAAGATGGAAAGGTTGTGGATCAAAATGGTACCTATGGAAGTCAATAAATACATACGTATTACAATTCAAGTGTGCCTAAGTCGTATGGGTCACTTCAAAGCATCGCGTTTCGCTCGCGACCGAAGTCCTCCGCGTAGCGTTAAAAAGTTGAGAATCTCTGGTCCGAGTTACACCCCCAACCAGTGCCGAATACATTAAATATATAAATACGTCGCTATATGGGGCACGTGGAGGCTATCGAGAGAAGTGAAATTTAAATAACGAGTAATAACGACGAAGAGGAATTTTCAAATAGTACTTAAGAGAGGCAGTTTTACAAAGGAGGTGGGACATGATTGGAAAGCAGAATAGAGGAAACACCGAGGGTCGAGGGAAAGTAAAGAAGAGACGGACAAAAAAAAAAAGATAGAACGACAGGGTTAAGGGGATAAACGCAGGAGGAGGGAATGAAGAAGAGAAAACGGAGACCGGTTAATAGTGGCCGAGTCGACCGCTTTAACTCAAGCTGCTGCTAGAAATTTAACGTGACCGTAGCGCTCCTAAAGCCCGCGTACTATTTAATCTGCGTAAGTAGGCAGCCAGAAGGAAATGATACGAATATAATCTGAGCGCCTGGTACGCGTGTATATTCCGCAGAGCTCCGACGGTGAGCTCCGCAGAAATATATCTTCACGGTGTCTTCCTTTCGGTGACATAGCCGTCGGACTGCTTTCGGAACACCTGCCCCCCCCCGAAGTAAGAAAGAAATTTAAAAGGTCGTAGCGAGTGGAAAGTATGAACAAATAATGTAACGTGCTGGGTGAAATGGACTTTGGAAAACCGAAGGGAAAAATACAGTGCCATAGGTGTGCGCCGAAGAGAGCGAAGAGATTACAGGAGTATGATACATAGGAACGGGGAGGTATCCAAACGAATTACCTGCGGAAGTAAATCCACTCGATGGAAGCGTCTAGTAGAATAACAGTGCGCGATAAGGTTGCCTAACCGGGGGGTTCGCGATAAAATAAAAAGTCTTTTGCAAAGCTGTTCGACGGGATTATGCAAAAATGAGCCGGTTCGTTATGAAAGTGGTGTAAGCTGATTCATCTTCGTTTTCAAGTATGAAGGTTGTGCTCATGAAAAATATTGATAAACGCCATAGCTCTGGTGTAATTCTTAACTGAGAAAGCCCGATTCGATATTAACAGCAATCGATGAAAAAGTATTCGTAAATACCAGCTTCGTTCGAAGCTGTTATAAGAGAGCCTTCTTAAAGGTGAAAGCAGGGGAACGCGAGTGACTCGTCGGGCTCCAAGAGAAAGAAATTTGAAAGAGCGACGATAAGATCTCAGGAAAAAATCGACGTGGAAGAATAAGAACGGCGGAGACGTGGAAAGCGGAGCCTAGTAATTCGGACTGAAGTCGACCGTCTACTTTGAATCCAGGGCACTACCGAAACCGGGGTACTATCTACGGGGAACCATTCTTGTGCTTCTTCGTCCTTTCATCACGATATGCCACCGGCACATCTCCGTCCTCGTCGACGTCGTCGTCTCTCCAAGTACCTTCCCGGCTCCCATGAGAAGCTCCGGAAATTGGAATCTTAAATCGATCTAAATCTTCTTTATCGCCGAAGGAGTCAGCGGCCGATCACAGGAGCGAGGAAAAATTTTCCACGGTTCTCCAGGATTGCCTATATCGTCGACTGCCGCTCGACGTGTAAATGTAACGACGATTGGTTCCCTCGTTCTTTTATTAGAACAGTTTTGCCCTCGTGCGCGCCACTTTTCGTAATATCCCCCGTCTCGTTCGTACAATTCGCTAAACGAAATGTGCAAACACCAACATATCGTAATTCCATTTCGCGCGATTGGGGAGCGTAATTGGACCCTGTACATTAATCAGCGGAGAATATTGCAGAGATTCGTCTAAAACGATCTAGAGACTTTTCGTCAGATTCGATGGAATTTCATTTGGATTACGAACGCTCGAAAGTAGGAGTATATTAGTGACGGAGAAGCGGTAGCTGTTAAAATTAACGCGAGAATAATTGCTGAAATAATTTCACTGGAAATTGGGTGAAATATCAATTATAATAATAGTTATTATAGTAAAATTGTGAAACTTTAAAACGTGATATTTTCACAGTACGTTTCGTCAAAGTTTCGAAGAGCCTCTAATTAGAACCAAAGGCTACAGCGACGGACAAACGCTCGAAATCGACTTCCTGATTCGTGGGCATCCTCGACACAAATTAATACCAATACATCGTTCCGCGTCTCCCATTTCCCTAAATTACTCGCAACACGCATCTATTTGCCTCCTCGCGGTTCTCGTAACCTCGGTGTACCTCCCGCATTCTCGCTTCGCGTACACATTCTCCCGTTCCTCTAGTAAGTAAAATCATCATGGGACAATTTACACCGCCGGTACATTGCGTCACAAATACCGAACTGGATTATGGAATTCGCGTATACAATCCCCGGAACCTACGACAAAGTTCTACGCGTTGGATTGCGTTGCAAAATTAATCGAATTTTTCGACTCCGACGATCCCCGAGACATTCCAGCCGGGAAACCTCCGTAAACACTCGAGTCATTCAGTCTGAGAAACAGTAGTCACTGTTTACATCAATTTCCAGTGAAATTATCGCAAGCTCTTCGCTAGTTGATGAAAGTCAGTGTATCCCTTCGTCGGATTGTGTCGTACCTAAATGCTTAGAACTCTTTTAAAAGAACTGTGCCTAATCGCAATTTTTCGAGGGCAAGAATGGAGAGATTGCTCCGGAGTAAATCAATCTACGTGAATGGATCCACGTGTCGCAGGTCACGCTTGAAATTTCTAGCGTTCGACACGTCGCGTATCTTGAACGCCGATAATGTAATGGTTCTGCCGATGCTGAGCTTGGAGCGTATCGCAGGCGTGTCGAGCTTCGTACGATACAATCGATTACTCGTTCTTAAGGTCAACGTCTTGTCGTCAGAATTGCTTGCCATTCAGGGAACGTTATCGCCATTTATATCGAAAGTCTTGAATCGCTGCGCCGCGTGTGATCGAAAACGATTGAAAGTGGCTAAAACAGTCTCGGAGATGAACTTCAGATTTGTAGGTTGAAGTTAGAGGAATTCTTTAAGCGAAATAACTTTTGTCGAAGTAAAATTAAAACAATTATTGTTGTTGAATTCTATTTCAGATGTGTATTCGGTAATATTCATTAAAACAACAGAAACGAAATGCAGAAACATAAGATTTTCTTTACCTTCTTCCTCCACCTTTTCCACTTTCCCATTCCCAAGCCACGATTTAATTAAAAAAATCGCATTCCCGAAAGTGTCAAATAACCCCACGTCTCCGCACACAGTTCGACGCGCGAATAAACTTTCGACCGCTCGTTTCCGCGCGTAGCCGAAAATTCCGTGCAATCGAGGGTCAAAAACATCCCCAGGAATCACTCGGTGCAATTTTTTTCTCCCCTCGTGCAGCGCGAGTCGTGGGACGGTTAAGCGAAACACGAATCAACTCCTGGCGGCGGAAAGTTAAATTGAAAGAGCTTTAATTAAAAAGGATAAAGCGAAAACCGTGTATAATGAATTTTCAATAGGCTGTCGGGCGCGAGTCAGGGAAAATAAAAGGAGACAAGAAAACAAAAAACATCGAGGAAGAAACTCTCGAAGCAGCCGAGACTCCGGGAGTATTGCGTCACGGTGTTCCAGGGTAACTGCACAATGGAATCGGGACAATCGGGCATAATGCAAGGTGTCGAAGTAGATGCCAGTCGAGTCTAACATCGCGTGTCACGGGTATAAGCGACGAGGGTCACGATCGACGCGTCAGGCATCTCGAGAGCTGACAATGCCTGCTAGAGTTATACACGTTGCCCGCCAAACAATGCCCAGAGCGCCGCGGAACGATAGTATCATATAATTTTCGATACCATCGTATCGACAGCCACTTTGTTTTAGAACTCTTTCCAAGCGCCGATAATGTTTACAGCTCGAAAGCATGCGACGACAAAAGTATCGATTTATCGTCGCGTCGCGTACGCGGTGACGGACACTCGTATTTGTCATACCCTACTTCCATGATGTCAGTACGACCGATGACTAAATGAGAATTCATTTCAGCGATGTCGACGTCCATCCGAGAGATGCCAATGAATTTCAAAGATTGCGAATGTACAGATTTATATGTTAGTTTGAGGAAAGGGGGATGAATTGACGTAGGAGTAGATCGATGAAATGTAAGAAGGTGAATACGAGCAGTCTACTCCAAAATAAAGTCTTACTCTCTTTTTCAATAATAATGTTCTAGACTGTAACCAACACCCCAACATACTCCAAGTTTATTATTTCTTCCTCACAGCGGCCAAAACATTGTTCCAATTTTTTATAACGCAGAAACGCTTCAAGGATTCTTTCGCTACCGTTTTATGAGACCCGTGAAACAGCGAGTGAACGAAATATCTTATTCGACGCAACGAAACGTCTAATTCGACGAAATGAGCAGCTCTGCCCGCGCCTCCGGTCTCGCAGCTCGACGAAATCTCATTCCAGCTGCAAGAATGAATCTATTTGGCAATCTACAATATAGTCAGGTTCGTTGCCGAATCTGCTCCCGAGCGACGAAGCTTCTCTTCCCAATGATTTGTTTAAGCGAAAACATTTTGCCTTGTACTCAATTACGCGAAGCGGAATGATGAATAAATTACCAAGCGACGAGAGCATGTTGCCATCACCTTTGTAAACTATCGTATCGTTTCCACGAACTATTCTTTCGATATCAAGCCCTCCCCTGCGCGTAGGTCGCGCGAAACGTGCGGTTTCGTAGATTGGATTTCATCGAGTTTCCGCTAGAACAAACACCGAATATCTTTTTGCGGCTGGATCCAATATTTTTAGCAGAAGAGCCGTGCCGCGGTTGGATATTGTTCGCGTGGAGATCGTGCATTGGAACGCGGCTGGAATTAATGTACGTTTTTCGGAACATTTATTACGGGGACTTAAACGTTACGCGATGGCCAGAGAATAAAATTATCGCGACCACCAGCCGCTGGCTTCTATAGAAATTAGTTTCGTTTTCTTCCCCCAGGCCAGACACTCGTGGATTCTATCACCTTTCACGTCGAGTACACGTTGACTGATGACCCGGTGTGCAAAAGCTCCGGAGCGACGATTAAAATTGCATTAAGAATTTCACGGGTAGGATGGTCCACGATTAGCGGTGGAATCGAACAGGTAGCGGTTTCGTGTATTTTGTTTTCGAGAAAATTAATTTTGAAGACGAGTAGGTGGCGTCGAATGCTTACATTTTCCTATTGTATTCACGTTCAAGGTGTAAGGAATTACGAGAATATAGTTTGTTTGGTTTTGGATACCCTTACCTTGATTACCCTACTTTCATTAATCATTTCCTTGATTATTACCTCCAAATATTCTACAAGTGTAATATTGTATATATCTGTACAATTACCTTCATCAATCATTTTCCTGATGAGTTATTCTAATCTAGATATGTCTAACCGTACCTTCTATTTCATGTCAATTTTGTTTACCCATACTTTTATTCACTTATTCAACCAAATTTACGATATTCTAATTCAATTCCCCGTGCAATTAATTTTGAACACGCAACTACCATCTTTTTGGTTGTACACTACAGAAAAGCTTGCACAAAGTGTCCTCCTTTATTTTCGTCTCATTTTTCCTGTGAATTTGCATTGTCGAGCGAAGAACAATCCTACTTCTCTGAGGCAGTGTTATCGCGGAGCAACGTTGTAACCGGATTTAATAAATTAGTCCGCTCCGCCTCCGCTCCTTCCACGTATCGGCCCCATCAATTCCAATGCCGAGTTTTATGGACCGGATATGTGCATACACGCCTTGGCAATATCTAATGACTATCCACAACGCTCCCGATGCGAAGATTGCACTTGCATCGCTGCCTCGTTCGCGAAAGACGCCTGTACCGATCGAAGGAAGCCGATAATCGAAACCAAAGCGTTCCCGATTTTCGCGATACTTCTCAGACCCAAATTATTTTTTTTCCCCGTACTAATGTAATCTAATAGTGTAGTTTTAGACAGTGTCGGTGAATTATTAAATTTTGTGTCCTCGATTATGGACGCCAAGTCTGAAAGGGTTAAGAAGAGTGATTATCAACAACTAACGCGAAAGAATTCCTTCCCGATACCTATTCACGATAAACCAATCGCGGTTAAAAATGTTATCCAATTAGCCGCGATAGTTTACGAAGTATGCGCAAAAAAATTTGCGGGAATTACGCACGACGATGGACGTTTATTCTTTTCGAACGAATCGCGTTAAATAAAACGTACGCGGCACGAAAATCGCGCACGAAAAGCCTGCGAACTATCCAACTAATTTCCAACGAAACTGCCCGTTAGCGAGCTTTTCCTGTGCAACAATAAAACCTGCTTGTCTTACAGGTACGCGGCAAAATAACACATTAACTTTTCCGCGCTATGAAATTTTACCGAGTAGCAACGCACGAAACGCGTAGACGTGAAGCGTTTGCGGTTGAAACTTTGTCCACGCGTTCCCGCCCCACCCGATTCCCGTTGAGGGGTTAACGTTCTTTGCGGTTGGATGGGGTAAAAACGGTTCTATTTTTCGATTGGCGTTTCATGGGGCGAATATTTCTTAAGGGGAGTAAGTTAATAGTTTTATAATAAAAAGAGGCATGTTACTTGATGTTTGCTTGATGGTCCAAACCAATTCAACGATAAAACGAATCACGACTAAAGTCTTCCTCTTCGATAATCACACAGTTCTATCATTAGAAAAACTATGATTCCTTTCAACCGAACCCAAAGAAACCCACGATTCGTTACAACCTCCTCCTACAACTGCGAGGTTCCCTCTTCGGAAAGAACAGCGTCGTCCCTGCGATCCTCGACGCTTCATAGTGCGCGCTTTCAAACGGTTCGGTGAAAAGTGTTCTAAGCGTGAATCAAACCGAACACACACGACGATGGCACGGTTGCCAATCGTCGAGTATAACACAGAAGCTAGTAAATACGGAGTCGGAATTCGACGGTAACAGAAGCCGATACCGGGCACAGAGAGAGACCGTGTACATTCACCACAGAGGATTTACTGTCAGATAGTCGATTACATGCATCGCTTGCTTATTGCGCTTTGAACGCTCGAACCTAGCCGTCTGCGCGTATAAATGCCGCATTTGATTTCTCTGTGGCGGAATTAAAAGATTCCGCGACTTTTGGGGTAACAGAACGAAGACGCGTGTTGGGTCGGTTTCAGGCAAACGGTACACTCTGTTCCCAGGATTCCCTTCTCTACCCTAATTCTCCATTTTCGCGCTGAAAGTCGGCACCGTTCACCCCCGTCCGTCTATTCTGGTAGGAATAAAAATTTCGGTACGTTTCCAACCGTAATGAATCGCTCTTAACAATGCGAATTACTGGAAATCGGTTTGATGTTGCGAGTAGTGTGCGTGAATGAGTTAACGCAGCCCGGGCAAAGGTTTCCAGTGAAAGGAAGAAGCATGCACGTGCTGCATCGGACAGAAAAAAGAAATGTTACGTTCAAAATAGATAGTAATTGCTACGCTAAAGCTACTGAAGTTAAATTTGAACAGTTCGCAACGTTAAACGCGAAAGGGTGAATGTCGAGTGGATACAGGGAGCGTTAAATCGTCAGATAAAAGTACAATATGGAACGGAAACTACGTTTTGTGAATTAATGGAGCAACAGCCACTGTGCGGTTAAGAAAGTTTCAGGATAATCAAGTAACGAAAAGTAACGAAAATAATAGTAACAGGAAAGAGAAATAATACAAATCCTCCAGACCTCTTGATTTTATAAATTTCGTTGAGTATTAACTGAATGTTTCCTTTTAAAAAAAGTTGTTTTTCCTTTATAAAAATAGAAACCATTTTGTAATAATGACTTCAGCCTCTATTTATAGTAAAACAACCGAGTAAACACGACAACAATTAAGAATAAAGTCTGACGCCGTTGCCAACATTTAAGTTTAAAAAGACCGATCCATTTTCCGATATCTCGAAAAATCCTTCCAATTGGTAACTCGCTAATTCGTAGAAAGAGAAGAATCCAATCCGAGCTTGGAAAATTGAAAAGACTTCTTTTGTCCAAATGAAAAGAGCAGTCAGAATACTACGACCCTACTTTGAAACTTGACCGTTGAATCTTTAAAAAAAAAAAGACAAAAAAGAAGGAGAAAAAGGAAAAAAGCACTGTTCGTCCCTTTGTTCTTGGTTTAATATAGTAACCTCGTAGGCGGCCACCGCGGTGCACCGTCATGCACTTATTGCGATTATAAGGGACCCGTCGGATGGCCGTACGAGAAGATATGCAAATTGCACACAGCGGGGACGGTTAAACGTTCGTGAATTTTAAACTTAATAGGATTTCATCGATTCCTCTTGGCCAGCATGCGCTCCTTCCCATTTGCTGCCCCTCAAACTGGTGGAAAAAAAAAAAAAGGAAGCGCTTTCAGCGGTCGCGATTGTAATAAAGTTGCGTGCATCTGGCAGCCCTAACAATTTACATGCAAGTGTCTCGAATTTATGGCTCGTTTGGCCGCCACGCCGCCAGATTTTTCGTATCACCGGTTTAAAATAGTACACACAGCGTCCACGGTATCGATGCGTTCGATCTTATCGCGGCTTCCGTTGAAATTCTACCATTTTTCCCTTCCGCCGCGAGCTCGAATCGCAAAAATTGATAATTAAAGCGTCGCGAGAATGGAAACTTTATACGCGATTCGACGTGATAAATTTCAATCGAAAACAAAAATTGGCTGGGAATTTATCGAGAACGGTTATTGACGCTGGCAAAATAATAACATCATTGGCAACGGTTATTAACGTAACAGGTTTCACACAGCGCAGAAAAGTTCGCGAAAATCATGATATTATTATACCATCTGTTTAAGCGATACGGAATGTCAACCGGGTCGTTTGTTTCGTTTACTTGCGTAAACGCTATCGTTTTATTTTTTTAAACCTCGAGTCATGATCCATCTCTGCATTTGTGTATCCGACGATTCCTCTTGAATTACTTAACGTAAATAAAATTCTATTTATATATAATTAATATTCAATCCATAGGCGTTGAAACACTTTTCCAGGAAAAAGAATATTATTAATTTTCAGAAGCGGTGCCACAAAAATGCATTGAAGTTACCGGTCGGCCGCATTAAAAAAAAAATTTTTAACGCGAAGGGTTTAGCATTAGACCAGTTTAACTTTTCACATTTTCGTTAATTTCGTTTCGGGGTAGAATTTTATAACAGAGATAACGCTGCATTCGGTTGCTAGACTAATCCCGGCGCGTCAAAGTTTTTGCGTTCACGTTAATGCTTGTATTCCTCTACTATGAGTTTTGCTAAGATTTTCGTGTTTCATACGTGACGTGCCAGCGTTTGATTTATGAAATACATTATGTGAATTCCATGTGAAGATCTGCAACAGTTTTGCATCGCATGTTAAATTTAAAAATACATTCTAACAATAAGATCTTCATATAAATATGTATTAAAAGTTTATACTTTGAAGATGAATATCTCCGTTCTTAAACGGCGAACCCCCTTGAAATTTCTAGTAAGCATAGATAAGGAGTTTCTTAACGAATGAACGAAATTTCCAAAAAATCCTAAGAAAGGTATCCTTTTCGTGACCTATCTTGACTCACCCGACACTCGTCAAGCTTTCGTAGAACCTCGACCGTAGTCAGACGAGAGACAAATAGTTTTCGCGTCGCGTAGCCGTTAATCCTGTTTACAATAGCTGATTGCAATAAAATTTACATGCACCCGTCCACTTTGCCTTGTCCCCTTGCCCCTCCCCCTGACCCACGGGTGTGGCTCTCAAAATTTACATGCGGGACGGTTAAATTCATGCGCGCGTCCAATCCTCCGCGATTTACATTCGCCATACGCGGTTGCGAATTTTATGCTACGCGTACCGTTCACACGTGCTTTATTTTCGTCTCCCGTCAAACTCCGTGCGTTTTTCTCTGTTCGCGCTCCAGCCCGTGCTGGCTCGTAAAAACAAAAAAAAAAAGCTTTTTCGAATCGACAGAAACAATTCGCGATACGGATACACACGCAACGACGGGAAACAACGTCAGACCGGTACGGCAATGTCCGCCGCCAAACATTCATTCGCGTTCATTGTCAATGACGTTTATTACCCTTTTTAAGAGCACCGGAATCGTTTCCAGCGATACGCACTTAACGGATCGCAATTGAATCGACTCGTATTTCGCTTTTCTCCTATCCAAATCGCGTGAGGGCGTGTGAGTGTGAGAGTGTTTGTGTGTGTGTGCGCGCGCGCGCGCGTTTTTTTTTTTTAAACATATCATGAGTAGAGAGCGAGTATCGATTGGGTGATATGTTAATTCCCGTGGAAAAACACGAGGATCCGGAGAGCTCTCGCGAGATTTCCGGGAGAAACGATGGTGGAAAATACTCGACCCGCATTTTATTGACTCGATGTAAACGCGCTTAAATTTTGACCGTAATAAAAAATGGCGCAGCTGCGCCGAATGAAAATTTCAAGCGAACTTTATAATTTCCCGGCGTTCTACGACTATCAAGGGAAAAACGCGGCTGGGAAATGGTAGTTGGAATTAAACAGGTACACCGGTGTTTATTTATCATCGAATATTAGACACACCCGGGTTGTAATCGAATAAACTATTAATTCTACCGCGAGGCTAATTTGCGGAGTACTCGGCTAATAACGAGTAAACGCGAAAACACATTGGGTCCCTCGTGGATAAATTCGAGGGGGGAGAATATTCTCCGGGTATAAGCATTTTTATTTCATTCTTCATTTCAGGTTTTGCATACGAAAAAGGTGCTATACCTGTTCTAACCCGAGTGTGCTTTTACGAACGTCGTGCAAGAAGAATCCGCAATTAAAAAGCGTTGTCCTTTCGCTGAGACCGCCACAAATGTGTTTGAAAAATTGATTGGCCGCCGACGCTAACGAATTTAGCGTAACTGTTTCCCCGGAGTGAGCATTTTAATTAAATTTTAATTCTCATTAAAACGCAAACAACGAATGACACGCGTTTCGCATCAACTTCGTTGATGATTTTCGCGTGAACGGAGACGCGACGATTCTTTGTCGTTCTTTTTTTTTTTCCGAACGGAGAAATAATAACGGTAAGAAAAGATACAAGAATTTCGATAGATTTCACGGAACCTGAAAGCACGTTTCCGTGGTGCAAACACTCTATTCTGATGTAAATTCCAAGAAATTGTCCTCGGAAACAGGAATCGCGCGAAACATTGCGATTGAATATCCCAGGTATTGATTTCCCCCCTAACAAACCCGAACGAAGGACCTCCTTTGTGTTCGGGAATAACAGCATTAAGAAGCAAAGCAGGAAACGCTTCCAACGTTGACGGAAATCAGGGGCCAAGCGCGCTCGAGTATATAGAAATTATGCGTGCCTGGCATTCGCGAATAGAAAAGCATAACAGATGGAAAATACTTAGAAAACGTTTGTTCGATAAGAGAGGGTCTTATTCGAAGCAAGTTTGTCATCTCGATCGTTAACGTCATTAAGTAATTCTTATTAGCATTGTAAAATTTACATTATTACGATTCTTAGAAATTAGAACGACTTCCGAGAATGACGGCGGTTTAAATCGGGATTTTTAAAACCAGAATTTACGGTAGAGACGTTCATTATTCTTTGAAATAAAAGCAAAAAGAAATATTCTACTATAAGAGAAATCCGAGTGGAAAATTCGATAACCATTCTATTGTGTGAAATTAACCCTTCACAGCTATAAATTCCATAGGTGATTCGACCCTTTTCCGACTGTATTAACGCGTTCCCTGTCCTCTGACCCACATGTGAGTCAGGGCAGTTCTCACTCAAGAGTTCCTGACCCATATATAGGTCAGAACAGCTTTGACTCTAAAGCTTTATCGCTTTCAGGGAAGCGCGAGTAACCCCCGTTTCTGTTTATGGGGACAATGAACGCGTCAATTGTTATCATGTGTAGGTAGGGTCGAAGTTGAAGCTCGAATGGTACGTTAAACAAACGTTTTTCTTCGCTTAATCGTAGGGGGACGTTGACCTAGAAATTAGTACAGTGAGATCAAAGGACAAAGATCTTAACCCTTTGGAGATCGCGGCCTTTTTTGGACAAGAAAGCTCACGTTTATAGGCCTAGAATTTTTTACGTAGATTTAGAAAATATTTATTAGTTTCAAAATATTTCGCAAAACATTCCCATTTCGAAATACTTAAAAAGAGTTCAATCGAGTAAGATTCAAGCCTACTTGTTGATATCTCGTGAAATTTCTCATTCTATTGTTATGAAAAATTCTTTATACAAATGTGATTAATAGTGACCAATAAAGCATTCTCCAAAGAAATAAGGGAAAGAACACAATACCTGAACAGGATTCACATTGACGGTTGCCCTTTCAGGTATCCTTTAATCATGGGTGCATCAATCATCTGCCATCCTAATGGCACTGCTGCTTTTGTTTCTTGAAATATAGGTAAAGGTTTGTATCCATTAGGATTCAAGCATGATTCAAGGCAAGGTGTTTGATCTCATCCCTATAGAAAAATTCTCTGAGTCCATTTTCATTAATAGCAAACACCAAAAACATCTCTCTCTCTCTCTAAAAAAAAATGAGGCTCACAATATCCTAATATTATCCCAATGGAAAAATGTTCTAAATCCAGTTTGATTCATAGCAAACACCAAAAACACTTGCCCAAAAAATAATCGAGGATCACGACATCCGCCTAGAAGCCATCCTACTGATTAGCTTTTAAGAACAGATACCCTTCAATCACGGATTCCGAGGAATGACAGCGGTTATAGACTAATCGGGGGTGTATCAATCCCGCCAGTGCATCAATCATCCAGCACCCCTGTCCGTCGCGTTTCGGTAGCGGAAAATGAACGAGTCCGGCGATGGAACTAGCGTTCGGAAGGGAAGGGATTAAACGCGTCGCTCGAACGCTCAAAGGGCAATCCCCGTGCAGAATTCTGCGACACGGGAAGACAGAGAGAAGGCACAGCTGGAGCAGAGGGTGTCAGATGACGACAGACTGAAAGGAAGGCAAACAAAACGCGTTTCTGGAGAAAACAGAACCATTCCGAGAGCTGACACGGTGTAGGTACGACTAACTAGTTACTTTAGAGCTGACGGGAACAAGCAGCTCCGTATTAGGGGATTAAAAGTAACTCGCGAAAGGGGAGCAAAGACATCGACAGCTGCTCTCTCTGGTACAAGAGAGCAAAGGGGTAGCAGATCATGTTGCAAATTCGTGGCACTTATTGTTTTGCTAATCAAATTAACATGGCTATGATATACACATATTGTTCACTGCACAAATCGATCAACTCCACCTTCTTCGATCCGCAACGAAACAAATAACATACTCCGATAAGAACTAGCCAAATCAAATGGTGGAAAATCCGTAGTGTTTTCGCAGACACAACGACGAGGAAGCGTGATACAGGATGCGAATCCTATATTACAACCTCCAGACTGGTTACCTCTGGTTCTTGCGCAACGTGCATAGGGGCATAATGGGCGCATAGTGGTTGGCTGACTGTTACATTATTAAGTAGTTGAGTGCACGTTAGCTGCGAAGTGCTGTCAGCCTCCATTCAGACGCGAGCCAAGCAAAACCAGTAATTTCGCGGCGTTCGGGGACGCGGCTTTTTCCGCGTGAAAAACTTACTTGCGTGCCTCTATTGTCCCTGGCTAGTTTATTTACCTTTTTCTGGGCTCGAGGAGGCGGGCACAGCCGCAAGATTAAACACGGTGTTCGCTCCCACGGAAGGGAATAGAGTTTTTGACAAACTTTACGACTCGAGTAAGATTGATCGCACGAACTAGAGGCAAAGGTGCTGAGGGGGAAAAAGTGGTCGATTCTTTTGGGCCACTTGGCGCGTTCTCAATCGTAAGAGGAGAATTGAATATTTTTGGGAAATATTTGCAACGTTTTTCCATAATATTTGCATTAGATCCTCCGTCGGATCACCTGCAATCGACCCGACGCTGAGCATCGCGGTGTGCAATTTAATTCCAGGATTGGTGCAATGAAACGAAGCACAATTTACCCCACACAATGAAAGGTAAATCTCCATTTACCTCGATACACTTATTGCATCGTTCCAAAAGCTTTTGAAAGCAGTCGGCAAAGGCGTCCTAAGAAACCACGTCCAATTCAAGCGGTTATATTTTTCTGAATATCTCTCACGACTCGAAAGCCTTTCCCTTTGTGAACAATTTTCACTTTAGGGAAGAGAGAAATGGCTGGTGCCAAGTCAGGTGAATAGAGTGGGTGATCGATGCCAACAATGCTGTGTTTAATGAGAAATGACTCCACAATCGGCGCGAAACGAACAGTCGCATTGTCGCGTAGCGAGAAGCTGCTCCTCGAAATTGCGGTAACAACCTTTTAAGTACTTTCTTTACTTACTTTCTTTACTTTCTTTACTTTCTTTACTTTGCTTACGTATTTACTTTACTATCCACGATCAAATATTTAGAACATAAGACATAATTTACACTGAACATCCGCAGGCTAGTGATAAACATGACACATTTTGGATTCTTGTAAATGAATCTTTTTCTGTACGATGTGGTGTTTCATTGTACAATTGAAAACACCTACAGCTCCATCTTGGCTTACGTATTTTAAAGAAAGAACCTCTAAAAAGAACCTCTGAGCGGGATTAATAAATATGTATTAATATCAAAGTTTTGCTCGAGATATTTAACGCGAGGACTTTACTTTTCATTAAAAAAACAGAAACAATCGAGGAAATTTATGCAGTTACCCAACAAAGTTTCGATATTTCCCAAGGCTTTGATTCGCCGTTGGGAGCAAGAAGAAAGTGAAATCGGGCACCGATGTCTTCCAATTAAGAGAAAAATCCTCGCGCTTCTTCAATTATTTGCATCGCTCTCGAATAAACACGTTGGAAGGGTAGCAATTATTTTCCACAATGGCCCTGTTCCGTTTGCCCGTTTTCACGGTCCATTGCGAGCATTTATGACTGTGAAATTGAAAACAGTCGATAATATAAGAGACGGTATAACAAAGAATCGTGTCAAAGTCCCATTTCGACGCGTTAAATGTTTGCCATAAATGGTGTCGGAAGCTTTCCATTTTTCATACTGCGACGTTCCTAGCCAGACAGCAAGGATTTTAAAAATACATAAACAAAAACAGATATTTCATTGCATGAGTAGATGAGTATAGATGAAAATTCAATATACGACGAATAGCAAAAGTGTACATACTCGACTTATCCTTTCAGGATAATCGCGATGGGATCCTTATCGATAAAACTACGCTCTGTATTCTTTTTTGCGTCTTTCGCTGGCAGGATCGCCTTCGAGTAAACGTTAAATTTAGAGGAGCTTCTCCTCTTTGTTAAAAATTCGGAAAAAAAAACCGTTCGCTAATAACTTGGCTCTAATAAAGGAGGAATTGTCTCCAAGAAAAAAAAAAAAAAAAAAAAAAAAAACCTGCGCCTTTATCAACCTGTACGAGCTGTATCGGAAAATCTCCAATTATCTCTGCGTTCGTAGCTTTTTATCCGAAGGATATACCCGAACGGTGAATATACCCTAATAGATTCTGAATGCAAATCGACCATGAGACGATACGAAAGCACGCGAACGGGAGCCTCGCTAACAAGTTTTCGAAACGAGAATTTCATGGAGTATTTGAAGAAAATTCCCAGCGACTAGAAACACCATATTATATCTGATAATTATTATATACTATAACGCGTAAAACAATTGTCGAGAGGACACAAACGACGAGGTCTAGCCGTCTTCGCACAAGCTTCTGTCTGCATAGCATTAATGAGACAGAGATACTTGTTTGCTCGTGTTCTAGTTTCAGGGACGATGTTTACAATACGACGTGCTACATCTTCGCGTGACCCATATTTTAAGCATAATTGGTAAATAACTAAAGTGTAGGGCGAATTCAAATTGCAACGGGACACCGAAACTTGTATTTTGTAGGAAGTACTACTCAAGAACTGGAAGAAGACCTGACATTTAAGTAACAAATACAATTTCTTGGATATGCGAATTAAGTAGCGTTGTCACGGATATACGAACCCCACAAAATCCTAATAACTAATTGATCCCTTCAGACTTCCGTTTCGTACCTCGAAGGGGAACGAGGCATTGAAAACGCCCGCGCCGTTGGGAAAGAATTCCTCAACAATAAAACCAGGGATAATGAAACGAGTGACGACGTCGTTGGAGACAATTGCGGGAAGCAATTAATCCCGCCTACGACTCGGGCAACCTGAATACAGTTTCTGGTCCGTCACCTACCTCATCGTTTATGCGTCCCTTTCTCTAATAGAGCCACGGACGTGGTTCATAGAATAACGATTTAACGCACGATAAGTTAGACAACTATTGTTGGCACGACTGGTACAACGATAATTGTGAAGTGTGCGGGCTTGCCGTGCAATTTGCCGCGCTGGAAGCTCAGCGCGTTGCTATAAAACCTGGCGTACTGCAGACGAACAGCAAATTAGAACAGCCTGTGTGTGTGTGTGTGTGTGTGTGTGTGTGTGTCCACTCAACGACCAATTGGAGAGATTCTCTGTACGAGTTCAGCTATGAAACATAAATGTTGAAGCACGATGGAATGCGGGAGGGAAACGAATTTCGTACAAAAGTCTCGTAGTCTGCAGGAGAAGGATCAATTGGTAGTTGGGTGGAAAATAAAAACAGTATCGACTTTATGTGACGATAAATAATGGTGAAACTTTGATAGAACTCGGGGGTGATTGGATGATGTCCAAGTTGATTTGATATTAGAGGAAATTTCTGATTCTGTAGTTGCCTCGAGAAGTTTCGAATCGAGAGAAAATGTATTCGAGATCGTAGAGATTACGTGATGATTTATTTATTTAATAATAGGAAGTTCTGGCCAATTTCATATGCTCCTCTCGCAGAAGAAGATTCCTCCCGGTTAATGTCGAGAGGAGCGAGGACTGGAAGGTTTTAAAATGGAAATTCAATCTTTTAAACGCGTGACAGTATCTTCTGAACTTTTTAACCTTCCGCCGTGGCAGCATCATTCTTCATTTGCAAATGATATTATGGAACGACGATAACTCCGTGCATGTGAGTTTCTTTTTTACTCTCATGCATAACTGATACGACGCGTCACCGCGAAGACACGTATCCGAAATAGAGCAAAACTGTTTTATATAGCTGTGATCGCGAGGCTATATTTTAACCATCTATTGCGTGGATATTTTATTCGATCCCTCGGAAACTAAAATCACTTGTGGTAAGTTTTACAGAAATTGAAATAAAAGCGAATAAATTTCTCTTTAGAGATTTTAAAAACAATAGACACAGCATTTTCTGATAGGATCAGAGTCGATCGCAACGAAGCTTTTACGTCGATCTTATCGTTAATGGAGCAATCGAAATTGGCAATAGGTTTCGATCCCCATTTCAAGACCGTGTGTTGTACTGGTATTAGTTTCCACATCACGTTCAATCGGACCGCGTGCTAAAATTAGATGCAGTTCACGCGGTTCAACCGCGGTTCGCGCTGCGGGCGGAAAATATGCCTGATGTGAATGAAGCGGTTGGCGCGGTTAAGGAGTTAATGCGATTGGATGGTGCAAAAATAATTTAACAACATTCTTCCGGGAAGATCCAATACCGCGACCTAAAAGTGCTTCCATACGCGAATAAAGCTTTTGTCCCCAAAAAACCTAATCTTTTTAAAGTTAAACGAGCCTCTTCAAGATAAACAAGACGTATCGTTTACGTTCGAAAAGGGTTACACCACTTCTCAACCCGAACGCCGTAGGAAAATACAATTTCACTCGTTCACAGTAGAAAAATGCACTTTATCCTGAAAGCGCATCATTATCGGTGCAACCCAATAATCCTCGAGCACGCGGCGATGCCTCGTATCTCGTCCCATCGGCGATTACTCGACAGGAAAATATAACGTTGTCTTTGAATCGTTACAGGATAAAAAGCATCCAGCTCCTTTTAAAGGTTTCCCAGCGGCGAACAAAGAAATCCTTTTAGAGGCACGCGAGCGTTTCTTCAAAATTCCATTCCGATCGATTACCCGCAATTACACGCCAATGGCCCCCACGAACGGGCGAACCGAAACTCAAACCGATATTTATCGCGAAGGACGCTACTCTCCGCGCGTTCGACGAACTAATACGGTGGGCTACCAGTGGACAGTCTCGTTGCATCAATTACGGATATCCATTAGCTTAATTAAGCCCCGTGACACCGGTGTAGAGTGGTCAGATGAAAGCGAACAGAAGCGATGGAAATGGAGGAAGGGAAGAGGCGAGACGACCACCACGAACCACAAGAGGAAAAATGCACTTTCGGCTGCCGAATCGAGCCGCGAACAACTTTTCGAAAGGTGAAACGACGCGCGGGAGTCAAATGCCGCAGGGAGATGGGCGATGGAGACGATACTCTTGGAGAACTTTTGACAAAAGCAAAGTACAAGCTCCGACGGTCTTATGGGAAATTACACGATGAGCTTTCCGGATTACCGTAACCTCGTCTCGGTAACCCATCTCCGTTCCACCGCCTTTAAACTTCACCCTTCGGCGCACCGTTCCCCCCGGTACCCCTCGTCCATGAGCAAACCACTGCTCCGTCGTGGCTTCCATCTTCTCTTAACGCCTGCCACGATTTTGCGCTAAGCGCATTTGAAAGGTATTGATGCGCCGCTTAAGAGAAAGTGATAGCGAGAGGAAGAAAGGGAGAGAGAGAGAGAGAGAGATGAAGGACGGAGGATGATAAATTTGGAGATCAAGCTAAGCCGATGGTCAGATGATTGGAGATCGAGCCACCTAATTCGATATCGGGCTACTCCCGAAATGTATGCAGTGGTTGGGAAGAGACTGACGTGGTGGATTTTATTTATCGAAGGGAGGAGATGAATTTTTTTCAAGATACTGAATGTCTGATGCAAACGTTGAAAGAATTTATTAAAAGTATACGTTTGGAATAGTATTTTTGCTCATTTTCGTACAAAAATATAAGCTTCTTCGTGTCATGCCTTAATTCTACGAAGTACTACTTTTAGAGTAAGAGAAGTCCCAAGTTGTTGAAGAAAATTAATTTTAATAAAATATAATTCCCTCCCTCTCCTATTTATCGAGGATGTCCCTAACTTTGCTAACTCGAGATATTAGTTTGTAACTTTACGCATACCTTGCCAATTTACAAGATTTATTAAACAAAAATGTATAAGCTGCTTGTGCAATCGTTGTCATAGAAACATGAATTTAAGTTACCTTTCCTTACCGAAGCATTGATGAATTGTAATAATTCGACCAGATCAGGTAACTGTGTACATTTGAAGAAGAATCTTCTAGGATTTGGATAATAGTTCGGCGAACTGCAGAGGGAATCTTGTATGCATACTATCGCCCACGTAGAGAAATCATCCTACACATTATGTTATCAGAGTTCACGGGAAGTTGCTCCAAACATGCGCTACCACTCATCGATAAGAAAGGAGTTCTGTTCCTGCGTAATAACTCCTGGCTACAAGTTGCTACCACAATGCATGCGATGTTAATAAACGTCAGTGGGGTGGTTTTACTTCATCCACCGTGTAGCCTAGACATCTCTCACGTGATTACTATTTATGACATTGTCTAAGTTTTTGGCTAACAAACTGATAAACTTCAACCTGCAACTGATCTTTCCCTTAGCATGAAGAATCAACATTTATAATTCCAGAGTATGAGTCTATCTATAAAACACGTTTTTAAGAAAGAAATATTTTTAGAAAAATGTTCGAGTTCCCAAGAATCTTGTCAAAAGTTGGAAGAAATTTTCGATGCAATGTATATACATGGTAATCTATTCATGACTTCTCACCTGCAGACACCGCGTCACTCATCCCCGTAAACACAGTGTTATCTCACCCTTGCGACATTCCACCTACATCTTCAACGAAACTTCCCAAACCTTCTCCCCTATCGTATCAACCCTTCCCGTACTTATGAATCCCATCCTTGAAAGCCATTACATTTCGCCAACCCTCGTCAGAATACCAGTTCATTTCCATACGATTCGAGTTCTGATAGAGCAAAAGTTCGTTTTCTACATTCATATCCAAACTCTAAAAAGTACCAACTCGTTCTCATATTCAAACTTTAATAGAGTAGTTAACATTCGAACGCGTTAGAGCACTCTAGTTCCAAAGAGTATCGATTCGGTTTTACATTTAAACTTTGAAGTAGCGTTTATAAGAATGACAGTATCGATGAAGATCCCAGTTTATTGGTTCACAAAGGAATTAAAACGTTAAGTGGAATAACAGGCTCTTATGAATCCCTGTTGTCTCAGAATTTCGAGCCAACGACCCTCGATCAACGGTCCTTTCCACATAGACGCGAAGCTGGTCGAGTAGTTTGACCATCTCTGATACTTAACCTCAGTCATTTCAAGCATCCTGTATCCTGTACTATTGTCCTGGCAGAGCATTGATCGTGGAGCGAGGTTCGGTCAACAGAGTACGAATTCGAGTTCGATATTTGCACATTATGCGGCTCAAATACGCTGCTTCTGCATATATCGCGACGAAATCGACTGGAGACGCGAGAATTTTCAGAACTAATATACCACGATGCGGAAAAGAATAATAAACTTCGATTAAAAAGTAACACTTCCGTGGCAACATTGTTACAATTTATTTCCTAAAAGTAGATGTAAAATCTGCATGAAGCGATTACTTGAAATCTTTAACGCCACGGTTCGTCGGCATTAATTTTATACGTAATTCCTTAAGCGTTTCATTTCCAACCGCGGTGAAAATTAAAATTTCACGTTTCGCGTAAAACGTGCTTCAAATTGTAATCGTTTAAGGCTAGGCAGCGGTTACTAACGCAGTTAAATGTGCGAAAAGAATATAAAGGAGTTAATTTAAAAACATTGGTCATGTATGAGCTTGAGTCAAACAAACATCTGGAATTAAAAGCAAGAACTAGAGAGCACTACTCGACCTGTAAATCTACAAACAGCCCTGAAAATCCTCCACCAAGTTCTCAGACGTTTCGATGCGCGTAATCAAAACCTTGATCGATCGAAAACTAAGAAGAGGCCCGAACATCTCTCGCGGACGTAATTACAAACTCTACGAGGAGCCAGACACCCTCCGCTGATGAAACTTACACGAAATCAGACGATGATCCTCCATTAAATCCCCTTTCGTTTTTGGCACGAAGCTGATGGAGCAGTTCGACGATCCTCGATACTTAACCTCGGCTCATCCGGCCACCCTACATTCTTGCTACTCGTCTAGGGCGTTGGCGAATCAGAGAAATGCAGGGAAACCGGAAGAAAGGGGAACAGAAGAGGAGCGAGCACGAAGAAGAAACCGAGAAGTGGAAAGAAGAAGCGAGATACACGATCGCAGGTATAGGTACTCCGAATTCGATCTGTGGTCTAAGCCCTTAATACCTGCTTATTCGTTCGCCTGGAAGAGGATCCCGAAGAGGTATCTAAACTTTCCGAATGTTCCTCGGCAGAGAGCTAAACGGCCAACGATTTCGCAACTCCGATGGCGGAGGGAATATTTCTTTTGACTCGTTGAAAATAATATTTGAGTCGTTCACTGCAGAAATCAAACCAAAAACATTTGCTACGATGAAATTACAAATTACGAAGTAATCCGGAGCGATGCCGAAGAAAATTTTGAAAACATGTGAACCAATCCTCTCCTCACCGATACCTGTTCATTGACGTTAATCATTTTCAGCGCAAACGCCTTTTATCGTGGCCATTTTATCGAAAACAATTGCACGGCGATGAAGCTAACGAAATCAGCGAACGGGGATATGAATTTCAAAATTGTCAATCACTGACGCGAATGAAAATTATGATTTATCACCGGGACAAAGCCGCAGTTCCCTTTGTTTGGCCAGCGATTACAGCACGGTAAATAAAATTTGCGAGGATAGCCTCGCATGAATGTCAAAATAATGCGTAGGTAAGCTGATTACGTTCGAAAGAAGATCACTCCGATGTCCTTTTTAGCGAACGTTTGTTCTCTCCAAAATGTGTGTTTACGCCGACGTGCATTTGTCTGGACTGGGTTACAAGCTGCAGTTCGCATTGCCTATTCCACGTTCCCCGCGGCGGTAAATGGTTAAAAACATACACAATTTAAACGCGGCACGCGACAAATTTATTTCGAGTTTATCTACCGCCCAGGACGATACGACTTAAACGTTATGGTGTCACGCGGTTTGCGATGTCGCCGACGATTTTAAAATTCGCGTGTTTCGCACGACGAAACTCCGCGACGGTGGTCGTTTTTAATTCTCGGCAGACACTGTCAAATCACGGAAAAGGAGAATGAAAACGCGTGTCACGGGGAAACACCAAGGCAGCAGAAATGTTTTCTACTCGGTGAACAATTATTCATGTCGAAAAATATCGCTGGAATGAATGCGTTGGATCGGACAGCGGGAGAGTTATCTAATTGCATTAACCAACTTCCAACGGGGGACAAAGGGGTGGTTTTGCGCGGTTTTAAATCGCTTGGTTAAATCGATGCGCCGTGGAAAGAAAAACGGAGCACTGCTATGCCGTTTATATTGTGCATAATTTTGAAGCGGAAGGAGAAATATCTGACAATAAATAGGAATCAATGTATGAAAACCGTTTATATTGTAGTATATTTATCTGCTTTTTCTGACATTCCTTTTAATAGTAGCGTACTTCATATTTCGTAAGTATGTTGCAAGTCCTACTTTCTGAACCCGTTATTCACACAGCTACTCCAAAAACTGCCTAAATTTTGTTTCCTCCACCTTACAACCCGCAAATAATTCCCCCATTAACCCGCAAAGTTCAAAACACCATTCGTACTTTTCCAAATAAAGTTCGTCCTCCTCCCTCTCTAATCGCAAATGAAACAAACAATTTAATCCCATCTGCATCGATCGGCGCGATTCGAGCGGCATTACCGTTATCGAGCCCTTTGTCCAATCTTCCCCACGGAACTCTCGAACTGCCATCAAACCTTATCGCGCTAATCAAGATGAAACAATCAACGTTCCCTCCCCGAGAACCCGGTTAACTCTAATCGTTACACGCGCGCAGACACTCTCGCCCCTGTGCTCGGCCCGTTGAAACGGCCACTTGTAAGCAAGAAAGATTGCAAACTGGTTCTACACCCTCGAAATGACACATCGATTGCAATTTCTCCCTCTCTCTCTCGCTCTTCGTTTTTTTTTTTTTGTTATCGAAGATTCGAGGCACACCGGAGTCCCACCCACACAGCCACTCTTTGACGTTCGACCGGACGCTTATCGATCGCGGAATTTATTTCTTTTCGTATCTCTTCAGTCTCCGCCGCCATTGTCCGTCTCCGTTCAACTCGTGGCCAACCGTGATAAGCCAACCCTCTCGCTCTTCTTCTCTCCGGTTGTTCCGTTTCTCTCTGGAACGAACTCTCATCCGGCTACTATCGCCGATCCCGCTCTTTATCCCGAATCACCGTGAGCTCCGCTCTCTCATTCCCATTTTGTTTCCCACCATCCCTCCCGAACGGTTGCACGGATAGGTGAGATTAAGCTCCGCAATGACGCGCGGCTACGGTTATCAGGAGATTGCATTTTAGCATAATAGGCAACGGGGGTGCATTGTACCCGTTTCGAGGGACGTGCGTCGCGAGAGTGATGTGCGTCGGGCATTTATCATGGTCAGGTATTCCAGACTCCCTCCCGCTCTTTCTCTCTTTCTTCTCTCCGACCGGTCGGGATAACCGCGACGCATATACGCGGCTGGATGCGGAGGGGCCGGTTGCATTCATCGCCGATGCATGACTACTCTCCGTATTCGATGCATTTTGAGGGCATAATACCCGATGGAACGCCGCCGAGAGCGCGCCTTATTTATGCAAATCGGCTGCTGTGACGTAGCGTCGCGCAAATCTTGCGTTACCCCACCCCTTCCCCGTATCTTTTGGTTCCATCTGCTCGATTTCAATAGGGACCTTGCGTGGTCGCCGATACCGTCATTCCGGTTCCATTGTAGATCGCGACAAATAATTTTCGTTTGGTCGACTCGATCGACAGCGAGTCGCAGAAGTAGTCGGTCGAACATCGTTTAGAGGTGTACAATTGCAGAATTGTGCTGTACTTTATTGATTTGTAAATAAATAGCTTCCTAAGCCGAAAACTGGTACTGGAATGTTTGATCGTCTAAATTGTTAGCTATGTGTAATGAGACTGTCGAGTGTAAAGGGTTAAAGTAACCGTGTTCTTCGAGCGAATTTAAAATAAGAATTTGTTCCCCTCTGCACCTTAAAATATTTCTCTGTGAAATGTATTCTGCTTGCTGTACAAAACAAATTTTATAATATGCGCAGAATTACTTTATTCTTCCACTCGTTAGATCCCGCGTATCCTTGCGTAAGTAACTACGTTCGGTGTGCAAACATCCCATCGGTGGTACGCGATTTTCATGGGTTAGATAGCTCGCTTTGTTCAGGTGTGTGCGGAATCATATGCTAATAGATATCTAAAATAAACTCTTTAACCTATTTCAACGTTGCATTACTCCCGTACACGCGTAACATCTTCATCCATGAACGGTTCGCTTCCTGACTTTGTAACGATATCAGTATATCTCCTTAAATGATTGATGCTACTTCCATGAAACGTATGCAAATTATCCAAGGGGAATTGAATTCTATTTATTTTATATTATTAATGTTCATATTTCCTGAAACGTATACAAATGATCCAAAGAACCGTATTGTAATATTTCATTTTATATTATTAATGTCACTGCTTTAATTTATTCTATGTTTCGTGAAATACATTTGTGACACCAGAAAAACGTTAAAATATAAGAACTTCATTACCAATCCATGCCAGGATAAATGATCAACTCTCTTTCTCATGTTAGTCATTCTATCTACTTCAGAAATCTTTTTAACTTATTTCATTAATCCTCTGTCTGCAAGGATCGATGAAGACCCTTCTGCCGTTTCTCTAAAATAAAAAAAGAGTGACTTCAATTCCCCCTTCCGAACTGTCTTTAAATCCCATTAAGCAATATCGTAGATACTTTAGAAAGCAACCCCAAGTGCTATATAGCCCAGAACAGTGAACAAACTTGGCGTGGACATAAACGACCCGGTTTGCAGGCCACCCTAATGAAAGTAACACTCCAGACAGAGGATGTACACTAACTTCGACATAGAATTCGACGAGCCCATCATCGCAGTACTAATAGATAACTAAATTTCTAAACAGAACCTCCGTTAAACAGCATCGCTGAACTTCATCCCAAAACCGCGGTCAGCGAAATTATTAAAGAAAGAAACGCGTATCCCGGACATTAACAAATGCCAAACATTAACAACTTTCAACGTTAAACAACACGGGAATTACCAGAGCGCGCTACTAACGAGTAGCATTAGCGAACTTCGCCCCCTTCCGCTGTTTCTTCATGTCCACTATGCGACGCAATGTTGACGACATCTTTGACACTCCGCGACAGTCGTTGGTGAAAAAAATTTTAACCAGCGCTGTATGCCCACAGCTAATTAACCTGCGCACGTATGCGCAGCGCACGCCCGGCCGTTCCCATTCTAAGGGCATAATAAATTTCCTCCTTCATCTCGCGCAAACACGCCAGCTAGTAGACAAGGCGAAACACAGCACTGACCTCCGCGCATTGCCTTTGTCTATTTAGAGTGCACTCTCCTCGCAGTCTCCACGAGAACTTCGCTTCGGCGGTGGAAACAGTCGTGTTTCATCGTTATGTAAGCTTAACTTGGATTAATATTTCTTCCTTTTAAAGCCCCTGTCGAGGTCCGTGAATTTTCCGGGCCATCAGGGTACTACGTGACAACGACGTCTTTCGTGCCGCTCCCTCATCTTGATTCTCCAAAAGCACTCGTATTCGCATCCATATCGCGACGGCTCCCCCATTTCGCCACTGGCTTCCAATTTCTTTTCACCGTCTTTTTTGCGATACACTCTTATTAGCCGGGAAACTGACGTTGCCGGGGCGAACAGTTCGTGACTCGACTTTTTTACAGGTCTTCATACCAGCCACGGTCCTTTTAATCCCGTGCAACAGCCATATTTCGAGATAATATCGTTGTACCTAACGAATATCACACAACGCGGCCGGCATTGCGATGCAAATTAGTCGGGGGAGGTCGCTAATGCTAACGACGAGCAGGAGAATTACTTTATCAAAGAAGAACGTCGTAAATGGAGACCTCTGACGAGTCGTGGGCAAGATGCAACTGAATTCGCGGTAGGTTTCCGCGTAGCGAGATAAACGAATGTGTCGTGGCCAGGATTGGGTAAATTGTTATTCGTTGAATAAAGATAATCGAGGGTTACTTTTATTCGTTAGTCGAAGCTTGTATTTGGACAAAGATTTTGTCTGTCCTTGCTGTAGCGTAGGAGAGAAATACTGCTCTGCTCGCTAGTCATTTGGAAATGTTTTTCGCTGCTCTTTCGGACAGGTTCGAAGTAGATTTCGCGTTATTTATTTAGCAGGGAGCACAGCCAGGTTCGCAACGGCGCGAGCGATTAACCGAATGCACGAGCAGCGAAGGGTAATTGGTTTCGGCGAATCAGCGTGCAGTCGTCGGAACGTGCCGCTTATAACGCTTCTGTGTTTGTTGTAATTAGGATGTCAACGAATAATGCGTGTCCGGTAATTATCGATGATATCTGACTTTACCGACCGGGACATTCGGATTAATTTCGATACTGAATTCGACGGGACCCGTTGGTAATTAGTTTATTATGTTTGCCGTCGCGCTCGCTCCCCTTTAGGGAGTTCTACGCAACGGGGGTAAGATATTTAGCGTTCATCAAGAGTCCACGGATTAATGAATGTTTAATGTCGATTGAAAATTCCCTGCGAAAATTACGCCTATAATGGTGAATGTTATTGCGAAAGTACACAACGGTTTGGCGAGTCGTTCTTTCGATGGAGGTTGAAAGAGTTTAATGAGATTAAAATGGTAGTCGAGACTTTCGTTAAAATTCGTTTCATGATACTTTGAATTTAATATTTGTACAAGGAGACATGGATGAAAATTAATAATAATAAAAAGAATTGATATCTTGCGAATCGTTATCACTCACGAAAATGTGAAATTTGTATGTGTTAAGAATTCAATCTTTCCAATAGATGAATTACTTTTCACTATCTTCCGTAACAAGGATGCGACTTTCATCGTTCACAGAAATCGTCCAATAGCCTGCGCCAATTTCTTGGTAATTATGACGTTTTTACAGTAACTGTAATAATAAGAGAATTCAATTTTCCCTCGGAAATGAATTTCGCGATTCCGCGCCTAGCCGAGCTAAGAATTTTCAAAAAATAACGGAGGAAAAAGTCTCAGGGGCGGAAATTAATTCCGAGACTTAATGAAAGTGGTAATGAGCGACGAAGATTAAGGATATAAAGCAATCGCCGTGAAACTCTATTGTCAAACGATTTTCATATTTTACACCGTTCCTCACTTATCGAGTTGTTAAGAGAAAGGAGATGGAGGAAGGCGAAGAAAAAATGTCGGCGTCCGTTCGCGCCAAATTCGATGTGTAACCCTTTTGATCTCACTTCACGCTTCGGGGGCATACTATTAACGCTCATCCTGGTTCTTTTCTGGTACTAATCTTTCCTCCATCTTCAGTTCATTTATTTATTCACCGAATAAGTGACGCTCACCTGACTATTTTATGTATTTATCTTACCTTTATCTTCAGTTTATTTATTTACTCACTGAACGAGTGTTATTTTTATGAACAATTGTTTCGTATTCATACTGTAATCAGAGTCGACTACACAGAATAAAAATCCAGGATTTATTTGTAAAAATAAAAGCTACCAACTGCTGATCCTGCGGCAAGCGACATGCAGTCAACCGCGGGAGGGTGGTAGCTACACAAATAATTCTTTTATTCTTATTCTTACAAATAAATCTCCAATTTCTATTTTCCATTCAGGATACAATTTACCCCTTTTGCCTCCGACAAAAATCAACAACACAATCAACGTTTATCTCCGATCGCAATTGTAAATCGAGCCGCACTCGGAGCACCGTTTGCTCTGGCTTGCAACGCCGATCGATATCCTCAATTTTCGAGGCTCATTATAAGTATAATTAGACCTCGAATCTAATTTCTGTCGCGAAATTTTCTACTTTTTCGAAAACTGCAATCCCCGCGGCGCGAGCTGGCTCCGCTCTTCGCGGTCCTCTCGCCGCTGGCAATTTTAAACTCGCTACATATAAATTGGACCGTTCTTCGCAATTCTATTTCGCGCACTCATCCTCGCGGAGGATCAAAAATCGCGTGCACCCGCGAGAGACTGCGGGGCCCTCGTTTCCCGAAGCGTTTTAATCCTCGGGAGCATAAATTGTTTTGCCCGCGCCAAGAAAGCCGGTTTACTTTACGGATCCTTTGACGTTGAAATAGAAGGCGCGCCAACGCAGCGAAAAAGTCTCGGGCTTCCTCGCGTAGCTGTCGGTGGCGACCGGCGCATCTTCGAAGTATACACCGTTTTTCTTATTGCATTTCAAATATCTTGTTTTTCCCACTCACTTAGCATAAACCGTCGTCTCCGAATTCATTTAAACCTGTTAACCGTTTGTTTTCTCGCTGAAACTGGTTACGCGCGAATCCCAATGAAACGATGCAGCAATCAAATTTTTATGATCTGTTTACCCACAGCAGCGGACGAATAAATTAAGACGAAGGAGGCTTATTTCAATTAAACGTCTATTATACTCTATTCAGCTTGCTCCTTTTCAGTGATAGGTTTGCTGACGGAAAAGTGTAGATTAAAATTTCTGAACATTATTTCAACATTTTCTTTCTCTACCTTTCTCTATTTTATTTCTCGTGAAACTTCCCTTCTCATTATCGAGGAGTTTCAACACCGGTCTCGTCGTCCTTTTTCTCGAATTACCACGATACGAATCCGATACATAATCACTTATACACAGATGAATAGAGGCATTTAATGCAGTGCCTGTTGACAAAACGAAATAACCAGATTATCGTCTGTCATCATCTAAGAATAACCTGGTCGCTATCCGTCATTAAGAACCTAGTTTAGTTTGGATTACGGTTGGCAGCCTCTACTCTAGGGTTAACCGCTATCGAGAATAGAGCGGCAGAATGATCGACACCGGACCTGAAACTAAGCGAGGCCACCTCGCAATCTGGGTTAAGTCCGACCGAGATAATTAACGGTCACTAGTAATTAAGCAGATTATTGCTACGTCGCGAAAAATAGTTCCCGGCTGCCACTGCTCTCACCCTAAAATTCTTTTTTATCCGGTCATATGAAATTAAAACTCATTTTAGTAAAAATAAACAACCTTAAATGATTCCCAGTGTAAGGGTCCGAGGAGCTCGACTGTATCAATGCTCTCGCAGGCGTTGTTGCAGCCCGCGAAGGGAGAAACACTCAGCAGTTTGTAAATTTGATTTCACCCCCGTCTTTCTCCATTCGACGAACGACCGAGGCCCTCCTTTCCCTATCCTAGTGCGCGCTCTTCGCTCGCATATCGCATCCTGCAAAGTTACGGTTGCGTGGTTCTCGACTCCCGGTTATAACGAATTCGGGGATCGCCGGACGAGGGGGGCCAAGGAGAGGAAGGGTTCGAGGAAGGGCAGATTGGACTAGAGCGGCGCAAACCGAGAGAACGAGCGAGACGGAGAGAAAGGAGGTGGAACAGAACGATGATTCAAGGATATAATATGCCTCGACGGACCTGAAAACGCCCGCGTACGATTCCGCGCGAACGACGACGGATTGGGGAACGGAAATTAATCGACGGAAGTTTCTTCTTTCTTCCCTGACAATTCACACCGCGGTTAATCCCCGCTTTCAAGTCACAAAATTGGGGACCATCGACTCATTTGAAAGCAGGCCATGTAGCGATTTCTATTTCGAGCTCGAAAATATTTATACAAGTGACACGATAGAAATAAAAAATTCAATGAGAAGTATCATTTCGTACTGAATACACCTATTGATATCTAGAAATAAAATAAATTCAGAATATATGTACGATTTGTCTTGTTCTATCGCGTTCGGATAAACAAATAATTTCATTCGCGTCTCCCTTTCATAGCTTTCTTTCGTAGAAACTCTCGGTACTTCATATTTAAAAATATACCGAGTTGATTTTTCATTGACCGAACAATGGATGAAAATTTGCAATAGAAAGATTTATATGAGCAAGATTTCTTTATTATAGTTGGTAGATTTCCAACCAGGGAGTGACCACTTCGGATGTTTGATTTCCATCGTTTCACGGATTCTACGCAAATACGGAGCGGCGAGGCATGAATGCGAACGAGGATCAATACAAAAATGGTCCTTTATCTCCGTGAAATGTTAATCCCTCAATGGAAACAATTTTATTGCGCAAAAACTAGCTCCAATGCTGCGATAATCGATGAACGGTTCATTCTTGACATCATTCTGATAAATTGAGCTATTAATATTCCACATCTAAAAGTGAATATTTAATGAAATTTGCAAATTGATCTCAACGGTAGGTCACGCCGAGGTGAAAGTGTTAGACACAACGGAAATAAAATCAATATGACAGAATATCAATATTTTTCAACTATACATCTTAAAATAAGAAAAGATAAATTTAACAGTCTCTATCAAGCCATTAATGTATCGATCCTCCGCTGTGAAATAATCTTCAGATACACAAAGATAACTAAATATAATCCCTAAAACTAAACGATACAATCATCAATAGCCGCATGGTCCACACTAAATTTACTTCCCTCATTATAGCCATAAGCTCTAGCACTAATTATTTTAAACTTGATCCAAATCAATTTCATCGGACACCGTCTATAAATTTCCTCGACGAGCAGCCGCTTTCCGTAGCTGGGATATTCAAACCACTGAAAAATATATTTTCGAACAATTCAGAGTGTACACGAGTCGTTAAACAATCGTAATATCGTTAACTGTCGCACGAAAACGATTTCAAATATACGTTCCGCGAGGGCTCCGTTAATAAAGAGTCGCAAATGATTTAATATCAAAGCGGTGGGCCAGGACAAAACGTAATAGCGCGTCGAGAGTATAATACGGTCCAACGGATTCGAAAACAGCCGCGCGCGATTCGCACGAATGACGGATGAAAGAGAAACGGAAATTAATCGGAGGCCGGCGTCTCTTTTTTCTCCCAACAACCCCCGGCATTTTGTCCGGGTAGATAGAGATCGTTTGAAGAACGACCGCTATGACTAGAAAATGTAGCCCCGCTGTAGGAAAATCGGGCAAGAAAATTCGCGATCCCGACAGGGGAATCAGGAATGCGAAAATCGCTTAACGTCGACGCGACATTCAATTTTCTGGCCCGAGGAAATTGCGCGGCTAACGCTGCCAGACCCTCCAGGACTTTCCAGCAGAAGAAATTACGACGGGTTCGATAGTCGAAACGCACTTCTGCTTAATTACTCAGAAATCGTACCTCAAGATGAAATCGAGGAGGATGAAACGTGTACTTCGATAGGAATTTCGAGCCGGGGATAATAGATGAGCAACATTTCATACGGTATTAATTAAATAAAGAAAAGTACAATTTGAAGTATAGATTGGATACATCTCAGCGAACAGTTTGTCTGATAATGAGAATAGTAATGAGTCTGGGAAATGATTCTCACTTCAGCTATTCGTGCAGGTATTCGATCGAAGCGTCGCGTCGTGGGTAAATTAGATGTGAAAAAAGAACTAGCGAGAATCATGGAAAATTACAAAAGCAAAAGATTAGAGAAAAAGTATCGAACTCACGTGTAGCTTTGAATTCCGGGTGTAAGGTAGCTGCAAGTACTGTCCAACGCTTCTTAAAGAAAACTGCAACAATTACAAAAAAAAAAAAATAATTATACTTCATTCAAAGAATTGGTGCCAAAGAAACAGCTTGGCTTGATTTGACACAATCAACACGCAATGTTTTCAGTCATGTGAATTCTCCGATGAAGGGAAATGTCAAGAGTACAGTGTGCGTAGATAGAATATGGCGTTATAATAAAGCAAATGGCGATGGTAACTGAATCGACAAGAACTCATACATTCGACGACCTCGAGGATTCCTGAATATATGTAAAAATCATTTGTAGAATGATCGCGAGAACTAGGAAGTGCATTCATGTGCTGTCAAAGCGTACGAAACATCGGTGTCAATATCCGTATTTGCTTACAAAAGACGCGCGGCATTCGCGTACAAATGATGGCTCGCAATAATGATGCTTCAAATGCTCGCTGAATCGCGTGGTAAAAAGAAAAGAATCGTAAAATCGTCGCCTAGATATACCGCGCCCGTAAAAAAATGTTATTGCGAGAGAGAGAGAGAGAGAGAGAGAGAGAGAGAGAGAGAGAGAGAGAGATATCTGATTTTTTTCATAGAGGTGACGAATAGTACAAATTGCGAGGGTTTCCTATTTTTATAAATTTAAATAAGAGAATCGTCGAAGTTTTAATATTCAGGAATTTTTTTATAAATGTATATAAAAAAAATGTTTTAAAAATAATTGTGCAAGATAATTTGGCCCGGAAAATTGATTGACGATAATTTGTCTCATTCAGTTTGGTTTAAATACCTCGATTATAAATAATTTAAAGGAGTCACAAATGTAGCAGGTATCGTTTCGATTTTCACTACATTTAACCTAAATGACTCTAATGAAAACAGATTACAGTTTAATATGCATACATATTGCAGTCTGATTTCTATGAAATTATTTAGGTTCATTAATGGTTCACAAATTGATATCGAAACGGATCCAAAGTTTAACGTTCACTAAAGTTAAACAAATGTTTTATTCATTGGATTTCTAACAAAACAACATACAATGCGAGCTCGATACAGTCGAGTCTCGATCGCGTTAATCATTAATAATATTGTCGGAAGAGAAAGAACAACACGGAACGAGAATGAAGCTGACGTTAATTATATCTATAAAAAAAAAAAAAAACCATTACCTTCGTCATAAAGATTATGGAACCTATTTATTTGTATCCCCAATATTTCAACACAAATTACATCTATTTCTACGATTCTTTCTGTAACTTCCTGTTTGTGGAACGCGTCTATCGAATAAAAAGAAATTCTACGGTTAATTGACGTACTAGCGAACTAGGAAGCTTTAAGATCTCGCGCTTCTTCGTCCGAGTAAATAAAGCTAGAAAATTGCGATTCGGTCGCAAATACGTATTTATAAATAGTCAATGACACGTTCGAACGTAAAAGTAATCAAGAGACGACACGCGCTGGCGGAGGGAACAGAGAGAACGGCAATAATGAATCCCGAGCACAGCTCGGTGGAGTCGAAAATAGGCGTTTTACACGAACGAAGCGGAGAAGAAAGGAACGGAAATAATGGGGGGAGGGATTTCTTTTTATTTTCGCGGGTGTCTGTGCGCGTTTAGCTCGTCGATATAAAAATCATCGGGGAAACGATTCGAAGCGTATCGATGGCCCGATAACGAGTCGATTACACGCGTACAGTTACGTAAATATGCGACGATGAAAGCAATGGTGGCTGCGACGGGAACGCCTGGCAGGCATAAATTACATTTGCATCTTGTACCGTATTTTCTATACGGGAATAGGTGCAGCGAGAGGTATGCAGATAAGGATATGAATAATATTTCATATTCCGAAATTAAGCGGATCGCCTAATCTCGCGACTTTTGTCATTCAGATGGGAAGGCGAGAACAACTGCGACCGAAATTGGAGCCGAAAAGGTCCGGAACACGACACGTTAAATGCGCTGAATTGAAGGAATTCAATTCTCGTTAAAAATTTGTTTTTAGTTAGAAATAAATTACCACTATTCTTCACCCTTTATATACAGGGTGTCCCAAAAGTCGGGGAGGAGCCGGAAATGGGAGGTAGCTGTGACGATTCTGAACAACAATTTCCTTTGCAAAAATGTCGGATGGGGCTTCGTTAAGGAGATATTAAGCGAAAACCCCGACCAATCAGAGCGCGCGTAGACCGTTGGAGCGGCCGCGGTAGCGAAGGCTACGCGCTAGGCGGCAGCGTCAATGTCCTTCGATGCACGTCGGGTCACTTGTTCGCGTACAAGCGCGGCCGCCGGCGCGTAGCCTTCGCTACCGCGGCCGCTCGAACGGTCTACGCGCGCTCTGATTGGTCGGGGTTTTCGCTTAATATCTCCTTAACGAAGCCCCATCCGACACTTTTGCAAAGGAAATTGTTGTTCAGAATCGTCACAGCTACCCCCCATTTCCGGCTCCTCCCCGACTTTTGGGACACCCTGTATAATATTTTCCAGGTTTTGGTGGATAATATTTAATATTCTGATAGAATAAACTGCTGTAATATCGGAGCCAATCTCTCATAGAATTATTCATCAAACGATTTCATCCGTACGAATCAACGATGAGTAATCGAACGTGAAAATTGAGCATATAATTTCCCAGCGATTCATATTACAATTTGCACAATCAATTTTCCATAATGTTGTTCTGTAAATGTTATCCTATATAATGGATGAAATTATTTGATTATCTTTCAGTTCTATTTCAATATGCTCTGGGGGAAATTACTTAAATATCCGTATAATATTTTGACGCAATTCAAAATGTCATACGGTCGAATTGGTGGCATTATTCGATTACTATATTTATCCTTGGCTTTCGAGTAAATATCTTAATAGATTAATTTCTAACCAATTCTTTGAAAGGTTAAGCCAAATATGGATGTTTATTTGCGGTCAAGCTTCCTGTACCCGTGTCTCCAAAAATAAAACGTCCAATACGTGGATAATTTAGGAACAAACGAGTCTTTGATAACTACGATAACGAACACGGCACCAATCCTCGCGCGACGAGTTTAAAACATTGACATCAATGTAACAATTTCTGACACACAAAGGGATAATCCAGTGCAATTATGTGTCAAGGAACGCCGCGCGACGACGAACGAGAAAATAGGGGCGAATTTAACGCGAATAGGAGACGACAGAGAAGCGAAAATTAATCCCGGAGAACCTCTGTTCTATCGAGCTTCGAAAATCACTCGCTGAAAGATTACGGGGGACTTTTGATACAAACTTTCCCTGGATAAATTCGACAATCTCCAACTACAACAATAATCAACTATTAAAATGTCTCGTTTTAACATTACCCAATAATGAAGAGATTATTAATCGAGTGTTACACTCGACCAGCAAACATCAGGGAAAACAATGAAATTTGATGGTTAATTACGAGAAATAAAATGTTAACGAAACGTGAAGATAGTAAAAATAACAAAGAAAGAACGTAACTAAGACTTGAAGAAAAGGCTCGCTTGAGAGTAGCATGAGAGAGTAGCGTGAGAGTCAATTTCGTGCAGTTTCATCAATGGCACACTTTTTGCGCAGCCTCTTGCCACAAAATATCTTTAAACGGATATTACACCATAATATAAATGCAAATACGTACAAGACACAGCCCCAGGACCGATTTCCATTATTACGTAGGTCGTGGAGGTACCATTCCGCGAATTGCCGACGGTCGGCGATATAAAAGTTTCCCAAGGTAAAGGAGAAGATCAGGTAGACAGATAAATCATATTACGTCGTAAGACGCACGGGAATGGAGAAGAAGTTTCAAGTAGGCAGCACACTTATAAATAATTAATAACTCATAATGCATAATACAGGAGACAGCGAGGAGACCGACCCGTCGAAGAGGGGAAAATGATGCGACCAGAGGGAAGGGGATGCTCGGAGGGGGTACACAATATGCCCCGAGAGATCCGAAAGGAAAAGCTCGCCTACAACAGGCAAAAGAAACGAAGATTAATCGACGTGAATCCTTTCTTTTTTTTTTCTTACCTCCCTTTCTCTGTCTATCTATCCGCGCGTCCGCTCATTCTGAAGCGTGCTTTTTCGCTGGAAGCGGAGGCGTTTGGAGGAACCGACCATAAAATAGCAAACCTTTTCCAAGAAAATTTATCGAGCTATCGGGGAAATCTGGCGTCGCAGAAACGATTGGTCGCTTCGGGTAAAAAGCTCAGCGAAAGTAAAAAAAAAAAAAAAAAAAAGAAAGAAAGAAAAAAAAAGAAAAAAGGGAGAAAGAATGGAGAGTAACGTTAAGGACTCTCGTCGCGAGAAGGCGAACCTCGACGACGCAAAAAAAAAAAAAGAAATTTAATCGGCAGTATGGAAAGTGAAAAATACGGTCGCCAAGCGTCGGAAAAACCGGAACACGCCTCGATTCTTGGTCCCGCGTCAAGTTCCGCGTTATTTTCCCGCCTTTCGTCGTATTCTACCCTTGAATATTACGCGCGAAACTCGAGCGGATATACTTATCGATATTTAAAATTATTACGAGGCGGGTGAGCGACCCGGTTACGCCCGGACCGTTGGATGGTCAGAGTCAACTTTAACCATCAGATTTTACGGCTCGAAATAAAGTTTGGAAGTTCGCGGAGGGCAAACTTCCGTCGAAGCGTTTGGAAACATTAACTGGGACCTCACGTCCGAGACTTAAATTGTCCCTACGTGTGCGTTAGGGTGGGCCTTGGCTGTACTTGCAGGAACATTGTTGGTAGAGGATACGTAGCCTCCTGAAAAATATATCTTTTGGTGCGGGAAGGAAATTTGAGTGAAACTTGATGGAACTTGACGAAACTTGATGAAGCGTGTAAAAGTTCATGCTTAAATTTTGAGAAAAAAAATTGTACACGTTTCATCCTGCATGAATTAAAAAAAGGCACTACGTCTAAATATGCGATTGAAAGTATTTATAAAATACATGATAAGTACGTTCCGTAGTTAAGAAACTGTTAAAAGGTTTCCCCGACTAGCCATGGCCAGGTCGACCACTAGAATTGGATGATGAAGCTCTAAAGTCTCTAATCGAAGTAGAACCGCGTTCAACCGCAAAGAAAGTAGCGGAAAGACTGAATTCCATCAACGGTAATAGTGTGTATCAAACACTTAACGATGATTGGAAAAGTATCGAGAGTTGGGAAATTGGTTTCGCGTGAACTGTAACCAACTGTATCCAACGCGTGAACATTTAGGTTTCATTGTAAACCCGACAACAGAGAGAACGCAGAGAGAACAGTCGATAACAATCGAATGAAATAAATAACAGGCTTAAAAATGATCATGTTTTGTAATCGATATATCAGGTTGGCCAAAAAGTCCGTTCAGTTAGCGGTACAGTGAATGGGTTAAATACCGTACTGTACTCAACGAAAATTAATAAAATCAACTTCATTTTCAACTGATTACGATAAATCTAAAGTAATTTTCAGTCTCAAAATCTTGACCAGAGTTTCTCTCTTTTTTGGAGAAAACTGCAATCGAAAATGTTTGGAAAGTCCTGCTTCGAACGTTCACTTTCGAATTTTGAGTCCTGGCGCGCGGTCGAGGACGGTCACATTTCGTCAGGTGGACCCACCCATGAGCGACGGTCACTTTCGGATATTAGGTTTCGGGAAAAAGAATTCGTCGACGGTCCGGGGAACGCACCTGGTGGAGCAGCCGTCCGGCAAACCAACAATTCGACCGGTCGATTCTTTTTTCTCTACAAAAGAGCGTCTCAGTGGGCAGCAATTTTTGGCCTTACCTTTCCTTAGAAGTCATTTGGATAGAAGGGAGGAGTGTGCAAGCAAGTAACGCTCGAAATACTATTCAATACCCTGGAAATCCTGGCTCGTTTCAATTCTCGGGACATGCGCCGAAACGCTCGAAGTGCTCCGAAATTTCACTCAAAATGTACCAGTGAACGAAATACCGAAATAACGAAATATCCGAAACGTATTGATGATTTAATATTTAACTATCAGTGAACATTGATACAAATTGTAATAGTGAAGGTAATACTGAATATTAATTCGCAACGTATGATACTATTCAATTCAATACTGAATATTAACTCGTAATGTATCATTGAATCTGATACTAAATATTAATTCAAATTGTAATAACGAAAGTAAAACCGAATATTAATTCAGAATGTATTACTGTGAATGTGATATTCGATATTAATTTACAAAAATATTCTTTCTTCGTACGCTTCAATTCGTTAATAATACATCTATTACTTTTTATGCTACAAATAAAATAATATTTATAAATATTTCGATTAAACCTTGGACGTATAAACATAAACAAAGGCACTGATGCACGGTTTTGTTGGCGTACGTACGGTATTCCAATCACGATACGTTTAACATTCACGTTTTGCTTCTGTATCCTCCGGTATATGTATATTCGACTTTTTCAAAAATGAATGTACGCCTCATCATATTTTACTCCGTTCTCCCAATTTCATTTCGGAAGCAATGCAAAATCAATACAAAATTCGCGGTTTGCTGGAACATATTCAGTATTTTCCGCTTTCCTATGTAACGTTCAATTGCGTTTTCACATTTAGAACATTATAATCTAAAACGTCTGCTGGCCTAGTTCTCGCGGAAAGGAAAATAATGCAAGCTTCACCGACAAAAGAATTTTAAGTCAACATTCAAAAAATTCTCGAGCTAGAATCTACTTTGTGTTAATCTTCAATCTGATTTCGCGTATGTATAAACAGACAGACTTTCCATTAATTTTGTTCTCGCTGACCGGTTGAGCGCGGATTTTTTATTAAGAACGATATTAATATTTGATCGCCTGTCTTGCCAGGTGGTAGCATTAACTTGCGTCTTACGTGGTAAAAGGACGCGATAAATAATTAACTCAACGCGAACGCGTCCTGCATTCTCAATTTCACTCGTTGCATTTTTAATCTATTAACGGCGTAAAATGAATTCACATTCACCGGGAATAATTAAAATTTTCGAATAATGCGCAACCCGGTGCCCCGTGAAATCTCCAACGGCCGCATTATAATTTTAATAATTGCGAATTACCGTGAGAAATTTAAATCTGACACGAACTCGTTTGCGCGTAAAATCTGCCTATTACTTTCAATCGATAAAACTTTTATCTTATCGTGGCTTCGACGCATCGAGGTTGCCTATAGCAGGGTTCGTGAATTTTTGTCAATCACACATAACTTTTTGTAGTATCTTTGACTCTTCGAAGTACGAATTTTTAAATTAAAAAAAAAATCCCAATTGTACAGAGATTTTATTTAATTAAAATATAGAAAAGCAGTGTATCAATTTTTCAAGGTGGATTGAATGTGATACATCAAATGAAGTAATTAATTTTTCGTTCTTTTTTCAGACCGTTTACACACATCCTACGGAACCACTATGCATATAGTATTCCACGAGCGCGCAGTTTGGGAAACGCTGGTCTAGAACAAAGCGCGGAAAATTGAAAGTAAACGAAAATTACGCTGACAGGAAATAGAGTTTACGAAACGGGAGGAAATTCAGATGAAAGGCCATTGTGGTCAATAGAAAGGAGTGATACATAATAGAAGAATGTGCTACGAGTTCGGTCGATTCTCAATATAAAGTCAATAAATTCACCGATATGTGAACGTGAAGTTACAAAGCGACATCTGTCCCCGTTTGCGGAGTGCACAGATCTACGCGATAGAATAACAGCCAAAGAACGAAGAGAAAAATAGCACTGGAATAACTGTACGCGAGATCCAACCACGATCCTGTTGATTACTGCTTTACGTGCGTTTATTTTTTTCCATTTCTCGAACATTTCCACCGATAAATTCCAAAATGGACGTGAAATTCGAACGAAGTAAAAGAAAAGAAAATCAATTGTTCACAAAAAGGGGGTCACGTTAAGAATTATATTTTCTACAATCGATTTGAGAAATTAATAATCACATCAAAAAGATCGAATTGCCAGAAAATCGTACCCAGTCGCGATCACCAGTTTCGATCGAAATGTCTCCTCGATGACGCATGGCGGTACGAAGTTTTATCTAGTTAGCAGAGAAAAATTTTAAAATCAAGTGTCTCTTCACGTGGAAATTGGATTTTGTGATTCCCAAGCTAATAATCTCGATGTACTGGTAAAAACTGGTGTTCATTGAAACGTATTCGCGCAAACACGGTTCGTATAGCATCGCGGGATTTTTAATAATACTCCAACATGCGTTTATATACACGATTATAAGGATGGCCATTAGAAACGTTTACATGCGTATTTCTCTTAGTTTATTACGATTATTAAATATCGCACACAAGATCGATACCTTCTGATTACGTTTAACTAATAATATTTCCACGTCAGATAAGAGCAAACCTGTCATCACTTGTTTACGACAAGCACTTACCGCAAGTCCTTCGGGAACCGATGAAAATCAGCAGCTGCATAAAACTCGAACCGAAGTGTACCACTGCGCACATTATCCGCGCTCACATCCAAAATCAACCTAACGTGGAACAGAAGACACTCACTGGTATCGTTGTTCACTCTCCGAAGCACGAGGACCGAATAACCGCTGTCATTCTCTGCGCGTTCCCGATTTCTACCCGAATTAACGGCTAATCCGTCGGAAAGGATCACTTTGTGACGTACGCAAACAAATACCCGCGTAATAACGAACGACGTCGACCGTCGACGAGGAAAGTCACGGAAAAACCCAACAAAACGAACACAGTTCATTAGAGGTAAACAAACGCAGACTTCGAGAACCGCGGTCCGAGTAACGGTCCATGGAGGCAGGCACACCGACGCGACTGGATTGTCAGACAGCAGAGCCATCTTGCGAGGGATCGAGCCTGATCGAGGGATCACGGAAACTGGTGGAGGGGGGATCCGCGCGTAACAAAGAAACGAACGAAAGGTATGGGTCTGTTCGAGGGCCTCGTCCCTTCCTCGAATTCCTCGGCCAAGGATCTGTTTGTTTATTTAATTTACGGGTAACGCGCTCTGTGACACTATAAACACGTTTATACGATTTTAATGTAGATTTTAAATGTCTATTGAAGAAGTTCGTCTAAATTAATCGATGGATTTGATGCTTCCAAACAAATGTGAAGATCCCCTAAAATTTCGCCTTAATAAAAATATATATATGGACGAAAGACGTCCACCATGGTCATCCCAGGCATCATAGAGACCCAAAACTATCTAATTTAAGTCCACTAAACCGTAATCGGATTTTCAAAGAAACACAATGGGATAATATTATCTACTCCCCTATAGAGAGCTAATTTCCAGAAGAATCTTGCTTACATCAATGCCTGCGGATCGGTTAAATACGCGAAATGCCGGTCATTCCACGGATCTTGTTCGATCGTATCGGAACAACCACATCGCAGATAACCATGGACGTCACCATTCAGATATTCGGCTCCGCGGATATCCGGGTACTCGAGGTCTCGCCTAAGTATCGTTCTCGAGATGATCGGCTAACCGTTCCGCTCGGCTCGCGAACGTCGAAGCAAAAGCGAAGCGGAAGTTAATCGACGGGAATCCCCTTTTTATCGGCTCAGAGCATTTTGTTCAGCGCGGGATGAAATCATTTAAAGAAACGACGACGGCCAGGATTCCCAGTTATCGATGGAATTTCGCTTTTCGAGCGGGCTACGGTTACAAGGAAAAAAAAAAAACCTTTGAGGAATCGAGCAACCGTTCGCG
This sequence comes from Hylaeus anthracinus, assembly GCF_026225885.1. Classification (NCBI taxonomy): domain Eukaryota; kingdom Metazoa; phylum Arthropoda; class Insecta; order Hymenoptera; family Colletidae; genus Hylaeus; species Hylaeus anthracinus. The sequence continues at coordinate 12,140,983 of NW_026534337.1, forward strand.
GAGATCGAATAAAACCGGGGGACGAGAGGGTGCCGCGCGGGGGTGGATAGAGATCGGGGTCGGGGCCAGTACATACGTAGACTTTAAAAGAGAAAAGCCGTGGAAAATGGAAGACCCGAGAGATCGATGGGTGCCAGAAAAATGTGCACCGAAATTTATATAACGAGGAATTCCATTATGCCAGGCTCGATACCCTTGGAGCTAACGGCGATGGCGATGGTGCTAGTATCGGAATATCGAACGGCGTGCTTCATCGACCGAGATAAGATCCGTTTACATTTCGAACCTGCACCCACACCTTTTCCTCGTCTTGCCGGGCCACTTCCCCCCCGTCGTGGTCGCGCATGAATCACGATATCGTCTCGTAATTTAACTGAAAACCAATTTTTCGTTTCGCCAGCGCCCCTCGTCGTTCGTCCTTATAGCGGATCTAGCCGTTGTCCGCTGGATCCGCCGTTTCACGAGATAATGGAGGACCCCTAGACGGTCAAGATAGAACAATGAATAATGCGGCGCAGAGCAGATTCGAGCGGCGTAGAGTAACGTTTAGAAGCCGATTTTAGATGGAGAAGAATGGGGAGGGGGAGCGAAATCTCGGCTCGTTGTTTTGTGCACGATAAACGCGGAGGGAGGAAGGGGGACAAGGCTGGCACGCCGGAAATGTACCGTCCATAGGATGCTGATGAAAACCCCGTCAGGCTGAAAGGGAAGGAAGAACGACCGTGTTACGGTACCGTGAAGAGTATTGACCGAACAATTACCGACCTATTTGAATTAAATGCTCCGCGAGATTTCTGCTCGTCCAGCATCCAAATTAGAGCACTCTCGGGGACACTCGGCGGGGGCTCGAATTAGAACAAAGATGCATGACAAATGCCGGGCAAGAGGCGATGATGGGGGTCGCGAAACACGTTTATTTATCTGTCTGCGTTCGAGGTCTTGGAAACTTGGAAATTCGTTTTGTTTGTAATAACTATTGTAGCGGTGATTTGTGTGTGTGTAGGGTGGGAGGTGAAAAGTGCAAGTTATCGGTGAACAACTACATAGTGTTACAATTAAAAACACACTCGTCTACAGTAACCGTAGAAATCTCACTCTCAGATGAGAACGGAGTCTATATTTATAGGTACCACTGTTTATCAAGGCAAAAATGTAGACAGGAGCAATTTGGACAAACGAATGCCACCGTTTCAAGACGATCTAACGAAACAATTAGAATTCCACAGCAACGGGAGGAATGCCGAACGTCTGGGAGCGATAGATTAAACGGAACACGGCTGGGGACGGATCAAATACCGTGCGAATTTGTTGAATTTTCAATGAGGCGGTGTGCATTCCGATTCTTTCGGGATTTCGTTATCGTCGAACCGCCTGGTTCGACAGATGCATGCCGGAATATAGACGGTAACAGCGTCGGATTGAATTTTAACTCGGATCGCCCAGTCGCCGCGCGGAATTTTCCTTCTCCCGTCATTGAAACTAGTTTTCAAACCCCGAGAAGCTCTATGTCACTTTTAATTAGAAGCGAGTACACTGTCGCGTTTGCGCCTGCCTTTCGCACCACGACCTTACCCACGCCTCTACGTATTTTATCGATAAATAACTTAGTTCTCGCGACTGTGCTTGTCGATGCGGGCAACATGTACCCCGGGTGCATTTCGAGTTTCGAGGGAAAAGTCTGTGACCCAAATATTGAAACTTTTCCTGGAGAATAAAGCGGTTGGAAACGCTTGATTTTCTCGCGTTTCTTTCCACCAGGTTGTTTCGAGGAGCAAGTGGAACGGAGCACGAACAACCTGGCGAACATATTAGAAGGAGTTCTTGCATTTGCATGAAAAATATACAGGGCAAATATATATAGCATATATAAAGCAATCACTGATCCAGATCACCGACTGCCGCCCAACGCGATTTTCTCACCCGTTTAATCTGTCGTCTATAATTAACAACTATATAAACACAATGGCTAAGTCGTATTTAACCGGAACTGAATTTTCGATGGCCCCACCCGTTAATATCGGACGAGTTTAAATTCATATTACGATAATCCCCTATCGTATATAATTTTCGTTTGCGTACACGATTCCGGGAGCAGCTAATTTATGCGGCCGCTGCAGATTCAACCGATTTCAATCAAAAGGGGAATACTTAATCCAGTATTAGCCTCGTGAGCCGCTATAGCATCGCGAGCTCGTATTTTCTATCGGCGCTTGCGGCACGTACTCGCGTCACATCGATTATCACGGTCAGATGTAATAATAATAATGCCTGCTGCCGGTTTGCGAACAACGCGGAAGCATATCTGGAAACAAATTTATGATGTCAGGGATTGTTTGATGTGTACGGGCATACTGACAAATACGATGGAATAAATTGATTCGGCGCGACGATTATTATTAGTGGTAAGTAGTTAATTTCGTTAATGACCATTCCATTTTTTATGTTAGTGGGATATAAGAATATATATATGTTGAGAGTTTTGCCAGGGAATTGTGTAGAGTTAAGCAGACTGCATTACACTTATAACAAACATATATTTAAAGGATAAAGGGATATAAAATACTATATATACGTTACATACAAAACGGCAGAATGCTGCATAGAGGGTTCACATCGCAATAGGAAGTACATGAAAGGAGGCCCGGAATTCGAACATTATTCTAACAATACAGAACCCGAATTCTTGTGGCAATTTCTTTTTGTCCTTCATAAATTCGGCAACCGCGAACACGTTGATTGGTTACGTTGATGGATGAATATCCTTTTGTTCGTAGAAGTAAGTTTCTAGCGAGCACGTCAAAGCGCACGGTTCATCAAGCATTCCGCGCGGCGGCGATAAATTGTATAAACGTCGAACAATATAATAGAAATTTCTCGTTCCCAAGCAGTTACGAAACGGTTCGCGCGGCGATTCGTATGGGACGAAAACGAACGGTGACACGCTTTCAGGACACGCACGTTAATTTTAAATAGACCCGCGAAAATTGATGTGTACACGGACGACGTGCGTGGAGCGTGCAATCCTCTGAACGATTTAAATAATTCGTATAACATTGGCTGTCTTGCGAGAGACGAAAAGAGAACAATAGAGGAACGTCAAGGATAAAGGTTTCTTGGTTATTTCATGAGTAATAAATTACCAAGCATGATCACTGCTTTGTGGTCACTGATTCCAAATCTGAACTCGAAATCTCGAAATTCAAAATACGAAAAGTGATTCGATTTAGATAAACTTGGTATACAGAGGTATTTGAGGTTGCTAAAATGTCGAGGTATGGCGACCACAGCCGTAGATGCATATATCAAACACATAGCTAGCTCACTATTTTCATTCCACCTGCACGACGAGTCTAAAATCAAATCCGCTCCCCTCTTCCATTAAACAAAGAGAAGGAACGATCGGTATTTCGCTAGATTTAATTGAAGCATGAAAATTATTCCGGATCGAGTCCGAAATTGAATCGAACGCAATTTAATTCCGGCTCAGGTAATCGGTCGAATTCTGCGACCGAATTTCGCTGTTCCGCCGTAGTGCGTGAGGATTTAGATTTGAAGGGTTACACATTATATACCGTCTATTGAGAAATTTGTATTTCGATGAGAGTTAATAACATTTCCTGAATGCTGGTTTTAGAAAGTATTACTTACAACATTCAGTCAATTTTCATTACGAAATTAATGTACATCAACTTAAAATTGATAATTCTAACTCTGATATTGTTTAAGTACATAACATAGACACGATTTGTACGGATACCCGCTTTCGTAATCGTATTTTACAGTCCAGTTCATGAAAAACGTAAGGGATTAATTTTATGAATATAATTTCGTTCCAAAGCGGATGTCAAACTGTTATTCGTAACTTAAGCTCTAACGGGGCGAAGCAAGTGCTCGTACAACTCCCCGTCTATCAATACAACTTCCACGAAGTTCCCGTGACACTCGTAAAATTATCAAACTAAATATTCCACTGGGAATATTCTAGTCAACCCGAAAACACCACGCAGGACGACAAACCTCCCTCCTAGAATGTTTTGGCCTGAATTTCGCGTTTTATCACACGGATCGTTTCTCAAAGGACCCGTGACATTTCGAAATTGAGACCTACTCGTCGGAGTGATGATGAAAAAAAAATAGCAAAGCTCATGCGAACACAGCACCGGAAACACTCCGCTTCCAAGCCGTGCAATTTCAAATTTATTAAAAAAAAATTTTGAAAAAAACCCACTCCTCGGCTAATTAGTAGGCGTACAAGCGTGACTTTGCGGCCACGTTTTCTGAGTGATTTTTTTAATTCCATCCGTTTACCACCGCTACCAAGAAAACCCAACAAACGTTTTTCCTACAGTTCCAAGGAAATGCGAAAATGATTGTACGCCGCATTGCTCGAACAAAAACGTTCACGAGTGTGTAGATTATTAGGACGATGAACGTCATTGTAAAATCACCGAAATGGTTGTTTTCCTTTCGTGGTCAACCTTTTCTGGTTCTATTTACGTGTCAAAAGTTTTACAAGTGGAATTAACACGTGTCTTGGACAATCAATCGTTTCGAGTAGTTGATTCATTATTTCTAGAGAATATATAGAACATATACGTTCATGTAATTAATACTTTTATTTCATCTATATGGCTTCGTATGATTTAATGTGAACTTTATACATTTGCAGAACACCGTCGAGTGATAAGGCACTTCTCGCGACACGGAAGTCCTACGAGCCTCCAGAATCAAAACATATCCCGTCACTCTCGTCTACCACGTTCGCATGATCCGATTTACGTTGAAGTTATAACATCAATATTATAACTACCGTCGTTGGATGCCGTGTAAACGTTATTTCACGGTGAAGTTATTGCATCGCTGCAGTAACCCAAAGGTGTTTCACAAAGAGGTTTAGGTTACTATGTCAACGTTTAAACGACGTGTAAACGATAACTGTGTTGGGCATGGCAATAACAGTAATATCGAACAAGAATAAAATAAGAATTTCAAGGTGGTGAGTTCAAAAAATATATTTTTTGACGTCTTTACACGTCACTGTGCTTGGACATTGATGAATGTTATATTCATGAATGTTACATTCTCCACTCGAATTTATATGTCTATCAGCCAGCTCAGAAGACAGGCCTAACTTCGTCCTGTACGTTTCGAGAGACAAAGGTAGTCAAGCGACGGATACAATCGATCGTAGCTATCCACTTTTGATCTATCCCATCCGGTCGATGGGATCGCGGTCTCTCGATACGCTTTTCCGCGACGAACAATAAAGTTGACGGGGTCGAAATGGCGGGCACACGAAACGGCGCGTGTGTGCGCGTAGCGTTCACGTGCACGGCCATTACCATGGAAAATACCTTTCCATAAAACGAAGCGTGACAGCATTTCGAGGTACGAGCGCGTCCGTAATAATAGTCGCCCATGGCGTATATGTCGGGTAATCCGATTGATCGAGCGTTAAAGCGCGTTATTATCGCCTTACACATTCCATGCTGTGCCGTTGCACCCCCTCAGACTTGTCGTGTCGGCCGCAGTATCCGGGGTGCGTGAGCGTGCACGTACCGTGCCACGGACACGGCACTCGATCCTGCGACCTCCGTCACCCTTGTCCTGTTCTCTGTGTCTGTCCTCGACGTATCCGCGAGCAATTATGTCTACGTTGTCCCGCGTGTGTGCGTCGAGTGGTTAGGGTAGCGCTGCAAGGGGGATGATCAGGCTTTTTTCCAGGCTCCATCGGAGGGAAACATTAATTTTTCCATTATACCTGCTGGAACTGGTGCTGGAACGGACCACTGTCCACGAGGACGTTTATACAGGTTCTAGTTAATCCATCCATTGATGGCAGTGGTATCCTGGGTGCTAGTGTTAAAGAAAATATTGAGAGGAAGGCAGAACTTCGGAGCTGAAAATTTCTGCTATAATAGAGGTTTCTATGACTCGTAACTAAAGAATAAATATTTCTCTAAAGAAGTATGTATACTTGCTACAAATGAAGTTTTCACGTTATATTTTAATCTAGAGAACGATACGAATTTGTTAAAATAACTAAAATAACTATTTTGTACCCTAACTACACGGCTTCATAACGTACTAACGTATTACATTTTGCATATTTTTACATATTTTAAATATTTTGCATATTCTGCGTACACTCGTGATACGTTCATTATTTAACAAAATTTAATCATGCAACATTCATTATCTACTTGGAAATGAGATATTTTGTCGTGCATTAATACCGTTCGCAATGAAAACATTAATAAGTATACAAGAATAATTACGTCAGGCAGGTGCAGACACTTTTTCCTGGAAAAAGTTTCCTTTTCCTGTTTGCACCTGTCTGACCGCTTTTATTCTTGCGTACTTTTTTTATGAGCTACAGGTGGATAAATTTTAAAATTATCTTTGTGCAATATTAATGTACAGCATGTTTATTCATTCCGAGTATTCTCAGCCGGTCTCAGCGATGATGTGTAATTTTCTTTCGCCGTGCACTGAAATTCGTCAAACAAGACACCTGTTTACATGAACAATGTGTGCTCAATTAAAGATTGACCAGTTATCGACGATTCGTTAAACGAACGTTTAACACGCAAGGGAGCGGACATGTTAGCTCTGAAACGGTGGTAAAAAGCTATTGTCTGTTTCAGAAATGAGAGTGATTTGTTTCAATTGTGCGCAGTTGGGAATATAAATGGTTGCTAATCAGCCGAGTGTTATTGAATTGATTATACACGATTGTTGCAAAATTTTCCTTTATTCTAACAATCGAGTGTTTATTTTGCTTTCGTTTGCAGTAACGATTGTAACTTCAAAAACAGAGCAATTTGGCATCGTTTGACAGAGCGCCACGAAGATGAGGACAAAGTGTTTATTCACGGACTAGTACATTCCTTATTCATTAGATACATACTTTGCACTGGAACGTTTCAGATTTAAAAATACGTTTATGATTTTCACGTTGCAATAACAACAATTCGACCCAAATAAAAATGTACTCCAATAGCCTGTACTTCTTCGATGAAAACATAAAAATAGAGGAACTTGATATGGTTGATGGTTTCGGAGATAAAAATTCATTTTTGCCATTGCACGAAAATCGAGAAAAATCGTGCGTTTTAACATTTTGTATTTTTCAAATAAATCCGAAACCAACGAAATGATGACTAGAATCACCACTCGTTTTCACGTGAACTGGAATATGTTCCCATTTATACAAAATCATTGACCTCGAATATAGAAAGCGATGAATTTATTGTGGAAAGATTTTCATATCTATATTTCTTTCAAGGATTGATTTTAGCAGAGTTGATAACGATCCAATTGCGATAGCAAATTATTGATTTTGTTCCTTGGCTTTGATACTTTCGTTATCAGAAAGAAAAAGTAATGAGTGCGCGAATTGTTAAATTTGCCCGTGCGTTTGGGCGATTCCATGGTTTGATCCCTCTCCAAGTAATCCTGGCAGATATCAAGCGATCTGCCACGCCACTCGTAAACTGTTCTCCGTTTACGGGGTCGGCTTAACAATTCCGATTCGCGGCGTCATACCCCGCGGATAACGAGTCCTTGTATCCTGCGTGTGATCGCGAGTCGTAAATTAGGCTACTCGCTTGGTGGACGCGCGTTTGCGCGATTTTGGTAGCGAGTATACACAAATAAAATAATATAACGCCATACAATCAGCCTACACTAAATTGAGCTAAAAGTAGTTACCCATTCGCATGCCTGAGAGGTGTACTTAGACTACAATGTCAAACTTTGCCCACGTCTGGGAGTATTTGTACCGCCAAAGGGTTAATATACCCCCGCATAGAGGTCCTACCCTCGCACGCATAGACGTACGGCCTCGCCGCGAGATTCCAAACGCGAACCCTTCCGACTTTCCGTAATTGCAACGAGTGGCAAAATAGTTTCTCTTCTCCGCCCACGTCCGCCAACTCTTCGCCGAAAGCTGCGCGCGTTTCGTTTCCCAAGCGCCAAGCCTTTTCCTCCCTCCCTCCTCTCTATCCGGCTAAAATCGAGTTACCTGTCGGCGTCGATCGAAGTGTACCCGCCGACGATTGTGTGTGCCCCTCTCCCAGCCTTACCTGGCCGTTTAATGCGGCCAATGAAATTTCAGGGACGTAATTGTCGCGGTAATTAGATAATTGTGTAGCAGACTTTACGATCGGTCGTCGGTGAATTCGTAACGAAATAATCGCCCCTATAAAAGCCCGTGGCCGTAAATGCATTTACGTGGCTGGCGTCGGGGGAGAAGAGTTTTCCTCGGTGTCGAACGGTTCTTACATTGTTCCACGAGGCTGGTCCGCTTGAAACCGAGAACGAGGAAGTCGTTCCGCCGAGTGGATTGGTCAGGCTACGATTGATTGAATTCGTTTGCTTTGGCAAACGAGGCCCCCGCGCCCACACGATCCGACAATTTCCGGGCGCGGTGTTTTTATCAAGTCGGTGGCGCTAGTTAAACTCTGGCACCCGCGTTCTCGCCCGTTTCTTTTCCAGTTCCGGGATACCGTGTATCGCGGCCAGTCATCAGCCAATTTTCCGCGAGAAGAATTCATTTATGTATCGGGAACTTGGCTGCTGTGCGTGGGAGAGGATTAACTTCACCCTTCCTCGACTATCTTAGTCTCGCTGCTGCTGGGTTTGGTTTCTGTGTAGTTGGTATTTTTATTGTTTTTCATTTTCAGAAAATTTGGAGAAATGCAGACCACCTTATCTTCACTACTTTCAGTATTCATGATTCTTCTTTATATATTTTTCATTTTTCACAAAAAAGATTCATATTTCTCTCGTTCGATCATAACATATAGAAGCTAATTATTCTCGGGGCACATTTAATCGCTTGTATAAATATTGTGAGATGAAGCGCTAATTAATGAATGAAAAGTGAAATAATCGCGTGGCGTTTAAGTACGATGGTTATTCCGTCGGATATCCTGCGAACCAAACGGTGCCGAATTATCTCGAATAAATGCAGATCAACGGAGAACAAATTAATATCTATACATAAGAAGACATTACTTCAGATAAGAAGAGTTTCAATCGAGCTTCGTGAAACGAAAAATATTGTTGCACTCTACAAACAATGCGCGCTCACGTTCTGCAAGTTCAATCCTCAAAATGCATACCTAATCCCTCAAGAATTAATTTCTAGAGAATCGTCACTACTCTAAGATATCACGAGCCAAATGCAACAATTTGCATGAAACGTTTCCTATTATCTTTAATCTCGTCTTATTTGATTCTTCCTGATTGAAGTGCTTTTCAATTTCAACGAGGGAAGAGATTTCTTTGTTGAATTGAAATAAAAAAAGGAAAAAGTAAAAAGAAAAAGGAAAGGAAAACCCTCAAAGCGTAGATCGTACCAAAGAGTTGCCGAGACCACGAGGAAAGCGAAGCCTCTGAAGACAACACTGCTCTAGTATACGCAGAAGCGTACAAAGAAACGGTTCTCGACCATTTTCTTACCGTGAGCGTTATGTATGGAAGGCTTTGAAAAATCGCTCGACCGCGAGAACAAAGCGCCGGAAATTAATTCTTGGACCCCGGGTCGGCTGGCAACGTCGTCGATCGAATTCAATGAAACGCCGCGGTCGAGCCAGATTCCGCTATCCTAATTTCGCGAGAACAGCGTAAAGAGCCAAAAGGGGATATTTACGTGCCCTCTCTGCGGCAGCCGCGCCAGGAAACACGCGGTTGCGCTTCCACCCCCGCGACGAGAGTTTAGAGCGTGGAGGGGAAGGCTACCTGAGTGTAATGTTTCATGCTTGACATTGCTACCGGTAACGTAATCTGCCATCGTGGAACGGAAAAACGGGCCAACCGTTGGACGTCGAACAGGAAAGCGTAAAGGGGGCAGAAGAGAGATAGCGGAACAGAATCGAGCTAACCGATGTACGTCTGAAAACGTATGAGTCCGCGTAAACGAAGAACCATTAATCAAAATCCGACCCCCGGTGTCGTTCGGTATCATTGAAATCAGAACAAACGCGTCCCACGTGCACGAGTTCCCATATTAAATGTGGATATATCACGCCACGGACGGAGAATCGGGCGCGTTTCGTTGTTCGAGATCTCCGTGAACGACGATACAAGGGTGGAGGATGCGATAGGGATGTTTCTGGTGTCCTAATGCGTTTGAAAAATAATTACAACGATTTCGTCGAGGAAAATGTTATATTCTCTCGACGAACGAATTTTAAATGGATCTTTGGTTTGTTTTACATGCAATACGCATCCGATACTTACAAACTAAAGCAATCTTCATTTATAAATCAATTTTTGTGTATAAATATACTGTCTCATTTTAATATTTTTTGTACATTTTTTTCATTCTGAAAGTTTAAATTATTATTGGGCTCTCAAATGACGGTAATTTTTATGATACCATCAATTGAGTTAAATCTACACGTTTGTGCATAAATATCTGAACACCTACAGTGTTATTACTGTAAATAGATATTTTTTATATACAGACTTTATTAAATTTATTAACACGCTAAGTCAATCAATAGACAGATAAACGAGGTGTATTTAACAGTGTTCCGCAACGAGTAGTAAATACAATGAAATGAAAATGCTCCCGCGTGTGAAACAACGCTGAAAACGTGGAATGAACTTTTTTCGTGCGGTGCTTCGTTATCAAGGAAATTGATATCGAAACCGCTGGGACCGCGCACGCGATTTATTAAAATGCGGTTTAACGAATCTGGCTGTAGATGTCTATTACGTTTCTATGTTTGGGATTGTTTGTAACGGGAAACATTATTTTTCTGCATTAACTACTGCACGTGTTTTGCCTTTAAACGCGACAGAGAAGTGTAGAGTGATTTATAATGTCAAGTATCGTCGCTGAAGAGCGCGTTTAGCGCGAAAACAGAACAACTTTCTGCCTGAGTTATTAGTACCATCTGAAAATAACTGTATAGCTTGTATGTTGTAGGAATCTGTTGCACCATTTAAATTACATTTTTCATTTTATTATGTTACGAACTAACAACATAAAATCCAAGTATTCAGGTTGTTTCCTATCCGAAATTTCCTTTCGTTCGATAAATCAAGGGGAAGAACACACTCGGAAACCAACCTCAGATTTTTCTGAAGTATTCCCATCGATGGAACTTCGAGGAAATTTATAAATGCTTTCCTTTTCAAATTCGCAGACGAGGAGGTTACGCAAAGTCGGAATTAGTCGGAGCAGCGTGCGTCGAAAATATTTTTCGACGGCCAGAGGGAACGGTTCTCCGTCGTTGTAAGTAATTTAGACGAAGGAGTCAGCATTTCTTTGCTATCCCCGTGAATACGTTTCTCGTTAGCGCATCGGAATGTATAATGACGGGAAACGGGGAATCGATATCAGATGCGAAATGAAGGAATACCTTCTTACTTAATGAGCAAATACTTCTCGCGAATAATTATTCGGGCGTTCCCGTTTCGTTTTTTTCTCTTCGCCCCCGTCCGCCATGGCGATATGTATTCGTCGATGCGCGCTGGACGATTCGAATAATCGGAATTCGAGGACCGACCGTTCCCGTGCGCGTATTTTATTTAAATTGCCGATAACGCGCGCACTGTGATCGACGTGTAGAGGCCCGGAAGCAACGAATGTGAGAGATAAATGAAAAAGCCGTGTCAGCGAATCTATTACGCCATTTCGGCGAAATGAGACTCTATTTAAGGAATACGACGATCGGTCGAACACGTTTGGGGCTTACTCGGCTGCTGATGAATCTTTGTATCTCACAGGTCAGAGGGAGAATAATGGATAACAAACAAAATCAATAGGAATGGGGGATGTAATTGTTACCTAGTATAAGATTGCTATTTTTAAGCTATTCTTCGCGCATTTTTGTACAATTGCTACATTGAATGGTAGTCAATCAATTCGAACACGTTTTCTCTGCATGTGCATTATGCGTTAACGGTGGAGAAGACGAGATTTCTATGGAAAAAAAAATACGTCCCGTGCATGTATCGCGTTTATATGTTTACGAGTGGAAGCCTCGACGCGTGTATAAAACCATTCGGAATTATTGATCGATATTGCGTAACGCACACGTACGCATAGAATAACCATTTATACTGTAAAACTGATATTTCTGAAGAATGAACGCATTGCTCGCTCGCTTCGCGAGGTTTCCTTGCATCGGAGCAATACTTAAATGATTTATTTTCCACCGAGAGAAAGAAACCATATTTCGATATTAAGGCTATTGTAAGCGATATGCAAAACAGGATTATACGCGAATCTAAAATACGGAGGGTATTTATTAAGTAGGATGAGTGATACAGATATTTATATACTGGCACGCACGTGTACTTTAAGTTTGCCAATTAATTCAAGTGCTATAGCATGAGGGTAGCCACTGCGATTGTGAATAAATATTCGTAACAAAAATATCTCAATGATATTTCAACAGAGCGAACAACAAAGGTAGTTGTAACAAAAAAGTGAACTGTTTAGTACGAAAGTAGTATGACCACATTTAACTTTGTTCCATAATGAGAGGACAAATATATATATGTATAATTTTACAGTAAATGTTCAGGCTAACCACGTTTTTTCTATCGGACAAACTTTCTTTCACGCCTCCTTACTCTGCAAAATCATTAACCCGAACCTACAGTTACAAAACTTGGACCCAGTTTACGCGTTGAATTCCATTATAATATCACGCTAACGACGAAAAGACATTCGAGCATGGCGAAAGGTTGTCCCGGGGCGTTTTGTTCGTCGAAAACAGCAGGGTAGTAACGCGACCGAGCCTCTTGGGATTTCAGCCACTAACCGCAGCTCTTTATAGGTCGTTCTCTGCCAAGACAAATGGAAATGACTTTCGTTTCTTTGTGTAAGCCCGACGTAATTTTATGAAACACCGCGCGGTAGAATCCGTACCAGTAACAGCTCCATTAACGTTCCTCCCCGTTGAAGGTAAACATCCTGGCAGCCAAAGGTAGCCCAGGTAGCGGTCGATTCTCGATCATGAACCTTTTAACGTGCTCGAACAACTAACCGAATTAGCCATGAGCAAAAATCGAACGTTTACCCAACCCATCGGACGCACGCGTTCCATTTAACGTATTATTTCACGCTATTCGATTATGTCTGTTTTCAATTAACGCTCCCCACCTCCCCGAACCCGTCCTAATCCGAAACTTTCATCTACAATAAATCTCCGCGTGCGTGCATTATTAATCGAATCACACGCGTTCTAATGCGGCTCCACGGTTACATATGGCTTTCAATAGTCCAATCGATCGTCGTAATCCGTTTACCTGAAAATCACGCCTCGGTTCCATCATCACTGAAAGTCATTAATCCTCGTCCTTCGATAAAACTCACTTAGCCGACGCGTTTCGATTTTATCGATACGACTATTGCGCGCGAGCTGCAAAATATCGTGTGCGCTCTTTCCATGGAGGGGAACAAAATCGACGACTGATCGCTTGATCTATGCACAGAGCTTTTTAGGAAAGGAGTGGAACGATTAATTTTAAAATGATGGAAAATCAATTTTAGTGATTAATTTATTTGTTCCCTCTATCGTCTCTGTAAATTTTGTTTAATTTATCGATCCTGATTCAGGATGAACCCGTGGCCTTTTAATTCCAACAGGTTCCTCATTCTTGAATTCTACTTTTTCTTATCGTCATGGTTGAGATACAGTCCTCGACATAGCGTTAACGGGATTATGCATATTTATAGGATTAATGACATTGCTGGGAGTAAGACAAACGATCATCGCAGGTCACTTCCAGGTCACAGATGTTATTGATGGTAGCGAGATGTACATTGTCGAGCGTCTAAGGATACATAATTATCCGACGATTACGAGGCAAGTCTCATTGTGTGACGCTTGGGAATATTAAGGTTGTGTCTGGTATATTCGCGCCAAGGCGGGAATCTATTCTAAGTGTGACGCATAGAAGTTATTAGTATCGCTCAAAACGCTAAGCGATTTGTGATAATCGGTATAATGCAAGAGGAAATTAGCTTTAGTCCAATAATAAAAGTAAGGGTGAGCTTACGAGGTATGTGTAGGTACATATTCATCGCATTTTTATTACAACTGCGATCTTTGTGTAGCTAAAATCTGATTTGGTTCTGAAACTATGTCTCGTTTTGAAGCAGCTCGGAAGTATCAAAAATGAAAAATGTCAGGAGCTATCCTGGAGCTATCCTTTCGTCTGGTACAAGTTTTTCGCTCAGAAAACACGGCAGATCGAGAGACAAAAATGATCCAGCCGCGTTTTCTGGCCTCTCGGCAACACTCTACGCATCCCTGCGTTGTCAACCGCGCATAAATGCAATCGCGGACCAGCATGCATTACCGATGCATCTGTCCTCCCCGTGGCGTTCTCTCGCGTCAGGCTGCATCTCCCTTCCACGCTCCAACCCTCGTTTAGCGATCTCCGTCCTGCTTCGAGCGTGATGCATTCGACGTTAATGCGCGACACTCGACGGCTCTCGCTGGTGCTACATTCGCAAAATAGAGGGTTGGTCGTACGTTTCTGTTTATACCACGATAGATACGAATGGCTGGGCAAAAGGATGAAAGAGACTCTCCCTAAAACCACCCCCATGGGCTCTCCCTCGCAGAACCCCCTCTCTCTTTCTGGCGACCCCCTTCTGCAACGCTCAGGGGCGAATTCGCCGCGCAGCTAATAAAGTTTCAGCCTCGGGCTCCCGAGGGATTTTTATTCTTTAATTTTTTGTATCTACTTAGTATTCGAGAGTAGTAGTAGACAAAGTCTGTGTTTTTTTTTTGAGAAATTATGCGATTGATAATTTCATATTTAAAAGTTATAGGAAATAATAACAGTTCGAATCTATTTTAATGGTAGCAGTACTGGTCTTTTGTTGGGCGTTTCAGGGCAGGAAACGATATCTCAAAGCAGTTAGCTGCGGGTTTCGACGAATATAGATCCGTTACTTTCGCAATGATGACAAAAACGATCTGTCAGAGGAAGTTTCGAGGTACGAGCGAATAGACGCGAAAGATCGGGGGATGGGCGATGCACGAAGCTTAATATGGCGTAAAAAAAAATAACACAGAAGGAGGAAACGAGCGGGAAGAAAGCTCGAAGTAGCAGGGGAATCAGGAGGGGACGAATGATAACGCGGAGTCTGAGAACGATATACAAATAGAAGGGACGAGGAAGCCTGAGGGGGATGATTGTAGATTAAAATAATGCGCGGGAGAAGTCTGGGGAGTAAACGCGAAATAAATGCGAAAGGACAATTTGAGCGGTTCTTGAAGAGGGAAACGTGAAGTGGACTTGTAAGCGACGCAGGAAGTCTAGAAAAGACGAATGTTGATGAGTGGAAGCCCGAAAAGTAGCACACTGACGAGCAACGAAGCAAAAAGCAGCTGGAAAGGAGGGTGCGTATCCATTTGCAGCGTGATAGCGATATTTTCTTTCGTTTCTTTCAGTAGAGACGAATGAGACCGTGAACAGCGCCAGCGATCGCAGCGGCGCTGAACGACCGATTGTTGTTAACGTCCGATCCGTGAATCGTCGCGAACATAAAAGACAATGAAACAAATACGCGACAATCAGCGGTAACCGCGTCTGTTCTGTCTCTAATGAACGCCGATACGAGTACGATATTAGGTAAACGTATGCGTGCTCTCCAATTATTGACAAACTGGACTGTGGCGAATATTCGTAAAACAATTCCTTAGTATTACTTGCTGGCAGGACTCTTTTTTTTTATCAAACAGTTGGTAATACCAAAGAATTTACTGATTTTAAATTAACGACACGAATGCCAGTAGGAAATTAACGACGTGCGTGCATCGACGGCGTAATTACGAACACCATCTGCTCCGAGTCCAAGAAGAAAATGAAATAAAATATTCCTGGCTTTCGCGAAGGCGGTAAAGCCAGTCATTCCAACTATCCTGGAAACGACTCGAGATAAACGGAGGAACACGATGGAGGAACAAATAGGAGCGTTGCTCGTGATAGGCGCGAATGTGCGTGAACGGAGGGTGGATCGGAAACGAAGATATAGATCAAGGGTGGTTTTTCTACCATTTGCCGTCCGACTAAGATCTATCCTCCGTTGTAATTGCGCGTAATGACGAAAAAGGAAAATAAGATCGGACAACGCACCTGCGCTCGTTTTTTCGGCGTTTCTTAACTCTACCTAAACGAATCGAAGTGAATCTGTCGAAGAGGTTCTGCCACCAACGAAGATTAATTGATAATCGAATTCAATTCCCCTTGTGTAATTTTTGTAACGAGTCATTGCTGGTGCGAATATTGAAAGAAGTCAATATCTTTCATCTCGGAGTGGATTCACCATGAAACGATTGTTCGATTGCAATACCAGTCGTTTTACGTGACACGAGTGTGTTACGACAGACCGTACATTATCGTGATTTATCGTTGCATCGATTACTGTCTGTCGATTTTGTGTTAATATTCTGTATGCACGACGTGTTTGGATAGCATTCTGTACGGTTGATCGTGAGGAACGTGCAAAACTTGTATTTTTTATCGCTCGTTTTGTTGATTATTCGTACTTCTGCGTTCGCAGAGACCCCCGAGTGCATATGTTTTCATAATCCCGTAAAGGAAAAATTTATAGTTTGGTCGATTTAAACAATCATTTTGTATAAATGTCAAGATATAAAAGAAGATCTGTTAAAAATTGATATAATTTGTAAAATAATATTTTTCTTAATTTCTTTAAAATCATTCCCACAAAATAATTACATGTACGAAGTTATATGTACGTGTTTCTATCTGTATGATACATTTTACAACGAAGCAGTTCCTTTGATGTTTTATACGGATAAAATTGATATTTTACTTTACGAGCAATGTTTCATATTGTCCTGTTTAACAAAAACGTACTTATAATGTAAAGTCCGGTCAGAAAGGTATAACAAATTTTAAATCCACTCCGCTCAATGAATTTTCAAACTGCAACATTTTCAATGCATGTAGGTAACATAACCGATAGTCTTGCTCGAAGGAATTAACGAATTATAAACGGTATCCACTATACAATTTGAATTTTAAATTTAAGTGAAAATGTTTAAATACCATCGAGCAACGAGCATTCCCCGTAGAATTTTAAAATGCACATTTTAAACCGATGGCAAATTTATACAAATGCGGGGAAAATAGGAATCCGTTAACATACAAAATAATCCTCGAGTCGCCCCTCGCTTACGTGAATACTACTTGAAACCAGCTTGACGCCGAACAAAAAATCCACTTTTCGCGTAATAGAAATCGTATAATCGTCGAATCGCGACATCCCTTTTAAAAGTTACAATTAGTCGAAAATTCGAATTCATCGAGAATTTCGCGAACAAATGCACTCGACCGTTCCCTCGGCTGTTGTATTTTCACTCCCCCCCCCCCCCTTTTGTATTTAAAACAATTTCATTAACCGTTCACCTCCACCTCCTCGCCTGGCTCTCGTTCAGCTGCAACAATAACGATGTCGTTATTTTTGCAACGATCGCGTGCTACGCGACATGCATCATACACGATCTCGGTGGAGAGCCAACGTATCATAGAACGAGAGGGGCAATTTTTCGCCGACAAGATCCAGATGAAAGTTTATCAAGGAGGATCGGGCGGCGCAACTATGCGAGGAACATATTCGTTAGCGCGTTTCTGGTCGAAAATATTAAACGGTCCGCTGGGATTATCGTCCATCGAATAGTTTCGATGGAGCCCTGATGATGAGACA
Organism: Hylaeus anthracinus; assembly: GCF_026225885.1. NCBI lineage: Eukaryota > Metazoa > Arthropoda > Insecta > Hymenoptera > Colletidae > Hylaeus > Hylaeus anthracinus. The sequence continues at coordinate 12,158,699 of NW_026534337.1, forward strand.
TTATTTTTATTCCAAAATTCTTTTTCATCACACTGTAGATAGGTGTGGGTAAAATTTTCAGTAAGTGAAATTGCAAAAATACCATTTAACAAAGTCTTTCGAGGTGCATCGCGTCTCTTTTTAATAATTTCTTTCTGCAAATTTAATAGAACAGTTGAATGGACTCAGAATTTTAGTAATGTTCGCTTCTTTAGATTTCATTAAATATCGCAATTAATTTTCTAAGTAAGCCATTCCAAACACTGTATAGAGCTTTGAAAAATTCATCAGCGTTATAACGGTATCTGTTAATCCACGTTCGACTTCGTCTCAAAGGTTTTCTATGGAGTATAAGTCACTTAATTGAGGAAGCCAGAGAAAGACTACGATGCTATTATTCGCAAGCCAAAGCTTAACAGATTTTGCTGTGTGCCTTGGATGGTTGTATTGTTGGAATTGCCAATGATTCGGAAGGTTGCTGTTTCTATATGGGACCATTACATTTTCCAATATTCCGTATCGGATTTCATCCACTTTACCTTTAATGCGATCAAATGGATTACAAACCAAGAAAACGCTCCTCAAACCATATGTTGCCCTTCTCCAAACGTAACGTCGTCTTGTATCGTTTGTTTCCCTTTTCAGCATTTAATTATAAAAAAAAAAAAGCATTGAAACCTGTGCTACGAGTCTCGAGTATTTGCGAATCCATACGGAGGTCGATTCCATCCCTTTAGACGTGATCTTCGAAAATTCGTTAGCACGATATTATGAGGCAGTGTCTAGACACGTTAATTATCTTTTCGTATTTACACCGTTGCCGTGAACACGTACCCGTCGAAGTGATTAATAGCGAGGACCAAGGCAGATTACGGATGATCCAGCGGGACGACGCCGGAGAATTTTCATCCGAGTCTCCTCCAAGGAGAGAATGAGAGCGAATCGATAAGGATTTACTTCGACTAAGTCACTGGTGACGTGACTTCCTCGTACGACGTCATTAATCGAGTTACCTCCTTATTTATCGTCTTTTACGGTTACTGTACATTTTTTACTGTTATGCATGAATCAGAGTTTAATACTTTCCTCCTGTTCATGAACTTATCAAAAGTCCGTTTGTACGAATTAGTTGTTTCGCTGGATCGGACTTGAATTCTTCCGTTTAAATCTAACGTGGCATATAATAAATCACTCGAATAATCGAATATCCATTTCACGGGTTGTAACTATCGATTCGCTGAATCTGTTTAAAATTTCTTTCCCCTTTGTCACAGAGCACTTTCAAATACGCGAATCGAAACTCGATGGACCAGTCAAAGGAAGTAGTGCTCCTTTTTCTTGGCCAATTTCGTTGCTCTCTGTGTGCACTTTCAAGATGATATTGAACAAACGAATGGATAAATTATAACAAAACAATTCTTCTCTACTTGTTGACATGTTGAAGCAATAAAAAACAATGGATGCAAATCTTGAACGCTGTATTTTAGTCTTTTATTTTTAACTGTTCTATTTACTCTCTATAAACTCCGTTTCATATAGATTTTTCTTTTTAGGATCTTAGCATACAATAATTTTCCATTTAAATTCAATTTTATCTCCATAACATGGTGCCCGATGATAAAGAGAGTTGCTTGAAGTTAACCTTCTATTAAACGTTCTCAAAGAAGCAATATCACCATAAAATCCGTTATTTACTCCAAGCAACCTTGTTTCCAATTACGGTCAATTGCAATGAATTCTTGTTTACATCGAGGAATTGATCCCGTAAAGGTGAGAAGGATGCCTTACTCTTCTCTGTGAAGTGCTCAACGGTCATACAGCGATCAACATACTTCGTTCGAGTTAATAAGAAGGATCTTTGATTGAGAATGAGGCGCAAAGGAGACCCAAGAAGAAGCCCCTGAAGGGAAGGAGGAATCGGAAGGAGTTCGATGTAATTAGCAGAGAATAATTTCGTTTTTCCTCAACTTGTTCGCTGACATAATTAGAATTCCATTTTGACTTATTCGCAGTTTATTAGGTTTGCAAAGAAGTAATCCCTTTAAAGAGGAGTCTTCTTACTACTTCCAATTCTTCGTTACTTATCACGATGCTTAGTTTGATAAAATTAAGGTCTGTAGCCTATTTATCGTTGACATTACTCATCGAAGACTTATGAAAAAATATAAAATTAAATGAAAATTCTCGCTGGAAAATATTATCGAAACGACACGTGACGAATTTTTCTTACAGGAATTCTAATACGTACCAATCCATTGCTATAAAAGTTTAATAACTACCGTGGAACAGTTTTTCGATTCAGATAAAAGAGCTTTCGAACAGATTGCAAGTTCGAACGCGAGTATATTCAAAACAATCTATTAACCCAATTTAAAGATTTATTGGTAAAACCGAATGCAACCTTTTAGCAGTAAATATGCATACGAAATTAGGTCGTCCGTAAGCAATGCAGCTATTTTCAGCACGTATTCGTGAAACGAATAAACGAGTTCCCGTTGGCGATTAAATATGCACGTTATTTGTATGCGTATGCGTATATTCTTCCATTGAATAATTCTTCGAGGAATCAAACAAATTGTTTACTTTAAAGAAATTTTCAATTTTAATGTATTCCCATCGCTCAGAGCGTTTCAACCGCAAAAGACTAATATCGATTCGAAGACGAATAATTTCATCCGAAAATTCTGGACGAAAATTGACGGTTCGGAACGGCTCGAGCAATCGATGCCAATATTGTGACGGATCGTTCCAATTACTATCCCTGTCTGAGAAATGAATAAACTCGGGTAAGAGCTCTCCGTTTGCTTTCCATTTTAGAACCCGTGGACGGTTAACGGGGAACGAGGTGTTCGCGAATGGATAGCTCGATACGTCTCGGCGGGATATATATTTAACGTGGCTATCCATCGCGATCGATGTTTGTCAGAGGTATCGATGCTATTTCGTCGCTCAAACAATCGAACGAATCCGTCACTTGCAATTGACAGAGCACGCGGCAGCGTGGAACTCGCAAGTTCGACGGGCGGAACAAGAAAAAAAAAAAAGAGAAATAGAAGAGGAGATGGAAAAATATCTTCGAGTGTTTCCGACTCGGTGCCGCGGTGCTCTAATTCCAGAATCGGAAAATTCCGCTAGGAGTCATCGCTGTGAATGTTAGGAAAATTTATATTCGAGAATTTTGTGTAATACTTTGTATAATATGCTGTACAACTTCGAATGCCGCTATTGAACTTCCAAGCTCAAGTTTAACTCGAACTCCTTAGTGTATTCTGATGTACGAGACGGCGTTATCATGCAGCAACATGTTCTCTCGACTTGCATGCTCGGTAAACAACTTTCCTCGTCCTAATTCGTCGCTCAAACGTATCGATTGTCGTTGAAACCGTGTATGAGCATTCGACTAGATTCCAAGAGCTCGTAGGCGTGCTCACCCTTCGTATCCCGCTGCTTGTACAGGAGGACATTCTCACCGAAGCCTTTGGTCATCGGTATCGATGGCGTCGGTTGACCCGGGTCTACCCACGACTTTTTGCGCTTAGGACTGTCGCAGAGTATCCATTTCTCATATCCAATAACAGGTCGGTGTAAAAAGTGTTGCTTCCTTTATTTACCGAGCGAAGAAGTACATGCAGTCGGTTAGCGATTCTTCATTCTCCTCGGTGAGCTTGCGTGGAAGCTACGGGATCCACTTCCTTTGTCTGGGTACTTTTTCTGTTTATAAATCGTTTTGCAATCATCTGTGAGCTGAGAGTTTGAGTTTGTCGTGCATTTTAATCGGGCAGTGTTTGTGGATTTAGGGAGCTTCATGTTGGAAAAATTGGATTATCGTGAAAATTCCTACGGGGCTAACATTTTGTTTCTATACGAGTTATTCTTTAGTAAAAATCCTTGTCACTTATATGTAGGCAGTCATCGTATTAAAATTTCCTCATATTGAACACCGTTTCTTGGCAAGATAAAAAATGTTCGTGAAAAAATGTGATTTGACGTCGACGACTATCGCCGGATGCGAGTCGCCTTTAAAATCAATACCGACCAGTCGATTGACGATATTTATGTAATATCGGTATGTAAATATCGCTGATGAATTTACCGTCGCTGCATTTACGTCGCGCCTAAGCGAACGAGCGCTTGTTGTCGGTTCCTTTTCAAAATTAACGCCCTTCATGCAACAGTTCGAATTTCTACCGCGGAATTGCGGCGCGAAATATCGCGCTGCGTCCTCGATAAGCCGGTCATCGACACCACGAATTCGTTTGCACGTCTGCGCAATCTTATCGGCCTGGGAAAACAGTGACGCTTCTTCGTTCGAGCCCGTCGCGACGTTTGATAACGCTTCGCATTGGCAATCAAGAATCTGGACTCGTTCGTGAATCGAGACGAGAGGTTCATTTAATTTTTTTAGGGGGTGAAATAATCGCATTATTTTCGAATAAATTCTCCTCGTATTAATCAAGTATTGTACAAATTACCGCGTCATTTTGCATTTATACCGAATAAATAGAGTTTCCTTTAATAGCTGATCGCGTTAATGGACACCGCGGAAAAATCGCGAAAGGCTAGGTCTAATTACGGGCTGAGATTGTTTTCAACGAAGCGTCTGGTTAATGAAAACAACAAAATCCCCGGGAAATTCTATGACAATGGAAATTTTCACGCCGTGCCCCGGAAGGAAATCGCATTTTGGATTAAACATGGAATTAATTGTTCCGCGAAGTCCATTGTTAGGCGAAAATGTGTGTGGGGTAATAGTGTCCACTGGTTTTTGATAGTTGATTTTGTGTGTAAGAATTGTGACATCATAAACGAATTCTAACATTAATTACAATTTCTTCCATTAATTACATATATTTAATTTATATATATAATAATATTATATACATTTATATAGTATATATGACGTAAATATACATATATATGTTCTCTGTTAATCTTCTAGCCAGAAAATACTTGTCCATTATCAATCCTGTACTTGTTCGAGGTGATTATAATATTCATTAGCACATTTAGCTTTACTTTTACTTATTTTTATAGTCGAGGTGCACACTTCCTCGGTACAGTGATAACGAGATTTTTTATAGTGCATTTTACAGGTATTACCGGGGTTAATGGCCTAGAAATTTCTTGGTCATTTTTACGTACAGAAAAATATACACGCCCTAGCCCTGTGCCACATAAATCACTTCAGCTTTGCCTTAGAGTACTTTTTGATATCACTAATATTCTTGGAAACATTCACTTGTGTGCACGATCCTGTATATAATAGGTAGGAAAATCGAGAATCGAACACTTTATTGAATAGAATTTTTGCTCGAGACTCCGAGATAGCGAATAAAAAGGCCACAATCTTTTTACTGTATAAACAAGAGCGGAATCATAAATCGTGATCGGTTTATTTAAAGAAAGGTACATAAATTATCTTTGATGAAGATTGAAAAGATGTTCCAGCTCGTCAATCTTTTTAAAAAAGCGTTGTTTCCCCGAATAATTCCTTCGAATTTATTTCAAATATTTATAACTCTTCTTAAATAAATCAATCGAAATTCGTAATTTAGAATTGCATCAGCTGATTCCAACAGAATACTCTTGCTTCTTCGTGTAGATACATGGAAATGGGAATAAAGGTCTGAACAAAAGTCTATTATATGAAATCTCATTCTTAGTTTGAAGTTTAAGAGTGAAACTCCCACTGAATTTCGTAGTTGCTCCTCTGAAAACGAACTCGGAGAAAATTTATCCCGTCAATTTCCACCGAGTGCTCTGCGAGGAGTTACGCTGTTCGCAATTCCAGCTGGATCTTCGACCTGTTATGTATCTCGCGGCGAATATACGTTCAATTAATTCAAGAATATCAACTCGAATCTGTCGGCGCAAGGAACAAACCCCGCGAAAAATCGTTTAACCGCCCGGGCGTGGATGGCTGCGCCCAGGGGTGAATCGCATTATGATAGAACGACAGCGTTTCGGATAACAGTTATCAATCGCGTCGTGTCATGTGCATCGCCCCAGCGGCGAATAAATTAATACGAGCGGCACACAAAGCAAACGTCGCGTGTTCGTGCCGTGTGAGCCGTCGCGTCGGTCCGCTAAAGAGACATATTTAATTATTACCGTGCTCTGTAATATGTTTTGCCCGGATTATCCCTGTAGCCGCGCGCTAGCGTAATTTTTCGTCCAATTTCGGTGGCGAAATTGTTCCTCGTATGAAAAACTGTATATTAAACTCCACGAAGCCAGAAAATTGCGTCCGAATAATGCCGCCATTAAAAGTCTGATATCCGCACTGTAATCGGGCCGGTCCTACTTCCGGCTCGTGCTTCCTCGACGGAGGATCACTCAACATTTTCCACGAGTAAGAAAATAAGATCCTCGATATTCCCCTGGACTGGGTATTACACGGGATATCCTGAGCTGGCGCAACGTGTACAACACGAATGAAATTGTGGATACGTTCTGTCCTGGGGAGCTTAAGGGGATCTTGCATGGAAAATATAATTAGGAATAAGTATCGCGAAAGTATGGTATTATAGCGAAAAAAGAGACACGCAATCGAAATATAAAGCTGAGGGAAATTGGGGTGGGAGGTGGTGGGGCGGGCGGCGGGGAAGGTTGTTTTAATTTTCGCGTTATTAGAATTCAATGGTGACTTTTACAGTCATTCAACAGAATTTCGTAGTGCTTCTTTTCAATTTCATTCTTGTGAGTAATTTTTAAACGTTTCGATATTTCCGATTTCTGGAGAAAAATGATAAATGAAAATGTCACCTGATTTTCGTTGACTAAAGTTGTCACGTGTTTCTGTAACTGGTGAATCGATACACGGATTATTCTGCGTGATTGTCACTTACCTGAAACAGAAAGAATAACACGGTTAATAAGCTGTCGACATATGTTTGTAATAATAAGACTGGCGATGTTTATCCATTTTTGACAAATAGAAAATGTATCGAGGTATGTATAAATGCAAAAGTCTATGACATTCCTAATGCGCTGTTTAGAAAATGTAAAATCTGCTCTATTAATTAATATAATAATATTAATATTTTGTTTTGTATGAATTATGTCATGTTATAAATTCCTCATATTCGTGTGTATCACAAATGCATAACAATCCGCAGTATAGTAATAATTAGAATAAACTTGCAATAAAGCTGGCATGTTATGTTACCGACACACCCCATCGCTTCTATAATTAAGTATTCAGTACAGCAAACATATTAATTATATAAAATCACATAGAGGGCGCGCGAATTTTTGTTCGAGTTTATTAAACATTTACAGAAATACGGAGCGATGGAGCGCGCGTACACACGCTCGTATATTTTCGTTAAAATGGAAACACACGAGCAAGAGTAAAAATCGTGGTCAGAGATAGAGGCATACGAAAAATATTTAGAAAATGTTTTTTCTAGGTCAGAAAGAGAACAAAAAGTATTTAGAAAACGATTTTTCTAGGTCAGAAAGGGAACAAAAAAGACATGTGATTCTTCTTCATTGGTTTACTTCAATTTTTGCTATAGAGGAAATGTGAGTTGAGTAAATTTGAAATAGTAAATCTAAATCTAGAAATACTAAATCATTCATTCTATTCCATTTAAAATCGCATGCGTTAATTGTGAAAATACAATATTTATTGCAATATGTTTTTACAATACTTATCATGAATATCACTTTATTTAAAAGCCACCGAAAATAATACAGCTTTCCTTTTGTATATTTACATCATTTCAATTTATTTTCAGTTTATTGTTTCCGTCGACCTACTTTCTACATTTCGTTTATACAGTTAATATTATACTGCTTTTTATGGTTAATCGAAATGAAAATATTTCACGCATCAAAATTTCGCTTTCTATTTAAAATAACATTTCGTTCGGCTGGTTCGGTACTTTTTTTTTGTAAATTTGATTCAGGACTAGCTACAATAACTTTCTCGAATGAAAAGTGCAATGGGATTGCGTAATGATTTTGCGACACTAATTAATCGTGACGAGCGAAAACGTGTTAATCGGGTCTTACAATTCGTTCAAAAATTACCAGCACACCGGGTAAAAATAAAAAAATGTCCAATATATTCGCGCGAGCTTCAGGAACGAGATAAAACTGATTAAACGTCATGTAACCATAGATATTTGATAAACCGACACGCTGTAAATTCTGTGTTTTGGCATCGTTGCGTCGTCCTCGTTCCCTTAAATTGAAACTGTTGTGTACAACGGGGAAAATATATCGGAATCAAGCGCTCCAGAAATTACATTCCCCGTTAATCGAGGAATGTAAAGCAGATTTATATAATTGGCTATTTTATCGTTGAAAATCCATTAAGATTTACTATAATCCGATTAATATTGTTTCATTTCACGCAATCGTTTGATTAAACTTCCGCGATCAGATTGAACGAGTTATTCGTCATCCTCGGCCGGCGATTTAAAAACCGTCAAATTTCAATTTCGTTCTCCGCAAAATCCTCGAATCTGACCGCATCGCGTTACTCGCGTCGTTAAATTTTAATCGATGCCTCCGCGCAGACAGATTACACCTACCGTTGCTGGACATTTAATTATCTAATCGTTTGATTCATTTTCAATATATGTCACTGTCCAGTTTTTCATTTTCTTGTGACTTATTTATTAATATTATCCTTTTTCACCTTTACATCGACCAAAGGGTTAAAGGTGCGTTAGATATATTAAGTCAGAATCTAGGTTGATTTTATGCTTTATGCTTCTCAAAGAGCTGTACACCTAAAATACCAACATACGCGAAATTGACGATGAGGTGCTAAATGACCCCAAGGGAAATTAAATTGGATTCATGTTTGTAGGATATGCAAAGGATATATTCCGATTACTTGTCACGACGAATAAAATTGAACGAATATCAGCGACGAAAGTATCGCGTCTTTTGTTTCGTTTGTAGACACCCACAGAATATTTAGTCCTACTGTTCCGTTATTTAAGCTACAAGAATCGGTACAGAAAGAAATAGACACTCGACCATGTCACTAGTCTCCACTCTGCCCTACACCTTCCCTTAATCTACAATCCCTAATACTTTATCCCCACTGTATCAGTTTAAAATTCATTTACCAATCCATGTGCACCTTCATCACACCTGACCCGAATCACCTCTCCAGACAATGATCGATTCGACCTGTACGACACGAATGGTTTCGAAGTGACCGTCGAACACTGGGTCGTTTCGACGCGTAGCAAAAGTTTCGTCGCGCCGAGTTTCGCGGCTCATATTTCTACAACGCATTTCAATTTTATCAGAGTCCCCCGAGTACGGTAAGTGATCGATTTGACGTGAGCTGACCCCAGCAGACGATCGAACGGCTAACCTTCCCGGTCCGTCGACAGCTCGCGGCACAGAAATGCTAAAACCGTGAGGCGTTCTATCTGTTAGGATCCAGGTCGAAGCAACAAGTTCCGCGGACGATTACGACGACGGGGGAATTCGAGGTCGCCGGAGTTCGGGAGATAATGTTGTGAAACATGCGACCACCCGTCACGTCCCGTTAGTTATAACACGAAAAACAACGCGGTCGACCTTCCGCGAGGAGAAGACGCGACTCGTGGCTCGCGAAAAGGGAGCCTGGAATCGCTCGGCTGTCGACGGGTCGAGAGTAACTGCGCGGTTCCTGTTCGCGTTTTGTACGTGCGCCCGCGATAATCTGCGGCCGGGATTCAGACGTTCGTTCGGTCGATAGCGCAAAACCAGGTTCAACCGCGTCCTGGTGCTATGCCGGTATTAATTCGTGTCCGTGCGGCTCCTGGCGCGAAATGAACTTTCACCGAAGTGCCGCGGGGGAGTCGACCCGCGACATTAGTTACGCGTGGGGGTAAATAAAGTCTTTTCTGGGAATCAAGAGGATAGGGTACTCCAGAAAGCGTACAATAATTGGTATACTCTAGAAGATATCAAAGATGATACGATAAATAATAGGGAATTTCTCATTTTTTTTTTTTTTAAAATATTTACTGCTCCAATTCTCTATTTCCTCGTTGTTAAAACGAAATAGAATCGAAGGTTTCGGCGTGCGTTCGTCAAACGCAGCGTATGACAAACGATGTGAATCGTGGAGGTGAGGGCCGCTCCAGTCGTCTTCATTTCTTGCGCGCAAGGAGTGGCCATAAGAGCAACGGGATACAGATTCCTTCACTTAAGTTTCAAATTAGATTTTTCCTTGGCAATCTCGAGCAAGCACTCGGCTTACATTCAAAGCCCTCTCTTTGATCAGAATGGCTGATCGATTTGGCATGGAACGTCCTACTTACTTTCTGTCGTTCGTTCTTCCTCCGCTGTTCCACGCGTTAGACACTCGCACACCCTCCCCCTCCCCCTCCCCCTCCCCTCCTCCTACCCCCCTCCCTCTCGCCCCGTGGCAGTCGCGAATTTCAACGACGTTGCTCAATTTACGTCACGCCGGAAGTATGGCACTTTTCGCGCCCGCGTCGAGAAAGAGAGGTACCGACGAAAATGGAAACGAAGTGGAACGGCGAGTGGCTTTATTAGTCCCGTCCGTAATGAATCTCCCGAGAACGAGCACGGTTCGAGTAGATCATAAAATGCGAATTACACCCGCGACGTCGTCAATACGCGAACAAGATGCCGCTTCAACAGCGAGACGAGCGTTCGAATAAGCACCCGCGCTAAATGCGAGCACGAAATGGGATTCGACCTGTGGGGATTCCTCGAACTAATCTAAAGGGGAAAAAGAGGCGTAAAACAGTGGCGGAATTATTGGTACAACGGAGTGAGGAGAAACAGGGAATTTAATTCCCATAGTTTTTAAACCTGATGCTGGCTGAGATGGAATCGTCAACTTTTAATTGGCAAATTGGGGTGTAGTCGGGGAAAGGTGTCGGATGTGCGGAAAACGACTCGAAGAACAATCGGAAAATATTACTAATATTATCTAACGGGGAGACGTCGGTCCGTTCAGGTGCAGAAATGGCGAAGAAGAAGTCGTGTACGTTCGTGAAATATCGTTATTGCGTAGTTTCTTCTTAGCCATTTAGAAGACTCCCGGTATCATCTTTATGCGCTAAAAGTTTCCCTAGATAAAAAGTTCTCGCCGGTGCAATGAAAGAAGGCAGGGCCTGTAATTATTTGTTGATGATACATAAGCTGCGATATTTTCTGCCGGCGGAACGCGGAATGTTGAAAACGGGTAAGGGAGAAGCGGAGAGGGTGGAAGGGACAAAACTTTGCACGGCACGCTGTAGATTGGTAAGAAACCACCGGAGCGTATGGCGCCAAGTTTGCGTGACAGATGGCGACCAAAGTCTGGAATTTACAGCAAACGTCAGCTGATGTTGCAATTATTTCTGCCATCCAGTTTTGCCCCTAACTTGGAAACTGGCCTGATTGTGAATCGCGATGCAGTTGATAATGTAATTTCGATTACGCTAGGAGCGCGCACGCGTCCGTTTGATCCTAGTGAAACGCGCGGATGCTGTCTACAATTACAGTATATCTCTTCAAGATTTATTAACGATATTACAGGCACTTTGTCGATTACGAACAGAATATGCTGAAAGACTGAGGATCCTCGATAAATAAATTAATAAACACGAATTTAATTAATAGTTATTTTCGAATATTAGTGCAAAAAAAATAAAACCAATGGTAGACCGATTTCGCAAAAAATCCATATTCAGTGACGAAAATGTTTATATGGCTCGTAGTCGAATACAATATAAACTGAAATCGTGTAATATAGAAAATGCAGATTTATATCTTGCAGGTGTGCAACAAAGACAGAAAATTCTAGGGTTTCTGGTTCGTAATACACACTAATTGCCAGTCGCGCGTTGTTAATTGCACAGTTAATAACGACGGAAATATATCCATTTAATTCAATTAGCTTCTTTGCTCAAAGGCCGGTTTCATGAACGAACCATGCGGGCCCAGCTGCAACCTTTCATTTAATACCGAGGTTTTGCTACACGGGAGAAGCAACGCAAGTACCCCTTTCAGGCGCCAACCAACGACATTCTTTCAAAGAAACAACATTGTCATAATTTAAAATGACACTCATCGATTGGCATGGACAACACGATAGTCCAGCTCAAGTAATTATTTCTTGACATACGGTTAACGATATTGAGATATAAAGATTATTTCTTTTAATAGATATTATACAAACATCTTACTTGGATACTTTAATATTTTTAACAATAAAGGACAATAAATTGAATTTGTTTCCATGAATAAATATTACGATTCAGCTCAAGTAGCTTTAAAATTTACCCGCTAATGTGTTTATTTTGGTATTAAACGCAACGTATGTTTTTTCAATTAGTTACAATTTCAGCTGCCCCGCCCGTTTGCACAGCATTCCCTTTGAAATTAAAGGCAGTCTGTGAACTGTAGCATTTTCGTTCCATTCAAAGACCCGCGCATAACCGAAAGTCTGCCTTTCAACATTTAATACTGGATTTTAAAAATGATTCCACAATCACTTGGTTCCTGTTCGCTCACTTTGAAACTCTCGCTGAAATACTTTTCCGTTAATAATTGGAATAAACGTCAGCGATAATTGTTCTTACTGCGTCATAAATGTTTGCAATATTAGAAATGTAATATAATCAAAGAAACCTTAAAGTTACATATAGAAATGTAAATACAAGTTTAACCAACCTAAGATAAAAAAATTGTATATTTGATATCAAACGTAAAATGAAATATATTTTCACGTAAAAATTTTGATATCTTTGATGCTGCTACGATTCTTCGTTCAAAAACCAATAAAAAAAGTCCTTTTTCATTTTGCAATGGACGGCTTTATTAGAGATAAAAGCACACATAGACTTGTTCTTCGAGTGATTACAATTAATTTGAACTACGAGATATCTCGCAGTTGCCAGTGAATGGGTTAAATATGTATTTTCTTTAAAAGACGCTTAGATTTTCGCTCGACTGAACACTCGGAGGAGGAGGAGGAGGAGGAGGAGGAGGAGGGGGGGGGGGGGGACAAAACGAGCTTTTCAATCTTCTTCGTTCGGTTAAGTACACGTTACGCAGTGGTTCGTAGCAATTACCCGGCATGATTTATAAGCTACTGGTATTATCAACCGCTTATTAAGGATTCGTATGCGCGCATAACTGTTTATCGGTTACCATAATTCATGGCGACCTCATATTATACAATACGATATCAACGTCGCCCCTCTATTAATTTTATCGCGTATCGGACGAAACGGATTCCTGAGTGCGCGCGCGAGAGAACGACGTCGCGACGGAGACAATTATCATGCCGGGGCACCGTCATTAAGCGCGAGATTTATAGACGGTCCTTCATGAAGTATCTTCTCACGTGGCCGATCGGGAACGATTAAAGAGGATGCGGGTCTCCGAAAATCCGTAAACGACGCTGGGACACCAAGCTGCGAGGTTCCTTGGGATTAGAAGAATTATCAGGATCGAAGTGTCCTAGCCGCGATTAGGGGACGCTACACAATGCCGACAGAAAGAGATATTAAACGACCATACTCTCCCCTCGGCGCAACGGTGCGCCACCTTTACGCGGGTTAGGGTTAAACGAAAGCCATAAAGTCTAGCGGGGATAATTCGCAGCACGAGGGGGAATCGCAGCCTGTTTCCCTTTCACCGTGGGGTGTGAAAATTTAGGGCGACACCGGTCACTTTATTCATTGAAATTTCGAACGACACGCGTACCTATGGCTGGGAGAGCGCGGCCAACGCGTGTGTAAATATCGATCAACGGCTCTCGGCGCAACCGAACGACCTGGCAAATGCACTGAACCGTTCTCGAGATTCGCGTTGATTGATTTTCCAGGAATAATAGAACGATTTGGGGAAAAAAAGGAATTGTAATTTCCTCCCTTTGCGAAGGATTCGTCCAATTTCCACCTCGACCAGCGCACTTCCGTTAGGCTGGGCTGGTAGTGATCCTTAACCACTGTGTTGCCGCATACCATTGTCCCGTGAAGCTGACTAGATAGATGTGGTGTTTTTGTTTGGTTTGCGTAGCTCTTAAAATTGTTATTAAAATTTGTAGAGTTGTTACGTTTGCATAGATGTCGTCGCAAAGACGCGCGTGGAGAAAGCGGATTAGCGGCAATGTCTGCCGTGAACGATCACTTGCGATACATGGAGAGCGAATTCCGTCGACGAATCTGCATGCAGAAAATGGCGTGGAAAATCCCGAGAGAGAAATGTTCCTTTTGAAGATTCTAATAGCTTTGGATGATCCACCGAGAGTGACCTCGACGAATTCATGTCGGTAATTGATTCTCGATGAACGACAGCAAAAACGACGGATCACTCGAAGTCCACGCGATAACTGACCCAAGAAATACCCGAGTATTTATCGCCTCCGAGTGGTCTCGAAAGTATGCGCACGGGTTCCACGTAAATTGCATCGTTTCATCGATATGACCAGTCACATTCTCTTTAAAAAAAAAAAAAAAAAAAACTAGTCGAATTTTGTCCTTCATATTGAGACAAAATTATCCTTATCGTTTCTTAATCTGGAAAGAGCCTCAGCTGCAATAGAGACTCAAAGTAAACGAGGAGTACGATGCCAGGACTATATGGTGACAAAGTATGTTGCGTTTCGATTCAATACGGGGAGCTTACTTCGTTACTCCCACTGCTTCATACTCGCCTCTCCAAAATAAACACAGCTCCACGAGACCAGGTAAGACCAGATCGAATTTTGGTTACATCGTCCACCGAGTTGAGAAGGTTCCAACCGAGTTTCAGCCCAATGAACGTCACCGTAGTCAACGTGCACCTAATACGACCAGGAATGCCTCGATATCGTGCACACAACGTCGCTGAACCAATTCCTCCGAGTACCGGTACACACGGTAATTCTATAATCACCGTGTCTTTATCGATCGACCACAGTCCGGTGAATTGATTAAACAAACACTCGTTCTGCTGTTTGTCCGAACGCGAAGCTCGAATACGCTCCTACGAGTGTCGGGGCGTTGTTCCGCGATCGAACGGTCGAGCAAACGCGTACCGGTTCAAAGCGACGACGATCAAGATCGCATTAGCCGGTACCAAGGGTATAACGATATTACCGTGGCAGTAACGAGACCAACTCGCGGGGCAAACAATTTCCACGTCATTCAACGGGCAGAAAATGATCAATTAAACGTCTGGCCAACTCTGCGTCGCCCGATACGCTCCGGTGTTCCTTTGTCCCGACGCGTTAAAAACCTCCAAGAGGATTTCCGCGGACAGCGCCGTCCCCGCGACGAATTCGCCGAGCGAGAAAATTCAATTTCCGTATCCGTGCTAATAAGTTGTTGTTGACCGGAATCTGGACGTCGGGATCGCATCAAACATCAATAATTCCGACGATCGAGCCAGGCATAATTGGTCTGTCCGATGGACTCGATTTATTGTTTACACACAGCCGCTTGACTCGCGTTTAGCATCCCGCAGGGTCGTTTTAAGTGCTATGGACGCGACGATAAGTTATCATATTTTGATTCGCGCGAGGATAATTGTGATGCGAATGTTTGGTGCGAAATGTTTGGATTGCAATATGGGGAAGAACCTTTCAATTCTTGCTAAACTTTCTCTTTTCTTATTCTGCAGTGACAAATATGTACACTGTACATACGTTCTCAGTACATTTACTTTGGTAGTAAAATAAAAGGTTGAATCATAGTAAATATGTCAACAATTTTAATTTTAATTCTTTTAATAAATGATTACGTAAGGTGTGTTATCGTTCACTATTCCTTCTTAGCCATCACGATGTGTTGTAGCGCAAGGGATGGTCCGTTAATTTCTTTTCTAGTTTTGTTACCCACCCAACCCCTCCCGCTATCGAGTCGGAAGTCCTTCTTCAAAATAGCTGAGCGAGCACTATCTCTGCAACGCGAGTGTTATTTGCGATTAACTCGCGAGAATTTCCGCGAAAACGATCTTTCGTCTGGAATCTCTCCTGAAATTTCGTTCCAGGTCGTAGAACATCGATTTTCCGAGATGGGAGACAGAGGCATATACATATAAAGCAGAATCCAACCGCGCCCGTTTGACGAAAGACTCTCTTGCTCTACCCACCCTCCCAGCCTCCCATCTTCATCGTTCCGTGTCTCGCAGTTGTTTCTTTCAATTCTTTTTACAGTTTCGCCCCCCGCTCTGCTCCACTGGCGAGCCTCTCGATTTCTCTGGACTCACCTAAATCCTCGCTTTCTCCCTTTCTCTTAACGCTGTTTTTATTAATCCCCGTATGCATTCGTTCTTGAACTGCTATAGTCGCTATATGTCTCAAAATATAATCCGAAGGTATAGGAAAAGTAAAATAATCTTTCGAAGCAAAAGTATTTCCGAACTCCAAACCGAAAAATTACACATGAATGAAAGAAGACTGGGTGATCGAACTACGAAGAATCTATTCAAACTCACCCATAAAATACGCCCAAAGGTTTTATAATGCTTCGTACAGCACTTTTTACTCAACGTAGGAAGAACTACACACCACTGAGTGTTTGTACACGTCTTTCGTTTTTTTTTACGAAGCCTTGCCTATTCTCCTATCACATTTGTCTTGCGCTTTACACGCCTATCGCCACTTTTTTATGGTCTCTGCTCCGCCCTTCATCTGCAGCTTCTCTCCGCCCCCGACATTCCTCGCCATTTCTCTCGTGTCTGACAGAGAATCAAGCACTTTTCTCCCGGTCGGTCGACGTCGTGCGAGCCAAATAATTTAAACTTTCGATAAACCGCTTCTGTAACCGAGAGAGAGAGAGAGAGAGAGAGAGAGAGAGAGAGAGAGAGAGAGAGAGAGAGAGGCCTCGCGGCTGGAGAATCCAATAAGAGTCGCGGTCGCCCCGGTGCACTAAGAGAGGGAACGCTGGAAATGAATTTCCGTCTGGTGCAGTCCCATCGTCGCATGTTTAAGCGAAATACAAAATTAATAGCCGACTAAAGCGTTGGCCGTGTGTCGGTGTCGTTGCTCCGTTCCGTGCTCGCTGTTTGCATTCTCTCTCTTTGCGTGCTTCTCTCGTCTCTTTCCCGCTCCCGATCCCTCTTATTCTTTCCCCCTTACCCGTTGGCTGCACAAAAGGCTCGCCGTAACACGTATGACAGATCTAAATGGCGACGGTCTCGTTAGAAAGTACGGCAAGCGTCAAATTTCCTTTCCAGCCGAGCCAGGGCAAGTGGGAGCCACGTCAGAAAAAGCTAATAACGATGTATCGTTTTTACTCATCAAGAAGATCGAAGGTCAATTTTTATTGACGCCGTGCGACGGTCTTCCTTTGCTGGAACCGATGTAATTTACCAGGATATGCAAGCGGTTTTTCCTGTGCAAGTGGATCAATCGAATTTCTTGAATAAAATATTCCTGGTTCACGAAAGTGGGAGAAAAATTGGTTTCCGGAATAATTTTATAGTAGGTGTAGTCCACGGGGAGGTGGTCTGAGGAGATCGTTAGAAAACTAGATTATTGAGGAATGGTTGCGAGGAGTAAAATGAGTTTTGACGCCTTGAAGGTAATTCCCCGGATATTCGATGAATCTTATTCATTTCGTTTCTGAAATTTGAGTAAGAACGAATAGGCATAACGAAATTGATGATGGCTCATGTAAAGTAATTTGGCAGTCGATGTTTTAAACCATCCATGTAAACAACAAAATGTCTAACATTGCGCTACGTTTGGCATGAGACTACGCAAGTAAATACACAACATTTCAAAGCAAGGAATGGATTTGATGAATGAGGGACGTCTCGGTTCGAAAATGTGAAATTAATAATCTAAAGAGGCACTCTCCCCCGAAGTGCTTGCACCCTTCCCGACCGAATTAGCCACGGCAGAGAGCACGTTTCGTCTTCGTTGAAATTAAAGACGGCCGAGTAATTCCCTTTCGTTCGCCTCGTTCCCGTCGTAGAACGTCACAAAGGCGTCGCGACGACCCTCGCTGCGCGCCAAGATCGACGAAAATTCCCGTGGACAGGATAGGGGGCCGATTTTTAATCAACGTCCCGAACGATATCGAAAGTTAAACACCGACCCTCCCCCTCTCTTGTCAAATCGTATTAAACGCCGTTTAACTTGCTCTCCTCGCGTAGCGGAACGCGTCTAATTAAGCGCAAAGAAGCGCCGAAGTGGGGAGCAGAGTACACAACAATTAACTCGATTAATTCACGCGGTGTTCCAGTCGAAGATGTTAGCTTAAATTCACGGTAAGCTTGCGTCCCGCTCCTTGTCTGTAATTCCGCAACGAGGTACGCCCCGTCTCTTTCTCCTGTCCTCTTGCCCCTACAGCCGTACACACAATCGTGTGTAAGTATACGAACGTGTATCGCTTCGTGCGCTCTGCAACGACTCGGAGAACAGCCCCGCCGACACCCCCGCCGTACGCGAACACACCCCCGGTACTCCAACCCAGTTAAGAGAGACCCAGTTTCCAGCTCGGAAACTAAGAACGACGCGGAGTTCGCTGCGACGACAAGAAGCAACGAGTACAATTAGCTTTCACCGAGAAAGAGACAGCGCCGGAATCCGCGAGACAGGGCCGTATAGCGAATCGGGCGAGAGGAGTGCAGAGAATGACTCGGAAAACCAGTCTGAAGAGCTGCGACGTACAGGAGAAACGTAAAAGGGGACAAAATGGGAAGGAAGGAGAAAGAGAGAGAGAGAGAGAGAGAGAATGTAACTGCGGCAATAAAGACGGCTCGAAGAAACAAGAGGAAAAGGATGAAGGAGCGAAAACAAGGTGAACAAAAGGAGGGGTTGACGGCCGGCTGGAGAGAAAAAAGGTCAGGAGACAGGGCTGTGAAGAACAGGAAAAGCGGCTCGGGGAACGCGGAAGCGTCGCGTCGCGTCGCGGAGATCGAGGGTGCAAATGGAGGAAACGTCGGAAATTTTTTCGAGAAAGTCGATAAATAAGGAAGTTGGGCGAGGTTTGAGAATTATACGGTCAAATGGCGCGGTGAATGAGGTAAGAGAACAATAGGGGTGGAAAACGATCTTCCTACAGGACATTATCGTGGGAGCCCTATGGTTCCATGAATATATTTATATACATATACATCAAACCTGTCATTTAATTTAATCAAATTTCATCAATGACCATAGAAGGTACGAATATTTGTAGGACTGACTGTATAACACTCTTTGATCACAATACAGGATTTCTCTCTTCGCATCAATACACACTTGTTAATAATAAATGCGTTCAACTGTTTCCCACCTTCTCAACCGCAAACGCACAACAAACACCATCCCACAGTTTCTTTACGAAGACGCACAGACGGACAGGCCCTGTCTCCGGAACGTGAAATACTTTCCATGCTGATCTGACGTAAGGGTGGGTTAAGGAAAAGGTCAGACGAGACAAGGGGGGGGGGGTGGAGGGGTACGAGGAACAGGAAACACGGCTCGGGAAGCGTGGAGGTCGAGGGTGCAAAAGAAGGAAACGGCGGGCAAGAGATTTTCCCGAGAAAGCCGATAAATAAAAAAGTTGCCCAAGGTTTGAGCATTATACAGTCAAGAGGCGCGAAAGGCGAGACGAGAGGACAACAGGAACGACAACGATCCGTAGGACGCGTCGCCGAAGAGGACGAGGACGCATCCAAGTTCCCCGAGTTATGGTATCGATAACTCGTATGTCGCGCGAGAGACCGAACAATATATTCCTTTCGTGCCAACCCCATTGTCGTCTGCTCGAACACGTACTTTTCTTTATTCCACCTCGCTCGCCGTTGCCCTTGCGCCCCCCGCCGATGGAAGGGTATCGTCATATTTACAGAAGCACGCGTTCTCCGTGAACTTCCCGAGTAGCGCCGCGAGCGAGTCCTCCGCGTTTGGTCTTTTTCTCATCATCGCGTGTCCCGTCTGTCTGTGTCTTTTCTACTTCTTCACTCGTCTCGCGTCTCGAATAGCGAAATACATTGGATTACGGGGCATAACTCGATTTCGGATACGGGGACATTACGTATTCACCGGCATATGAACGCCTTTATTCGATGAGCGTGCCGGGAAGCGTTACGCGTACGCGTGCAGCGTATTTTTTGGGGGATGAATGAAGTCCTCTAATGGTTTACAGGGAGATTCCTTAGGACTCTTGAACCTTTCTTAAGCAATTCACTGTCAGGCAGAGAGGTTTACCCTGAGAGGGAGAATTTAATACAGGCGTGTAATCCGAAGTATTATTTTGGTAATAAAAATGGATGCTAAGAGAAAGTTGTTTAGTGTAAGCGATCGTTTTGAATAGCTATCAGTATCCAAAGTAAATAGGATAATAATTATTCTTGCACATGCATGATTCATCTCTCAATGAATTTCACAATTAAGTTTCAAAATATATACAATCAACACGAGTGTACCGACACTTTCCATCGATAGTGTATGAATAAATAAAATCGCTTATCATTTATTATTATAATTTCGTTTAATCAGATTGTTCAAATATTTCAAAGCAAATGGAATCGGTATAACTAGATTAAATGAATTAATTCATACATACATATTTTTGTTTCGTTAATATAACGAAATTTGAAATGGAATTCTGCGCGTCGGCTTTAAACTGAGTGTTCAATGATTTTAAATCGATTCATCAGTCTCAACAATTTCACCTGCAATCAGCTGCACCAGATCGAAAACGTTGTAATTGTTCTAGCCGAATATTTGTAATATTAAAAATGGGACCACTTCGATGTTTCGAAACCCATTCTATTCAATTTTCTTCTTGCAAGTACTCGCGTTAACGATTAGCACCTTTATTTGTTAACACCATAAATTCGACGGTGCATTTAATTCCTATCGACAGGTAATTTTGTACGAGCACGTCATAAATTAATGTCCTTCCTCGCGGCTAACAGGCATCCGCCTAACTCTTCCTTCCGTTTAAACTAATTTCAGGAGATAATAACGGAGACGATGAGCTTTGAAAATGAACGATGGCGGATAATCGATACGAAGCGCCAGGATGTTATTTAGTTAGTCAACGGTTTCCTGTCTGTGCGGTGTATTTAATAAAGTAAGCATCGCAATCAATTTCGCCACTTTCCAGAGTATCGGCCGCCTAACAAGAGACTCCGTCCCAGCATTGTCTCTCTATTCAATCGTTATTTTCATCCTGTGACACTCCGTACTCGCTTTCGATCAAACTAATTACTACGAAACGATACGCCGCTATCTAGTCGACCATCGAACTCGAAGCTCTATATTGGCTACCTCTAAAACATCCAGACGTGCACAACGAGGTTACTCCTGTGCCAGTTTGAGGTTACTTGTTTTAATTAATTTCTTTGTAAATATAGGAGAAAAAGAAAGAGTTAACATTTTTGTTGGTATTCTTGTTTTTCCTCGTTGCATGATATATATACTTGTAACTTTGTAAAGAAAGCGAGATAGAACATTTCGTAACGTGAAATAATTGTATTTATCTTATTTTTTTTTACACATTGACGAAGAATTAAATTAATTTCAAAAATGAAAGACCATCTTTGCCTGTAAATCAATAAATTTATAATTTTAAATTACAATTACAAAATCGCAGCTGTTCATATAGTACGCGCAAGCATCAAGGTTTACTTATGCAAGGGTGGTCAATGGTGATCCTAATCGAAGTAAACGCGTAAGACGCATGTCCTATACCGTTTTCGCCCCGTTTGGATTAGCACAGTGGATGGAACACACAGCTTTATGCAGCTTGGCAGCGCTCAACCATAAATGCATCGTGGGTTGGAGCGCATTTCATGAATCCTGCCGGAGATTGGGGTCTCGGAGGGAACGCGAAAAGATGAAGACGGATGCAAGGAGAGAAGGAGCAACGAAAATGGAACGTGTACGGTGGTATTTTGACGAAGATGGTCGGAGAAGGGAGAGATTAAGTACTTCCAGTGGGTGTTTCAGTTTTAACTAATAGTGAAACATAAAACTCAAGAGACCATGTTACATTCTTATCTTTATTGTAATCTTGAAGTAGGTGTGTATCTTGAAGAATATTTGCATCTTGGTGTATCTGTTTATAATACAAAATGAAAGTGGTAGTTTTAAAAATCAAGATGGATCGCAAGTAAAGTGAACCATTTTTATGTAACGATGTCACTATAAGGTGTTATAAGTAGACTTGTAAATTAAGATTGATGGACATATTATCTTACTTTGGAAAGTGTATTATGAGAAGCTCCCTTAAGAACTAGCTCTGGATTTGTCTATGTTTTCTGACTCACCTGAAACGAAACAAAAAAGTACTCAATTAGTAACAAAGAATTTTTGCTTTAGTTAGCGCGTACGCGATAATCTCATCGACTACTTTCAGTTCCATCACCGCACCTCTTCCTGCTGAAGTCTCTCCGTCAAGGACCTTATTAAACTTGTTAAGCTGTACATTTCAACAGTCAAAGGAGAACGCGATTTTTGTACTTAAAGGTAATGGAACAATTGAATAAAGTTAAATTCTGTTGTAACCTACAAAAGAAACAAGAGACTCGCGGAATAATGTAACGAGATGAAAGCTTCAGCAGGATAATGTAACGGAAGCTTTCAAGCTGTGTGTCGTTCCGAAATGTTTCAACTCGGAATTACTTATATAAATACTGAAACAATATCAGGTCTTTCACCGCTGATATTCCGATAATCCTATTCGTTCGTGAGGCTCGTCGGTATCGTTGTAAGTACGTGGTAGAGAGCTGGTAAACAGGGTAAATTAGGTATTCAGGTGTACATCCGCTGTGCGATATTTCAGAATCGCGAATGAACACGAATCGAAAAGCGTAGCGCAGTTTCATGAATGTAACCATAAAGTAACGCAGCGACAGAATTGAAATTGATAGATTTACTTTTCCGGATATTGGGAATACTAAGCGATAATTCGATCAAACAGTAACAGTAGCGACGAGGATGACTTCGTTTCAGTTATCAAAGACAGGATTGTTACAGTTATCCAGCGAATGTCATAAATTCGTGCACGATAACGTTGCGAGAGGACGAGGGGGTGGCAAGAAAACGTAACTCAGTCAAAGTTTGGAAAGACGAATGAGAAAACAATAAGTGAGGGAGAGGGGGGGGGGGAGCAAGCGGCAAAAGGGGAATAACAGGGAACGGGTAAGAGGAAACTTGCAGACCTGCGGGAGATTAAGGAAGGAGGAAAATCAAAGAGGGGGCAGGTGATACTATCGGGGACAGAATGCCTCCGCCTCCTCCGAAGCGGTCTTTCGACGTAGCCTTCGGGCTTTTAATCGCACTTTACCAGACCGTGCAGCTATTCTCTGCTCTAGAGCGATCCACCGATGCTCTCGCACGCAGAAATTCCCTTTACCAGGTCCGATCGTACTTAGCTTACAACAGCTTAACCGTACGAGTACATTTACGATTTTTTAATTGCTTCTGGCGGCCGGGCTACGTTATACCAATGCATAGCATTAGCGGATATTCGCTAATGTTCGAACGGGTTCCGCACGCTCCAAATGCGCTTCGACATTATTAACACCATTTCCATGTGGATTACCTTGGTCCAGTAAGCGTTGGCCATAGTGTGCAACGGTCGTCTGTTTATTCGACGATAGAGGCATTTGCCGTTGCAAATGGGTCAGAAGGGCGGAAAGTTCATCGGTGGCCGATTGAAAAGGCATCGAATCAATCGCGATCGACTTCTTTGCAAAAATTTCTATAATGGATTGCACGCTGTCGAGGTTTACTGGAATTTAATAGCAGCTTTCATTCACTGTATTTTTCGAGGAAAGATGATAAGTGGTAGAGGAAACTCGTGGATAAATGAGCCGTTATGAGCCGTTTGTATGCCTCTCGGTGACTCGAATAATATTTTCAGTCATATATACGTGCGTTGAAAACGGCGCTGCACGGGATCATTATCAACGTTGGTTCGGAATATGAAATTTAAAAAAACGAAGATATCGAAATTTCATTGGGGATAATTACTCTAAGAACCTGTAATTTCGAACTAGAACAATGAAAAATAAAGTGGAATTATTCACCGCTTTTTCCCGTTGAATAACTTCAGCGTCTGTTAAAAAAAAAAAATTGTAAAACCTTTCGCAGAGTGTTACATTTCCACTGTGCCGTATCTCTGGTTTTATTTACTTCTTGTAACAGAGTTTTCAGCGCTGACGACTTTCCGGATTTCTCTAACAAAGGAAAAATATATTATAATTCGCCACGTTTTAGTCACACGAGAACAGAAGTTATATTAACTTCGCAACGTGCTCGGTTGTGGATAATTTAAATTTAAGCGAAAAAAAAAAAACGTTTGCGGAAACTCGCGGCTTTGCTGCCCAGCCTCGATGAAACAAGCGTTTCTAAGCACAAGTTACGGCGTCGTAGTGACGTTACGACTGGCCCTGTAAACGCTGATGGAAGCAAAGGGAACTATACAGCGACGCTTATTAACGTTCACAGCGCGTGAGCGTTGAAGTCACCGAAGATCGACGAAGTAAATCGAGTCTGCGTAATTCAAATTCTGCAATTTTTAGAAAACAAAGAAAATAATGAAAAATTGTATTGGAATTACTTTTCCGGGTTAGGTATTCCTCGCGTATCTCTTTCTCTCGATGAAATATGATTTAAAATTGAAAATAAAATTCTTCCACAGATTTCTCTGAATTTGATATATTTATTTAGTGACTTTATCAAACGCCCAAACGAACGTATTCGACATCCTTTCCGATCATCGGCGAGGATTGGACTCGATAGTTTAAAAAGTTGCCAGGAAACAATGAATTTTTCATTTTAGCGCATACAGCCCCGAGCGAGACAAATTTTCGACGTAGATTAAGCGGTTATATACAGTTGGACGCCGAAAAATAAATTCAGCAAAGTCTTTTTAAATACAATTTCAATAGTGGAAAGTGCAGTTCCTAAACAAGTTAAAAAAGGAATTATCGCAAACTGTCGGAATATCAACGATTTAATTTATGAAATAAATATTCAAATTTATGAACGTATACAGCCATGTATACGTTCTATCTTAAGAGATTTTCGTTACAACATGAAACACAGTGAACACAGCGGCGATTCATTGTTCGCGCGAGCTAAAAAATTCAAGGAAATGTTTCATTTCAATGCGTCGCGGCACAATGCGTTATTCGACGGTCGAGCCCCTTAAATATTACAATTCTATGTATAATGCATTAAACGAACGCGAAAGTTCTATCCGTTTTTGCCCCGAGTCGTTCTCCAGTTACGGACTATGATTAGCTATTGCATTTTGTATGATTTTCATAAAGGCGATAACACTGCGTTGCGCGCGAGACGTACAGGATATCCTCTGACATGTGGGAAGGGCCGCACCCGCAGGATCAGAGCGCGAAAATACGAGAAAAAGTTTATGTCAACACTTGTCCAATATGATCATGTTCTCGAGTCATAGCCTGTTTGTACTTCGCTTAAGTATTTGCTTAGCTTCGAGTACCCCGATCGATGCCCTGTGTGTTATTTTAGCAATCTGGCTTCGGTAACAATACTTTCACTTTTTGAAAGAATAAATCCTTTGTGTAGGATAACACGCGAGGGATAGTTTTTCTCAAAGTTAAAAAATGGCGACAATGAAGTGTACCAGACCTGAATTATTTTTTTTTAAAGAGTTAAGTTCGTTTCACGAATCCTGATTGCTGTTCGGTTTATCAGCGCCACGAAATCCAGAATTGTTCAAATAACACATTCATACTTCGTAAGAGCTACGATAGACATTGTTGGGGAGCACGCTGTATTCGTACCGTAAATGAAAGAAGACGTCCATGGTAGTTGAAAGTATTTTGCGTGGTACAACCATTGAACGCCCAGTACCGCCCTGGAGAGTCATTGAGGGTTCAGAATTCGAAATTGAGGTCACCTCTTGGGGCTGCTCCCGTGTTAAACCTCAGAAGTTCCTCGCTTCGCGCAAGAAAATATCTGATCTTCCTTGAAATCCAAGAGTGAATACTATGTGAAATATACTGTGTGAAAGGTCTTGTTGTATGTCAGGTGAGTGGTGAGCACCATTGCGTCTGTTTGCGGTAATCGCTTGCTTCAAGCACGACGAAATCGTTGATGCATCCACAAGAGTCTGAAGCAGGATCCCGGGGGCTCAAGTTCTCGGATATAGGACAGGTCCATTGTTGACAACCCCAAAGAACCGATGTGTTCCGTAAAGCAAGGATCAAATTTTTATATGCCAGGCAAATGGGTCAGTTTCCATTTATCTGTATAATAAGTTAAAGATCAGAAAGGTGGGATGATAATGGTTCACGTGTAGTGGTAATATTGTAGTATCACATGTCGTTCTTTCCAGGACTCTCTGTTTGATAATATTAATGTTTATAAAGAAACCATAGAGTGTGTTTGTAAGAATTATTATGGAAATTTAACTTCTATGTTTTTCTTAATATAATATATACCAAATGTCTGTATTTTATTTTACCTCAATTATTTATGTTTACGACGAGACTAATAAGACTGCGTTCCAATTATGCTCAGGAATGATAAGAAAACGTATTATAGAGGAGAGAATTTCTGGAAAGGTGACGTCATGAAAATACAGAAAGAAACAGAGGTAATTAAGGAACGTCCACTGGTCGGAGTTGTAAAGTTTAAGGTCCCAGCACGGAGTGTCCACTACCGAGTTTATGATCCGAGTGTATAGCGAGCTATCTCTGCATGCCAAAGTAGTCGGTTGAATAATAAAATTCCAAGTGGAACAGGGAACTTTTAATTTCAGTCTTCCACTAGGGCATTTACTGAAGACTTATGCTAAGCATTGGTGAAACCATATGGATTCCACAAAATCTCAATAGTTTGTAATATCAATACAACATTAATGCAGAAAAAGTGCAATGATTACACAAATTTCTATCAGTTTGATATCAAATCCTGCAAGCGGTTTAAAAAAGCATCGCAAGCAATTTCTGTAACCGCATAAAAATTTTGTAAAGACGAATGAAGAAGAAGCTTGGGTGACGAGAATGTCATGTCTGACAACGTAACGCACGGTGAATGGAAACGTACATATGCATATTACAACAAGCATTTCGGATCGATATCTTCAGTACACGAGTAGATGAATGGCGACAGGTAAAATCACGTTTTCAGGTGTGCAACGTGACGAGTAGAATACACTATAAATGTCTCTTGAATACTATCCGTGGAAAGCGTTTCAGACACGTCTTTCTCGCGTTTTAAGCGATTCGTAGCTCGAGGAAACTTGGGTAGATTAAAATTGAAATACAAACTATTGGGTAAGAAAATTTAAAACTCTATTTAAGAATAAGATTAAATTCAACTGATGCTACTTATAGGACGTTGAAGTGAAGATTACGTTAGGTATGACGCTATGAAGACGCTATGACCAGCTCGATGTCATACTTACTGAATAAGTCTAGATTTTATGTATCAAAATTAGAATTTATTTTCTTTATTTGATTCTTGGCATCTTAAAATTATTTAAGTCATCCCATCTAATGATAATACTTTCCTCGGCAAGGCTTTCGGTTTCTTTCGTCTACGCGCTCCTTAAATGTATTCTCAACCTCTCCGCTCATCCCGTCAAAGGAGTAAATACTTGCAAGCGAAGGGAAAACGTATTCAATGTAGGATACTGCAGAAGACATCCACCGACAAGTTTCACCTTCTACAAGTTTTCTTCGCCGACGGATATACCACAGAGCGGATATGACGCGTGCACGTACATGTCGAGAGCGAATTCATGGATACGAGTAAACACACGGACGCGAGGCCGTCAACAGGAACGAGTAGACGCGTAGATATTTTAACGTGCCGGTGGATACATTTTGAAGGAGCTTTATCCTCGGCTACCGGGCTGATATGGGCTCTATCGAGTACGTGAACTATCGATTTTTATGTCCTCTCTGCCGTGTATCGCGGAGTTCCTGCCGCTTCTAAAATTTTCTGTTAACCCCATCCGGTATGGTTCCGGGTGGGTGGTCAGTGGAGTAGACGATTCCAGCGTCGTAGGCGAGTTTCTTCGATGCCAGTTGAAACAATTATTAACCCTTTAGAACGCAACTGTTTTCATTTTATCGGTGAAAATTAATACATTTTTCTTGTCTACATTATGGTACTCTCTATGTAAATTTCTAACAAGATTGTTTCATTTCAGTTCCCGCGTCGGTTCGTCCATCTCTGATATTTTATTTAATCCCGATATTTCATTACTTCCGTAGAATCACCCGCAGATACGCTCCCCCTGTTTACTTTGAACAGCGTACTCGTTGCATGCGACCAGATGTATATTCTCACGTTGTTACATCGGGCTGCTTGCATTCGTCACGTTAGCAAACATTGCACGCACGCTTCGCGCGTTTAAAAACCGTGACGCTGAATTTGGTATTTCGTTAACCGTGTCAGAGTTAAACGCGTTTCAATTCCAACTCCACTCCGCTATCCTTCAAAGTAATCCCACTTTTTAAAGGATTTGATCACATCGCAGGTACCAGTAGCGACTAAAGTAATCGTATCTTTAAATTTTTAACAAAATGTGCACGACAACTTATGCTATGTACTTCACTTTGTATAGCTTACAAAGTGAAAAGGCTCCCTAACGAATTAAGCCACTCACTCCAAAGCCTCTGTTGCGCTCGCAATTGAACGCAGCCCGCTGTCTGCTGCAAAAAGATACATTTTTCGTTCCAACAACACGTCTCAAGCTGAAATTCTTCGCGTTTGTTCTTAACCGCGTTATTTATTGCTGCGGCGGGCACGTATGCATTTCCCCTGAGCGGTCGGACGTAACAAAAAACTTCTCGTGAAAAATGATCAGACAGAACAATTAAATGTTTCGCGAGCAACCGCGGGTAATATTTTCCACCACCCCGGCCACGGAACGCCGGCGCCCGCTCGCATAAACGCGCGTATCCGCGAGCGTGTGCACGCAAACAAGCGGCAGATAGCGGGTGGCGGCTATTTCACGATGAGAAGCGACTACGTTGGAACGGGAGGATTTCATCCCTGTCGCGTGGCGAACACTCGCTTTGAGGGGACTCGGTGTTCCGTAACGCCTCGATATTCCGAATATTCAATGGCGACGAAACGTTGCGTTTCAAGCACCCTCTTTCGACGCGAGAATCCTGCTCCTGGCGGTCCTCGCTTTAACAGCTACATCGCTATCGGGGGGCAAAGAAAGCTTCCTTTCTTCTATTTAAGGGGCCACGGTGCAATTTTCGTATTCGAAAGTAACACATTTTAAGAATTTTTTTTGTCAAATTTTGAAAACCTCTTCATCCTTTGAAACCCGAGTCGAAGCTACAAATTGCAAGAAAAAAAAGGTTAATTTACAGAAACCTATTACAGAAACCTATTTACAGAAACCACCCCCTTTCCTACCAAATAAAGAAACAATTTAACTCCCCTTCTCTCTCTCAATAAAGAAAGTTCAGTCAAATAATCCTCGCCACGAGGTCTCGAATCGCGACGCAATCGTCCCCGTTAATGCTCTTTTCCTGCCGAATTTCCAAAACAGTATTCGAGACCATTGCGTGGCAAGGGGGTGGTGATTCGGGTCGCTCGTTATCCACGGTCTCGAGACGACATTGTCTAATTTTCCGTCGAGCATTGGACGAAACGACGGTTCTTGTTTTGGACGCGGGTGCAGCCGCTGGCGGGTTCTTCCGAACGCTTCGGGCGGACGGGCAGATATTTTAACCGCAAGCGGATACATTCCGTGGCGGTTTCATTCCCGGCGGCAGTGGCGAAAATTCGGATTTCGGGGCACGTAGGCTATTAATTGGCGAACGACGAGCTCGTGTTTCGGCGTGTGTGCACTGCCGAAGACTGTAGACCGGAGGGAGACAGTAAAACAGGGTTAACACGGCGGCGTAGGGGTCGCCACGGCGAGGGAGGTGGAGGTCTCGATTTGACCCTCGTATGATAATACGACGGCAGGTAATTTCCGGATTCTGATACACAGAGGTGGGGAAGCGTAATGGGAAAAACGGTAACCCTTCTGTCATATCCGTTATGGATTCATTCGATTCGTCCTGGCCGTGGACGGACAACTGTTTGTATTTATACCCATTACACCGGGCACACCCTTCTTGCGTACACAAACCTACGTGCAATCAGGTTTTAGCGCCGGCTTGCGCCACTAGGTGGTAATTGTTCGATGGGGAGGACGAAAAATGGCAACCCTTTAACGAGCCGCTTGTCCTCTGTTGTTCGTGGATCCGATCGGACACATGCGTTTGGACTGTGTCGTTAATTGTCGCTCGACAATTTCGTCACGTGTATTAAGCCAATTTATTAGACGTTCTCATCTTGATATAGATCCGATACCATCGAACGAAGAACGAAGATTTACTGACAATTTCAAATTATAATTGCATTTACATTTTTCAGGATATTCGTCATCATATTTCCTCAAAAAACCGTAAGATCCCCTGTGGAATTTTATACCATAATCTCGGCTTTCATTTTACGAGAAATCTTCACGGTTTTACAGCGATTAACTCGTGGAATACATATCGCGATCATACATAAAAACACGGTTTAATCCTTCTTCCAAACTAATTATCTTTCTCCGTCTAGCAAGGATGAAATAAAAAGATTTTAAAAAGAGCACTATAATTCTTACCGGATTATGCGCGATACTTAAAAGCCTCGCCCTCGAAGAGATAAAACTGTGTTATACATAGTGATTAATTACATTCGGGAAGCTGGAGAAAGCAGCTTCAAAACGCTCGTGAAACATTGAAATTTCATCAAACGTGCAATTTCAGCGAAAATACACAATGCATCGATAATGGACTATTTTAGCAAATGCGCGGAATACGATTATGTGCCCCCGTAATAGTAAGAGCGCCTCTCAATGATTAACCATCAATGTCAACATTAGCTCGCCAAGCTTGAATTAAAGCGTTACTACTACAAACTTAAACAAGAAACTCGCCAAGTTCAACATTCTGAAATCAGCAAAAATATGTTCACTCTCTCCTCCTTTCAATGAGAATTCAACGACTTATTTCCACGACCACTTTTTCGTTGACACGTTTCGTCGCTTCAGGCCGGGGAAACAGCGTCAAAATTTGTTTACCAAAACGGCAAGCGAACGAAAAATCAAATTGAAGCTGGTTGTGCGGTTCGCAATTACTAGGATAACAGCGACGACCGCGAATTATTTTTCAATACCTTTCTCGACAAAACGAAGCTCCCAGCGTGTGTGGAAATTTAAAAAAATACCCGGCCCGATGGCAAACACCGACATACTTGCGTTTACCTATTCACGCGCACGCGTGCACGTCGAACCGCATAACGTACAATATTTGCTGCGGTCGAATGACAATCACGATTCATGACAAATTCGAATGCCTCGAAGGTATGTCTAGTTTGCAGTCCAGTCAAATTAGGATTCCTACAAGAAATAATTTCTCGCAGTAAAGGGATCTTGCGTGCATTTTGTAGGAAAAACACTGCTCTAAAATTTCACTCGTGACAATTTTTTCTGTAAAATCTGATACCGACCTAAGGGGTCCAAAACAACCGTGAACTTCGAACGCTATTTGCGAGAGTTAGGCGATGAATAGCCGAATGCTCGATAGGACTCTTTTTGCGGAGAATTCGATGGCAAATATTTTTGTGCTATCCCTTATTTTGCTCGACGAACGGTACGAGCGTGAATGGATTCGTAATTTCAGGAGCGATCGCCGCGCAAAGGCTCGTTACAAAGTGAGAGTTACACTTTGGGATTTCTCCTCATAAGAGTAGAAAGGAAATGGGGATAAAGGCAGAGGCATCCGAAAGGACGTAAAGAGATAGATACCAGAAGGAACGTCGGATGGACGGTGAAGAAAGCGAGGGGGCGGGTGAAATCGGAGAGGAATCGAAAAATGCATTGGAGAGGCAGCAGACGGTCGTCGGCCATTGACTGCGGGAGGAAGACCGATGCAAGGGGGGTGGTTAAAAGGGCAAGAGTGTCGGCTGGCTGGATGGTAAAGGCACAAGGGGACAGGGAAGAATCGAAGGAAAGAAGGGGGCCTGTGTATACGCATGCAAGAGGGTGAAAAGTAGAAGGGCGAAGTAGGAAAGGGGAGTTACGGAAATGGGGATGGCGAAACGAAGGTGGAGAAGAAGGCTGGCTTCAAAGGAGATAACGATCTTTGCTTACGTTAATTACCATCCGACAAGGATGGACGACCGGCCGCGGGTAGATCCCGATCAAAATTGATCGTCTCGAAGGAGACCGTGACTGGCTGCGATCAAATCGTCCCGACCGCTGTCCGATAAATCATCCCCGATAAAGTGTACGTATTAATCCAGCCGCCCAGGAAAACTGTAATTGCGAGCCGCGTATCGGGCCAATAGTGAAATAAGCGAGTAAATTATGCCGATTGCGCGGGAGCCGGAGGCGAGCGTGTTGTCCCGACCGCGCTGATAAATTGTTTCCGATAAGGTGCCGCGGTAGGGATGAAACTCTAAGTGGAATATCGTTCCTCCTGGTCGAAAGTCTGACACCCAACGATTAACCTATTGATATTACGCATTTGTGGGGTACTTGTACGAGACGAAGTTTCTACTGTTCGGAAACTGGCAAACAGGACACTTGTTATGCAACAATCTAATAAAATAGCGTCGATTATCTGTCGTGGGAGTTGTCAACGGAAGTACGGTTCGTTCCGTAACGGTTTTTATTCCCTGCTCGCAGTCGTTCTTAGGAATCGGTCGGCGGCGTTTACGATACCGTTGCGTCGTTAAACATTTATCGAGACCTGCGTGGAAAGCTCAGGACTCGTATTAGAGGCTCTCAACAATTACGCGTCGTTACTATTTGATTATCGTCCCGGGGTCGGTGCGTTAAGCGAGGATTCTCCTCGGGGCTGCCGAGGGGGTTCTTCCATTAACCGAGAAATGAAGAGGCCCTTCGAGCGGGGACATTATTCACCGGAGGTAAAGAGTTTAGGTCGATCGACCCAATTCCTCCCTTTTCCCGAGGCTGCTAGATCTGCTTTGCCTCCGTGCTTTTATCCGCGTAAGAGCATCCTTCTACTCACGGATTAGCGTGGCTTATCGATGTAATTTGTTTGAGGAGAACGGTAATCAGTTCGAGGCGGATAGTTCCGGCTGAGTTTTAACGACCTCGCAACCGTTTGCCGTATCGTACGCGAATTGTTCAGGAGGCTCGCGAATATCACGAGTAACTTTCGTAATATTCGAAAACGACTTAATCCATTCACTGCCAACTACGAGATGTCTCGTAGCTCAAATTGATTGCAATTACTCAAGGGATAAGTTCATAGCTTTTTGAATCACGAATTATTGCAAAACAAGATCGTAAATTTTTTTTTTCCAAACAATGAATTTACTATCACTCTTTATTATCGAAATAATTAAGTTATACGTACGTTTGCAAAAACAACTCTCTACAACCGGTCTTCCTTGGTCCGCCGTTTATTCCCTCACGACGTCTGCATATCGAGCCGTGCGAGTCGTTTCCGCGAACTTTAGGGAACACGTATAGCAATATGTTTCATCGCGATAATAAAAGAACGCGATAAAGCGCGTCCCAGATGGCTGTGTTGCAGAAACGCAACGCGAATTTTATATACGCCTTCACTGGGCGCACTGAGCGACTTCTGCCTAGAGAGTCTCTCGTTTCGTTCTAAAATTTCTGTAAATCAGAAAATGTTTGAGCAGTATATGCCTTTGAACACCTAATGCTACCAATTTTCAAATTCTAGCTTACACTGACATGGCATTTAAAAAAAATCCAATCTGTAATCGTTTGATCGTTGATTGCAGTTAGTCAGAGCTCAACATTACTCGCGAAATGCTCGATCCCATCGCTACAAATTAATCACCGTGTGACTCATTAGTATCGGAATCGAAAAAGTCCTCCACGTCAAACTCGATCGAAATTAAAACGTGAAATCAACGTAATTATTTCAGGATGATAGAATGTGCCTCGAACACACGTGTTCTTTACTCGCGACAGTATCGATTTTATTATATTTCCCCGCGCGAATAAAACGAACTATTTACATTTCACAGAAGTTTCGCCAATAATTATTCGTACCTTTCCAATTAAAATATTGAAAATGTTCGCAAGACCCAGTGTTATCATGGTGATCGTTCGCGTTATTATAACGGCGCTATCGTATTGACTTTCATATTTTTGACAAGAAGAATTGATGGTGAAACAACGATGGATGGTGCAGGAAATATTTGTTGCAAGATTTTGCGCAAATATTGACGCGGGTATTTGTTAACGAATATTTCGAGAGGGACAAGTAAAGCTCTCGTCTGATACCACTGGCCGCTTTACACGGCAAATTGGTTTGTTGGCCAATATTATCTTTAGAGGATTCCGCTATCTTGAACAAAGAGAGCTAAAGCTTTCGAAAGTTTGCCCTTGCAATAACCATGCGTTACATCGATATTTTTCGAAATAAAACGAACGTTGGCCAACATTGATTGAAACTCGATTGTTGATGCAACTTTAAACGCGATTACACAAAAAAATCTCTCGATAAAGTGAATTTTCGGATAAACTTAAATATTTTACAGAACAGTGAAATAAATACAGTTAGTTAGTTAGTTTGTTTCTCGTTCCAACCTGATCGAAAACCTTAAGAGATCAATCGCGACAGAATGCAAGTGACACTTTCATTGGACTTTTTTGATAGCGCGTAATCGAGACGAGATTTGCTCCACGATGAATTGCAATCATTCAAAGTGGACTTCGTTCCGTTGACCTCCAAACCACGAGACCGAGCAATTGTCATTTGCCAGGCAAACCGCGAAGTTCTTGAAATAACAATTTCACACAAAACCAAGGGAGCCGCCTTTTTATTTCGCGTGTCTTTATAAATATTCTCACGATATATGAATGTAAACCTCAACAATGACGTATTTTAATTAAAAGCTGTAAATGGAGCTTCGTTTATCGTGTGTACGTAAACTTATACGGGAGCATCGATATATTCGCCCACCGACCAAAGTTGATTATAAACAGTTTCAAAACTACGGCAATGTGCGAATTATTGACCTCGAAACGATATTTTCGCCAGGTTTCCAATATGAGGAAATTGTGTACGAAGACATTGTACATATTTATAATGAAAAATTCATTTGGTAATATCAAAACTATTATTTAGTTTAGTCAAACTTCTTCAATAGACATAGAGGGTACGAATATTAATGGTATTGACTGCATATACATAATTTGTATACAGACTTTTTTTGACACCAGCAACAAAATTATATATATATATAAATTTTCTCAGATGTTTAACCAAACGTGCGAGAAACAAGTAAAGTTTACTCCACAAACAAAAATCTCTACGCGCGGCTAGTACACACGCGCGTGTCGCACGTAACACACTCAACATATTTACTTTAGCCTCAAAGACGAAACTCCCTCGGGGTTCGCGACTTCGACGCAGCCACCCCATACATATTCTAATTAATATCGACCACAATTTGTCCGCGTTCCATTGTGTCCCACCCTTGCCCTACATAGGGTGCACAACAGTATCGTTCGTATTCACCGAGGTAACCGTAAAAGTCAGTCATACGCGGTGGCCCGTAAAACTCCGCATGTTAATCCATGGCGGCGGCGGCGGCCAACCGAAGAGGAAAAACACGTAGCCTCGCGAGGAACAAATCGAGGAGGAAGTTCGAACCCGTCGAGAAGTCGAAACGACCCCGTCGCGATTTTGCAAATGAAATTTCCCTTCCCTTCTTCGGATAAAAACGTCAGACTTGGAAATTTCACGTGCGTGTCACGCGTCTACTGTTTTCGTCTTCCGTTGGCAGCCACGGGGGTTTCGCGGCCGTAAGAACGGCAAACAAAGGCGAATCGTAAAACTCCATGCACGAATAGCTCGTTCCTTGCTCCCCAATCTATGTCAGATCTTGAAAGAGGGAACCATCGCGCGCTCGGCGGCGGAAGTGACGTCAGGGATCAGCCGCGGTGGCTGGGTTCAGAAAACGGGCGTGGAGCACGGACACGCACACAGGCGCAACGTTCCTAGGCCCGTGCAGTTGTCCCTCGGGGGAGAAGTGGTTGGAGTCTTTGCTTAACGATATACGGGCTGGTGTTTACCAGACCCCGTTGTATTTACGGTAGGATTTCGAATGCCGGTGTCAGCCGGCGAGTGAACGTCTTTTCCGTCTTTCTTCTCGCGCGACGCATTGATTCGCGAGTATCGCAAAACTCTTCGACTACGCGTTGGTAGCTCTGGGAGTAACTTCTTCTTGTCAGGTGTAACTCGTTGTGTATATTGACTACTTGACAAGTATGTCGATGGCATAGAAATCTGAATAATTTAAAACGAAACAGTGTTTTGTTCCTTAATCAGACTAAAGGGTAGAAGAATGATCATGCGGGTAAATTATGAAGAAATATTGATTCATGATCTATTTGTCTATTAAAATATCGGAGTTCGTGTTTGAATATGTGATAAAATATTATTTTGTATTTTTTTGTGCGTACTGAACCTAATTTAATACACTTTTACATCTTCAAACGTTATGCAAATATTTTACTTATTGTTAGGAGGAATGGCCGTTAAGCGCCCTTCCTTTCGTCCAATTTTGATGAAACTTCGCAAGTTTATAGGACGGCCAAAAATAAGGGATGGATATGTATCTTTTTTAACTACAGCAAGTTAAGTTTAAGGGATGAAACTACCCTCCAGAGTTTCGCCCTCTAACGTTATCTTGAGAACTAGTACAGATACGGAGAAGTTTTCCGAAGAAACGCTGCAGCGAAAATTTATTAAAGATATTTTATTAAAATTCAAAAACCCACTACCGAAGAAATATTTTCCTATTTTCCCTTGCGCCAAGCACCTTCAAGAATACTTATCTTAGTATCCGTACGAACTTTTACTGGAATTTATTATTTTACAATATTTATTTTAAGAACCATGTATTCGTAGAAAAATTCTTGCCGTTCCATGAAAAAAAAAAAAATAATTGTCAATGAAACGAATTCAATAATGCATTCCAACTTTCCGTTCGATAAATACTCGTTCACACAAATGTTTCACGGCGCAAGTCATTTCGAATCGCGAAGTTGATAGAACGACAGAAGTTTGGACAATTTCATTTATCGAACGCGTAGCCGTTTGTTACTAACGAATCTTCGTTAATTGATTCGATGGTCTTCGCGTTTTTGGCCGCATCTGTCTCTGTAGTGGTGGCCTATTTCTGTCACGCGAGAGAATATCGAAATTGGGGACAATCTCGATCAACCAGAGACATTTGGCAACCGTGATTACTACCCTGATGAGGAAGATATTAGGAGGCTATAATTACAAATTCGCGATAACCCTCGCTCTCGCAGAGTCAATGATCGATTCTGACCCCATGATTAATGGGCGCCGAGGACACGATAAGGGTAAATATGAACTCGACTGTACTTTCCACTCCATCGAACGCCTCTGAGGTGCAATTACGTTCTTTATATTTACCGAAACATTACCATAATTGATCTCCAACTCTGGCCTTATTTAACACTCGGGAACGATCCGCGATGTACAGTGTGTCACGGAAGTATACCCACTCAGACAGTGAAAATAGCCTATTTTATTTCAGAAACTACTAAAATAGCATGTTACTAAATAATTTGACTCTATTTTTGAAATATTTAATTTAATATTTAATTTAACTATTTAATTTAATGCGGATATTTTTATTATATATAAACATGTACGAATACTTTTGTGATCCATTGTATCCCTCTACACGCGTCACAGTGGCAGATAAAACCGCGCCACGGAAATAGTATTCGGGTGTGTTGAGTGAAGTCAAACAGGTGAAAGTTGAGCGCTAAAATAGCGGAAAATCGATTGGCGGCCGATTATACCGACTATCGCCGAGATCTAGGTTGTATCGACAGAAGCGATAACAATCCGCATGACACAGCTCGTTAAAGCAGCAACGCGATCTGTCATAGTTACAGCATTTGCTGCAAATGCTCGTGTTGGAAGCAACTTCAGTGGATTGCGGTCTCGTAACTATTAATTAATCGGTATTATACTTGTAGAATGTACAGGGCGGCTCGCAGAAAATTGGAGAATCAAATATCTCGTGCTTTGGATAGAATGCAATCGAAATTAGTAAAAGGAAACTAAGAAAATCAGACAAATGAAACTTGAATTTTTGTATACATTCAAAATATTCGAAACCTGCTCACAATTATATCTTTTTTACACGAATGAAGACATTGCTTCTATAATGGATTCCAAGCTGTATGTGTTGTATCAAATCGACTACTTCCTTCCTCGTATCGTATCATCGCAGAACAGCATACCTTGGATTCCAGTCTCGAGTGGTTCACCCCGTATATGGTAGAAATCATAATAAATACTGTGCGCGTATGATCGCCATGCGGTCAATACTCGCGCACGTGTTGCGACTGTCAATACAATCTCTGCAATGCACTCTGACAGAATAATTGCGTAAACGGTAAGCAGCATTGCGCTAGTTTATTAAAAGCAGCTGGAAATGTCTAGTGAATCGTCGAAGATCATTTTCAACGAAAAATGCTGAAAATTTTGCAACGTAGCAACATAATAAAATATTTATAAATTAAAACCATGCGAATCCAATCTAATAATGGAAGGCTTATTACATAATATTGTCGACACATACTACGGTCATGTCAATGGCCATTTCCATGGTCTATTCTTTTCCACATAATGGTATCATAATTTTGTACAGTTATCGACGAATCTCCCTCTCGCAGTCTGCCCTCTCTGAGTCATGGACGGATATAATAAATCACGCTAAACACGCACACGTCCGCGCACGCACGTATGCACCCTAAATTAGAAAACCCTAAAACCTTCTCAAATTAACCAACATGCTATTATCGAATAAATACCTTCATAACTAGATAGTAGCTTGATTCAAGTCTAGACGTTGTACACATCAAACGATAACGTCATCAGCAGTCTAGCCATTACACATTTGAGTCGTTCACCGTACAAATCGATTAACTCCACTTTTTGAAAAATCTTAAATTTAAGTGTCAAAGCACTTGGTATAGTCATAACTTTTTACATTTATAATAACTTTCCTGAACAATAAAGATGAACACCATTAAACGACAAAACACGTTTATCATTTCTTGAAACTCTTCTCTACTCGATTTGTGCAACGAACCGCTCATTTAATTTCCATTCTTGAAATTCTTATTACTCCATTTTTATCTTCCACGATATTCATAGTACCTACTACTCACTATTTCCAGATGTAATACGCCAACAATTCCATTGCGTCTCCACCATGTTCCTTTCCGTATCGTAAAATCGCTTCATGTACCTACCTCTTCGTGTCGAGGGGATACCGTCGTAAACTTGACTTTTCTAGCAACTCCATGCATCAACCGAGCATATGTAACCGCTCTCAAGGAAGCCGTAACGTTTAATAGAAAACAGATGTACGAACCCTCGGTACCCCAGCAATAATATTCATACGACGAAATTTTGGAGCTCCGTTGCTCCAAAACGGCCGATACGTTTCCATCGTCTACGCCATTAAGTCGATAAATACACATCGCGTCACTCGGATAGAGAAACTCTGTTGACCCTGCGTAGTCGGTATCGTTCGGATATTAGACTCGGGGGAAAGGAATCCAAGTCCGAGCTCAATTGGCTAGAGCAGTCGTCCGGCAAACGAGAGATCCAAGTTAGAATCCCCTTTTTGGCGGAGTGCACGTTCGACTCTATCCCCCTGGACTCTTAAAACTTCGGATACGGTGGCCTTAAGAAAGGGATCCTGTTAACCGTGATTGAAAGCGGCGTTCTGGAACCAATACTGTGCTTAATCTCCACATCTGACCTTTCGACGTTGGGCCAGCGCAACGATTATTTCGGAAGACAATGCTAGCAACTCGAGAGGCAACTAAGAAAGGTATGTGTACTTAAAAGTAGTATTTATTAATTTCAAAAGGGATAGTTTCGAACATGTGAACACTGTGTTATCTACTCCCTATGAATTAATTATGCACTGTTTCAGCTCACGCTGAAACTTCCTAAACTTGCTCTATCCTATTACTCTCTCTCCCATTTCCAAAATCCTTAAAACCGATTAGGGTAGAAGCACCACCAGTAGTGGACACCTCTAACACTGTTTCCTCAAGAACTACGCGCCCTTTCCTCTCTATTAGGAAACCAATCTTACCTCGGTATACTCAATCTATTAACGAAACTCCAGTCGAGGAAGATTTAAAAGCTCCAATAATATAAATAACAAAAATTCTACGTTGTCATCCAAGTTTGCCCCCACCAATGGTCCCTTACTGCACGCGAGTAGTTATTATTCCTCAAACTAAAATCTTGTTAAAATTTCGGGTGTTTCATTCCGCGAGATAGGGTCCGTCACACGTGCCATGTAAAGGGTCGAGGGATATTTCGAATGGAACACCCCGTATATCGCACAGGTGCGTATAGCCGAGTGCTGGCGTACATTTCCGTCACGTGCGCGCACATTTCAGCCAGGAGCGTGCAGCTAAGGTATCGCGATGATTATCAGCCGGGGGTGGGTCCTGACGGACAATAAAATCTATCACCTAATGGCACGGCGCGCGCCGCTTATCAACGCCGAGAAATTACCGGCGAGCACGCACTGACAGTGACAGTGGTTTGAGCGCGTCCTGCCCTTAATAATGGCCACTCTTCCAAATGACGACCGCCGCTGCTTTCGTTGGCGTTAATTATAATTACGAGCATGAAAGCGTCACGTAATACAACGATAAAGTAATAAGCTCAAGAGCGGTATCCACACGGCACGATTTTCGCGTCCCGCGCGCTCACCGTGTTATCGTTATTAGTTTGACAAGCAGCAACAACAACAGTGATAATGATAATTAAGTGATTACTTCTCAAATCCCAGGCTTTCCGGGCTGATGCCGCGCAAAGCTGGAACGCCACGTGTGTGATTACACGGAATGCGGGATAACTCGCTGAAAGCGATTATCTAAAATCACGGAATAATAACGAGACGATATTTAATCAAATATTGTTATTTCGGGAGTACTTTCTGCTGTATACTTGCATACAAGTATACAAACATACTTGGGTCGTGTAATAGGGCGGAAACGAAACGTTTGTATCAAGTCTGTTTGAAAATAATTAGCAGTAATTCTACATAACAATTTCTATTGGATCGCCTTGCATAATTCGCACCGTTAAGAGTGTTTCAAATTGGCCGCAGGTAATTTAATTATTACTCTAAATTAACTGGTAAGAGGCGATACACGTTGACCTAATTGACTAGAATACATTAATTTTGGAAGTTGGTTAATTATTTTCGGTACTCGATGCCAATTACCCGAGGAATTTGACTTTTCGTTTAGCGGAAACTCGCGATGGGGCTTAGCTCGAGCACGCATGAATGAATTTTTAGGTTAAGAGAGAAGGCAATGTTAACTTTAATACGACATCTTAGACGTAAAGTTTTCGTGGCGATTTCTAGACGTATAGAGCTAACATATTTAGTTCTTGTAAGATTATCGATCATGATTCCTCTCATTCTTTCTGAATTTCCTCGCGTCATCTCCAAAGCATTGACCATGGCCCCACCGAGGGTCCGAAACGGTCCCCAGTTGAGAGCCCCTGGCACAATCCAAGCCAAGTAACGATCCGCGGTGGAGCCGTGTCGTATTCATCAGCATGTGCGCCGTGAAAAATGCACGCGGCATTCCACACCAAGACGATACTCCAATCGCACACAAAGCCTACAAAATTATTAATCCGTGTCTTACGCGGCTCCCAGCCAGCCACTGGTTCGCGGCGCGCTATCGAACGGTTCATTCGGGTAAACAACCTTGCGACAACTCCAAGAGAACACCCCGATCATCGTGCAGGTCATGCACCTCTCCGTTACCTGTGACAGAGTCGACGAAGCGAAATCGGGATTCGCTAATCGCGTTACTTTGAGAGGTAGCGAAAAGAGAGAGAGGCGATCAATGGTTCCGTCGTTTTTTTTTTTACCCCAACCCCCGTCCGTTTCGTTTGTTTCGTTCCGAAACGATGAGTTTCAACGTGGCCACCTCCGAACCTCGGGAGCAAAAGCAAGCAAGAGTCAGAGATGTCGCTGACACGCTATAAAGGCTCAACTGCTCGCCGGGAAAATCACATTAGTGATGTTTCGGTAATCGCTTTTATATCCGCTGCTGGTGATTGACAGCTCCGACACAATCAGTTTTCCCTGTCGCGTTGCGGCGTCCCGGAAAACGCGACTCCGTGCCTGCGGAAGGGAAAACGGTTCTGCGCTTGACTTTTGTGCTCGCTGGCCCGTTCACCGTGACGATACACCAGCCCTCGAATTATACAGATTCGCGACCGACTCCAGACTGGCTGGTTATCGAATTGGACGCTCGTCGAGATTAATTCTACGCGTTCCACCTGAGCGTCTCTAAAAGATTGACCGAGAGGAAGTCCAAAAGTTACGTATTATGGTGACTATTTTGTTTGAAACCTTGTAAAAATATAGTTCAACCGATGCTAATACCGTAACTACTTTTTATTACATTCTTATAATGGCCCCTTAACAAAATTGCGAGGAAACTTTATTCCAGAGCAGTATTTAACGTCGCAAGTTTACGGGAATGATTAGGATGGAAATATCAGCTCGTTCTCCCATCTACTAATTTCGAGCAAGTTTATTTGTTGGCCTATTTCTGAAAGCGCTTCGTCTGACGAAGAAGACTCTTTAAAATTTCATTACATTCTGTATGATATGCGCCGCGTCAGATTAAAAACATAAACGTCCCCTCTGGAAAAAGCGAAAAGAAAAGAGTCCCCTTCAGACTCGCGAGTCATGTTATTCACGGAATCAACAGCAATATTGAATTTTTGTGTGAATTATTGCAACGAGCTTCTCTAATCCTTTCATCCTTGGCTCATAACTCAGCTCGTCGAATCTTTCTTTTTTTCGGAAAACGAAAGAATTCTTTTTAGAACCGTGTTACTCTTCCACCCGGTGTTATTGAATTTCATTGTTATTCATGGCGATGGGTTTTAATTTTCTATTCTTCGAATCCCTCGACGATGTTTTTATCCGTGGTTTAGTTAACGGATCGCCTACTGATCTCTTCTCTTTAAAATTTTAAGGGGCTTAGTCCTTGAATGGCACCATGCCGATAGACGTGTTACTATCTTAAAGTTTCATGTTATTAATCTCCGCATCGCAGGAGTTACAGGAGTTTAACTTATTCAAGATAGCGTGTGATTGGCAAAGTCTACTACTCATATTATTCTTTCTATTAATTCTGTCGCTATTCCCACGTCAGTCCATCGTGCCGCTATTATCTTACTTCCCTGGATCGATTCGAATCTCGAACCGACAGAAAAACACACTACTCGTAAAGTAATAATAAGATTAGGTCGGTTCAAAATCAATTATTTCGACGAGAGAATGTTCCCTATGGTTATTCGCGGTTCTTTGCGATGGAAACAATATGTTTAATTCAGTGTCGAACTTTCTATTGCTTCAGGACTGGTAAAAGAGACATCGATGTGCATATTTTACGAACGCTATGTCCCTAATTTTTTCATCTTTTGCGTACAGTTTATTATAGCGAGGTCTAACTTTAGTATGATATTTCCCTACAATTTTCCATTTAAAACTATTTATAAAACAAAGTTGAATCGTAGTTAACAATTCCGCGTGATGCGAGTATTAATTAAAATGAAAACTAAAGACAAAAATCGATTCCAAAAATACACTCCAAATAATTATAGATTATCCTTCTCTCTTTATCCCGCACATCAAATTGATAGTGATACTGACGTATCATTTTAAAGAGAAACAAAATGAAATTTCAAGGAAATGTATATAAAATGATGATACATATTTTATCATTTATGCGCCATTAAAAAATTGCGTCTACCTAATTTGTCCTATCTCTGGGGTAAAATTCCCTCTATATGGTCATCGCAGTGCACTTTGTCGACGCTCTCGCTATACTTCCACGATAACCGTTCGCTGTTATCTCCTTTATAGAGAGGCCTTCATTGACGGGTA
Organism: Hylaeus anthracinus; assembly: GCF_026225885.1. Taxonomy (NCBI): domain Eukaryota; kingdom Metazoa; phylum Arthropoda; class Insecta; order Hymenoptera; family Colletidae; genus Hylaeus; species Hylaeus anthracinus. The sequence goes on from NW_026534337.1 coordinate 12,202,602, forward strand.
ATTGAAGTGCGGATGACGGGCGGCGAGATATCCGCGTCGGCGAAATTACCTTAGCCAAGTTTCAACAATCGCATTTTTCCTCGACCCGGGGTGATTGACGGCATCGATGCAATCGGGTTTCCACCCGTCTGTCCCCGGACCGTGAAGATATTTCGGTTCCATCAGAAAAAAAAAAAAAAAATTAGAGTGAAAATAACGAATCAATCGAACGATCCCGATTAACTCTTCTCGCTACGCGAGGTTTCACACATCTCGTCCCGATGGCTACGATTCGAGAGATGAACAGAATTTTATTGCAACAATACAACAAGAATATAAACTCCGTATGACGATTCATTGGACGATTGGACAGTTATTCGGATGAGCTGCTGTTCGCCCAACGTGCAGCGCGATTTGATTGTATAATTCAAACTGTGATTGCTGCTCGGACAGGTGACGAGTCCAAAACTGTTTAAATTGTTCTCGTTGGTTGAAATTCGACAACAAAATTCTAAATGATTTGTAGATATCTTTGAAGGCCGAAAAATATGCTCTTCCGAAACCTCAAAAAAGATACTTAACTAACAATGATTTGCTAAAAAAAACTCTGGGGAGGAGCAAGAATCGACCGAAATTAAACTTGAAATACTGTAACGCAGAAATGTGCCCCAGAAGTTCAACGGGACGTTTGAAACGAAATGTTCGTTGAAGCGATAAAAAAAAATCGTATTACCGAAGTTTCGGTAATCGCTTTTATATCCATCGATCGTGATGTACAGGGTACTGCGATGTCCATGGCGATTCACGTCAATGAAAGTCACTGGAAACGAAAAAAACTGAATCATCGGGCGTCGAATCGATCGTTTTCTAATTTGGATAAAACTCGTGTCAATTTCATCGCTCCGCTATTACATCCGTTCACGCGATGGAATCGCTGCCACGTTTTTCATTTCATCGGTTCAATTAAGAGAACTTTATCATGTTGCGGAGTAAATCAACCCTTCATCATGAATCGCTTCATGTTTTTGTTTTACCATTTGGGATATTTTTATTAATACGAATACTTATATCAGTATATGAAATAAATTAAAATAACTTCAAAAAGTATCTTTTCGGCCCCAGGTGTTGGGACAAAACTATTTAATAACTCATCCGCATAGAAAGGCGTATGAACATACTCAGTTTTACAACACTCAGTTTTCTGATTTAATTACACTGTTTAATGATCAATATTTTTTAGAATGTGAATTTTCCAAAAATTTCATCAAAGTTACAGACTGAAATTGTTACGTTTGTGCCCTGATCGGCTCTGGTATTCAGATCCCCGTGTAGCGAACATTGGGTATTCCAATTATTTCTAATCGATAATAAGCGATCCGCGTTTCACTGATTTTCAACTTGAACGCGGATATTACATTCCGGTCGGCGTCACGGTTGTCTGTCGCGTCCGACGTAACGGTTCTGCGCGTGTGTAAATAATAATATCCGTGTAATCAATGCGTTTCGCTATCAATCCATTATATCAACCCAACTGTTCGCTAATGCACAGCGCGTCGAGCCTCGGTGCAGACGGCAGGAAAATCGCATTAGCGAAGTTTCGATAATCGCTTTTATATATCCGCCAGTGGTGATTTACGGCGCGGGTAGCGGAATCAGCTTTCACACTTCTTCGTCCTGGCGGCAGCCTTCCGGTCCGTGAGGAGGAAAAGTCGGCCATGAGCGAGCAAATCGATCAGACGTGACGAAAATCGCGCCGCTCCCAGCGATCTACCAACGAAAAGCCCGCTGACCTGGCGCGCACAATGGACACAAATGGTATCTTTTGTATAAAGATCGTGGAACTTACAATCAAAACGAGATAATCTAAACGTTCCGCGGGAGAGCTCAAAGGCGAATTCTTTTGGAAAAAGATGGAGATGCTGAAAAAGTGATCGTCGAGATATTTTTCTAAACTGGCTGAAACTTCATCTAGAAAAGTGTAATCAAATTCCTTGAGCACATCTATTTCATACAATGCTGGAAAATTTCGTAAACATTTTCTGTATATTTTTGATTTATTTGAAAGATATTTGCATGAAGATTCTGTGATTTTCATCTACCCAAGCCTAAACGATTAAAAAATAAACTGAGTTTTTGTAATACGATTCTAATATTAATAATAGAGAGAAAAGAAAATAGGAATTACAAGTGTCCTGCAACGCAATCAGAACAAGACTATTCTTTCTCGAGTAGAAAATGTAGACAGAAATTAATTAAAAATAAAAATAAAAAAAGTAACAGGATAGAACGCTACAAAAGGTCGAATCAAGTAAAAATTCACTGAAAAACGCCGTTTTTAGAGTTCCAAGCTAGAAAATGTCTCAATAGTCGAGCCTCTGGGATGACATCGAGGAAAACACGTGGCGCGTGGCTGTTAGTAAATTCAGAGACGTTATTGTTTCCGTCTGGTTATTACAATGGGTCGCCGTACAATCGATTCGATCGTTCGCGCCTCAGCGATCGATTTTCGAAAAATTCATTCGGGACTCCGTGAAAGCTTCGGGCGAAAATATAACGGATGGTCTGCGGTGTGCTCGCGTGAAAAATAGCTTTCGAGTATGCGAGTGGTCGTATTCATGAAAAATACGAAGCTCGAAGGGCGGTTGATCGACGTCGTTCCGCGTGGGACGAAATGCTTTCCATTGTGCGTCGGGATCGTTCGGTCCTTTCGAATTCTTAACGACGAGGGACGGGTAACTTATTATTCCTAGCAGAATCGAAGAACGGACATAAAGAATCCTGTAAGTGCCATTTAAAAAACAAAACTTCTCTCTTAAAAAAGTTCCACTTCTTAAAATGGTATCTAATCTTGGAAAGATTACAGCACCGAGACCGATAACGGTAAGCAGGAATGGAAATGGCATTGAATTTTGGTTAGTTTGTAACATTACCAATGGACGATTCTGGATTGAATTTTATGAACCTGCTATTGATTAATAGAAGTAATACACGGTTAAAAAAGTCCATACCGGGACTTTCACCTTCTTTAAGTAACTGTTCGTTACTTAAAAGGTACACGTTTGCTCACATTATCCTTTCAGTAGAAATGCTTGGAGTACCGATGGAACTTATTATCCAGCTAACATTTTCGCTGAAAGATGAATTGTAAATTTTTCCAAAACTCTCGTGAGAAAAATAATCTGTCAGGCTCCGAAATTACAATTTGATCTTTTATTAAGGAGGAATTTAAAGTCACTGTAATTTATGATAATTAATACAGTGATTATTCCAACTCACATTTCCATAATAAGGCGATTTCTAAAAGCACCTTTTCTACCTTGGACTGATCTACCATGAAGGTAATGAAGTTTTAGCAGAAGTTACACTATTTCGTTTCGGATTGTTTAAATTAGAGCGTCTACATTCTTCAACCTTTCTTAAAAATTCTATTCGAACTACCTACCTCCAGGCTTCGACAAGCCAAAGTCAGCCACTGTTCAGGCAACGATAGTTCACCGCGACCTCCTCCTCGGATCGGGAATCGTGTCGTAAATACGAAATCCGCGGTATTCTTCGTGTCATGTATCGCGGCATCAATCGATTCTCTGTCGCGATTCTCTATCGGCGGCTCGGTAATTTATTCATGTGTAATCTCCTGTTTGCAGAGTGTATTAATATTTATCGCGACGGTCGCAAACAAAACGATGGAAGATTAACCACGGGAATCTAGGTTACAATGTAACTCGCGATGTCAGAATCGAGTCTAGTTTTCCGCTACATCGTTCGTGTGATTCAGGTTGATTATTCAGGTTCACTTTGCATTCACTTTGATTTTGTATACCATTCACAATTCCTCGAAACGAAGTGTCCAACATTTTTTTCACAATATACATTCTAGGTGAACATTATTATTTGACCTTGATTCGCCTTGGATAACCTTGATTGAACTTGAGTAACCACGTACAACCTGGAATAACCTTGAATAACTATGAATAAACATGAAGCATAGGTCGTTGAACTAGTCCTTATCTGAACGGAGCAAGATATACTTCTACATCGGCGATAGGACACTGTCCATTGTCTCTAAACATAGAGACAATAACTCGATAGCTGAATGTCTCACGAACAAATAATCTTAGAATAGATACACGTGGATATTTTTATTTTCAGAATTCAATACCCTAACTTTGATAGACAACATTAAAATCTCTTCCTCGTTGTCTACAAAGTTATCAACCCCAAGTGGACTTCAACAGGAAGAGCTAAAACGTTTCTAAGTATGTGAAGAGATTTTAAAAAGTTTTCTACAATATCCTCCACCTGGTCTTATGTATATGCGAATAAAAAATGAATAGATTTAAGAGTATATAAAATATTCTATAAATCCCTTAACTCTTTAACTTCTATTTTCAATAAAAAATCTCTTACATCATTGTGATAGTAGAATGAATATAAAAAATCCCCTGCCAGTGATATCCACACCTAATACCGGGTACGTTTAATAAAGTCATGCACCTTGTCGCGTCTTGGTCCATGGCCATATTCGCCTAGACGTCAGCGTATAATCGAAACGCGGATAAGTGAGAGATGAGAGAAATCTGGGCCACGTAGGAAATTGCGATAAAAATCCCCTGCTCATCGAATATCATCCAGTCACGCGCGAAAACTATTGATCTTATCAAACTTCGAAACTTAAGCTTCCTATTCAATGTTTCGCGAAGCTCGAAACGACGCGTATCGATAGTTTCCTTAAGGATCGCGCCAGCGTAAATAATTTTCGACTTCTTTTTTCAACTTTACCACGAGGTCTCGCTGCCAACGTGAACTATAAATTATGTTTTCACGCACGTCCGTAATGCGATATTTATATAACCGATTATACCAAACAGGATCAAAATATTTGCTAGAGCGTTTATTAATAATCAATGTTTGTTCACGGTGTACATATTTACGTTTGTTATATTACCCGGTTTCTCGCTACTCAGATCGGACAACGGAATCAATTACGCGTTCGTTATTAATAAATTCGTGTCGCGCGGAACGAATACGCCATGGATGGCGGACATTTCGAAAAATTTATCCCCGCGGACGCTCGAGTGGAAACGCGAAAGCATTCCATCCAAGATAGATTACTTTAATAAAGAATGAGACGTCCACGCGCCCGACGACAGGACAATAGCGACAACGCTGTCCACTAAGATTGTCTACAAACCATGAATGTATGTAGCTGACGTACAACAAATCCCTAAGAAAATTAGGATCTTTAGCGAACTGGAGGCCTCAGTGAAATAGGACAGGCGCAAATAGGAACCGATTTGTCTTAAATTGCCAAGAAACTCGAGGTGGATCCCACATCTAAAAACTAATGACAAATATTTGTTACTAAAGAGAAGTAACGCAACATTTTCTTTTTTTTTTTATGGTTATTAACGATGACTGTAAAGAGTGGAAAATATGAAGCGGTTAAATCTTGTTCCGTAGCGACGAGTATTTAACGAACGAGAGAACTCGAGATGTTTGTTCGTTACTGTTGAAGTTTTCGCGTTAGGCAGGTTTAATTTGTAATACCAAAATTCACTGCTATGGTAACGTTACAGCAATTACGTTCGTTGCCAAAGACCCTAAAGAACTTGTCCACGCCATTGGCACAACCCAGTGTAATTCGACAACAGTTTAAAACACGATTGACGGCCAGCAACGCAAGGCGTTCCTACGGGCGCGACGTTAAATCAAATAAAGAGAAATCGTATCCCGAAAGCCGCAAAACGGGCACCTACCGTGATGGCAAAAGTTCCGGACAAGGAAATGCGACATAAATCGCCGGAATTTTACGAGGTCGTTCGCTTCGTTGTTTCTCGTTTCCTGTGTACCTGCGCGACCGTTCGCAGCCGAGGCTGCAGGTGACGGGTTTCGCAAAACCGCCGCACGCCAACCTGCGAGTTGGCCGCAACCGCACGCAATTAGACACCTGCGAGGTCACGAGCAGACATTGCTTGTAATTTGAGTCATTATGTGCCGTCTTTGAGAGAGGTCTCCGCAGGAACGACAGGAGGCGGTCAATTTTCGACGGTGCACAACTCAGTTAGTGCAAGTTACGCGCATGTCGTACGAGGGTTCGCAGACCTTAAAGCCATGGACCAAGGGCAAGGGTTATCCTTCTCCTGGCGCTACGCATCCAGTAGGCACGGTCATCGAACCAGCCCTCCCTCGCGCGATTCAGTTAGAGTAAGTTTAGCGTGGCGTTGAAGAGTTTCGAGACCTTGAGGCTATAAGCTTCTAGGTTCAAGGTCTAATGAATAGGGTTATTCTTTTCCTAGGATTGTCAAACCAATGTATCCAAATAACTTTATGTAATGAAAAGGGGGTAAGTTATTTACATACATTGGATACTGTGGTCAATTATTTAAAACTCCCGTTTAACTCCAGTTTCCATCAATGCTGAGGACGTTTTCCCCTGGAGCTATATCTCACCGTTAATACAACTCAAGCAAGGGTCTAACTGGGAACCGTACACCATTCAGTCGCAGCCCGTCGAAGAGGAGATAAGATAAGGGAAAGGTCCAGACCGCCGTTATCCCGTGAAAATTAGGCGATTTTCCGTTAACGCCGTGTTTCACTACCGATTCGAAAGTTCGACCTTAACCTTCACCCCGGCGGTAACCCCAATCTGGTCTCGGTGAGATTAACGACGTCCTCCTTTGAGCACGAAATCCTCGCCGAGATACGGACGATAATACAGCCATGTAGCAAAAAAGCTATTTAAGTTCTTCGGAACGCAGCCAAAACCAGGCTAGGCTTTCACGAGCTATTGGCCGTTGACAAGATGACAAACGACGGATCAAGCGCGATAAGGGCTCTCGAAACAAGGCGACTGACTGGATTAAAAAGGGAACCGAGGAAGAATGACAGCTAAGGGTGCTTCTAGCTATCCTCTCGGGCTCGATGTCGATATCTTATAACTGCGAGACCATTTATTAAGCCTTGAAAAAAGGCGCACTTACCATAAAGTCGATTATTTTTTTTTACCTTGGGTGGCTCCCTCGACAAGGGACAGTGTTCAACTCAAATTTAACGATAGTGAAATTGAAGATGGGGACAAATTAAGATAGAGCGATGACAGTGTGTCGAAAGGAGAAGATAACTATCGAGCAAAAGAATCTTATACGTTTCCTACGATCCTACAAATCACTCTGTCAAACTTCTACATCTGCATAATTGTCAATAAATAACACCCATTTCGAATAATAATCAGATACCACAGCTGCGAAATATAAAGCTCAAAATCCCCAAGAAACGAATCCTAATTTCAGCGAGGAACAGGGGTGCGCCGCAATAGCCAATCGGGCGATAATCGAGCGTGGCAGGGTATCAGGGAAACGAGCGGCACGAAGAGCCACTGCTAGGCATCCGTTGCAAGCGGAATAAAATTACCCGCACGCGAAACACGGCCGAGATAGAAACACATAGGGGTTCGCGATGCTAGAGTGCGGAGGCACCCCCACGGAATCGATGAAGGGACTCGAAAGCTACCGTTGGCGAAGAGAAAGGAAAGCAGGCGAGATAAATCTGTTTCCCAGGCGAAGATCATCGAAATTCCGGAGACGTAGAGCGCGAGGGTAGCGCGCACGTAGGGGAGGGCGAAACCGAAAGCAGATGGGGATTGATTGGCTCGTGTCTCCTCCGCTAGTGCAAAGGCAGCCCCGTCGAATCCCGAGTACAAAGGGTCTTGTGCACGCGTGCACGCAATCACGCACACGTCGAACAGCGTCGACGTTTGTGCGGGTCGAGTCAACGCCGGTAAACACGCTCGTCCCTTCGCGTCGTGTCTTGTAACATTGACGCTCGTATATTCGCCTGGGTCTCCGCTTATCCTAAACTCGCGCGTGTGCCCAGTTACATGTACAGGGTGAGACCACAGGAGTTTAAGAACTCCTCGATAAAAGTCAGACGTGGGGGATGCTGGGGGACTTTTAACGAGTGTTGCCGGTGGAGTTTTATACTGGAGGGAGAGAAGATGTCTGCTTAGGGCTGGAGGTTGACCATAAGTTGAATGTTTCGAAAATTGGATAGTTTTGATTTGGTGAGCTATGAGTTTTGAAGCATTCAGTTTCGGAACTTTCAGAATTCCAACACCCCCCGCAGAGATTTAACCTAGTTAATCTATTATCTCTATCACCAAAAATAAAAGATTTATTCTAGGCATCAGTTCAAAGTCTCGTTGGCCCGTATGACGCGCATACCTAGGTAGGCACGTGCGAAAGCACACAGCGCGCGTACCAAGCGCTTCCATCGGACATATCCACGAAATGACGCGCGGATATCGCGTGTACGCAGTCACTAATTCACGCGGGCACGACCTATGTGCGCGCTGCCACGGGGATTCACCACCACCTTACAGCGCGATCGTACACGCGTACGCGGCCAAGTAATGGAGCATAGATCATAGAGATGCATGCGCACGGGGGAGCACGCACACGATGTCGTATATCAACCATGTGAGGACATACGCGATAAACCGTGGCGCACGTACACGGTCGTGCGTGTGCTAAGTACACGTACCTTCACGAGTCTGTGTTATGAACACGAAACGCCTGGCATAAGTGAGACGAACAAGCTGTATCGAGCAGCGGCTATTGTTACGGGGCATTATTTGCCGCTAATCAGAACGGCTGAGAGCCGGTACGTGACGGGGGAAAGTAGACGAAGGAAAAGTCTTGGACGTTGGATGCATTCGGGCGACCAGGAGGGACGTTTTCCTCGTGGCGGTCACCCGGGTCGGTCTGATTGCGGACCAGCCCCGCCACCACGCCCTGACCCACGCGATTTTCAAGATATCCGACACACGAGCCCGCGATAGGGTCGCTAGACGCGGGGTCAACCAACTCGACCCCTCGTTGTCGTTTGCACGTTTCCTTCTGCGTCGCCTCGATACGCGCACCGAAACTTTCCTCCGTTGCCGTGTACTTAAATAGTCGAGTCGAGTGTGTACGCGCAACGCGCCGATGGGAATAGAAACTTACCCGTGTCGAAGCTGCCGGCGAATCGGCTGCCGAGTTCTGCGCCGATGAGTCGCGATGATTCATCTGCAACAAAACCACGGGTGCTCGTTAGATTGATCTCGTTGGGAGGGATCTCGAGGCGATGGGGCCGGGTGAAGTGGGGCTACGCGGAATCGAACGCTAGAGGCGGTTCGGGGAACGTTAGGGTGTGTCGGGAAATATTGCGCGATTCGAGGCTTTTGTTTATTAATCACGGATCAGGGAGTAATGGAGAGAGGAGCATTTTGTGTTAGGTATTGCGGTTCTGTAGTTGAAAACAGAGCCATACTGGAAGAATTGTTTAATTTTGATAGCGTTTGGGATGATTTTCATCTTAAGAAAATATTCTGTTTTGCTCAACAATAATCAACAATTTTATTCGCGACTGAGGTACTGTTCATTAACAGAACAAATTTGTTAAGTTTACGTCGATATTGTAAACTATATGTTTTCTTGCGAAATTATTGGAAATTATTTAAAGGTTGGAGGATTTTATTTACACATAAGTGACGAAAATATTCAGGTGTTCGATGTGTGTATAAGTAATCCATCCACTATAGGTCGTTCCTCTGAAATTGTACATTTAATTAGTCCGCCGTTAATTCTCCATTTCAGTTAATGAGAAATCTGTCAATCAAACGGGGGACATCAAACATATTTCTCGTGGTATGCGCAATAAAGGCTTCAATTGGTAACATTTTCCATCGTAAATTGTCGGTATTGGGAATGTCCAATATTACGCTTATTCCTATCGACGCAAATTCCAATTACAATATTTAAACGTGCAAATGTATTTTAAATAAATTTGAAATACGCGTAACATTGTGTTTTCAATTAACACGGTGCGTGGACCTGCGGGGGCGCAACACTGTTGTTATTTATTTTCCGCGACAGACAATCTTTTCGTAGAAGATGCCAACGAAGTAGACGTTTCAAGAATAAACCAACCGTTCATTGTTCAAGGTACCACGAAACCAGGGCAAATACATTTATTTGCTATCAAAGACATTGGCTTGCCTGGAAAGTCCAAATCCGGAAGAACACGATTTCACTGCTGCGTGCGCGTAAAACCAAATTCGATCGCGATCTTTGCAAACTTCTCTGAAAGAGTGGGAACTGGAAGGAGGAATTGCTCCGTTAAAAATTTAAGATTCCCGCTACAAGAAAGTTTGTCAAACGCGACTACTTCAAACAGCTGAACACGAAATCACCGCGATGCATAAAACATCCCCGACAATTATTCTCGTTACATGCTATCCTCGCGACGATATCGTCCTTTCTTACTAGTCTGGTCTCCGCTTCGAGGGTCCAATTTCTGCGAAGAACCGTGTCAGCCCACCCAGTCAAATTTCCATGGAAAAATAAAAGGAAGAAAAAAGACGCACGGATGACAGCTACGGTAAACTTTGTTTTCGGCCCGCGCTTATTTATTGTTTCAAACTAAGAACAGGGAACGAAAGTTGATCAAACTTCACGGAATATCTGTAGCGAACAAAGATTGAATATCAATAGTTGAGACGACGGAACATTTATTTAAACTTTAAACGCGGCCAGAGGCCGTCCGATCGATAATGTCTCCTTTTTAGTCGCGAACAAACAAGAAGACCCTTTAGGCGCGGGTCTAATAAGAAGCAAAAGTTACTCCAACTGTGACCTGGCATTTCTGCTAGGCGTTAATGTAGTTAAAGTAGCTGGCAACGTTGTTTGCAAAACTTTCTCTGTAACCCATCTCCCAAAGTAACTCTTAAGAAAGCACACGTGGCATCCCTTGTGTCAACATCTCCCTTATGTGATATCATTCTTTCTTGAGAAGGACGAGCTTGAAATGCACGAAAGCTCAGCGATTTTTACATAACAGCCACGTTTTAGTTGGTAGGTTTACGTTTATTCCGATTGCTTCTATCGGAGGCCAAAGTAGGGCGTTCGAGTGCGATGGTAGCACGTGGAACAGAAGCATGCGAAAGTAGGGCGATTCGGAACCCTAAACATAAGGTATAAAGCGTTGATAGCGAGCATAGTTGTGTGAAAACGCTGGGAAGTTTAAAACGAGAATTATTGAGATACAAGTAACTTGGAAATAAGGTCGAATAGGACTTATCTTTATGCGAGGTTATATTATCGTTTTTACGCGCGTCTCAGAAATGGCACCCACATATTATGGACAGGATAATACGAAAGTTCGTACGCAGTTATGCTGATTTTTATTCTTTTTCTTCGTTTGATATAATTTCTAGAAACGAATATTCATAATTAGTAAAAGTGGTAGGTTTGTTAAATTCAATTGGGTGGTTTTAGACCTAAATTTAACTATTCATCGTTTAAATAAAATATTTACGATCAGAAGTCTCTATCTTGCTCAATATCATCACCAGGCCATGTGCTCTTAACTAGGCCGAATAATAAACGTTACATACAAAAAACTAACATCACAGATCCCGCTAATCTTCCATAACTCACAAACAAAAGCACTCCTCGTACACTGTTCTACCTCGTATAATAAACCCAACGCCCGTATTACCCTCGATTCCCATTCACGCTTTGCATAATTCAAGTAGTCTGCGGCCACACCGACCAATCCCAATCCGTCACTTATTATTACACCGTATATTGAAATATCGTTATCCACTACCGCGTTACGGTGTCTAGACATCGCTATACAGCCCGTACGGTATAACAATAACAGCACGTATCAGTGATGTTGCTTGGGCATCGGCTCTGCCATCGGTTTGCCAAGGCGCTGCCGTTGAATCACAAATCCCCATTTACCGAAGTCGTCGCTCATTGTGCGCGGAGATTCCGCGTTTACGGACGGAATTCGCCAGCAAAGAAAGCAGCGCGACGCCGCCGCCGTTGACGACGACGACGGCCGCGCGCAGTGGATGTAATCGACGGGAGTCGTTCACAACCGGCGAGTTCGGAATAGTTCCCCGAAGAAAGCTGCAAAACTGACACTACCGCAGGTATGTAGGAGCGAACTGCTGCAGAGAAACCGACAACTACGACGAACGGATAGGAGAAACCCCGTCGTTTCAACGGGGGTTTGTACACACCGTTAATTCGATAGCTACGTCACGGACGTCAAGAATGTTCCGGAATTCTATTCGAAGTATTCGGTATATAGAGGATGAGAGCGTTGCAAACGACCGCGATCTGAGGATTTTTGGTGCGACCAGGCATCCCCGTGAGTGGCATCCGATCGATTCCGATTCCCGTGAATTTACCAAACCTTATCGACTATTAGCGTCCATTCGTTGCCAGCGAATCGCTTCGAAAGATTGAACGGGGAATGTGGCCGATGCCTGGCCACTGAAAGCGCATCGACACCCCTCTTCCACACACACACACACACACCCTCCCCCCCTCCCCCCCAAGGAAACGCTACGACCCCTGAATTGCCTCCAAACACACGAATCGTCGCGAAAACGAACCGTCGACGCGATGCGACTATACTTTTGAGAAGCCATTTTTGAGGTATACTACACTTTCGAGGAATTAACATTTTCTTAGCAAGCTTCCTTTCTGTATAAGCAGAAAAATAAATTGTATTTAATAAATCAGCATTTGCAAGTAATATGTACGAGAAGGGCAGGCGCATATCAATCCGAGGTTGTAGTGTAACGATGTCTCGATGCACACGTGCAGAATAACGAACGTTTAACGAAGGGTTTAATGCGATTCCAGAAATCTCGACAGTAATGGGAGCGAAAATCGAGCCGCAATTGAAAATTTTGCTGATCTAACAAGAGACGAGTAAAATGGATCTAATGGTTGGAGCGACGATTATTCGACACGACGAAAGAGGTCATTATCGCATTCAGAAATGAAAGCATTCGGCTATAGTTATAATAATTTTGAAGAAAAGAAAGATAATTAAAGCAATTATGATATTCTGTTACATCTACTTAGAATTTTAAACGTGTTCTGTTCAGAACCGTGTTTCTCAAGTTAATGTATATGAAATACGTGTCTGTTGTGTACATCTACGGATATTATGCCATTTAAATTAAACTATTTATATAACTTTCTAAGGTATTTATAAATAACCCCCAAAAATATTCAAACCGACATCTTAAATGTCAATTGCGTTTCGTGCGTCACGAGAAAATTGATTATTAATTAACCGAATAAACCCCACCACGTTGATTAAAATATGAATAATTAGTTTCTACGTGACAATGATTATTTAGGTATTGAGGATCGTTAAATAATGTGGAAAGCAATAACCATTCATTATTACCTTCGAATTAAATTCAAATTATTCGTGTTTGGTCACGTCTAGAAAATGCATTACGCTTTATTAGTTTCGCAGTGATAAATACATTATTAACACGTTTAGCTATACCACCGCATACATCATTCAATCGCTCGTTCAATGTCTGGTTTCATACTGATGATAAAAAAGTCTTCCTAATTATTCGTTCGGTAAATTCTCCTCCTAATAGAAATACATATACAAATCATTAGCAAGCTTCCACCATCAAATATCATTCGGGACCAACGCATCGAATATCCTTGTAGAAACAAAACCTTGAGTAATGTTGAATGTTGTGATACGAATGCTGATAACAAACAACGTGCGAGAAGCGTAATCGATAGTTGACGGCAAGACTTATTGACAAAATTATATCTGTAATCATTTAAAATGTATACAGTCTATTGATTGCAGTTAAATTATACATTAGTAGTTACTAATATTCACGATCACATATACTTTTTGGATTTAGTTACATTGAAGAATAAAAATTTAGATATCCAAACAGAAAGTATGTAAACCAGCGCGTAAGTGAGAAAAGGATTAGGTATGTCGACAGGATTGTAAGGGAAATCAATTAACAGGGAATGAAAACACTCAAGTTCGGGAGATTCTCGTAAATTGTATGTTTTCTTAGCGTAACTCGAGCAAGAGGGTGTAAAGTAACGAGAATCCTCTGCTTTCTGTTCTACGTACGTATCTCTGCATTCTAAGGTTTCCAAGATAATTTGTTACCGTTGGATTGCGTTGCAAGATTATCCATTGTATTGCATTCACGCGATAAATGTTCATTTAGCATAAATCAATAAAAGATGACAAACTTGCGAATAAGTTGTGTTCTAATTAATCTCTTATTTTTTTTTACTTCAAATTCTTAAAGATAAAATTGTTGTTAAGCTAGAAATTAATTCGATTTTAATCTCGATATCGAACGAGCGACTCGACGACAGAAGTTGAAATGTTAAACCAATTAAAATTAAAGTTTGAGTAATTCGAGCTTTTTTCTACGGTTGATTCTCGAGACTCCACCGATGCGACGACGAGGTTTTCTACTCCAGCTACCGTTAAGCTACGGGAAATTACGCGAATTAATATATACCGGTAGATTAGCGCTCCTAAGAAGATCAACAGCCACGGAATAGGACCGCGAGACTCATCGCATTGCGGAACTGCGAGTTTCAGGCGCCACGCAAATGAACTTATTTCCGAGCGAGTTTACTCCCGTTGGATTATATCATTCGCATTTAAAATCGTTTTCCCCGCAGCAAATTCGTATATTTCGTATCAATAAAATTCTTGGGTTGCCGGTTTCTGGTACATAATTAATCAAATGTATGACTCGGTTGCGGCAATTTCCCTTCCCTCTGTTTGGTTTGGCAATAACTTTGTCAATCTTCCGCAGTCTTTATTTTAGTTCGTAGCTGTGGCTTCGAAAAATTGTTTGCGTGTTGGGAATTGAAGAGAAGATGGAAACAAGAGACGAAAAAAAAAATGTAGATTATTTAATGTAGTCGATTGACACAGGAAAGAAAGCCAAAGGATGGCTATATTTTCCTGCAATTTTAGAAGCTCAGCTGCGAAATAAAGGGAAAATATTTTAATGAAATTCAAAAGTGAAGAAGTAATACCTAAAAGACATAGGCGAACGCAAATTGTCGCACTCTTTATATAATTGCCTTACGAATTGCATAATGAGAAACGGGAAAAACTCGACGGTGGAAATCAATTTGCTCGGAATGAGAAATTAACATATATATACAGATAGTCAGATAAAAATTAAAACATGGAAATAGGAAAAAAGGTACTAAAAATAGAAATTAATTTTCTATAGTTTCGATTTTTTTATGAGTGGAAACCGAACGAAGTTTAGTTGCTCGTTTATTTCACCGGGAGAACTTTGGTAATAATTATACAGATAACGAACCCAGCTGGCAGAGATGGAATAATAGAGTTTTAATCAGTCGATCATTTTCAGTGCAAATGGAGCAGAAAGTTTATTGTTTCGAAACACCTTCCTTCAACTATTTCCCACACAGAGGAATCCCCGAGCTACGTGTACATCAGGAATGATCCGTGGTCGTTACAATCCGCTGGTCGTTCGAGAGAATCCATAATATACATAGTTATACTGTTATGGCACGCGCAAAGGTACATTTCGACGTTAGGCTAACAATGCTCCCAGTCCAACTATCAAGAATAGTTCACAAGTTGAGATCAGCTGATTTAACGTTTAGTCAGTGTTTCTCTTTCGGCCGCACTAAACTCTACCCGCAACTGAACTTAACCCAGTTCCAGCTTGCGAAATTCGTGCTTTCCCCAACCGTTCCCTTCGAGCGCAACAAAATATCTCGTAAACAACGAGAATCGAAAGAATGCGACGGCGTACCACTTCGCGTAAATTCCACGAGTCGAAGATCTTCCTATCGTAACTCGAGTCCGAAACAAGAGGATAACGTTGACTCGTTCCGCCCTTCCGGCCATCCATGTATCTCGATACGTTTCGTGGAGAATCTATACTCGAAGGATTGTGTACGACGGACAATTACTTTGTTTTTCAGCGAATGTCTATCGTTGCCCAACTATACTAACCGTAATAAGATTAAAATCGATAGAAGTTTCCATTCTCGTCGGAATTCGATACTCCTTGTCTGACCAGTGCGCACCGAATCTACTTCGGCGCTGCGCTGACACGAGTCACTCATCAAACTGCGCACGATTATTGTAGAGGATGTTCAGTCCCAACTTTTAGAATTTCGGATTACGTTCGGATAAAGAAGCCCCTTTCAACGGGTTAATACCCCACACAAAATCAGAATTCTTTCATCCCTCAAGAACGACTACTCGTCGCTTCTTCGCGCAAAGTGCAAGAAACTTGATTCTCTTCCCTTATTTATGACACTGCCCTTTCCGATGTCCGATATATCACTTCCCTCCGACTTATCCCCTTCGCAACAGATCCGCACTCATAAATTCACCGTGAACAACTGTTTTGCACTTTCCCATAAATCCCCAGCCACGAACAAAACAAACGGATAAACCTCCTACGGGGGACGTAACGGAGCCGTTCGGCGCGGGAAGTGAGCGCGAAATTTCAATTTCTTACCGCTTTAATTGCGCGTGCATCCACCGTGTCGGGGAGGCAAGTAAGCGTCGAGGGCACAGAGAGATCGGCGCCGCAGCAGCTCGTGAAATGGGCGAAGATCGAGGAAAAGATCAACGGGAATTCCAGCTCGGCGGGAATTCGGCGCGCTCGTACATTTTCGCGAAACACGGAAGGGCTGAAGCAGGGACGAGACGAACAACCCTGGTGCTCTTGCGCAGGGTGTCCTATCTTGTTAAGGGTGGATCCCCTGATGGTGGTTGCGCACGGCTTCGCCGGCAACAAAATACACAAGAGTAAGTGTCTTTACGACCCGAGAGACTACAATTAACCCATTTGCATCTTTCGAAGGTATCTTGCGTTGTTTGTTTATCACGAAGAAAAGAAACGATGCATTTTATCAGTGGTGTTTTTATTAAATACTACCATTTAAATACAATAAAGAACTGTATTAATATCTATATTGTTTATATTTTTCATACATTAGGTTGTCCCAAAGGTTTCTTTCTTGTTATTAGTTCATTTACTACAATCTACCAACTGTATCGTTCGTTCTCCATTTACAGTGTTCAATTCAAAGAAACAAATAAGCCGTTTAATATACCTTGCAACAGTGTGCACAAGTTAATATAGAAAGTTCTCTTCTAAGTTCCAAACCCTTTCCTTCGCCCTCCAGGGTCTCCTGTACAAGTTCGTGTCCCAGCCTCTGAGGTGCCGCTACAGCGACACGCAACAACCCCTAGCTCACGATCTGGAGTTGCTGGAGCACACCGTGGCGGACCACATAGAGCGCAAAGGGTGAAAATCAGAGGTTGGGTTCCCCCTTTGTATGGGGCATATTCGATGACTTTAGATTTCGAAGTTACCGTCCAGGTTCCCTCGGTTTCAGAGTGTAGCGCGCGGCAACTCGTAAAGAGGGGCGAAGATCGAGGAAAAGATCGTCGAAATTTCACGAGCTCACGGCGAGAGCACGGAGGGCAACGCCAGGGCAGAGCGTTTCCCCCGCATGTATTTCGATACGTTACCGTTTCCAGAAGAACCTATAGCCACAGGGTCGAGCCAGGGAGACGATTGCTTTGCACTTCTGTGCACGCCCCCGAGGCAATCGTAAGTTGAGATACCTACTCAGAGAGCCACCCCTTCTCCTCTCCTCCGTTTCTCCTCCCGTTCTATCACTCTGCATTCCCTTTCCCGCCCTTTTCGTTTCACCCTAACTCCACACTCTGTCTTGCCTGCTCCTCCGCGGACCAGTCCTGCGCTCCTTACCCTCTTTCAGGAGCAGGTCGTGCTTCTCTCCTGGCGACGCTGAAGTCTCCAACCCTCGAATGCAACCGGCACCGCGAACCGAAGGAGCTCGTGTCGGCGTAAGACTCGCTAAGAGGGAGGGCCAGACCGAGAGATCGATCGCTCGAACGTGCTTTCGGCATCCTCGAATATTACCCTCTACCTATAACCGACCTATATCGGTCGTGGATGCACGTAATACCGTTTCCCGGGTGCGTATAGGTATGTATTTACGGAGGCTTGAATATTGGACATATTGATGCTTATGTGCGCGAACCGCGATCTTATGTATACGGGAGCATATACATAATCTACATATAATGCATAATATATATAATAAATGTATATACATAAGTGGGTTACTATGTTAATACGCGCATATACACATATAAATGGATTTTAGGGCGCGAGGACGCACGCTCGGATATGGTAATATGTCTGGCCGCACAAAGCGACCGGGAGGTTTCAAATTGTTTACGTTCGCGGGACCGAGTATCCTTGGGGAGGTAACTGTCGTGCACTTGCGGATTCTCTGCTTCGTCTTTACGTTTCAAATGGTTTGCAAGCCATTTTTTTCATGCATTCATTTGTTAATAAATTGTATACATTTATATATGAGCCGTTCATTGCACAAATCGATTAACTCCATTAAACAAAATGTTCAGGATTGCAATCTAAAATTCATCTATATAAAATTAATAAGAAAGAATAACTGAAAAATAATCGTCGGTAATGTCACAATTTTTATGCGACCGGTGGGAGTTAATCGATTTGTGCAATGAACGGCTCATATATATATATATATATATATATATATATATTTTACAAGTGACAGCAATAGATCAAGATCACTTCCACATTGGAAATATGAATAAATTAGTAGGTACACAGACTGAGCCATTTTCACGTGGCTCATACGGTGGACCACAGTAAAAAGGCTGATGATCCACGTGATGGGTCACAATTTCGGTATTCACACGGTGGACCACCGGCCATATTAGTGGCCATACGTATAGTATTATATTGTAGCACCGCGTTATAGGATGGTTTACTGAATGTGCGAATAGATCAACCATATTACACGGTACGTATACCCGGACATAATTTCCATTATTAGATCCGTCCATCTACATATGTATGTAATCACTCCGCACAGAGGTGAGCGTATGCATGTGCTGGCAAAATATTTGCACCAGCTCCTATACAGGGTGTGCTGTAACATGTGGGATCGATCGAAGACTGCGAAGCAACGAAAAAGTTGTGCGTGAACTGGTGCCTCGTCGACGTTCCTCCAGGATTATATCTGTTTTTCAATTCTTTTGTAATTATTATTAGGTATAATTATAGATCAATTTTTATTTCTACAGGAAGTACAATTCTGTTTACGGATGTAATGTTATACAATAAACAAATGCTTGTCCGTGGACCCGAAAAAAAAGCCCAGCGAATTTAAATGCGAGGCTCGAGCAGACCAGAGGCAATAAGTTATGCAGGACCTATCCATCAATTAGAAAATCGTTCGTTCAAGAACTGTCTGGGCACTCGGCTGAAATAGGACGGTGCACCGTCATGCATAAATCACTATGCGATATACATCATTTAATAGAGCTTTTCCTGATAAAAATTCAGGCAATTGCTTGCTCAAGAAATTGACCTGAGATTTATCTGGTAATTCTCTATATATTTCCTACAAACAGTTTTGACGAACCAATTATATTATAATCCTTTGAATCCTTCAAGACTCTTGACCTACCAACGTCACTTCACCGTCCGGCAAGACTTAATAACCGAATAACCTAGCGTATTAAAAGCACAAAATCATTCGTTGAAAATAATTTCTCGATTCGCCAATATCTAATCCAGATAATAGATACAACGAACAAAAGCACGCATCAGCAAGCGTGGTATTAGACGCAATAAACAAAAACAGGCGTTAACACGCAACAGGGTATTAGATTGAATAAACAAAAGCGTGCATTAACTCGTGGCCGAGTATTAAACGTAATGCGCAAAAGCTCGCGTTAACGCATGACCGGGTCTTTAAGTATTAAACTGTCGCGACGGACCTTGTCGTTCTTGCGTGATATAGTCCAGCCCATTGGAATAATAATAGCGTCGTCCAACATCGATTTTCTTGCCGTCAATAAAATCTGTTTCCGTCGCAGTTGTAACACCGACTATTCTATAGGCGAGCATGCGAAGTCGTGTTTGATATTAACACATTCGCGACCGCTGTTGACGCGAATTCACTAACGCTACAAAGTTGCGATGTTCAGTTTCCGAATTTAATTACTTTCGTCAGTACTCGGTATTAGAAACGTAAAACAGATGTCAACCATTCGGTATTTCCTACCGCAAAAAAGTCGCGGTATTGATGTTTCCTGCGTAATCGTGGAATTCGTTCAGAATTGCCTAATTATTCATGCCGCTTTTCCCCCGTTTGGATCTAGCAGACGGTTGCGTTCGATATCCCGCTCGTTCGTACGGGTTCTTGCGTATTCACAGTGTCTGTCATCGGTACTCAGAGATTCAAACAGAAAGAGAAACGAGTTAGCGGAAAGTTTTATTTACTTCAAAAACGCGGCGCCAGGGATCCTTGAGCCACCGCGAGGGGAAAATAAAGTTCTGGCCGGGTACCCAGACACGCTAAGACGAAAGAAGAAGAAGAAGTGGTAGAAGTAGTCGACGGTTACCGTTCTCGGTTGGCGAGAAGAGGAATGACAAAAAATCGAGAAGAGTTGAAAAAGTCAATTATCTTGGCAATTCGAGATACTAACCCGACTAGTAGAATCTCCTCAGCTTAACTCGACCGACTGGGGACCGCTACACAACCGGCATGGTATGCACCATTGAATGTGAAATCGTTTAATCAAAAGTGAATAGGACCGTTGCAGTATGGACGGTTTTTTTGAAAAAATAATTGTTTCAATCATGCTTGAAATCTAAGACGAGAGTTGACTTGATGTTCATCCTAATGGTCCTGTCGTTTGGTTCATCTGCGAGACGATGAATCCGATGGAATTAACTTGAGACATCGTTCTGTCAACGAGCAGATCAAAGTGCCAAAGTAGCAAGTACCAAGAGAACCAAGAGACCGCTGGCTGTTGTTTCTGGAACAACTCTTCCTCCAGCCAAGTCGATCCGTTTACTCGCCAGAGTTTAGTAAAGTAAAAGCGCCAGTCCTGGCGCCATCAAAGCTTTTTCTCTAGAAAAAGTACTACATCGCCTTTGAAAGTGGCGAAGGAAGCAAGTAGAACCTCGGTGAGGTAGAAGCACCGATAAGGGGCACCTTGAGGCTTCTTTTCTAGCTATACTACATTGACTTTGCTATTTGTTGGATTACTGTATCAAGACACTGAGCTAAGAATGACTTCTCCCTAATTCCCTTACGTGGCACTGATTTCACAATGTAGAATCGAAAGCTCCTCTTTGCAAGGTTAAGAGAACTCTGACTGCCTACTTTCCTCTCTTGTTACTTTTCAATTGTGCTATCCTCATCTCTCCAGGTCTCCTAGAATTTTCCTAGTAGCCTAAATGACACGCACCCCCAATCTCCGCGCCTAAACAAATCAGTCCCGCGACCGCTGCTTGTTATACAACGATAAATAAATAAATAAATATTGTTCGGCTCCGTGAAATTTTTAGCGTGCCTCGACCATCGACACGGCGTGGCTCGCAGTCGAAACGCAGAGTGGTGGATTTTAATAAAACGCGTCAGAACGCGTATCGAGCCCCGGCGAAATCTGGCGGCGGCAAAAATGCATCGAACCTCGCGGCCGAGCCACGCGATAAACCATTTTCCAATTTTCCGCTCGAATCTACCGAAAGGCTTTCTCTTCTACGCTAAACGAAAATTCTTTTCCTTAAGTTGCGGCTCGCGATATCGGAGGGTTGCACTCGCGATAGCGTCGGAGATATAATGCACCAGTTGCCGTCTAAGAGCCCCCGCCGCGTCCACGGTCGCGATTTTCCGCACAATTTTCGTACCATCGATAGACAGATGGCCTGCGAATCGCATCCATTGTCATTCTACCATTAGCCAAAGAAGTCCATAAAACTTAAAATCACCTCAAAGAAAGCCTAAAATGCTTACATTAAAATTCATGAACATTTTCGCTATCGTTCCATGGAAACGTTCATCAGAATATAATAGAAACTGGTTAGAAACGAAAGAAATGTCACGCATTAAAATATACAGAAGACACCGTGGACAATGGCAAACGAAGTGGCAACAGTCGTTTTAATTCTGCTGCGTCGCCATCGGGGAACACAAGCTAGAGAAACGAAGAGATCGAAGGAAAAACCGTAATGCCGAATGAGTTTCAATCATCCAGCGCTATAACCCCTTGGCCAAAGGGTCCGTAAAAATTAAAAGCTCCCAAGGGAAGCAACGTAATCCACGAGAAGTGGCTCTACAAGCGTCTGGTAATACGATTATAGCTAGTAAAACAGGAACTGTTCGACGCTTCGCTAGAAAGCCGACTGCGATCGAAAAAAAAAAAAAAAATGTCAAAAAACGGAACGAATGCGTGGGTGCCGATTCCATATCGAGTGGGTAGGGATCATTCGGGTATTAAGCTTGATCCGTATTCGTCGTCACGGCGCGCTTATTCGCCGCTCTCGTGATAGTCGACAGTTACGCGTAGGCTCCTCGTTCCTCGAGCCAGGTGTACACTTCGTCAGGTTCCTCGGAGGATGAGTGTCAATTTAAGCGGAAACGTACGTGCGTTTGTGCATGAGCCCGGAATACGAGCACGGAATGAACGTCGAACGGAAATTTCGAAACGGAACCCAGATGTTCTTGTACGAATTTCATTCGGTACGTTGCTCGAACGGGATACGATTTCCAAATAAGAAAATCGCATTTCGGAGCTCTGGTTGGTTAAAGTA
Source organism: Hylaeus anthracinus (assembly GCF_026225885.1). Classification (NCBI taxonomy): domain Eukaryota; kingdom Metazoa; phylum Arthropoda; class Insecta; order Hymenoptera; family Colletidae; genus Hylaeus; species Hylaeus anthracinus. The sequence continues at coordinate 12,225,124 of NW_026534337.1, forward strand.
GCACAGACATTTATCGGTAGTTGAAAAAAATGTCTAAGCGCATTTGTCATAGTAGAAATTGATACAAATTAAACCTCGGTAGGTTTAGTGTTAAACAGAGAGTAATCTTGTTAAAATTCCCCATGTCCAATTGGTAGAACACGAAGGAATACGAAGAATACTATTGTCCAAGGTTTCATCTGTGATACTAGAGAATCTTCCGAAAGGCATGGAAACTTTGATTGAAAGCAAAACAATAGCAACCACAAACTATTGCTAAGGTCTGCTAAGGTTTAACCAACAAAAGGGTTGGTCACCACTGGCCTGGGCAGGTAACTGTGAAATATTGGATCGTTTAGATCAACAGTAGCCGGGGTATCGATAAATTCGATTCGGGGAATGTGAAATGAGCCCTGAAATAGACACGGCGCTGACCGAAATCTAAAACTACGATCGCGTTGCGTTCGGAAATCACGGCTGTGCGGTTTTCAAGGGTCTCCGAAGTGTTAATTCAATTTTACCGGATGGATGCGCTCTTGCGAGCAGGAAAACCGTGGCCGGGCAGAACACATGCAGTCGCGAACTTCACCGTGCCATCGGGGCGATGCTTTGCTCCATTTAAATGCGAGCAAACGACCCCGGTAACCGTCGTTCAAGCTACTTCGACCATCCCGACCGAGAGCTATTTCGTGGATTGCTCCTTGGGGAACATAATCGAAGACTAACTCTTCGCAGCCGCCGGCGGAGATACCGAGAGGTTGTTTTCGAAGTGCATCAAACGCGTAACGGGATACGGCATTAACGTGGCGTCCGACGCATAATGCTAGGAAATCCCAAGAAGCTGGCCAAAACACTATTCGCGCCATATCTCATTTATCGCTGGGTATTTCCTCTAAGAATTCCAAGAAGAATCAAATTAAAACATACGCTCAGTTCCGTAAGTATTCATACCGTTTATATCCAAACATTTTTCAAAACTAACACAGAAATCGCAAGAGAAACTCTACACTCACCCTATTATATATATATTGTGCATATATCATGTGCACCCTAATTGGTCGTGAGACAACACGTGCGTGCCAGCGAATAAGAGGCGCAGCGTCAAGTGTATCGACCCACGGCGATGAAAATAGAATTAACTTGTTGAATATGCAACGGTGCATTTTTAACTCGCCCAACGGCGGTGCATTGACGTTCCTAACTTTATCGATTAACTCCGGGGGGCGGCGAATAACAAAACGGGGGGTTTTTCCTTTAAATATTCACTTATGGCGATTCGTCGACCCTACCCGATACCTGAAAGTTTAAACAGAGAATCGAGATTTAATAAACGTAGTCGGAGAAACAGATGACGTCGACGGTTCGATCCACGCAACCTGGAACCAAAACTCGAGCGAACGTCGCCTAATTATGCGGAATATTCGGAATCGCGCATGGCGTGACAAAGCGCGCGCGTGTGGTTTTAAAACAACGGAATTAAAACGATTAAAACTCGAAAAAAAAGAACTGGAAACGAGACCAGATCGTGCACGCGCAAGGGTAAAAATAAAGGCGCGCCCTTGAACTAGCTGCACGGATGCCGAACAAAGACAAAAAAAAGGAGGGTGTAGGGTACAAGTGCAGTTCTGAAATTCGATCAACTAATTGTGACCACAAAAAACGTGTAAAGCGAACAGCACGCGAGAGTTCGCGTAAGGTGGAAATCCGCGTATGGAAAATTATGACAACTCGATGGAAACCTCTATAATCGAAAATGCTGGTTCTTGCCATTGTTTCGCAGGATCCCTTCGAACAACACGAGATAATACATTATCGACAGGAATACATCGACTTTTCATCTGCAGTAACAGTCACAAAAAATTCTTCTTTCTCTGTCTGGCATGCGATGAAAGGCAAGCACGTTCGGACAGTTTATGCCGGGAGTCACTTTCCTTCCTTCTGAACCTTTCATAAAGCTTATCAACGTCGATAAATTGTTTGCTGGTTAATTTAAAGCTCGCGAGTTATTTTGAGCAATATCCTCGACCAACGCACTCGCTACTGATCGCTCTCCGATTCTGTCGGATGTTCCGAATAAAATTACCGTTTCCAAATGCTTCGTACGGCTCACGCAAGCGTTTATCAGAGATAGCAGTCTCGACACAATTTCGCAAATCAGTCGTTGTCAAGCAGATGTCTTTTAATTAAGAGAGATCAGCATGTACCGATAGAGATGCATTTCATTGAAGTGAATTTTCAGGTGTCTTCTAATTAGACTGAATTTTTAATCAGACTCGAAACTAAAGAGCAATTACTATCAATCGAATTTTTGTACATATATCTCCAATAACAAACAGACACATAGAAATGCTCAGACAGAGGATAGCGATTGGGAGAATTATCGCGGCGTAAAACGTATCGCGGATGGGAAATCACGCGTATGTAAAATTAAACGGCGCCGACGTACCGCTGAAAACCCAACTGGGTGGACTGTATTACCGCAAACGTTGTACGGGACTTCGTGGAATTCGTTTCGCGTTGAATGATTGACTTGCCCGCGTGACTAGGTCGTGGTGGCGAAATTCTGCTTGAAAACGCGGCAGGAGCCGCGGGCTCGTATGTAGCTCGCGTAACCGCGATAAACAATAATTAAAGGATGAAAAGGAACGAGGTCGACGTATAATAAAAAAAAGACGCATTGCCAACAGCGACGCGCAATACGAACGTATAAATTTTCCGGGAATATGTGTATTATCATGGCTGGCACGCTGAAGTTTGTTAAATTCGACGTGATTTATCGCCAACGCGGGGGGATAAAACACGTTCGACTATGCGACCGTGACAAGCACTCGTTGCACGAGGCAGATGTAGCCCGGGGCGTACGAACGAGTAATCCACTATTTCTTTATACTCCCGGAAAAGTAGTTTCAATTTGTTGGTATATATATGATATTCTGTTTCAAACAGTGGATATATTTGGGGCTTCTTGACCTAGTTTCTTATGGTAGCTTCCTGAGTACTTCGAAAAACCTCCAGAAAGAAGCAGGGAGGGCCTCGGTGGCGGTTCTTCATATAGTTGTATTTTTGCCAAATCACTCAATAGTTTTTCCTACATTTATATAAAGATTCTATATATTATATTCCGTATTTAACTGGAATAGTATATTTACCTATTCAGTATCACTGCACTAATTTATGTGGAACGTATTATATAAAATAATATTTTTAATAAAACTGCTGTTATTTTTTACGACCAACAAAACTCGAGGCACTTTAACAGCACTGACGCAGCCCTGTTAAACCCCTAGTGCGAGGGTAAGTTTAACAGATTCTGCTGATTCGGTTTTTCTTGCCGTCCTTACCAAGCGTTCAAGAAACGCATAAAAAAGGTATAAAATATAAAAACGTTCAGCTATTGCACGACAAGAGGCAAGGAACGTCTTGACTTAAGAGAAATTATCACTTTATTGATCTGGCATTTGTAATTTACTCGAGGAAACGGAATAACAGGATGATTGTTTCGCTGTGTATTATAACAATGGTAAACGTCGACTTTGATCAGAAGAGGTTGATTACTTGTTCGCACGCCTAGTAACGAAGCAAATTTCTCTCTCTCTCTCTCTCTCTCTCTCTCTCTCTCTCTCTCTCTCTCTCTCTCGGTGAGTTGCTTCTTCGCCACACCTTTCGCCGAACGTGTCGTGAAACAGTTGGGATGAATCAGTTCGGAACAATCATTGTAGCGAGTTTTTGGCAGTGATTCACCTTCTCCCGGTAACCCGTTGCGGTCAGCCCGAGGCTAGAGACGCTTTAAGTTCCGCTTCGAGTGGACAGTGGAGTGATCCTTAATGTCAGGGATCCGACACTGATGATACCATCCGTTGGTTCTTGCTGCCAGCGTCGATCTAACCGTTACAGATAGAGAGCAAACCTCCATTTTTTTTTTTAGATCTTCAGCACTGAGAAACACTTTCACTCGTATTAGGACAAAATTATTATTCATCGAGGATGAGTACTCGAAACCTCTTCAAACTCTAGTCTGTAGCAAGTACGTACAAGGGACATTTTCACTCGAGTTACTTTTACCATCATAATCTACTATAACACGACTCAAAAGTTAACCTATCCTCCCTTCGAGACACAGTCCACTTCCAAAATTCCCATCCAATCTACGTCACCTATATTTTTCAAAAATATCAAACAACAGTTGGACTCGACCACCAAAAATCTCTTCCCAGACTGGAGCAAGCACTCGAATGCCGCCAAATTCCGCCTCTATTCTCGCAATCAAGACGTAGCTGGCACATGCACGCGCCGTGTCGCGAGGAATGCGAATATTCGTACGGCATCATCGCGCTAGGTCAAGTGTCGCCGCGTAATTGCGAAGCAACCGTGCTCTCGATCGTTACGTGCCATGGTACAACAAGAGAATTCTCGCCAACGGAGAGGTAGTTCGCTTATTCGCTAGAAGAGCACCTTTATCCGGTCGCACGCGAGCACGCGCTGGCTTCAAACGGAGCGGGTCAGCCGACGACAGCGGCGCGGCATGCAGGCAGAACAGGTTTCGGGATTTCGTGAAGGAGAGAAGGTGCTCCGACGCAGAGAGCTGACTGGATGTCGTGGCCCGATGCGATAAGCGAGAGAGGCTCAGCGGGTGTATGTATACGTCCTAGGGTTGGAACTATACGCGCAGGTTATATAGTGATTGGGGCGTTACCCGACTCGCAGAAATCTCACGTGCGAGCACAATGCCTCTTTTGTCATTCTGAACTGGCGCGCGCCAGTTACTCGTGGGTGCTATGCCAGCCATCCCGCGGCAGACGCCTTTTCTTAGGGCTTTAAGGAATTTCCTTGCCGTTCAAGGCCTCTGGTATTCGCAGCTCTTTGTCGCTGATACAATGACGGAAGCGTCGATCGCTCCCCCGCGGTACTTGAGCTGCAGCCTGTTTTCAGACGAGCGTCGTCGTTAGACCGATTATCGGTGTACTGTACTTGGACGACCTCGTGATACCTGGCTTGGCACATGTTTCGTTGGGTGTGTTTGGTTATTGTTCTATTATACGTAGTTGGCTATTGTGGACAGAAAGGAACCTGTGACGATTTTCAACCCCTTTCACTCGGATGTCTCTTCCGAGGGAACATCGTAAGTCCAGGCAAACTTTTATTAGTGATTACACGGGATAAACTCATGGGAGCGTAAAATTTGTAAAAGTGTATGATTCCTATTTCTATATTTTATATCCCATTATAGTTCTAAAAGAGATCATTCCATCCCCAAACACCCAACATTTACACGTCGCTCGCAATTTATCGCGATAATGAAATAGCTTTTCGCAGATGTTTAACATTTTTACGCCCACCCGACGTTTTTACGAGCGCCCCTGCCCGTTTCTCGCGGGCGCAGCGTTAAAAACATAACGCAGCTGTTTATACCACTTTAATCCCGTAATAATCCTAACTTCGCACGAGCTCTTTCCACCGAGCTTAATGCCCTGAGAGTAAAAGCAAGCAGCTCGTTATCGGAACACCGTTCTCGATGAGATGCCTTTTTCGCTGCAAATACAGTTTCGACTCATTGCCCCCGAGAATGGTAATTTCATCCCGCCGTACGACGGAGGGACACCGTTTGAAAATGGCTACTTGTACCACTCGTTGGGAAAGGATAAATTGTTGTGCCGCGTTATCTGCACGTCTTGCGAATACTGCCCCGTTAAAATTTTATTTAGAGAAGAAACAGTGTGGCAATTATTTGCACATTATCCCAGTGCGCGGAAATCATTTTATATTTTTTCAAGTTTGCTATAGTGATGTTGTTTTTAAGTGGTACTTGATGCGTTACTACAAAAACGTTAACAACAAAATAACAATGCCAAAAGTCCATAAAATACTTATATCTTTTTGAGATCACCTAACATTTCTTTGTTAATAATCGGTAGATATAATAAATACCTGTATCGAGAAATATCTTTGAAAATTAGCTATGGTTTCGTCCAAGTTAGGGATCTCTTGACTCACCTGAAACAAAAACGAGACATTCGGTTAATATCACAGTTCGAATAGAAAATCAAAATAAAATATTACAGATCTAGGAATACAAAACAAATTCGTTTAAAAGTGGCTGCGGAAAGTCTTGCAAGTTTTCATTTCCTACTACTAACAGAAGTTAGTCTCTCCTAGAAGTCTGTCTTTCCAACCCTCTGAGGGATATTCTTCCAACGTGACGACCAGGCGATAAAGGAGCTAAACGCGGCCTCGCGTGGCGCTAGGTAATACAGATTGATCAGCGGTTGCATTGATGTTAACGGGGAAAACCACGGGAAAATTATGACGGTCTGTATAATTCACGTGGGCCGCTCGCGACCACTTCTCACGGCTCCGAAGTAGACAGGAAAAATCCGTGCGAGTGTGGAGGAGGTGTACGTGTACAGACGACTCGCGTGTGTACGTGTATTGCCTCCAGGAACACGTATACGTCTCAGGTATACCCGAGAGTGTGAAACCATTCTTTCCCGTAAAATTCTACGGTGGTCAGCAAGATAGCTAGTGGATACTTATTCCGCATAGAGACTTATGAGCGGACGTGTTCGAGCATCGGAATGGCGACTACGACAGCATGACCGAATTTCACTCACTTTTCGCGTTCATGGTTCATGCACGTACACACGCTGGCCACGCGAGGATTGGTGCACCGGAGAGCAAGTGTCACGGAATCCCGAGGAGGATATCGACAAGTATTTTCCCAGGGAAGTGTGATCTGTAACGAGCGGATTTTCGAGTATTCCGATCATATATTCTCATCGGGAAACTTTACGACCAGCTTAGGATCCAACGTTTACTTCCACCGGCGATCTAATGCGTTCCCCGCGCGATGCTGGACTCTCGTGCGTTGGAAAACAGAACGGTCGAACTGCGACGGTGTGTTCGTCGAAATAATGTCGAATGAAATTAGGTGCAGAAATTAATTCTGTATCTTGGTAAAGTAAACTGACAATTTGATTATAAAGAAAATACGACTTTTAATTTTTCTTAATAACGTTTCTTTCCTACAAATGTTTGAAACATAATACACGAATGAGCACATGTACCCATAGAATATAAGAAAACTCGTGTAAACACCATATAACTCCCAACAGGGAGTTCCATTTGGGGCTCAAATAATAATAAACAAACATAAAGTAGCCCAGTCACTCGTATCCGTAGTAAAAATAGCCCCTGGAAAACTCCACTTTCAAACCAGACGAATGATACAGGAAAACAGAGAACCGCGATACCACTCGCAAGAAGAAAACACACACAGCGCTAATTGGCACGAGAAAGTCAGATTGAAATTGTTCCCGAATATCCACCTCAAACCGTAGTCCTGTAACGCAAACAGTAATATAGTATATCCTTTGTGCAAACGTACGAGGGATGCGCTCACATAGTCGGCCATACGTGTCTCCAATCTAGCGCGAGGTTTATTTGCACGCAACTATTGACAATCTAAGAAGCGTATAAAATTATAAACAGCGACGTACAAATTCCCCGAGTCCCAGTGATAATCGTCGAGTTTGTTTACTTACGGCGATGAAACCGATGCGAGAAGTAACTACGAGGCCACGCATAAAGGAAAGCGTTACGTAATACCCCGAACAGAAAGAGTTTTCCAGCAGCAGTGAAACAAGCACGAGCAGTAGGTAAAAGGTGGGTTACATGGCTCGCGCACTTTATGCTTATCACGTTGTTCATTAGCGGAACGCTCCGGTTTCGCGAGTAAAATTTAGTCACAATAAAGCGATTACCCTTTTATCCTTTTTTTTTTTCTGGTACAATTAACCGCGCCCGATCCACGGATAGCGAGATAACATAAAGATGAATATTCACCGCACGACACCGGGGCTTGAACTAAATTATAATTGTGTGTTATTAGAGTTGATCATCGAGTTCATTATTTCGTAAGAAAATACGGTGTACGTGTAAATATGAGGCTCTTCAAAAGGGGCTTTAGAGACGATCTCGAAGAGCCTCATATTTACAAGTGCACGCAAAGAAATAAAAAAACAAAAATCCTAATCCCGTTAGGGTCGCGTCCTATTCAACCCTCTCGCGGAATCCAACACCGGCGCCATCCCTAAGGGACGCAAGAAACAGAAAACGCTGCCGTTAAACTGCACAGAGTATCGTTTTCTTTTCGTTAAACCCGACCGACACTTCGCCTCGACCCTCTAATTAATCGATACGATCTCGCAGGAAGCCGTCGGTATCCTGGTCTGGCAGAGGCGGACAGAGGTGAAAAAAAAAAAGAGCTGAACCGCCAACGATAAACCAAAGACAAGATCCCTCATGCACGCATCGCTGATGATACCAAGCCAAATATCTTTTTTCCTCGTAGATAGCCGGCTAGAGCCGGTAATTCCGACGGAAAGAGGAGATCGTAATTAGGTAGCCGTCGCTCCTACGCGAGAGGAGAGGTCGAAGACGACGCTGCGTTGTATTAAAGTTGAGGAGACACCGTTCTTGAAAGAGAATGCGAGGGGTTCGGGGAACCCTCTATTTCCTCTTGCATGGTGCTCCAATTAGTCGATAAGATCTTTCGTCGGAGAGGCCGAAGCCACCGCGTGGCAGCCTGGAAGCCGGAATCGTTGCTTTCTGAACTACAATTGGTTGCCACTTTCTTACAAACACGCGTCGCTATCTGTACACACGTACGTGCTCTAAGGCGCTATCTCGATCGACGGAAAACGGGTTAAGATCCTCTTCAGCGATCGTAAATACACCTTGGACTGATTATTTAACCGTCCAGTGGATCTTTCATGAGTTTAGATTGAGGTAACAGGTTAAGAACCATTGTAATGGAGGGTTAAGGGCTGCTTCCGCAACGCACACTGTCTCCGAACGAGCCGGCATTTTCATCACCTGAAGATTACCTCTATCCGGATTATGGGATCCTCTGCGTCCCCACGCAACTTCGAACCAACAATGTACGTTGACGTAATCGTTTCAGGGTTTACGTAGCCCTCGATTATCTGTTCAACTTTCCAGGAAAACTGATTTGCGCTTGTCAATTATGTACAAGTTGGTATTACAAGGTATGCTCATGGAGTAACGTCCGTCATTGGGACAGATAGTTTAGAGATAAGACGTACCTTCGTTTAAGTTTCAATTCTCTCTGTATCGCTAAGAATAAAATTTGCAATATACTTTCGTATTATTGTATATCTATGTTCGGTGTTAAATCTACCGATGGATACTTCGAAATACTCTAACGCCTTAAATACAGCTACAAGTAGCGTTTACAGCCCTAATCGGATAATATTAGTCACTTCGTCGCACAAGAGGTTGGCAGCTCCAGAAATCCGACTACCGGTAAACTCGAGATTGTGGATAAGAATTACACGAATCCCAGAAAATGCGGTCATCGATGCGAAACGTTTAGATCCGCTGCCTAACGGAGGAAATAGTAAAATTTCGTGCTTGAATTATAAAACCTGCAGCCAGATCCGCGTAGATTTAAAATGCAATGGCTCCATTCAACGAAAATAGGCTGCCTGCTAGCGAATGTGGCGGGGCAACATCATCGTCATGCCGTGGAAACGGATTGAGTTCAATATAAATATTTAAACAGGTTCATGAAAACGCGAGCGACGATTATCCCTTTTAAAAGAAGTCGCGTTACGCGTGGCATACGTAATGGGCTTGTGGTCCTTTGTTATGCGAAATTGTCCTGGTACCCACGAATGTTAAACGTTAAACGAATGGGACTCCTTTGCAAACTATTTACGGTATTAAAATTAATTTAATTCACCTTGCATTAACGTTTGAAACTATGCAGCAATATAATTAATTTTGTTGCTGATGTGAGATCGCAAACGAAGTTTCTCTAAGAATTTATTCAAGATGTAATCGGACTAATTGTAAGGCGGATACCACTGTTATTATTTCACACGTTTAGCATTCTTGCATGTTGATTAACCCTTTGGACTCTAAGCCATTAGACACCACGTTCGTACTCGGCTCTGAGGAATTTTTTTCTTACATTTCTGAGTCATAAGTCTTGCTAATTTGTTATTTGGTTGTCCCAAAAGTTTCTCGTCCTCCTAGACAAGCGGCCGAAAGTGTTTCAGGAATGTTGTAACGTCATCGTTTTGACATATGGCGGTTACGTTGCAAACGTTACAGCCAGGCGACGACGACAGTGGGGCTCAGAATGTGCAACGAATTATGTATCGCGAGCGTAACGTGCTCCGTGCCGGTTTGCTTTACCAACCAGCGAAGACATCAAGCGGTGCATTTCACGACGATCAGCTCGCCATCTGCCATAAACGTGCATAAGGAGTCGAACACGGTCGTGCACGTGCCGACACGCGAGCTTTCGCACCAGCTGTTCGGCCAGGCTGAAACGGAGCCACAGCTGTTGCTGAACCTGCGACGATCGATCCCTTGCATTTTTATCACAGAACGCTGAACAGAAACGTACCCGAGGAATGATTATCCGCGTTGTTGCGCGCATAATGGCCCCGCGGAGCATGTGATTTCAGCTGCGGAGCCCTCGAACGTCACCGAATTATGTAACCAAGCAGTTTGATGGCAACTGTGCGCGGTGTTAGACGATTGGGAACGTTAGACGCTGGTCGCGCGACACTCGTGAACTTGAGTAGCTGGAAAAATTGATCGCGTACTGGCAATCGCATATTGTCGGCTCACTGATCGGAGAAAGGAACCAGTCTGGCGTTCGTGTATCGAGGATGTTTGAGAAAGTTTGTTCGCGAGCTCGGAAACTAGGTACATTGGTCGAGTGTGTGGAATAAAGTGTGCGGAGAATTGTTATAATTTTTGCTTCAAATTAGAGAAAGTTTAGCGTGGAATGAATTCATATGTAGCGTCGGCATGTGCCTATGGTGCATTTACCTACTTTTAGTTGAACTATGTAGATAATTTTGAATGCGTTGGATACAGGTTTCCAACGATTATATTCCATCGTTACATTTCGTATAACAATATGTAGGTCCACGTTGGACACCAATTGCCAATTACTCGATCACTGAGTTTTGATAATGTTAATTACAATTCGCGAGTGCGAGTACTTAAACATTTTCTCTTGATTTTAGGTTGTACTTTAACAATCGTAGGAATGCATCATTAATATAAACATCAATTACAGTTGGTCCGTAGCAGAGAAACTAATTGTAACGAAACGTTAATTGTTCTATGATGTTACGACAGAGCTGTGTTTAATAATCATACTAATTAGTTATGTAGGCTGCGACAACAAAACGCCAATATGTTTCGTTATAATAAAATATACTTCCACTGACAACCGTCGACGTAGTTCAAAATTAAGCACGTGCATCCTCGCAGTGGGACATGATATATTTTAGTTTAGACGGAAGCTTTCATCCAGCTGTTAGCTTAGATGCAGGCGCAGCTGTTCCTAAACTTGCAACGACCGATTCTTGGCATTTCCTTAGATATTCGGATTCGCTTACAGAATGACATCGGATTATCGCCTAACATATGTTAACCACGGAGATGGGCAACACTTTACTCGAATAATAGGTGACAAATGAAACCATCGTGGAGGAGAGTTGTTTATCAGCTATTCGTTACTCGAGAATTTTATTGAGTTCAGAATCTCACTAAGAAATTTCCTTGAACAAAAGTTAAAATGATTTTTTATTATTCATGAATTACTATTCTCACTTAGAATGACACTGTCTTAGGTCTCAATCAAGGCACAACTCACCACTTGATATGCATCTTTAATATTCCACGATTGTTCATGGGCATTCTATGTAAATCTGTACTTTTATCCGTTCGGCATGCTGTGTGCTTGTAGTACTAATTGAACATTTTCATTACGTGCAAATGAATTGACGTATGTAACGATGACACGAGCACGGTTAATTTAGCGGTTGTTAGCTCGAGTGAAGGAGCAATTGCAATCCCGTCTACGAGGATCGATCTTCCGCGCTATCATCGAAATCCAAAGGAGAGCGAACAAGGCTGTTGCTCGCATGTACGACATTGTTCAGCACACGTCGCCCTACTTGGCAGCTTGGCACGGGCACGCTGTTTTAATCTTTGCTTTTGATCGTAAACAGGGGACAGATTTGCACGGATGAAGACACACATTGAAAGCGCAACGAAGACAATACCACGGTTAGGCAAATGAATCGGTCTGAAAGTGTATGGCACAAAAATCTTAATCTTCCGCAAACAATTCACTTGCTTCCATGTCAAATGAAAATAATGTTCTAGAGAATATTAAATTTCGTCTGGTCTATAACAAAATCCTGGATTAAAATCTCGCGACACCAACGTTTCGAGGTTCATCGGGATCTTTTACTGAATTAATACGAAACTCCGAAAAAAGAAAGGACAGAATTTTTCGTCCGAAATTACCAGACAGATTAAATCAAAATTAATCAACCGAGATTCGCGGTACAAGCCGGTACAACCGGTTCTATAAAGTTGGAGATTAAGTTCGCGAAAGCCAGCTCAGTGGGAAAAATTAATTCACTCCCAATTTCCTCCGCCGCGCGCTCGCCCATTTTCTTCAACTACCCCTGTATAGGAGGGAGTAAGAAAAGGTGACGGGGGAAAAAAGAAGGAGCTAAGAAGAAAAGGACTCCCCCACTCTCGGTGCGCATATTATATTAGCATCACCCGCAAGATTTCGCGTGCAGCTGATTTTGCTTACCATTCGGGAAAAAGGTTTAGCCCCGAGATTCAAAGGGGACAACGACACCGTAGAACAAGAGGAGCCGACCCAGGAAGACGATGGAGAGAAAGAGATGACGAGACGGGGAGGGATGAACGACGATCCTGAAGGTGGAAGTGAAAATTATTCTCAGGGAATTTCACTCGAGCAGCCGCCGCCGCGGCGTGGAGCCTAGAGAAGAAGAAGAAGAAGAAGAAGAAGAAGATGAAGAAGAAGAAGAAGAAGAAGAAGAAGCAGTCCGTTGGCTTTTCCCCTCTTTTTTCTACCTCTTCGCTCCACGCCTGGGCCGCTTCTCTTTTTGTTTTCACGCTAGGCGTCCCGAGGGGGATACGTTAAAGCCTGGCTGTAATCCGGGCGATGCAATCAAGTAGATGAGACGGGACTGTAACCTCCTCTATCCTCCCTCTGCTTTATCTTTTGCTTCTCGCTTCTGCCCTGTCTGTGCCTCTCTCCTCAACGTCGTCGTCCTCATTCCTCTTTACTCAGAGTTTCTCAAACAGCGGCCTTACCGCGGACCTCTTTGGGGGTCCGTGAGCTGGCAAAGGAAAGGAAGAAGCATGAGGCGAGGAATAAATTGAATTTTTTCAAATAAAATCTGTGTTTACGTATCACTGTCCTCACCTCTGTAATTTTAAAAATATGTTTAACAATAATTGCACTAATTGCACATGAAAGGAATATTTCTAAGGCTCTTTGGCACCAATGCGTACAAGCGAGGCCTGTCCGATTACCGAGAAAGCCGCCCTATCTATCATATCGCTAAGCTTCCAAGGATAGCGCCTAGCTGAGGTAGCCTTCGGTTTCGTCGATTCTCGCTGAGCAAGGCATGAGTCCGCACCTTCGTTCGTCCGCGAATGTTTGCTCCATACGATGAGATATGATCCGAATATGCCGACACCGGTAAAACCTAATCCTGCCTTCACACATCAATTTTAGGTCGTCATTTAGATTGCCACTTATTGTTAATTAATAATCCATCGAAAGTTTTCTCCATAGGAAAAATAAGTATATCATACATAAGTTTCACTAGTAGACTGCGTATCATCTACTTTCAAAAGATAAAGAACGAACAGCAGACACAGTAAAAGTACACGTTAAATTTTGGAACAGGTCGAAGTTACGAACATAAGAATAGTAACATACGGAAGATGAGGTATTTCTTGGAAGGGATGACCAGTCAGGATTTCTGCATCGAGCCATTCAGGAATTTCCGGTGGCCAAGGCTAGCTTAAGCATACCAGCATGACCGGTATGCTTGATTTACGAGAGACTCGTGGATATCCGCCTTGCAATGAATCTTCTTTCACAATTACTGTAGCCTCGACATACTAGAAAGCTCCCTTAACTAGTAATTCCAACCCAACACGACTCATCTACACAAAAAAAAATCCTTCAGAGTAAAACAAGCTCCATCAATGGCGAGAGCATTTCCGCTCACGACCGCGTCAAATCAGAGCGCAACAATACGGACACAAATTTCATAAACTGCCGTGTCACTCGATTTAACCGAATGCTTTCGTTCGCCCTCCTTTCATAGCCGACGCAATTACAAACGCTTGCCTACACACCGGCATCAACCACCCTATCAAGTCCGTGGCACTCTCTCGCTCGTCGCGTCTCTTCCTCGAGCGGAGGAGACTCGCAAAAAATTTCTTTAAACACGCGCTCATTGGTTATGCGCCAATGAGCACTCAAAGACCGAGAGGCAATTCACCAGACTCGTTTCTCCGCCCGTGATCCCCGAACGCCCCGCGTCGTCTGTCTCCCAACTAAAAGAGAATCAGGCGAAAGAAGAATCTCCCGCGGAATGTCTCCCACCGTGAGTTTGACGACGGTTTGCCTTATCGTAGCGACGGTCTTCCCGCTTCCTCTCACAGCTGGTACACCCTGGAACGGAAATTCGTGACAACTTGGGACCGCGGAGAACGAGAATGTACGTCTTTCGTATGCTAGTGGTCCTCTGGACCAGAGATGCTAGAAACGAAATAAAAGTAAAAAAGTTTGAAAAAAATTGAGAATGTATTGACAGTCCTTCCGAAATTACTCGGACTTCGTCGCGAGTAATCACGATTCGCTATCGAGTCTAATACTCTTTGGTGGACGCAGCATTGGTTCTTCCACACGAACCAACCTCACAAGTGACAAAACAACTTCCACTATGACAGTTCGTTCGTCTACCCAGTAGGCTCTACTGGGAGACTGTTAATCTTAGTACCGACTCTCAAGAATACAGCTCCGAAGTGGACACGAGGGATTTCTCTCGAGTCTAGACGAAAACTGTCCTTTTACCTAAAGAGTGCCTATAAAGGAGACCTCGGTCGACCTCACCTCGACCATAGGACAATGCTTTTTGCCACCTCTACCAGACATCTACCAATTCTCACGCGACGGAAAGTCGATAGTCTAATGGAGCCCTAAATCGGCCCATACGCGCAGAGGATTATTGGAGGTTTATCCACGGGTTCGGTCGACCGTCTTTTTCGTTGGTCCCTTTCCTGAGAAAGACTACGACTAAACTTCAATTAAATCTCTGTAACGAGCATTCTAGATACGTCTTTTTATGTTAGGACGGCAGAGTAATTGGCACGAATTCCTGTCACGAGGTGTACGCACGTTGTGCGTGGTTTGTTCGGAGGGATGCTGTCGATGGTATCGGACTAGACTCCTCTCTGTGTGCGCACACCGTCGAGGGGTAAAACCTGGCGCGCACTAATGCCCCGACCGACGACTGAAACGAATGATTTGCGAGGGTAGCTTAAGCTTCGTTACCGCGCGTAGGAGCAAACATAGGGGAGGTTACTTGAAAACGCAGTGCGAGCGAGCGAGAGGTACTGAACCACGATGATTGGGTGCTTTCTGGAGGAACCAAGATGGAGAAGAATGTTTGACGAAAGTGCAGAGGGAAGTGCAGAGGGAAGTGCAGAGGGTGTGTGCGCGACGAAAGAGGGATTCGGCGATTTTAAACCGCGAACCTCGACCAGTGTTGCTCAAACTAAAATTTTAATGGAGTCCCATATTTGTATATTACCCGGTCTCAACTCAATCGTTTTATTGTTTCCGCAAGCCAATTAAGGGCGGGTTAATGCAACAAACTTGCAACGTAGGAGCAAAAAGAGATACCAGAGACCCTTTGAAGTTATTTTTGTAACGCTCTAACGCAAACCAAGCGGTTAGCCGCGTAATTGCAGTCTTTATCTCGCGTTCACGTGGGATTTCCCTGTAACTGGAATGCATTAATCAAACGGTTACTACAATCAAACAGTTAATATAGAGCGATTAAAACAGAGAATTCTGGGCGCACGGGGAAAATACAGAATTAGAAAATACACAGTTCCCCAACCACGCGTCCGGAATGCCCATCAGAGCGTTTCGTTCATTAAGGGTAGTTGAGCAAACTTCGATAATTAATTGTAAAATCTGTAATAACAATGGCACGCAGCGGGCCATCAGAGAAACTTCACGATAGAAACGTTCGACGCCATAAACGCTGGTAATGTTAAAAACAAAACGTGGAACGACTCAGAATAAGTATTCCGAGTAATTGCGCTGTTCCAAAAATGAACGCAAAGAATATATTTAAATTAAGGACTCCAATTACAGGAATTCGATTTCTTCTTCGATTTCTAACCGAAAAAACCAAACTTTTCAGAAAGATCCTATTTCATTACGCACTGTTATCCTCTTCCAAGCAAAATCCGAACATTATAATGAACAATCGCGTCGAAATATCCAAATAATCGAGTGGCAACAATTCCTTGTTTGTGTTCGAATAGCAGGCGATCATGAATAAATAGACCTGACATGATATTTCCAGGCGATGAATCGATTCGAAAGCTGGAAAGCGCTGATCTGGCCTGGCGAATCGTTGACTCGATGGCCCCGAATCGTACGAATCGACGGATGGAAAGAAGAAGGACGGAGACGACTCGACCGAATAATATTGTCGAATCATACCCAGCGGGCGGGTGCAGTTGACGATGAACCGTCGAATGCGGTTTTGGAAATCGGAGCGACGCAACTATGCCGCAAATAATTATTAGCTAGCTCGGCGCCAGTCCACGTTTAATCGTTCATACGACTACGTATTAATAATAGGGAGACATTCGATGTACGACCGATACAGGCGTCGACTGCAGTCACCCGCAACTGAAGCATATTTTTGCGCCTGCTCGATCGATCCACTCAACAATTTTACAGCTGCACCTAGATCTTTACATAACGCTTAAACGTACTCGACCCACCTCGTTGAAATTTTTGCCTGACTGATGCCACTTCATAGGAAAAATGTAACGTTGACATTATCTGCTGTTAGGTGTCATTTCTGACATGACAAAACTTAGAACTTTCGAGAGGGTAGATGCAATTCACATTAGTAAAATTCAAGAATTTTTAGAAATCTCATTTTGAATTGAAAAAAAAAAAATTCGTTTGTCCATCGAGTAAATGTTGACGTCATCACTTATATCAATCTCGTCAAGGAGTGGTCGATCGTCAAGCACACTGCCAAAACACAAATGTTCATGCTAGGGTTCGCCACCAACTTTCGATACTTTTCCAATCAGTGCTAAGTATTGGTGCACACTATCGATAGCACAGTTCGGTCCTACCGCTATTTCCTGAGTGATTAAACGTGGTCCTACTTCGATTAGAACTTTTAATGCTTCGTAATCGAAATCTAGTGGTCGACCTAATCTTGATTCATTAGAAAGGTCCGAACTACTCCTCGGACATTCCCAAATACACCTTTGGCCCTATCTTATACCTTATATCTTATACCTCTAAATATTCGAGTGTAAATGGCGTAAGAGTTGAACGTCAAAAATAATGGTACACAGGGTACAACAAGTGATCGGTATAATACAGTAATTGTTCAACAAACCATGTGATTTCAGTAAGCCGCATTCCAAGCGACTAATTTCTTACGTAAAATGAATCATCCGCAAAGAATCCTCGATGCGGTTCCTCGAGCGAAACCTGTTCCTCCGGGATCCGGTGCGTCAGTTATTAAGGAATGTTCAGGACTAACCTAAGGACACCAGCGTGCTCCGTATGCATGATTTACGAGCAGCAGGAGATATCCGTTTAAATATTAGTCATCCAAGATAATTGGTCCAGCCTCGGCGTATCGGAAGGATCCCTTAAACATTAATTCCGAAGGGAACACGACATGCTGACACAGAGATGGCTCATCTGGAAACAATGGACGTCCATGCGAGAGTATATTCGGATTAAAATTAAAATTGATCAACGTTTGAGATTCTAAACTCGTTCGCTTGATGTTCGTTGAATCCTGTGTATGGAAACAATCGTTGAGACAAACTTTGCGACGACCTGAAAGACATTACCGTATCGCGGAGCCGGTCGACAATGAAACGGTTTATCCAAAAACGTGTCACGCGAGATAACAGAATTTGCGCGATGCTACGTAACCGGCTTGGGAGGGTGGAGCGGTGCTCTTATCCTTTCCAAATTAAAAACCAGCCAAAACGATAACGTCGAGGGGCGGGGAATGCCGCACCGCGGAGCGATAAAACAGAAAATTAAAAACGAGCGCGATCTCGCGCAGCTCGCCCAGGCATATTCATACGACCAGTGTGTTCCCGTTCCGCCAGATACGAGCAAAAGAGTCGCGGAGTGAAGCTGTCCGACGAAAATCCTGCTAGATAAACCGACGGAACGGCACCGTACGTCAACCGTCCGCGCTCGTTACGCTACAGGAATCCTCGTAAAAGGGAATAAAAGATATACACGCGGACGCCTAACATTTTCGGAACAAAAGCCAGTAGCACAGATGTACGCGCGGATACGCCCGCTATCGAGAAACAAAGGATACCAGATACGAATACGGACATGGAGCCCGGATGCGCTGTACTCCGCGAACGCAGTCGTTTAAGAGCAATGCGACGCTCGTTCGCCCTTAATTGAACGTTTCTCAACGATTATTGTGGATTTTTTTATCGCGGAGACTATCAAGTCGGTCGATTTAACTCATTCTTTTTATCAGGGAGACGGGAAAGTAACGCCGTTTCTTTTACATTAAACTCAAATAAATAGATATTTAATAAGTTTGTATTTTTAAGCAATTATGTAATCGCATAAATTTCCCTCAAAAATAAATTACTATTTCACACCGAAAACTTCTCTACTTGATGCGCACTTCTGCATTCGCCAACCGAATAATTGAAAATCGAAGTCTCCTCGACCGCGATTCAAACTTTGGTGCGGATGGGTCTGCAACAGACTTCTCTGCTTCCTGGGTTCTTATCGCTATCAGAAACTCGAAGCCATCCACGTCGCGTTATGCAATGAGCTGGCCTGTTTCATAGCGCGACGCAATTATCAGCGATTACAGCGAATTAGATTTTCCGAACTAGACTGCGGGTTTATCTGTTAAAAGAAATGGTAAAGAAGATGAAACTCGATGTTCAGGGAAAACTGCCACTGTCAGTTTGGAGATGCAGATCCACAACACGCAGAGTGCCCCGAAGGCTCGTAGTCGTGGTGCAATTGGCAGCGCGCAAAAGCCGCTGGTAGATATCAAACTGTACAAACACCACTGTAAGGTATTATACCTTATGATGTTATAGAAGCTACTCGAGCAGGATACGAAGATCTCGATATGAATCCTGGATTATTAGTATTAATCGTATTAAAGGATTTGCGCGAAACAATAGTGCAAATCTGAACAGTACGATATGAAAAATCACACAGAAAAGTAAATATAGTGGTACTCTAAAGAGTAGGAACGCTGTAATTTCGTACTTTCGAGAGCAATGCACAGTTTTCTGTGAACCTTCCACCCCTCACAGACGCTTTCTACAAACGCTGTAAGTGACCGTACACGCCAGCAAGGTCGAGGGCATTTTCGCGAGTGACGCTTTCGACGTTCGTGGAGAAGAACTGTCTGGTAATGGAGAAAACCGAGCTGGGGAATGCGAAAGCCGGGCATAATCGGCTTATACAGACGAGCTGGATGCGGGTGTTGATATCAGAAACCATATAAAGATAAGTCCCGCCTTTTCTACCCCTACGTACAAGTACGATTCAAATCGAAACGACTCGCCAATCTCTACCAGCCAACTCTGGATCGTCTAATCGAAGGTAAGACTTAAATACCTGGAAATCACCTCGTTTCTCTCACGAAGATTTCACTGGATAACAAACGACTCGAGAAGGCCACGAATAAACGAATCGACGTTAAGACTCGTGGATCCTCAGAGTGCACGATCAAGGCGATTCTACGTCAGCATCGATTCTCCAAGACCCCGAAATCGCGAAGGCTCGCAGAAGCTTTTCCTGCCCGTGTGCTCGTACTCCAGGCATCGCTTCCGGAACAATCCTCTCGACTTACGCGTGCTCGGGACCAGACTTAATGGATTCGGGTAATTACTTCTCCCCCTCGAAAGACGTTACTTCGGTGGAGAGAAAAAAAGGCGATGCATAAAGGGGCTGGTTTCCCCGCGAGCGGCTCGAACGTTACAAAAGCCGTTCAAAAGCGGCCGAAGGTTCCATTTGGGCGTGCTCGAAACCGCGAGAACTGGATCCGCGTCCCTAGTTACCCTAAAACATCGCGCTATGGCGGCTCTCGGACGACTGGCGCGGGCCCAGGCGACGGTAGTGAAAAGGGATTGCCGACGGTGCGGGCACGCTCGCACACCCCATCAGAATGGATATAAAGCGAGAGCACTCAGTGCGTTTCCTGTCGGGGCTCTCCCGGAAGCGCAAGACACACATGTCGAGGCGAATGCCCTGCCGTAGATTTCTCCTTGCGCGTGTTGGTACACGTGGCCGCATAAAGGGCCCCGTTCGTCGCTGGAGCCGTTTGAAAAGTCCTTAAATTTTAATGTAAAGCTCCAAGTCTGGCTGTTGTGCCGGCTATGGGATTAAATCGAGGGCGAAGGGGATATACGGGGTGTCCCGTAACTGGTGGTATATACAAGCGAGTAAGGGCCGATTCTACGTGAAAAATTTAATCGAAAACGTGCGATAAAATTGTTTCGTATGAAAATTTTGTCATATTTTCTACATTTTCGATTCAATTTTTTACGTAGAATCACCCTCTACTCGCTTGCACCACCAGTTACGGGACACCCTGTATATGTATACCCACCACTGGCATTATCCACGCGCGCAGTTGGGTTTGCATTAAACGAGCAGCGGTGAATACAACGCAACGAAAAAAAAAAAAAAAAAAAAAAGACAACCATAAAGCCCCTGGAAAGCTGTAAAGCTGGAGGAGATGGGATATACCGCTATTGCTATTGCCACTGTCGCGGGGAAGAATCGCGGCGGGGATTGCAAGACGGGGATGCTATGAATGGCGACGAGTGGCGGATAAAAGTTTCGGGATCTTGTAAAATGAAGCCTTGGAAAGAGTCCAGACAATTCCTGTCCCGCGGATTGACTTTTTACGGGAGTTGCGTGGAGAGAACGTCGTTTGCGAAGATTAGAAAAGAGTCGAACGAGTCAGTTTCGCCTACTCGAGGAAATATCCGGCTCCTTCTAATTCGATTTCACCGCGTATCTCGAGCCGACGATCGGACATTACACGGATTCTGTAAATGTGTTATGCTCGGGGTTAGGTGAAAATGACCACGGATTTGTTTCGGATTTATTTTGTTCACACTTGCACAGTACGGAATTTGTTCAAATAGAAAGTTAATTTCCTGTTTGTAATTCGATTACAACCACCCTCTTATGGTCAGCAAATCTAATAGAGTCTTATAGTTTCTCCCTTTTCAGTCTTCCAATCGAGTTTGCACTACCGAGGAAGCTACCAGAGAGTTTCTTCTGGCGGTTCGTCAGCTTTCTTCCATTTAGAAGTCCATCATTCGCCTGTACTCTTGTTCTCTTGTTCAGAGAAAATCACTGTCTTTCATAGTTCGACATCAGTATCGAATTTTCTCGATATTATTGACACATATAATATTAAGTTGGCCAAAAAGTTGATCGATGAAAAATACGATCGGTATGCGTATGTATGTATTAAAGTGTTCCTCCTCGAGCCTATTCCGATTGACTCGAGCCAGTATCTCCCCCATGTGTGTCTTCAGCGAAAAGTGTGCCGCTTATCGGATTCCGAGGTATCTGGCGCGGGCGGTTCGGCTATATTTCAACACCCTATTACAGAATCGTGGCGAGAAGCTCGTCAGGGTGTCCCCACCCTTATTTTATTCCGAAACTGGTCCGCGACGATAACTCGCGAGGTACAGAGCTGGATGGTAACAACGAGGGAAACTCGGTCCCAGCGAGCGGTTAACTTTTTTACTGCGGGATCCCGACTATAGCCAACCCCCTCCGAAAATGATTATTCCTCGCTTTACAGCTTTCTTGCCGAGTCTGGAGAGCTCCCTATATCCGTGGTTGGCGCATACACCCGCGCGACGCTACATTTCCCACAGGCGCACTAGTCTCTACGTGAATTGCATTAGAAATTCGGTGGAATATCCGGCGAACTTCCTACGCGCTGATCACTTGAGAATTTCAGCAAAGCGCACGTCGATTCGAAGGAGCTTACACCATAAATTTCGTCGTACGTGTGTTAACGCCTACTTCGGAAGTAACGTCCCATTACTCGAAGAGTAACTCTCTTAATTATAAATTTGTAATTTCTATCGGCTTTAACGACACGCAACGAACACGTCAACAAGAAATTGTTCTCATAGAGGGAACAAATATCATCATTCTGTGCTTCCGATATGAAATGTTCGCTTATCGATTTTATCAAGTCACGACGACACCCTGTCACTTCTTCCATGTTACTACATGTTCTCGTACCACCGCCGAGAATATCCAGTATGAACGATTTTGTACGGATAATTGTACCCGCGTAGCGCTCCAGTTCCCCGCGACAAAAAGCTGCCTCGCAGTCAACATTTCCCAGACCACGGCAGAAAATCGGATCAACAGTTCGCGAGGAACGATGAGGAATTCATAGCAATCACTCCACCAGCCCCGATTCCGCACTCAGGCTCGCGACGAGGATCCGAGGGAGGGATCCTATGATGTTACGCGTCGCTCTGAAATTCCTTTTCGTCACCGCGCTATGCCTCGTTAATTCGACACTTTCGCTTGCCGCCATTAAACAGAATAAATAATTACCATCAACAGAGGATAAACCCGGGGTTCAGGCGGCAGCCAGAGTACCTGGCGGATCGGTACGTGGCGTGAAAAAGGAACGGTAATGGCATAAATTGAAGTTTCTAGCTTGGCGTTAACAGACGTGCTAGCACGTCGCGAAATAACCCAGCGGCGCCCGAATACGCGCGATCCAAACTGCAGTCACTTTATAGGCGACTGTGTGACGCGAGTTAACGATTACGAGCAACAACCGTGTAGCGATGGGTCCTGTACCGCGTCTGCACTATGTACCTATATGTATAGGAAAATATACTCATTTTATTTTGAACAATTTCCCCTTTCGATACAAAAAACACCATATGTGCTCATGGTGGCATTGTACCAACCCCATCCCGACAACAGTCTGCACTTATTTATCGAGTTGCTCGCGTATCATCGATAGGTATCAGTCCCATCGCTAGCCCAAGTGTGTGCCACGATGGTGACACGCGTCAGGTAGAAAATTCTCATTTGAATTGCAGAAGCAGCAGTTGCGCGCGCGCTCGCATTCGTGGTCGACTGATTGATTCATCAAAGCAGCACGAGCAATTACGTCAGCGTAGGCAGGTGCGAGAACGAAAAGATTTCCCCACCGCCGTGTGACAGACGCCACACCTTCGTTCGCGCTAGCAGGGACCAATTACAGTGTTCCTTGCAGCGCAACGCAAGAGTGCACCGTAGACACGCCGCGAAACTTTGTCGTGCAGGAGTTCCTGTTTGCCAGCCCGTGCGTGGAGCTTAACACAACGGGGAACGGTATACATCCGCGCGAACACGAAATTGTATATACGACTATACGTGTGCTCCGACCCAACGCGGATGGTCAGAATCATGAGTTATGGGACTTCTTGGCCGACTAACAAGGACCATTATCCGAGAGTCCGGGATCAATTTTCCTTGGAAATATGGTTTTGAACAGCAAAATCTGATTGATAAGTACATGTTTTTATTTGTGTCTCTTATTGATTTATGTTGGACAATCTTTTTCTAGGTGAGAGATGGGAGCGAAATTGATTGACTTCGCTTTTAGCACCTTTTTTCATTTTTAGAAGAATTTTAGAAACTAGGATGGAATAACTTGTATACCCAATTTTCATATTTTTTGTTTCATGCAGTTAATAAGAGCTGAGTTATATGAGTTTCTAATAGCTTGAGACAAGTTCAAGTTTAATAGAGGTGTACGTGTTGAGGTTCCGCTTCGATTAAGTTCGTGAAAGTGAACAAGATTTCAGAAAAAAACACGATTTCTAAAGCGAACTAATTATTACTAGTTCCACAAATGTCGGGCGAGGGTGAAGTAAGGGCAAAGAACGCCGAGAGCGACAGGAAGGGTGTGGAAGCAGTCATTTAACTAATGCACCGTTTTTCGTTTCTTCATTTTTATGCACACAGGGTGATTCTAATCCGCTGCACAAGTATGATCCACGAATACGTATAAAGAAAGAGAAAAATATATCACGTAACAATAGCCTACTATATGCAGCAAAATTATATTATCATTACAGCTAAATATCAATACGAATTTGAGTGAATATTTGAGGAAAAGTATAAATAAATTACATGCCGTGTTCTCACTATAAAGTTTTAATAAAATATTCACGGACCTGTGTTTATACAACATTTGTTCTTATTCATACTCATAAACCGACTTGGCGGAGTTTGGTCGGAAAATCCGGGCGCTTCCTGTATGTATTATGAATTATAAATGAAGCCAAAAAGTCGTAGGAATATTTTATGCATTATACTCACTAGAAAAATGATGCACATGACAGCAATATTTCACGTGAAGGGACTTTCTGTAATCCGTACGTCTTGTAAAATATGGTTACAAGATGCTACAAAGCGTTTCGACTGTCGGAAGCTGCGCACGATCGTTAGTAACATGGTATTCATTTAATCTTAGAATTCCTGGGGAGAGCAGGAGCTGTGAAATTGATGAAAAGTCGATAAATAAGTCACGGTGGTTAAAATTCAGGCTGGGAACGGTTCGCGCTCGATATGCTCCATAGAAGATTCAACGACGAATAAAACATGTTGCGGCAAAAACTTTCCACCGCGACATTCCGGCGTAATGTTAACCCCTTCGTGTTCGCACCTAGGTGAATTAAACTACTCCTTTTTTAAAGACTTTGCTACGAGTAAAGTGAGAATGGAAAAAAATGCACGTTGGCTTTGTAATCGAAATAAACAAATTTTCAGCAAATATTGAAATATTTACTGACATATTTCTTTCTGAATTACATTTCAACCCTTACTTGGAAAGGTTTAACGATCAAAATTGTTTGAAGTGAACGTGTACCGAAAACGATATCGAGTACGAGGGGGTTAAAAGCATCCCCCAAAGCAGTCGTCTACGAAGTCAAATGTTTCGAAAAGCTCGCCATAAACCTTTCCCGTGCGACGCAAACCTCCACTCGGCTTCTGTTACCAGCGGGGGAACACTATCCGAGATCGCATTTCGGTGCGACACTAACAAGCAAAAATGCATACAGCGATCGTGGGTTACGTCGATGGATACTGTCAGCGTACGTTACGGTTCGAGACGACGATTCTCCTCAGAAGCTATTAGACGCGAAATAGAAAAGTTGTCGCAGTAAACCGTTGGAAACTTTTCGGCCTGCCCTCTCGCGACTGGCCTCTGTCGTTCGCCGATTACACACAAATCCCCAAGTCCCATTTAACCCTTTCGAATCGTATATCTTCGATTGAAGAAACAGTTACTCTGATACATTACTTTCCAATGGGCTGGGCAGGAATGCCGAGGGGCTTCAGCGGCCAGGTCGTCACTAGCAATAATTCTAAGAAACGGCTGCGCATTGAAAGGGCTAAGAGTCATTACCGTGGAAGTCGCCATCTCGAACCACTATACGCGAGCAGACGAACGAGCCCGTTTATCTTGACCACGCCGAGGGAAGGCGCCGTATCTGTTATGACGAGTTAACACCTTGCCGAGCGGCCATTTCGAGGCTAAATATCCCGTGCAACTTGCTGTCGGTGTGTAATTAAATGAGAAATGGAGACATCTAAATAAACTTCCTTCTACTTAGAGGTACGGTTAACACTAAAACCTTATCAAATTTTCCTGAAATCGCCTCGAACAATGACATCCCTAACTCAATATCAACCATAAAGAACCTTGAAAGCCTCAAAAATCCTCGAAAGAGGAATAACTTCCAGCAATAAATGGAACAATGGCCGCAGCATCCGAGGCATCCGATGAATTGGTGATCGATGAGGAAGATCGTCGATCGACGCCATTCGAAGCTGCTTCCATCGTTCAGCGATCGCTTTATTTTCCGAGCAATATTCGAACGCGGGATTTTCGCGCGGCAATATTCGTTCTCGCCGCGCGTAATCCTCGCAGCTTGAACTTTGCGCGAGGCTTTGAAGAGCCAAGGCATCAGACGGCAGCCGCCGCCCGGTGTTCGACTTAACATTTGCGACCGTTTTTCTTCGTCAGGGCGGCAGGGAAACGGCGCCGCGACGGCGACGTCGTTACTGGCTGGCACGCGGAGCACTCGATGTAATCGTCGGCACGCGTAATTTACGGCGGGACTTTTCAAAGTCCTTAAACCTCACCGGACTCCTCTTTAATTACTCGCTGCTGCTAGATACAGAGCAACGCGAGCATCGCTGCACTGATTTCCACCAGGATAATTGCGATGGAATCATGCCCGCCACTGAAATATGCCCGACATATTTCTTTATGGACTGGCAGCCTGGTGTAGTCTATTTTTGCCTTAATAGTACGAAAAATGTATATCAATGTATATCAATGTACATCTCTGTATATTCAATCCAAAAACGACTCGAACCGCGTGAATGGTAACGTCAGGAAGCCTATCTCGCTCGCGACTTGCCAATTAGCCGTTACTTATTCATGGAACCGGGAAGCGCAGCCCCCGTCATCGATTTCCTGTTTGCCAGGATCTTAATTGCACTCGGTCCCTTTGAAAAACTGTAGACACTGCCGAAACGTGTCTCCGCCTCGAACAGCCAGCGGAACTTATTAAAATATATTGCGGGTAGGGATTACAGCTGCGGGGCATGACAATAAGGGACGAGATTAGAAGTTACGAGAATAGGCTGCGCCCGGGGATTAGAAACGTGGAGTAGGACGATAAGGGTTCTTATGATACGTAACTGAAGCCTGTTAGAATGTTATTAGCGGCTCGAACTAGGCGACGAAACGAAGAGAACAGAGGCTTACAAGGGACGATAAGTTACGGAGCTGTGTGCGCGCCGTGGGGAATTTATGGTCGCGAAATTAAGATTCTATTGGGTCCTTAATATATTATGGAACGCAGAGAATAGATTTCAACGCGATGGAGGGGAATAAAAATTTCCTAGTTCCGGAGCCAGGCGAACGGCTCGCCACGTTAATAATCGCGCGAGGTAAATATAGCGCTTCTCATTGGACGTAACCGGAGTTCGAGGCGGAGCGATTAATTTTTAATTCATCGTCGAGCAACACGAAGAAGCAATTCATTACCGCAACGAGCGGCTATGGTCAGGTTTCTTCGGAGCCATTCACGTTATAACGAACGGCTAGCGAACGTTACGTCGCATTAAAAGAGGGCATTCTGGCCTGGACTACAACATTTTCGAGCTGCTTTTACGAATCGGACAAAAGAAATCCGTGTGAAGGAAATATAGTGCCTCGTAAAAAGCAATTCTGGCTATTGAGATTAAATTTCATTTCTTGTACTTTTGTCGATAAAAAGATTTGCAACGTGTAAACATAAAGAACGATTGCGGGATTAAAAACGGACATTTATTAACGTTTCGGCTCTTTAGATCGAGTTACTCTCAGAATCTATGAACGATATAATATATTTAATTACATGGAAGTTGAAGGAAATGTGTCAACAGTTTTGAAGACTTTCAAGGGTTTTGTAAAAGATTTTATTTTGTATTATTCTTAAGAAAAAGCGTGTAATTCTTGAGAACAATAAGGAAAGATGAAAAGATGCACCTACAAATTAAGAGGCTCGTTAATTTATATTCATAATTTACATATGTTACTTTCCTTTATTCGACAACTATTAAGAGTGAAGTTTTGGAAACGCTGGTCTAACGATGAACAAACGAAACGTTAGAGATTGTTGGCAGAAACTGAAAATAAATTATGGGGCGCAATCGTATGCCGCGTCCATTATAATTTTATCGATGGAATTGCAGTAATCGTTCACAGAATTCCTACAAAGCAATCAAATGAAATTCATACGAGGCCAAATGACTGCGATCTATCAATGTCTACGTGCAGTATTGGGATATTTTCGTCACCGCTCCTATTAAACGGAATAACTGTGTGCTGAACGTTAGTCAATTTCCGCGGGGACTCATTACGCGAAATTAAAACCAAAGTGGAAAAATTGGAAACCGGAGAAATGTCGATTATTTGCTCAACTGATTGATCGTAGCTCTATCTCTCTATAATCAAATGTGAAATAGTAATTTACTTTAGCCTGGTCAGCAATATCATTCATTTACATCCTTGTTATTTCCTTACTCCATAATGTAATTGCACTTTTTATTCTAAAAGGAATCTCATACATTTTTATGAACAATTTCTTGTTATAGATATAAAAGTATCTAAAGTACATTAAGCCATACATATATATAGAAAGTAATATTCCTGGTCTGTACAGCAATAGTATTGTGGTGTTTCGTCCTAGATCCGTCGAGAGCACTTCGGTAAGGCTTTTCTAGAGGATTTTGCCTTAGACGCGCCTACCATTTGGGGCAGTCTTCTATATGTGGAGTCTATGGATCTAGGGCGGAACGCTACAATACCACTGCTCTACCAACAGAGATATTACAATACCGAAGAAAAGTATTCGAAACGTTTATACAAACAATTTCGAGAAATATTCAGGATAAATATCGGAAGAGCAAATTGATAATAATTCAATGTAACGTTTAAAATCGAGAAAAAAAGATATTTCCTAGTCTAATAAGTTTACAAATGATTAAAGAAAAACTATTCAGTGAGAGATATCCTCGATTGATATCAGACGCTGACTCATGTTTACAAACTTGGAAAACGTTCCCGTTGAATAACACGTATACTGAGAGCTATCAATTGTAATTTATAAAGTTGAAGGCGAAATGTTCTTCGAAATGCCAAATTTAGTAGAATCTCCTCACCTCCACGATAGAAATCCTAGTTCTCAGCTACTGTACCAAACAAATCGTCGATATTGACTCGTCCAGGGACAAAGAACCGACGAACTTGCCCGTGGACTGTGAAACTGTTCCAGTCAAAGGAAGGGAAATCGTCGCGTCGAGCCTTTGAGGCCCGAGAATAAATTTTCATTCGATCGTGACCTTTCGCTATTCGCTTCTATGAAAGATTCAAACGATCGTTACGCAACCGACCAGACGCGGCGGGATGCAAACACGTTCAATTAGAAACGCAACGCGACGCTCGTGAATATCATCCGGTAATCGCGGAATTGCTGTTTCGTTCTTCGAACGTGAATCTCAAGGCTCGTTAGCAAGAGAACTCTGGAACGGCGTCTTTCGCAACAAAGAATGTCTAATGCGTCGCGTCACGATCTCCTTCTGCTCGCGACGTGCATGCGGAAGCATTAATTGATCGATTTCTCGGGGGACTTTGATGAATCTGGCGTCTTGGTTGCGCCGCGAATGATCGTCGCGTCCTCTAAGTGCGTTAGCAGTTCGCATGTTAATCACATCAGCCGAGATCGCTTTTCGCGCGAATAATAGTAATCACTGTAATGGTGCACTGCTGCACAGTGAATTCAAATTGTACTCGAGCGATTGTAA
The DNA here is from genome assembly GCF_026225885.1 of Hylaeus anthracinus. NCBI lineage: Eukaryota > Metazoa > Arthropoda > Insecta > Hymenoptera > Colletidae > Hylaeus > Hylaeus anthracinus. Next base: position 12,254,690 of record NW_026534337.1, read on the forward strand.
TAGGAAGAGTTTACGTATATTTTGTAATTTTTATTTTTGCCCCAACGATACAAATTTGCGATGTTCAGCTTCTGAATTTTAATATTTTCGTGAGTACTCGGTATCAAAAACGTAAAATTCACAGCGTTACTTCGGTAATAGAAATCTGATGAGAAATTTCAGTAAACTTAGTGCCAAATAAAAATGACCAATCTCTCTCCTATAGAAGCCCGAGAAATACGAAATTGAAACACAAATGATTCAACAGCGCGACATGGGACCGACGAGAGCAAAAGTTCGCGCGCAGAGGCGACGCGAAAATTAATACTCTCGGTGGCCGCGAAAGAAGGGTGAGATCAGCCATCCGAGAGAATAAGGAGAGGAAAAAAAAGATCCCCGTGAAAATGCGCGCATGGAAGCCTGAGCGCAACAACGGCCTCGTCAAAAGCGTCGTTTCGTCGGCCCAGACTAATATTATTCGCATGTATTATGTATACCGTGTGCACAATGACGAAGCAGGGCCGTGGGGCTGCTTCGATTCGACAATTTTCTTTTTTTACCGCCCCTCCTCCATTCTCTTCATCCCCCGCCGCGCGGAACGAGCGCCGGAATGCGTTAGCATACTGACGAGAGAGCGAAAGTCGCGAGAGGGATGAATAAAGGTGCAAGCAAACCGATGTAACGAGTGCACAAACAAGCACGGTAGTACCCGCGACACGGTATAATGAAGTTAGGTAAAGTACACGGTGAAGCCTGCTTCCCAGGGCGATTCGAAAACTCGAAAGGATGTCGGTGTACATGCACCCTTCGTCCCGTGTTTCCGCGGTGATGCATGTTTATACGAGGGTATCTGCATCTCGAGAGTAAATACAAGGGAAACCGAGCGTCGCGTCGCGTACAAATATATCGCGTTGGCCTTCTTAATACAACGGACGCCCCTAATTATCGAACGGATGAATTTGCGGAATTTTCCTGGCGAGTTGCAAACGATTCGCCGGCTCGTTTCATAAATAATGCAGTTTGGCTGATTGTTGACGAATACCGAGGGGAAGTATTAGTAACGATCGAAATTTCATCCCCTCTCGTAAACAAAGAGGGATAGATTGCAAAATTCTGTGGGTACGGTATTGACTTGTGATTTTAACAGATTTGCGTTAGGGGTAGGTACAAGAATTATTTATGTCTCTTCGCTTCCATATTTTCAAATTTACACAGCACACAATGCTTCAGATCACTCTCCGATTAATGTTCTAATATAAAGCTTCGAAAAACGATATTACTGCAAGGAATACCTGATCATTTCTATAATATTAATGTCTACTCGCTCGATATTGTTTCCCCGGCTTAATTGTTTAATTCTTTAAACTTTAAACCTAGTGAATGAGCTTTTCAGCCTCCTGGGAAGTTGTAATACATTTATCAGTATCCAAAAAGTTTGCTAATCTACTTATTGCGCGGAAATTAACGGCGGTTTCTGTAACTTGGTATTCTTGAAGTTGATACACGACGTAACTAGGATTCCGAAGGGTTGTATTCGTATTGCTATTTACATGAGAATAATGTGCCCGGAGAATATAATTTCTCTCTATTAATAGTCGATCGAAAAATAACGACTTTATATTCCGAAACTGAACAATAGCAAACTGTTTCTCGGATCGTTCGAATATTTAACTTAACTAGAGTTAATATTGGACAAATATTATTACACGATTGCTGAGTATAATTACATGACTTGTTATTCATATAAGTGGAAATTAAACCAATCAACCAATTACCCATCATATTGCACATTGACCAGGTCAGTTCAGGAAATTTCACTTAATTCGTAAGTTAATTTCCTATGCTTAAAATATTTCGCGTTCGACGATAAATAGAGATCGAATCACAATTTTAGACCCCTGAAAATATTTATTAACGAAGATTACTAGATCGAGGCATTTGCAGTCTAATTTTACCTGCAATGCGGTTAGCCGGAGAATTACTTTACTTGAGGTTGCTATTTATTCGCCGCAGACTTAGATCAAACAAGAAATTACGCGGCCTTTGTTTGCCCATTAAAGAGGGGAGGATAATCGTGCGCCAACTAATTTCAGGATTTCTCATTTTCGTAACTTAAACGGAAAATGAGATTACGAGGGAGCAAGGAGGAACGTGTATTAGCACAAAAACACACAAATAAGAGCGAGGGCTCCCTACTTAGGGTAGCATAATGAAGTTAGGAAAAGTACACCCTGACGGTGATGGCTGGTTTCCGGCGCGTCTTCAAAGACTCGGTTATGCGCGGCTGGTATTCGTCTGCCCGAGGATACATCTTTGCACAGGGGTATCTGCATCTCGATGGCAAATGCGACGAAAAGTCGACTTCCCAACGACCACCGTTTCCCAATCTTGTTCGACAACTTTTCACCAAGTTTCTCATTGCGCGCGTTTAAGCACTAAAATTGAGAGAACCAGAGAATAAATAACATAAACTCGATCGAAATATTTAATTTACTTACTTAATTCCCGTGGAATTTAATTTGTCGTTATTTAATTTCAACAATTCCGAAAATAATATTCAATCGAGGTATAATCGAGGTAGGAAATAAACGGTCGGAGAGTTCGCGACAATTGAATCTGTCCGTTGCTTTGAAATTCCGTTTCCAATGGCGTACAATCAAGGAGACCGAATGCACTAAATCAGAAACGCTCGGACCACATAATCAGCGGGAAGAAGTTGCGCGTTATATACCCGACGCAACGAGAACGGAATAACGGAGTTAGGAAAAGTACACCATGGGGGCTAGTCAACCAACCCAGCAATTCGAAGTCTCGCGCATGTTTGTCTCTCCTCTTGTATACAGGTTCTGCGTGTTTGCATACGGGTATCTGCATCTCGGCGTCAAATACTGCGAAAACCCGATGCGATGCAGTTCGTAACTTGTTTCCCAAGCACCTTATGTGTCTCTCTAAATTGCCCAGTCTCCGATGCCGTCCCGCATTATATCGTTATATTGTCGCATAAATAGTCGCGTCGCCTTTCAAACAAACGCGGAATTACTCGCGTAAAGTAACCATCAGTACCTCGTGCACCGAGTTGCCACGAGCACGATCGGAAAACACGATAAATCACCACTTCTGCTACGCATGTTGCACACCTTTACTGAAAAAGTTTGTTTTTTACCTCGTTCACTGCCAAATAAATTTAAACCGTATTTTTAAGGGTATGTTTCATGTATCATTTTAAATAACAGAACAGTAAATGGCATAAACTTGTGGAATGACTTACTATATGCCGCATATTTCAGTTCATAAAAAATAAATGTTAACTCCAGGCAAATTCTTTTTGCCAAATTTCTGGTTTTCATTCAAGTAAATTAGTTGAATTATGTAGAATAACCATTTGATGGCCGCTCTACTGTAGACTATGATATATTATCATAAACAAGCTGGTGTTTTGGAGAACTGTTTACGCTGCATTACCTACTAACTGAACCAATGTTGTTTTAATTAATTCATTTGCAAGAGAACTTGCTCATTTACCATCTACTACTTACGGTACTTCTGAAAAGAACACTCTGTAAAAGGCATTGCCCACCCCAAAAAAAGTTGGCAACTCTACAGCTACACGCCTCCGATGTTTCTTCGAAAAAGAGGCACGACCCGCTCCGCGGGTAAACATTTTTCAGAGAAGATATTCAAGTTTGGGCGATTTGCGTCGATTTGCGTCGATGAAAGGAAAAGGTTCCAGAAGACGGGCCCGCTTCAGCGGAAGATGCACTGAGAAACGGGCGAGAAACGAGTATTACTCGCGGCGCGAGAATGATCAAGTTAGGAAAAAGACGCCGCAGGGATGAGCTCGCGGCGTGTTTCGCGAATCCGCCTCTATATTTTCCGTGTACCTAATGTCCCATGTGCAACGCGCCGCGTTGGAATATCTGTACTACCACGGTAACTGCGGCAACTCGCGTCGTACACGACTCTCAACTCGTATCTCCTGAACATATTTTTTCTCCAAGGCGCACGGGCGCAGATATCGTATCGTTTTCCGACACTCTGACTCAGCACTGCTCTCCGGCAAGCGAAACCCTTGCTGCACCTTCGTGCTTATCTCGGAACTTTGCTTGGCTCATCGTTTAACTCAGCGATCGCCAACCTTCGGGGGCGAGGGGCTACTATGCACGCTCGTTGATCAAATTGCTGGAGGCAGTGGTGAAAAACAGGTTTTACGAGACTCGGACCGAGTAACTATTCAGTCCTGGTACGGGGTGGTTTAGATTATCGTCCATAGAGAAAAATGTTTTACGTAGTGCTGAAGGATTTCGAGTGAGGCAGTCTGATCTTATAAAAAGTTTAATTTTACCATCTATGTACCTACAGAAACCCATTGTGTTATTGATTGTCCACTCAAAATGCTAAATTTGAGGAAACAGACAAGGCTTTCGATATACCTTGTAACAGTATACAGAAATGAACGTCAATCGAGATTTCGGTAATAAAAGCGAATTTTCTATTTTTCCATGTGATACAAACGGGTTAAAGTATTATAATAAACCCAAGCAAAATGGCCTATCAAGTCCACACCGTGACAGGAACTGGTCCATTCCTCGCCAAACCTCGCGTTTCACCGAAATGCCATTCTCTCCTGTCGCTAAATTCCCCGAGCATCGTTCCATGCAAAAACAGCGGTCGGAATCGGGCTGTTCCGCGTTTAATTCGAGTTATCACGGGAAATGCCGAAGGCTGAGGCTAACATTTCGACGGATGATCGACAAGCCGCACGGAGCGGGGGGGCCGGCGTACCGTTTTTCACGGCGTCCGGCCAATTCTCGTACATATTTGCACGTACACAGGCCCGTTTGCGACTCCCATGCGCGCGACTGATGCATGTTTGCTCGGAAATATCTCCATCTCCAACGGCAAATACGACGAGTTATGCCGCACACGATTTTCGACTCGCGTCCCGTCCCCTCGTCTTGTGCATCCAGGTTCGTTTCCAGATATACACGTATATCGCCTCGGAGCGGGTTCACCGCAAACGCTGCGACGCCGGGGGACATAGGAAAAAGATTTGTTGCTACTTGGATAACAATGGCGTTGTAACTACTCCGGGCGATAACAATTCGCGCCCAAGTGGCGGTACGACTCCTGTCGTGGCCATCGTGTTGCAACGCGGTATCAGCCAACGCCAATTCTTGTCAAGCGGATACAAATTGTTATCGTCGAAACAGTCACCAACGTTCCCGCGCTGCGAAACAACCGATTCTTTCCCGCCTAATACCTGACACGCTTCCGACTCTCATGCGCTAGGTGCGAGCGAGGGTTTCTACACATCAGCGGGCAAATGTATGGGGGACAACTTGTATATGCAAATCCGTCCCGGCTGTGTCGGTGTTCCTGATCAGATTGCAGGGTGCTGGTTTGTTGGACGATAAAATGAGCCGTTTTCGGCTACGTGCGCGCCTCGCTTTGGCAACGAATTATCGCGGAAAATTCAAGTTTCCCAGGGCGAGTTGTTGGCGTTTATGGATATACATGGGTTGCGATATTCAAAAGTATTGGCTAGTGGTATCGAAGGGGATGGGGTGTTGGTGTTGGTGAGATGAAAATAAAGAAATTACTTTAATATGAAAAAATAACAGAAATTATACCTAAAGTAAATAGACAGAAATCAGCAATGATTAGAAGTAACACTTATACAACGCTTACAGAGGTAATTCCATGATCGTTGTAAACAGTTGATCACACTGCCATCTAAGATTAGCCCTTTGAATGATTAATGCCATAATGTAATGCGACTCCCGCGTATAAATGCGATGGAGGGAGTTAAATCGGTACTAATTCAGACAAATCCTTCGCAGCGCGATCAGCTTATTGCCTGTCGAATCACGCCGCTTTCATGTAGGAGACAAGCAGACAAATGTACAGAATGATATATCCCGACGTACGTGGAGCTTGTGACTGATCAAAGGCCGGAAGGTCGACAGTGGTACTTCGTTTGTTTGATTTAACGATGCGCCGTTAATTAATTCGGTCTCTCCGATGCTAACAAGTACGGTTCCGAGGAACTATCAGATAGAGGACGGGAGACAGACAAACAGAGTGAGAGAGAGAGAGAGAGAGAGAGAGAGAGAGAGAGAGAGAGAGAGAGGAGAGTCCCTCGGGCATGCACGAAATCAGTCGGGAGCGATACACTCGTGCCAAAACTACAATAAAGGTGAAACTACGACGCGAGACCAAAATCGAAAACTGTTTGCGGTAGAAATTCAAGCTTCCGTGGGCTGCGACTGATGCTTTCATCGTGACAATCCAGGGCTCTCGAATAAACCAAGTTTCCATCCGCGTTTTATCCTTCTGGTAATGCCAAACGCAAACTGTGACCCTCAAAGATTAAGTACTTCCCGCGGGTCCTTATCGAGGAACCGAAAGGTAACCGTGGAAATCAATAGCGCCGGCGATGCTTTCGGGTGACATTCTTATATACGTATATAATTCAACAGTCTCCTTAAATGCACAAGTTTTCTGTACGATAAATGGACAGTAACACGATCCGGGATCGGATATCTCGATGAGACAATGCTAACGCAACGATCAAACTTTTTTATTATTACCGTTTTTGTTGTAAAACTGTTACCATCGTATTCCTGACATTTTTCTGATTAAAATGAGACCAAACACGACGCAATTCGCAACATATCTACTACATATTGTCTCACCGAAATAATCCCGGTGTTGGTCGCCATTTTCGCATGTCGCTCCGTCCTCTTCTTCGTTCGCTGTCCTTCTCTACACTCGAAGTTCGTTGGCAAAACATTAGAGGATACAGTAACGGTTGAAGGAGGCATGCAAAATCGTAGACCCAAAATATTGACACTCGAGGTTTTTATGTGTTTACATTTGATTCGAGGCGAGCGTCGAACGTAGAAAAGGACAAATAGCGAAAGAGAGAGAGGTCAGAAGCGTATCAATCGGCGAGGATCATATTACACCGGTGGTCGGGGCTACTCGGGCGAAACTACGGGCAAAAGAAATATGAATGGGCTGGCAGCGTGGGGATGGGTATCTGAGAGACATACAGAGTGTCCCAGACTAAGTGATACGGAGCCCTAACTCCAAAACTATCGGCCGAATGCAACATTTCGAATATGGAAATTGCATGGTAAAATGGGGCTCATGCTTCAGCGAGAAGGAATTTTTGTTAACTTTGTTATTTAACGAGATATGATGGTCAAGTTTCGTTTTTCAAATGGAACTATATATATTTTTTTTTATACCGTGCGATAGTACTTTTCAAGACGAATTCATTAAGCTTTAATGTATTCACCCGATTTTTATTAGTTTTCAAGCTATAACGCTTCGAAGTTTGCTAATTTCCAAGGGGAAAACTCGATTCGGCCCCGGGCGGTCCCATTGATGCAGTAAGTACCATGCGGTTCTTGAAATCGATACGGTGGATCTCGTTTGGGATTCTACTAGAACTAGAATCATTCTAGGCCCAAGGAAGGAAAATGAGAAGAATCCCAATATTCTGTTCATATAGGATTCAAGTGATTCGTCCCCATCCCTGATTACGTTTAGACTTGTATATAATGACGCAATATTACTATGACTTTTTTAAGACCATCAATTCTTGCCGAACGAGAGCACAGCCATTCCCAGAACGAAAATGATGAACACGAGCGATCACGTTTTCCGCACACGTCCGAGGCCCGCCGTCACCCCTCCCCTTGCTATTTTCTCTAACACCACCGACGGAATGGAATTAGCAAAAGTAGAGCCCGAAGGCTAGCCCGTCTAATTTGAATTACGCATTTGGATGGCCGTATTTGTGTATTGTGCAAATGCGAAACTCGACGCCGCGCCTCGTCGTCATCCCGGTCGTGCAAAGGCGTCCAGACCTGGCGGATAGAGACAAACCTCTGCGACTACTCGCAGGCCTGATGAAAATACGTTTGCCACCTCTCCCCAGGCCCCTGAAACTTTGCATTCGCCTGTCCTGCGGAAACGTGTAAATGTTACGAAGCGACATTCTGTCGCTAATGAATTAGGAATGAAACGCGTTTCGTTCTGCCAGCGAATATGACAATGGGCGGGCATCTTTCATACCTACGCTTTGTTTAACGAGGAAACGCGCCGACCGTGGCGCGAGTCGCTCGCGAATTCGTTCTTTTTGGCTGAGATCAGCGAGATTCGTTTACAGTGCGCGGAAGAGCGACGCGTCGCGCTCTTTTCGCGTTAATTCGGAGCGTTCCCAGATTTACGTTGATACGATTGTCTAGGAAAAATTATACGTCGCGTGAGCCATTAATCTTCTTCATCGGAGTATCGGGAAAAATGTTTCAGAAGTTTAGGAAACTAGTCGGAGTCATTCTGCTATTCAAAGTAATATGTGAAATGTATCTTTGTATGTCATGGAAAAATGTGATCACCTTTTTCTACAATCTTGTATCGCTTAATTCTAGTTAATAGGAATTAGTTAATAATTCCACGTACGTTACGCCAGAAATTATTTTAATTATTTCAACGCGCACAAACGTCACCTTCTGCTCCGACTCATTCGACAGCTTCCAAGACCACGTTTTCGTATTTAAGAGATAAGTTATCGCGTTTAAGAAATAAGTTAGATAAGCGATGATTCTTGCGCAAACTTTCTCATTCTGGAAACAACGCGACGACGCGTCATCGTTTGGAAATAACCGCGTCGTATCGAGAAGCGATCGAAACGGAACATAGTGCGATCCACGGTGATCGAATTAATTTCCTAGATCGTTCAACGATCGCGTGCGGCTCAGGATTAATGTTCATATGCAAACCAGCTCCCGTAATCACAGTTCCAGGCTCGTTTCAATTTCACGTGTCATTTGCCTGCGATAATAAGCGAGTATACCGAGCGTCGCTAACGTTACAAGAGAAAACCACGTGCTGTAAAATCCGACTGACGTTACGAACTCGAGTTGGCCCCGCGGCGAAATTTCGAAATTTTCAACAACAGTGTAAACCCCGATGCATTAGAAACCTTGACAATCGTATTGGAAACATTTAACGTGCTAAATACGATCACAGCCACGTGCGTTCGAACGCGAAATTCTGCGATCGCACGCGGAGTTACTTTTCTCGCATGTTGCGTACAACGCTCGAAACAAATGTATTCGAATAAATTTCCTCGACATGCACGTCCATAAGTATAGAGTTACTGCCTCGCATTTCATTTTATCGCGTATTTCAGGCCGTGGCAAATAAGATACTTTTACAATGTTTTCCTTGAGCATGGTTCGCGAGTCGGGTATCGTAAAACGCGTCGGAGTTTTCAAAGCAACGTGGCAATCGAGTTCTTAGCCATTTGCAGCTGCAACGAAGTCGGGCTGAACTGCATATTGGGTTTTATGGCAATTACGTGTTCTAGTAACTGAGGTTGTATTTTTTATACGTAGCACACTTTATTTAACGGAAATATGTTAATGTAAGCGAGTCGTTAGGTGTTTAAGTATTTGAATATAGATTGTATTGCGGAGGTTGAGACTAACTAGAGTTGAATGTATCTCGATGTTTTGAAATTTCCATGAAAGAGTACAAATGACGAGGTTCTTCGCATCTCCACAAAAAAAAAAACATATTACATTGTGCAATGCCTAGGGACCTGAGGACATCTCCAGAAGCAGACTAATGTTCTGAACAGAACAAAAGATTTTGTAAACTGAAAGAGTCCGTTCGATTATAAATGACTTTAGTCTACACGTTGCTACGAAGCACAGATTCCGAGTAATTAATGTTCGACTGTTTAGTACTTTCCGAATCACTCTGTGCTTTTAAATGAAACCGGTTAATATATTTACGCAGCAAGAAGTTTCACATCGATGAGCATCGAACTTTTATATTCTGCTAACTCGAGGTTTTCCTTCGACCGCGTTTAATTAAAATTCTGTAGTTGAACGCTTGTGGGATGTAAATTCAATTTCAAACCAGAATATAATCTGGTACAAGTATTCCTGTAATTTCTTTAATTGGTACTCCTTGGCAAATATAATAGTTGTATTAATTATAGTAACCCATTAATCTCGAGGAGTCGACCAATTATCGACGGAGAATGATTTCGCAGCTATCGTAGGGGAAAATCGCGACTTTAAGCGGTGACGTGCAATTTATCTCGTAGCTCCCCCAGGGATGGTGTCGTAAAAACTTCCGTGGATCGTACAATACAATGGTACACGCACACCTTAGTCCGGGCTGAGCACCAAAAAGGTGATGCGTCGCGATGGGGGTAGGGAAAACGAAAACAAACGAAACCGACCATCCTCTTGGCCGCTGATGTCGTCGTAGTCGTCGTCGCGATGGCACGGCGCGATACAATGCGATAAAAACGCAACCGAGGAAACTCACGGAAATACCCGGCAAGGGAGTAGTCAAGGTAACGGCGGTTTATTTCGTGCCACGGGTAAATTACTGGCGCTAAAGGGGTGACGGGGGTTGGCCGAAGCCGTGCACGGAGGTTGGGGGAACGCCAGTGAAAAGAAACGCGGGAAGAAAAAGTAACGAGGATAAAAAGCTTGTTCACGGGGTAAGGGACGAAGAAAGGTATGCGTCGACCAACCACCTACCCACCCCGACAAACCCACCGCCACCTTTTCCGGTGCGCGTTACACGCGGCACTCCGCGTCTGCCGACACAATCCAAATGTTGTTAATTGCTGAAACGGAAAGCGCAAACTATCCGACCCAGACCGTGCATCGCGTACCAGAGTTTTGTCTACCCGGTAATTAATGTTATTTCCCCCGAACAGACAGCGGTTTAGAAGTTTCGACGTGTCTTGTTGCCGCGACGTGTAAACGAGATGCCAACGGTGACTCGATCCCGCGCGGGAATGGAAGAGGAAAGAAGAGATACGGATAATCGGGCTGCGATCCTTAATGGAAAGGGGGTTGGTAAAAACGGTGTGCGTCGAAATTGCCGGATATGTATTGGCTTGGTCCGGGGGTGTGGGAATCTGCAATTTTTTGGTGCTTGTAAAAGTTAGTTAACTGGTATTCAAAAATGCAACTTCAATGCAATAAATAAGCCGTGTAATCAACCGGTGGTACAAAAGTCTTTAAAACAATTGTTTTCCGAATGAAAACGCAAATGCACATTACATTTTCACGTTTCACTCTGTACTTTTCACACCATTGTAGCTTTTTGCCATGTTCCCTATTTACAGTACGCGCTGGCAAATGTACAGACTGAACAGTTTGAACGTTCTGGTTAGGTTTTGGTTCCTCGTCAATTTCCACAAAAAATATTACAGAGATTTTTGTTATGAAAAAGGTATATGTTTTTATAGCAGAAATAGTAGTCGTATAATTTCCCCTTTTGGCTCGTCTGTGAAAATATAGAAACCACCGGAACCCGGTATTTACATGATTTCGACGTGATATATTTAAAAAAAAAACAATTAAAAACTCGTATGGAACTATTAACTTATCACAATGTTTACAGCACATTCGTTCGTTTTGTTGTCACAGAAACAACTTTTATAATCGGACTAAAGACTTTGAATTGGTTGATATGTCAACGGATGTTTAAATCCATACCTAATGCATACCTATTAAATGGAATAAAATGTGCTATGATTATTGAGGTTCGAAAGTATTACAGATGTTCGATAACAAACCAGTTTATTCAATGATATATGCTCATTTATGGCCAGAAGCTTTCTTCTACCTGCCGAGAAAATGAATGGTTCACGTTTTACAAAAATTCCTGCCATTATCCGCAAAAAAATTCGGCGTGTGCATTTTGCAATTCTTCAGAGAATCAGAGTTTTCCTATTAAGAGAATTCTGCAAAGTCTTGAACCAGTGAAAATCTGATGGTGCAAGATCAGGCGAATGCAGAGAATTTTTATTCCATTTTGGTCCAAATAATTGATGCCGTGCCATCAGGGATGAGTATAATCTGATTAACTTATCCGAATAAACCTTTCCGAGTTTCCGAGTACCAATATAAAATACTAAATGCCATATGTAATTCTCCCGCGTTTAATCGACAAAATGTTACTGCCAACCCAAGTGAACGTGGCGTTAAAAATTGTATTAATAATTCGCAAATATACGACTTCGAAAAAAAGAACGAACCTGAATACGTCAAGCTTATATGAATGTAAAATAAAGTTCAGCCAAGTCAGAGGTGAACGCGCGGTGTCTGCTCTAAATTCTTCCTCGCGTTCGCCAGCTTTTTGCGATGGAATATGAAATCTATGAGAACGTTGCATCGGGTGAAATGTAAGCCCGTGAATGGAACGCACTGTTACAGTTGAAAACACCCGGTTTCCTGTTTCTTATTGATTTCGTGCTACCGCGCAAATTACCGAAGTGCAGCGTACCGAAAAGCGTACCGGAATATGCTAAGAAAAAACGGATACAATATACCTGGAAAATACATTTTTATCGTTCGTCCTCGGAAATATTTCTGCACGGTATTACATTCATATCATAACAAAGTTTCGTGTACGTCAAAAATTAATTCGAGTCCTGATCAATCTTTCAATTTTTATTCTTTTTTGAGCATCCAGGTTTATACTCATTCTTTAAATGTGCATTAAAGAACAGCGTATTTGTAAATACCTGTGATAGGAAATTTCTTTGGAAGTTAGCTGAGGATTCGTCTACGTTTTCGTGGCTTACCTGAAACAAAAAGGAAAAATCCAGTTACAAGATGATAAGATTGATAGAGAACAGATAAAAGTATACGTCTGTCAATGTTTAAACATACTAACACAAAATAGTAAGTACCCGATGGACACGTTAATGAAATTGCATCGAAGTGTACGTCTACATGAGAAATTGTTGTATTGATTTTTTTAGGAACAAAGACTGCTATTAAGCACTTTCATTGTATATTCTAAATTTACTTTTAAATATTAAATCACTCTACACCCTCTTGCCACTCCGTCTTTCATCAAAACACTTATGAACAATTTCTCAAGTTTCAAAAAATTCTCCAAGCCTTTGGCATTAAAAAAATTCTTAAAAAAGTAAGGAAAGTTGATTGAAAATTTGAACGACTTTTCCCCGCGAGGACGAATAATTTGATCAGTAATCACGACAAAAAGATGCCAGCATTTCATTCCGTAAACGTATGTACGAACTTAATTGCATTAAACTTTCGTTTAATCAGTTCAGTTGCTCGGTGCACAGTTATGTATTAATTACTCGTCGAGTGTACAACAAAGCGTAATGTACAATACATCTATTACACCATCAAACGCGTAGCTTGATTATTCACGAGCGACCATTCGACATGGAGAGTGATGTTGAAGTTATATCGAATAATCGTTCGCGTAATTTCTATGTATGGATAATAATAGCCACATTGCATTGTCAGTTTACAACGCGATTCAGCAAACGGGTCATATGATTATTTCGCAAGGCAACGAAGAACACGCAGATGTCCTGTCGGCGAAGCTCTTTTTCGGCGTCGACGATGATCGGAGTACTGATCAATTTCCATCTACCGTATCCTAACATCGGTTCCATCTACCATCCCGACGGTAACATCGACGTATTCTTTTATCCGCCGCACTATCCCCCTGAACGGTATGAACATTTCTCGCAGGTTTCGTACTGCTGCATTTTATCCACCTTGTATAAAATATACTCTTCAAATGCGTTTTCCGTAGAACAATGCACTACTGCATAGAATGCACTTCGATGAAATGAAATATTTATATTTTCTAATCCTCGTCGAGTAAGTCAAAAGCAAGAAAATACATAGAAATGTTTATGCATTTATGACAAGTGCAAGTATGCAAATATATTCAAGAACGTGTGGAAATGCATAAATATGTAGAAAAAGTAAAGTGCACGTTATTTAAACGACAAAACAGTTTTCAATTCTAGGTGAACAATAGACCAGAATGCTAATTATTTCATTCGCTAAACTTGTAACAAAACATCCCCCCTTCATTTCACGAATGGTACTTCTTATTTGTCACGCGAGCACTGCCTCAAGGTAATACGTTTCGAGTAGATTTATATTATTACACACGTCGTCTCCGAAAATATGCAAATATTACCGCGGGCCGTTCCAACGATACACCGTACGTCGTACGCGTAGAAATTTATATTCATGTACAAAAGCAGTCGAGGTACGCTAACTCTTCTAAGCTGTTTGATGATTTACTGCAGCCTTTGGAGCACCGCTGATGCTTGTTCTTACATGATTTTACAGAGTACACGAACTATTTACTCCGTTGCTTCCCAGCACGCTGTCTCCCCAGCTAATTCCAGCTTTTAATGTCAGAATGTTTCTAACTACCGCTCGCTCCTCACCACCCGACGGGGGATTCCTATTCTTACGTAACTCATGAATATTCACGCCGACTAATAACTTTCTGTTTTCTTTCAACGCGATGCATAAGAACTTTGTTTCCCGCGAGCATTGTTCTGCAAGCCGGCACGACTCTATAAACGGTACTGCATCCATAAATTGGATTACATCATCGAGGCCTCGGGTAGTGAAACATGTCAATTCTTTTTTTCCAGCCATGAGTTGCGCGCGACAGAGAAAATTGAGCCGTTCGTTGCGAGAGTAGCGTAAGGCATTCTTGATGATGGGCTTACGCAACTTTAACCCTACGAGTTCCAGAAAAGATTTTCATAGATATCTGAGAGACATGTCACTAAAAGGGTTAATAACGAAGGTTTTTAACAAACATAACGACGTAAAAATATTTCGACGGCAAAAGTTTCCTCGAGGCGATCCCATTAGCTTTTCGATCACTCGTACCAGTACTTTAAGTGCCTTTCTTGCAAGCTTCTGGCACTGCGAAGACCAGCCAATTCCGCAAACAAAAGAGTCGCGAACGTCGAGTGCTCGCATCGGGATTCCCGCGAATGCTGCGAGGAATTGTGATTATACGGAAGAAGAACCGTGTAGACGCGAGATGCGCGTACAAATGCCAGCCGGTGGCTCCGTTTTTATTGCATCCGCCGGGAATGAAGATTGCCAGCCGTGTTTCAGTTCTTACGCAGCAGCAGCAAGGAGTCGAACGCGTTTTCCACTCGTTGAGGCTTAAGAATCCCGCGTGCGAGGCATCGTTTTCACCTAACAGACGAAAATTCCACTTTTCGTCTCTGGCGAAGCCACGCGTTTTCGTTTGCTTCCTCGTTCGACGGAGAAGTCAAAGAGAACGACGGTTTATATCCACGGTACGAGCAAATTACGGGAATGCAGTCGCGCAAAAAGAGAACAAGAAGTAATAGGAGGAAAGTGCATTCCGGAGGGGGAAACACGAACGACATGGTTCTCGTTTTTCGCGCTTTCTACCCTTATAAACGCCAGACTCCGCGGAGTAGTCTTCTCCGCCACGCTCAAAGGAACGCCGACACGTGCTCCAACGATATCGTCGAATAATAAAAAGCAAGACTCTGACCACGCGACATCCATTATCAGATTACACCGAGTAGCTTGGCTTCATGCTCCACCTGAACTATGACAAGTATTTTGGAAACGAAAGCTTCTTAGGTTTAAGGAGGTGTTCTTATTAATTCTTATTAATTGTCATGAACTTTCTAGACAATCCAATAGGTATTCTTTTGGATTTTCGTCTCCAAATCCATGAATAATTTTTTAATGGGACATTGCACACATGTTTACTTATGTTATAAGAAAATGTAATACAAGCAATCATGTTTTGAAATTCTCGCGTACCTCTTTCTCTAATTTTCCAATTTGCTGCATTCTCCATGCCTCGAACCCCCCAATTAATGGAAGCAACATTTCCTCAATCTTTATCGTTTAATTTGAACGAGCCACTTAAGAGTCCTTCGCTGCGCTCGCGAGAACACTTCTTACGAGGGTCTTCTTCTTTATCAGGGACGCTTCTTCACAGAAAGGAAGTACTCGAACAAACAAACCGGCATTGTTCCGTGTCGTCAAATTATTCCAGCGCAGCGAGGCGAAAAAGGGAAACGTAAACGAGCATGAACATCGTATTTCGAAAAAAAAACCCGTAAGAGAGAGCAGGACGGGCGCCATGTCGCGTCCAACCCTTTCGGGCGTCCGCGCCCCTTTGCGTTTCTACGTTCCACGGCGGTGTCTACGTACGCAGACGTGTTGTTAATTGCTGGCACAGAAAGCACAAACTTTGGGACACACGACCGCCGCGCAACGTAACGGACTTTTGTCTGCAGCTCTCCGCGCGTTCGTAATTAATGCTGCTTTTCCATAAAGAGCGTCGACTGGGGAAAGAAGCCGAGGGGGCGGAAAGTCGGAGAAAGTTGAAAGCGGAAGAAAGAGGAACGGGTTTAACTCCAAAGGGAAGTCCTAGGGAAGGGAGCATGAAAAATGCAAAGAGAGATAGTAAAACAGTGGAAAAAGAAACGCAGAAATTGTTTGGTTAGGGTTGGGTTAGGCGACACGTCGCTTGAACAAGTTCTTTAAGCCGATACTTGTGCATTTTTCTTTTGCGATGCCTCCAGCTGTCTTCTGCCTGACCCTCAATGATCATTGAGACGATGAATTATGAATTTTGAAAATACGTAGTTCGAATGAATATGAATATAAAATATTACATTTGTACGAGAAAAAAAAATAATTCAGGTCGGAAAGGGTTAAGAATTGCGAGAACATACATATGTACTCAATTCATTAATTAATTCGTTCCGCGTTTGGAACGTCAAACTAACTCTATAAATGGTTCTGTATCCATTATTATTTTTTTTCACTTTTTACTTATCAATGGTTATTACTGGTTTCTGGGTCAATCATAACGATCGTGTATTATTCATTTCAATAATGAACCAATCAGTGATCTGCATATATATTTTCACTATTTCATCTCGGCACCTGGACTGCAAGAGGTGACCAAATTTTTTCATTCAATATTCGTGCCACCAGATATTCTATTGGCAAGATTTTTAACTACCTGATGAAATTTTTGTTTGTGTACTCTAAAAAGAAATGCACTTCGATGCTTAGCGAAAAAATTTAATTAAATTAAATAATATTTTGCTAGACTATTTATATAGGTACAGAGTTCAATAACTGCTTCTCTTACTTAATGGGAGATAAATAGGTCAATCTCATGTAAATTTCTCGAGTAATCAATTGCACGAATTATTGGAAGAAGTTCCATTAGAATGTTGCACGTCGCATGTGATTTATGCATGTCGATGCACCGTCCTATTTCAGCCGAGTGGCCAGACAGTTCTAGAACGAACGATTTTCTAACAGATGGATGGGTCCTGCAGGACCTATTGCCTGGTCTGATCGATCCCCAGATTTACATCTGCTCAATTTTTGTTTCTATAGACCCTTAACTATATTAAAAATCCCTTTTGTTCAAAGAGGTATAGAATTATCTATTAACTGAAATTATTTTTTTACTTAACCGAAATATTTTTACAGAACTGAGATTTAAATAAAATTCTCATTTTAATATTTTGCATATTTTTGCATTAATGTATATACTCCATAGATTTTTCCATGTTTTCACTTGCTATAAGTGCATAAACATCCGCAGTTTAATAATTTCTCACCCCAAGAAACACGCAAAAGAGACATTTCCAATCAAATGAAATCGACCAGACGTACATAAATCCTGAAGAAAACTCAGGAGAAAAATCATAAGTTATACTTCTTAAAATTTAATATCAACTAAGATCAAATTTAAAAATATTCCTAGTTTACCCCTTTGTTTGGATAAGTCTCCCACGTTTCGTTCTGTCTTAAACCTCGCGATGGTAGGGCGCGCGCAGAACGATACAGTCGGAAGTTTCCATACGCGCGGGTTGTCGGTGATTCGCGGTATCGCAGAGATATAAACCCGAAAGCGAGAAGTTCGCAGAGGTGCAACAGCATACGCAAATGGAATACAATGCTGGCCGGTATTACTTCTGCCGGCGTGCGCGGCAACCAGCGCCAGCTAACAATGTTAGCCGCTTCTTACTCCTTTCTCGCGTTTCCTTTTTGCAGATGAAATTGAAATGCAAAAAGAACGAAGAAAGAAAATAAAACGTCGGGACTCTGTCGCTCGTAGGCGTGGTAACGACGCCGAAGCATTCTCCACCCGTTTCCGTGTCTTCATAAAAATTCACTTCCGTCGCGATTAATTCCCTGGAATGCCTTTCACGGCGCGGAAACGTTCTGCTCGCTGGTCGCGTTGGGTACTCATGGTGGAAGACTCATGGATTCGCAACGACGTTTCAGTTATAATAGGAAAGCTCGAGTTCGGTCGTTATTTGTGAGAGTCTAACGAGTTCGCGCAGACTGCATGTAGAGGTAGAATATTAAAAAATACTCTTTAAAGTTCGTTTTTATAATAATTATGCGTTCAGAAATTGTTGTACATTCTATAGGGGAAGATGGAAATGAAAAGAAAAACAATTAGGTAAATGCAGTGTGTACATATTAAAATATGAAAATAACTTAATGAACTGCAGCACATTTAGAAAAGTAAAGGGATTCCTCGTTTGGAAAAAGAAATTAAAATTGAATAAATGGAGACCCCTTATATTAAATTAAATTAATGGAACTTCTCTTTATTTCACTGCTAAAAATACGATACAAAGGGGGTATGTTGCTCGAAAGAAATTGTCTGCGACACCCATTTGTTTACCATTGCGCGTTCCCTGATATCAGATCACTATCGTTGAAAGCATTCGATCGTAGCGCTCGGTATGCCCCACCTTTTACGCGTTCACAGTACTTCAGCGAACCGGTACAGGTGGAAAGAAAACGTGTTTCCGGCAAAGTTCTCGCGGAGCGTGAATAAGGTGCTTTGCAAACGAAAAACCGATCAAATCGTCGTCGAGATACTGTCACCTTGTTAAGAGTAATGTTGCCAATATTTTATTGCCGCGGCATGGCTGAACGATGAAGTCGTTACGCTGGAACGACGCCAACGTCTAATTTCGCGCAGTTTCGGCGGAGGTTAGCGACACGGTAACACCGAATATCATTCGCGGAAAACAAGAGGCACTGACCTACTACGTAAGAGTTATACGCGCAACGTGCATCATCGCCCAAAACTCCGACCCAACAAACCGTCGGTTGCAGTATCGAAAGATAACCGAGAATCGGTTGCACCAGGTCACGCGGCAACTCTATATCGCCCAGTGGATTAACGACTACGTTTTACGCTCGCCCAATATCAGTCTGAGTGAGAAGAAACTTTTTAATCCAATACTTTCTTAACAAACGGCAAGAAAGAAATTTCAGCGCGGGAAGACTTACAGTTTGAAACTGAGCTTCCGATCGATCGCTCGGCTGGGGCTTAAATTACGTAAACATCCATCGAAAGTCAGGGCGAAGACAACGTCGACGGAATTCTACAATTAAAAAAAAAAAAAAAGAAAAAAAAAAGTACCCTCGCGTTACCGTTCGCTCTTCCCGGCGATTGCCTCCGCGGCAAAGTGGATTTTAATGCACTTTCTTGCGCGAGAAGAACGCAATTTCCTTAATTTCATCCCGTGATGGCGTTCGATCGGCCCGATTGAAGACGATTGATTCGCCATTCGGAGGGCATACCATTCTCTGTGTCTGCACCTCCTCGAAACGAAGATTGATTCCCCTCTATTTTCCATCCGTATATCGTTTATTTTACGCGGGTGTTCGACAAGAAACGGATTTCGACCCAGTAAAACCGGAGGGGAACGGGTCGAATTCGCAACCCCCCGAAATTGAAGGCGGAATTCGAGGTCCGCGCGAGTGATCGTTAAACAAAATTACTCCTAGGTAGAATTCGCCGTTGGAGAAATTGGAAATGTACGAGTTATTCGATGTCGGGGACGTCGGCAAAAGCCGGACTAATGTCTCAAAGTTTTCAGCTAAACTAAATTCAACTCCGGACGCCGAGTAAAAAGTTCTCCTCGGAGTGCTCGCATCCTTACGGAAAATAACTCGAGCTTTCAAGGGAGGGGAGGGGGACATCAACGCTGGAGAATTCACGAACGTGACAATTTCGAGTCGCATTATCTGCGAGACCGCCGGCATGAATCACTCCGAAGTTGGATGCGAGTCGCGGTAAAACCTGTCGGCGACGTCCATTTAATTTCGCGTTACGACGATCCAACTGAATCGTATTCCACGAAAAAAGAAGCCATCGTGGAGTGACGAGACCATTACAGACGTACCTGAAGGGTTACCTTTGCATCTACCTAATATGTATTCGTCTTGCGAAAGGAGGAATACGGATAAGTCATTTTCAGGATTTGGTACGAGGATGTAAAGTGAGGTGTAAAGCGAGCATTGTCGTTGTTTTCCTAAAGTAGATGGCAGGTTTACACGAATTATTTGTTGTCTTTGGGAATCGTGTTAACGAATTACATGTTTAAATTATTAAAAGTAACTCTAAACCTTGTCGGATAGTTTAAAATTGATTTCGAAAATACAAGAGTCCAAGAAACATAACGCAATTGCAGAACATTTCAGAGGTGCAATTGAATTTCGGTAGACCAAAGACACCCGCTCGCGAACTAAGCGTGGAGAACAGATTTCGATACAACAGATGCTCTATACACGCTCCAATTACCTTCATCGGCTTATATTTGCTACGATCCGGGGATAATCAATCCTTAAACAATACCCTATCCTGCTTTCTACGCTAATAAACAATAATCGTGTTAACACGGAGGTTTGTACTACGAGTACGGAGTCTTTAAGTATACGAAAGACAGGAAATGCAGTTCAAATGAAATAAATTTTGAAACAAATCACTCGAGAAAGCTAATTGCGCAAATACGTTTTCGTCGTTCAAGTAAATGGCACAATTAGACAACCCCGTCGCTACAACCCCCGATATCGGTACGACACCTTCTCCTCGCGCCTCGGCGAACAATGCTTGTATCCACAGAACCAGCCACGAAAGCGTTAATAATCCTTCTCGAGCAGTTTTCTCACGTACCGCCCAATGACGTCCAGAAACAACACATGAAATTACTCGAAGCATCCCCGGCCACCTCGTAAACACTGGAAATATATATCAGCCGGTTTTATTGCCACCCCCGAACGAAAGAAACTTGGGCAACCGGGCAGACGTGTCGGGCTGCAACAGTAGGCGAACAAAACGAACGATGAAACGAAAAGGGAGTCGCCGGACACCAAGGGACGCCTCCAGGGAGTCGTGCCAAAATTGTTAACAGCCGAGACGGCCGTGTTATAGGCGGCATGTGCTCCCAATCAGTCGAAGAACGAACTAGAAAAAAAAGAGCGTCGAAAGTGGAGACAGGTGGTCGACGTACCTGAGATAACGGTCGCGGAGTCCAAAGTCGTTACGTTCGTTCTACTTGCGACCATCCGATACACCGGTCGAACGGTGTCGACTCGACACTCGACGCCACTCGACAAACGCGCCTGGCTCGCCGTGCCGCGATATTTTCTATCTCGAGCTGCAGGAAATTATCCAACTTCTTAATATCCGCTTGTTTTCGAAACCGGATATTCGCATCCGTCGCGGACGCCCGTGTTTTGGACGGTTGAAGTGTATCCAAACAGATTCGGTACCGTTCCCAGTGGCGCTCGAGCAATTTCGCCCGCGAACCGTGCGCCCGACCCGACCAACTTGCCAGCGCGGAAAGTTATACCCCGGCAGTTTCCAACTGCACTTTTCATTAGAACCCCGTGAATCGAATTATCGATACACCCAATGCCGGCTGCTTGAGCGCTCGAACTGTTGCCGATCGCGGGCGAATTATTCAGGCGATACGAGCGCGATTGGGAAACAATTGTACGTGAACGATCGTAGTTGTCGACGGTTTTTTGGGGGTCTGTTTGGATCTTAGAACGTAATGCTATAGTAGATACTTGTTCTTGATTTATACAATTTTTTTTTTTTAGTGCATTTAACAATTGGATATAAATTGACAATGTACAAGATACTGGGATATTATAAGGTAGAGATCATTGACCTGAACGTGAAATTATAAAATTTCAAAGAATGCGAATATTGGGAGAATAAGAGTGCTATTAAAGAGGATCGAGTTGCAAAAAGGTAGAATAACTTGGCTAGGAGTGAACTTTTCGTTGGCACGGAGGGGGAGTATTGTAGTGCCGCGAACAGCTGAGTAAAGGAACAATGCAAGTTCCCAACTTCGTCATCGAAATAATAAAGTTCCGACAACTTTAATGGGGTTTTACTCGAAACTACATTTTCCAAAATGATATCTGGATACAATTTCGCGGACAAACTTTCAATTGCATCGTGTATTGGTCGACGTATGATTTTTGCGATCGGTTGCGTAATCTTTGAGTTTTTGAATAAATATCGTCTCTATCCGTAATGTGTAATCTCACAGTGATGTATTGTTCACCCACGTGTCTCCGAAGCAATATATTTCGTTTACCGATAGATAACGCTTGCAGCAGCAACGAAAACCCCATGGGCGGAGTTTGTGACACTCTTCTCGCTCGCAAACTGTACCTCGATATCGAATTTCTCGAATATCGTCGATACGTTCCCTCCACCAATCCCATGGTCGTAAGAACCAAATATAGCGAGGAACGTGGCAAGGTGGCAGCTCGAATAACCGGATTGCACGTGCATTGTTATCCTTGTATAGGAATATATCCGGGCGAGCGGGACCAAGCGTTTTCGGTGTTTCATTTCGCGCGTCGAAGGAAATCGGGGCGGCGATCCTTTTCAGACGTTCTGTGGTTTGGCGTTTGCAAGCGCCGGGGATGTAAGGGAACCAGGCAACGGACAACAACGCTGCGGGACATTTGCGGTCGTTGGAGATCGAAATATGAGATATCTCTCGCCAGTTCCGGCGCATAAAGCGGGGGTTACAAAACGAGACACGGAGACGCGAGAAGCTGATATTCGCCCAAGACAAGATATTCGAGAAATTCGTTTGTTGGACCCAAATAAACGTGCCTCCGACGAGTCACCTGGATGATACAATTGCAGCGAGGCGTTCGTAAACGCGAAAATCCACGTCGTACTCTGTCGAACTTTAATATCGCGCGCACGCGAGCCTCAGAAAAATATGTTACCCACCGGAATTTCCATAACGCGTCACGCGGAACGCGCGATTCCTGGCTCTCGGGTTCACGTGTGCCCTGCCAGCGAGATTACGACACAAATGACGCGAGAAATGCGTCGAATGCCGATTGTAAATTTCAATTACAGGCCGAACGCAATGTCTGTTGTTTCGCGCTGCGTCATTCCGCGCGGAATAATCATTTTTTGGCGGGGATTTACATGAAATTGAAATTTTATTCTGTTGCACGCGAAATTAGGGGAGGTTTAGGTCAGTGTTCTGTTAAGTTCGAATTTGTGTGGAATTTACAATTCTGTGAAAATTGAGCACTTGTACGTGCAAAATACACGTGTGTAAATTGGAATTGTATTTAATTGGTCCCTAAGCAGCTCTGATACAGTGCAAAAATGTATTGTTAGAATTTTCAGCACGTTCATATATATCGATTCCTGGATAAGATCCTCGCTTCAGTTTTTAACGACATTAATTTTCTGAATTGAACAGATTCCACTAAACTGTGTACGCAACGTTCAACGACTAGTTTTATTTAATAGGAGATTAATAGGTTCATCTTACGTGAATTTCTTGAGTAATCAATTGCACCAACTATTGGAAGAAGTTCCATTAGATGTTGTACGTCGCATGTGATTTATGCATGGCGGTGCACCGTCCCATTTCAGCCGAGTGGCCAAACTGTTCTCGAACGAACGATTTTCTGACAGATGGATAGGTCGTGCAGAACCAGCCACTCGGCCTGTTCGTTCTCCCTGGACTTTTAAATTCGCTGAATTTTTATCTGTGGTGCCACTTAAAAACGTTTGTTTATTCAGAATCCATTATCACCGCTGAGATACTTCGGCAACGCGTAAGAGAGGTTTGTTACCGAATTCAACAAAATGCCTGGTACGTTTCAAAGTTTTAGATCCTATGCGCGGGCTGGCGCGAATTTAGGCCGAATGTGGCCATTGCGAGCACTTTGTGCGAAGTCCACATGCAAACTGCATATTCCTGCAACTGCACGTTTCCGAGGCACAAAAAATTTAGGATAATGTCGAAGTTTATAGTGTACACCGTATTCGAGAGGGTTAATAAAGAGGTATGGGTAAAACTGTTCCAGAGTTATGAATTATGTCACCGACACTGCTGTGAGACCAGTCAATTTCGTTTGCAGACTTCATTCAAGTAATATAGCGTGCAAGCGATATGGTCAGCCGACCATAGCAGCCGAACGTGTGGGTCGAGTACCAGTAACGGAGCGCACCGTGATCTTTATCAGCTCGTTGTAACGTGAGCTTTGTGGTACCTTTGACTACAAAAACCGTCCTTGATGAAAGAATGGTTCGAAGAATGCGATAATATCTACGGCAGATTTTCGAAAATACAGCCACGACCAGGCATCATAAGAGCTTGAAAATCTCCGATCACACTTCATCTCTCCTATCGACAAAGAGAGACAGACTCACGCCGCTCCCATAACGAACGACTCACCTGTTGAGACGCCCTAATAAATATCCAAAAGCGTTCCAACGCGACACGACAATGACCAACCGTAACAGACGAGTGTCCGGTACACCTCGCGGCGAAGCGCCCTATCAGTGAACAGTAACGAGAGACACCTTAATTAAGGAAGCAGCACCGGTCATTAGTATTTTCACAAGACGTATCCTTTCATTGCGTGCGCGCCGGGGTCAAAGTGCAGCGTGTAGTGTCCTTCAGAGATTTCAGACGTGCTTTTCTCCCCGGGTCTCCACTTGCTCGCGCTTTGCTTTTTCGTCTGTATAGACGTTTTCTAAAAGGTCAAAGGGTCCACGTCCCCATCTTGAAAACATTAATGAGCTCCCAGAACGACGTGCACGCACTGTACGTATGTACGTGCGCCTGCATGCGCCTGCCGCGCCCGGAAAAGGGTGGAATGAAAGGAGGGGAGAAAAAAAAAAAAGGAAGTCGAGGCAAAAGAGACGCTGTAGTCGAAAACGTGTCGTCCGAACGAGACGCGTTGTAACTGGGATCACAAATCTTCGCTGGACCGTCGCGCTCGCCAAGCTATATTCCATTTCGATTCGTTTATCAAAATACAGTTCATCCGAGATTACAATGATCCGTATGGATACGCCAGCAGTTCGCTTCCTCCGGGTGGTACTTTCACTCTCGCAGCGGGATTATTCGCAAGAGCTGTAAATATGGTGCGTTTAAACCGTCTAAACCGGAGGGCAGAGAATTGGCGTAAATAGAGAAATATTCGGCGGGGAATTTATGTATACATCCGAAGTGAATACTCTTCATGATGTCGTGAATGGGATTGCCGAGAGGAGGGCTGAGGACCGAAATTTATGTCTTCGGGCGGAGTGTACGGTTCCGCGTTATCGAATATCGCGCGAAAATCTATAATAAATGCTCGAGGATACAGGGGAAGTGTATTTTCTGGATGGCGGCGTCACAGGCTCGATAAGAGAACATCGAGAACTTGTCAAACGAAATTGCTCTGTAGGCCTGGAAGATGCCACCGAAGAATGTTTGATTAGCGTCATTTCAACTAATTCGATAAGTCTGCCTGCTTATCTTCACCACTACTTGGGACATCGAGGAATGGTTTAGAAAGTCCAGGAAAGTAGAGAGATCATAAAACTGTTGCTGCAGGGAAGCAATAAGTAACCTGTTCCATAACTATTTTATTTTTCAGAAAAATGCTTAGCACGTTGGCTGTGTGACTCGAATTCAAGTGTGTACCACGTACAGTCCGCAGGGAGCCGCGTCATTCATATACGAGTGGCGTTCATATTTGCTTGGTCACGAATGATATTAGTACCCACTTCTGACAGAGTATGATATATCCTTCGACTAACCAATTCATCCAGCAGCTGCTAAGAATTAGCATACATCGATAATGCGCGATCGTCGATGTTTGCGTCGCGTATAAATAGAATCAATTGACATAATTCTATTTATACTCTTATTGAGCAAATTAATTCCTCTTTTCTTTTACTTTGTAAATCATTAGAAAGGTTGCGAAAACTAAATCGAATGACTGTAAAGCAGCAAAAAAGCGTCGCGCGGTTATTTTTCAGCAAAATTGAAAAACACTGAAATTCGTTATTTTTCAGATTAAAGGGCACATTTAATCGCGTTGAACGGGGTGTATTAAGTTGTCGGAAATAAATTGGTAACATTTTTAGCGGAACTTTTAACGATTGCGATATTTTTTTTAAATAATCTTCACGAATGTAAACGATACAGTGAACTCGATGTACTTCAACCGAAATGAAATAAGTTAATTCACAGCTTTTTCAAGCTTTATGTTTTCTCGATATTTTCTTACTAGTCGATTAACTGTAGAACGGTTCGTTTTAAACAAGTCTGATATCTGGAAATTCTCGAACGTTGTACCTTTCCAGCAGGCCGTTGAACTCTCGAGTAACTGGTAAGTAATTAATTCACATCGAAGTTGGAAATCAATCGGTCATTGTTAAAAAAACCACGATAAGGAATTTAAGGTCTGAACATTTACAAGGCCGGCAAAATTATACTTAAATCGACGAAGAGTAAGGGAAAAGGTGAATCGATATGAAAAGAAGAAAAGAAAGGAATTCCTTTATCGTGGAATTGTTCCAGATTTATGAGCTCCTGGAGTTCAGCTATTCAAATTTTTCAACTGCTCTTTCTTGCCTACCCGCCATAAGACCACAGACCTTCGCCCTAGCGAGGAACAGCGGGGGGGAGAGGGAGCCAATATAGAAATGGAAGAAAGCAGAGTCTTTACACAGACGAACGGATTCGATATTGATGAACTCTAATAACTTCCATCTGAAAATTTCGAGTTCTCCTTTTTTTCCTGGCAAGCGTCGTCGTCGTCGTCGTCGTCGTTGTCTCCAGCCATTTCGCGTATACGCGTAACGCGACGGCTCGTATTTGCCGACAATAAATGTCCGTTTGTAATTGGCTCCCCCATTTTATCGTAAACGCGAAGGAAATATAAGAAACACAAATTCTTCGAAACATGCATGAAGTATGGGACAGTGTCGCATTACGCGTAACGCTACAGTCGGAACGTTCAGCGGAGATTATTCTCAGTACTGTTAAGTTCTAACTACCGTGACCTTCCTACCGGGAAATATATTACACTTAGAATGAAATACTCCGGGAAAAGAAGCTCCAGCGACAGCGAGATTAAAGTTATTAATAACACCGAGGGACAAAATTATTCAAGTGTAATTTAATGCAGTCATTATGCAAAGGTCAGATTTCAAAATGTCATTTCGTTGGATGTGCGTATCCAATCTCTCGTGAAAATTAATCATGTGCCAAATGAACGTTATTACTTTCGCGGAGTCTTCCAGACGGTCTTCCCATTATCCGAACGCAACATTAGTTAGGCGAGACGGTCGATCACCTTTATTGCTATTCGTGCCTTGCTGCGATTACCGTAACCATTGATCCTCATTCGCGACTGCCAATTACAATCCGCTACATCAAACACAAAGAGATTCGTTATCGGTCTCGAGTTTCTGCATAACGTCCGATCAATTGATGCGATATAGTTTCGGCAATTTTCACGTATTTGGCCAGACGCGAGTGGGTAACGATGACTATACTTTTTCATTAGCTTCGAGGTTCGTGGATTCGTAATATTCGTTACATGAATGTTTCTCTTCTTCTTGGATGAATTAAAATAATTCGCGTTATCGATTGAAACCGCGACTGCACCGAAATCGAAATAACGCCTGATCGAGACCGTGGCGACAATTTCGAGACCGCCATGATCCTCGACGTCCAGTTTCAAATGGTAGGTCAAAGACGATACACCTTTGAGAGCCGATAAGACGAACTTCGAGCATACGCAGCGAAAGCGCATACACTTGACGTTCTCCACTCGGGGAACAACGATATCGGCTACGCGTGCAGCCAAGTGCATCCAAGATATCGAAGTCATAACTGAATCGTCGTTTCGCGATAATTATTATGCCCTCGAGTTGCGCGAAGGTAGAAGGCGGAGATCGCGAGCACACCGCTCTCGAGCACAACAGCCTTTGAGAAAAAAGAGACCGAGCCAGGCGAAGGAAGAATGGCTAAAGCGTTCGCGTGTGTGCGTCGCATAGGTGAATATGCATTTATGCACGAGCGAGAGAGAGAGAGAGAGAGAAAAAGAGGAAAAGCTGTAATACCGGTCTAGCTTGTCCTCGGCGAGAGCTTCGGCACGTAACTAACGTAGGCTGTCTTACGCCATACTTATACCTGCACTGTGGATACTGAAAGTATTCCCTACTTGGCTATTTTCACCTAATTTACGACGAATAAAGCCCAAACGAAACGTGGAACTCCTTGGTTAGCTACTATAGGACGCTTTATCGACTAAATAATTTCACTACCTCGCAAGGAGGCGAGACTCTTAAAAAAGGAAAATGTAAAACAAATCGGGGCACGTTCTGGTCAATTTTCAAACTCGTGTGACCTTGTTCTGGCCGGTTCTTGAAGAATTTTATTGGGAATGAGTTGAGTCGAGAATATTATTTTATATATTATTTTTTATCGCATTCGTATTCCTATAACTGAAATGTTCTATAATTACAATGCCACGATGAATGACGTATCGTTGAAAAGTTTATCATCGCTCTATTCACTACACATTAGCTTCGAATTCAGCACCGAAAATAGCTTATTCAATAATCTATGGCGCTATCGAATTCATCAATCTATCGTGATAATGCAATCAACATTTGTTCGCACGTATATAAATTATAATGTATTGTGCTCACGCGATCAAATGGCAGCACTCGCGTTGATTAAGAATTTCAAAATGCTAATTCGATTACTCCCATGGTCTGATTGACACCTGGTAATAAACTGCAGCGTACGTAACGCTAACGCTAATCTTTCGCATACAGATATTCGATGATGAATGGCTGCGAAGCTATCAAATACCAGTATACGTATGTTATTAACGCGTCCATATTACCACCCTGAATCGCGTAAAGGGGATAATCGTAACAGCGTCGCGTTCAAACGTAAACGCTAAAGCTGCCACGTCAAACGCTGAAAACCAATCAGGTTTAGCGTCACCGGAAAAGAATTAACAGGGACGAATTCGATGCAATATTTTTCAACGCGAAGCGTACGATATTTGTTGGCTGGTTTTGCGAGAAATAAAGACATATTGAAAGAAATTAAAAGAAATTAAAATCAGTAAAATTGAAAGATGCAGTATTAATACAAAACTGTACCATGTTTATGGAAAGCCATGAATGTACATGTCCTTAATTTCAACAATGCTCTTAACAAATACTAATTCTCAAGTTACAATTTCGTGACTTACTTTATAATTACGCGTCATTTCTCACGAATTTCTTTAATGAACGGACGGAAAGCTACGAAGCCACGGTTATTAATCGCGCGCTGTTAACGTCGCCATTCGGTAGTTACAAAGGCCCAGCAAGGGACAATCACGAGAACGCCATGTGCAACCTTAAATATGGAGCCTCCTGCGTGTAAAGCTTATAAGCGACATATGCGAGCGGCATACGCGTTCCCCTAACCACGTGGGGTGCCACTCGGATGCGTTAATGCAAGATAATGCGCCATCGTTTCGTTCCGTTTCATTTCTATTTGGGCCCCGGAGGCTCAGGTGTAACTTTCCCTCGGATTGAAAGGGAAAAACGGGAGCTGGAACGCGATTCATGGCTACGTTCATTCAATTATCGTCGATTAACCTCAGGTTAACGAGAATCGGTTTCAAGTTAAGCTTAATTCACGATTAAGCGCGAGTACACGGGACCGAGGCGACGATAAGAAGCGTCTCAACACCTAATAGGTGCATGTCGCGTTATCTATGGTTCGAAAGTCGTATCGGAGGAGGCAATAGAACTCGTCCCTACCAGTCAATCGTTATCTAGCCACCGTGCACGCGCTAAAACAGCCATGCGCTTTTGTTTATCACCAAACTAACCATATATCGTGCGCTCGTTCGCTTCTACCGAATTAATGGCACTGCCGCCGAACAGAGATACGGATATTGTGGATTTCCAACCCCGCACGACGTATTTGCTTTCTACGGTTATGCTTTTTATGTACGTCGTTCGATGCGAACGGGTTGCGATTTGTTCGCCGGTTACTTTTGCGAATTTTTGATCACTGATAATGTGTACTCTCGATCAGATGCTCCGAAGCGAGCATGGTTGAAGATTTATTACGAGCTTATCGAGGAAATCAATTTTTTTTTATCTATAGCTACTGGTCTGTAAAGAATGTTCGATGTACGCGTGAAACTGTAAAAGTGTCTCGTCTGAAATATACATAGACCGCTCGAAAAGGGTTAAAAGGGTCTATTGGAAGGTAAGTAAAAAAAAAAAACGTTTCATTCCATTTAGAAGAACGAAGTTGACCTCCTTATCTCATTCACACTTCCACCGAGAAAAAACTAATGACATTACATTAAGTCCCACTTAACCCTTTCTCTGTCCTGTCGTTCGAGGCTGGAGCCACTCTCACGCTCTACTCTAAAATTAAAAACGTGTTTATTACTCCAAAACTAAAAGCATGTTTACCACTCCAAAAGAATAATATTTTTTTAAACGATTAATTTCGATTAGAATTAAACTTTAAACGGAGTTAACATTTATCAACGATTCTTTCTCTGATTTAATAAGTGCGAGTAGAACAGTAATTATTCAACTCAAAGATAAATTGGCAGGGTGACGTGAATGGAAGATGACAAAAGTTTCGTGAACTGGGAAAAGTGGGGAAATCGCACCGCAATGGAGGAACACTCGACGCGCGTTTATCGTCGTCCGATAATTACCATTCTTCGTGGAGGACCAGGGATCTGGCGAACGTCTTCGCACGAAATTCCCCAAGGTGCCGATAACACGACGATGAGGCAATTAATATTGATGTAACACAACCCGAATCCTCCGCTATTGTCGACCGAATGCGAAGCATCTTCCGGATTAATATTTAAACCTTTGCTCTCGACGTCATTTTCGTTAGGGAGACCTAGCAACTCCACGACTTTGAAATACACGAGCAACATATTCCAACTAACATACAATGATTTCAAACACAAATTGTTGTATGAAAATATTACATTTTAATATTTTACGTATCATCTTAAAAGACAACAGTTTTTAGTATTAACTTTATTAAATTTTAATGTTCTTCGTGATCCAATTTTTGAATTCTCAATGCACCGTAATCGAATATTCAAAACCATAATAAACTTTTCGTAGCTTTGCCAGTATACGACATCTCGATAATTATTATGCGCCGTTAAGAAATAAGTTCCCTTTTCTACCCAGCTCTGCTGCGACGACCATGGCGTATCAACGAAGTACTGTAATTTGAAAAAGCAATCGTGAGCCTCGAATAACTCGAGCTGTTCGAGATACTTTGCATGCCTTCGTGGAATCTCGGATCGCTTAGTAGAAACTACTGCTCCTTTTTACACACTTTTCGTAGTTTTTCAATTCAAGCTACCGTTTGTTTAACTATCCTGTTCTTCGTTTCATAGATATCGCACAAATGTTACAATAAAATTGATTAAATTGGCACGTAACAAGAGTCGAATTTGAACGCTATAAAAAAAAACAACGAATTACATTGCTGAGTATGAAGGTACGAAACACTCGTATTCCGATGATCGATGAATCGTATCGGATTTCTCGAGCACGCTTTCTTCGTCAGCTGAGTTTGACACTTTCGATCCGTCTTTATCCGAGATTATAGTCTCGGTGACGGTCGACAATTCGCCAAAAAGACGACCTTCTAGCGATCGTTACGTGCAACTTCAATCTGTCATCCCCGAACGCGAATCAACGCCAACGTTAAGCGGCCTATCGTCGATTTTGAGAAACCCCTTTGATGTTCGACGAGTGGCGAAATGTAGTTTGAAATAAACCACTTCGATAATCATTCAAATCAATAGCAGTATTATATCACGTATATATCCATAATTTGTATTAGGTTGTCCCGAAAGTTTCTTTCGCTTTACTAATAAGTAATACATGCACAATAGTTTATATTTTATGTTACATTACTAAATTGTGCACGATTCATTTTGCTCCATTGCTGTTACGACATGAACATCTATGAAATTAGATTGTCTATTTACATAAACACGACCATATAAAATAATCGAGTGCAAATTATGAAAGAAACTTTCGGGACAACCTAATACATCAATTTATAACCGACACTATGATCAGATTTTCATTATTTTTAAAAAGTTCGATGTATAAAATGAAGAAACATTTTTTTCATACAAAGAATTATATACAGATTCAATAAAAAATATATATATATATATATATATATATATACACAGGTATACTTCAACGTACTGCAATTGAAGTAGATACGAAAGATTACGTACATTGTGTACGTGTAAGAGAGGCAGATACATACATATAACGACGAATTGAATAAATTTGGTTCATATGTAAGATAATAATTCGAATAGAATTCTGTCTCAAAACCAGCGTAACCAGAATAAAATGTCCTATAAAAAAAAGTACAAACGACCCCGTTACACGAGCACATGTTTATCCAACCAACGTAGATCGAAATCAGAATTATTTTCATATCTTCCGTGTACACAAGCCTCGTATATTTGTACAGGGAACAGCTTAAACATCGCATCTTGGTCTGCCCTGCGTAAACAGTTCTCTTGGCACGTACGTCATACGGATTAAACGCTTTGGTACTTAGCCCGTGCATGGTAAGTACCGTGCAGTGAAAGGGTTAATAATCTAAACGCTGGGCGTGCACGTTTCGATTCCTCGAGGTTTCGGAGCGTCGCCTCGCCTCGAGGAGAGAAAAACGAAACGGAGCGGGTTCTCCGGCGAGCGAAACGGAGCACGCCGACGAGATCGTGACAGAGACGAAGAGAAAGCGCGCGCACGAACCGAACAGGGACAGAACGAGGAGGGGAATCCGAAGAAAAAGGAAAGGATCCAGACACCACAATAGCATTCGTCTCGCTCAACCTCTGGATCTCCTTCGAGTCCCTAGCATTGGCCTTTCTCTTCGCCTCCGGCTGTGATACCATCCTTAACGTTCCCAAGATCGAGACAGGCTGACAGAAGAAAATACCGACGACCGGGGCACACAAACGAATGACAAACACGGAGCACCGTACGAGAAACTCACGAGTAAGATAAGTCGAGAAACTTACCTTGGAGAGCTGTGCGGTCGTGTCGGTTTTTCTTCTGTCCGCGGCTGTATCCTCCACGAGCTGGTCACTAACTAGCCTGCACACATCACCCATGACTTCCCGTGCGACGAGCGGAACAAACAAAGCGACTATTCTTCTCTTTGCCCTTCGCTACTTTAATTCGAACACTTCGCTCTCACACCGAACACACTAACGATTAGCAGGCCAGAGAACGGAAAGAATTCATGCGTAACGCAGTCAAGACGTGTGCAACCGACACCTCGAAGATCATCGCGTCATATCGCGCCTCGACGCAGGAGACGTGAGAACGTAAACGATCATGTGGTGGTCATTCCTCGAGTCGTCGCCGGTTCTTCTGCTTACTTCCTCGTTTAGCACTCCGTCAACGTTCCTCATGTGTCGTGTTCGAGCACGTATGAGCAATTACCGCGGTGAAAAACAACAGTCCCGAATCAGGGGGGGGGGGAATTGGTACTATGAGGAAAACGTGGACAGAGGCGAGTCGTGTGTTGGCCACTTGACTCGCGGCGTCTCCGGTGACAGCGAGTACACGCGACTGTCGAAAGAAACTGCGAGTTGGAAACAAAGCTCGCGTCCTTTGACGCGATACGGAGCACGATAACGCGTAACGACGCAAGAACGACCAGAATCACACCCACCCTGTCCAGGCACAGAGGGCAAACTGTCGTCTGATCGGCGCTCCGCGGGCCACGGCGACGTACACCCAGAGACCAACCAACAGCGATAGCGATACTCGATGGCGCTACGGCCGCACGAAGTCTGGCTGGGAGTGCGCCGTGGGACTCCACTGGCGCCACTGCCGACCGATCCCCGCACTACTCTCCCGCCAACACAGTCGCACGCGCAAAACCGACACACTCGCGACACTTATTCATGCGGCGCGCACACACAGGCGCGCGAGCGCTACCACTCGACTTCCACAGCCCGACAGCTCTCAGCTATGTATGCACGTATACGACTTCGCGAAGTTGGCGTCGGACAAGCTGCTAGGGTGTAGAGAGGGGAACTCGGTTGGTGCCCGCCCCTCCTGCCCCCCGATGGAAAGTGTCCCAGGGCCGGCGCAACCGCAATTCGTCGATTGCAACGACTGATTGTGAGCGCGATTTAACGAAAGTCGAGCGAGCTGTCTACTTTTAAAACGTGCCCCGAAACGACGGAGTTATGTATAGCTCTACTACCTAAATTGCTTTGTCCGAACGATTTACATTCTTTTCATGCAAATCAGTTTACGCGCGCCGGCTCGGCACGTCGATGCGTTCGCCGCGCTCGTGTTTTAAATCGTCGCGGTTACCGGCGACCCCCCCCCCCCTCTTCCCGCTCTTCCTTTTTTCTGTTAATCAGAATTACCGCGTGGTGTCGCTAGATGTGACGCGGGTATTTAGACTCGGAGCGTTTGGTTCGGAGTTCGATTTAGAGACGGACAGAGTTATTGTTTCTTGCACTGCTAACAATGTGTGTATACGCTCTTTTTATTTGTATTCGATATATATAGTAGACACCAGTAAAACCCCGGTAATGAGGACGATGATACAGGAAACGATGCTGTGTACGATTTTTTAAAGTAAACGTTTATTCCCTCCCCGATCCTTATTTTCTGTGCTTTATGCAAGTAGAATGTGTACGCTGTTACTCCAAATGAACATGTTATTAATTCTAAATCGTAGCGCGCTGTATCGTAAGTGATATCTGACCGACAATTGGCAAAATGAAATTTATCGAAACGAATGGGTTGCAAAATTCCAATAAGTGTTATCTCTCGATGGAAGGATCCGTTTTTGCATGATACTAGGTTACGATTCTTGAAGACGTGACGTAACTTACGACTTTGCGTTGTCACGTGCGATTGGAACGTCACGTCAACGTGACATTCGAGTTTACACGATGACAAATGACACTCGATGTCACGGCGCTCGATATCGTGACTACGTCGGATGGAAACGGACCCTAATAGATGTAGGAAGGGGGAAAAGACCCAAGCTTTATGAGACTTAAGACGCCCCTGGCGTTAAGAGCATGTCGAGAAGCGTCAGTCGCCCTTTTCTCCGCAGCACTTGGAGCAAGCATATGCAGCGAGTTAATTAGTCGTGGCACATAGGCGACGGCGGTAATCGGGATGGAATGAAGAGAGCGGATCAAACATAAAACGATAGAAATTACCACCGGCGTCGGTTTCGGTTCGCTACGAAAGGTCGAGACGTCCTCGCCCTTTTTCGTCGAACCTCGAAGCGCCCAGGTTTGCAACTTTCCAAACTGTGTATGTACCTCTGTGTCATACAAGTTGCAAAATCACCCATGGATTAAGCACTCGAGAATAAAGACTCTACCCTGAGTCTATCATCGCAATTAGTAACTAACAACGCTCTAGTTTATGAATTAAAAGAGAGAAAACGAGGGAAAAAAGGGAACAGGTAGGACGATTAAATGTGTACAAAAGAATAAAATAACACAGGGGAGCATTTCCAGCTAACTAACGATCGCGAGTACCTACCTGAGGATTTTTAAATCCGAGTTTACGCGGTTTCGCGATATCCACCGCGGAGGAAAGAAATACGAGTCGCGATTTATGATACCGTGTGACCCGAGCAGTTATGGTTGAAGCCGCGGAGAAGTGTAAAATACTATGGTTATTTGTGGAAGCGTGCACTTCCGCGCGATTTTTGCCTCCACAGCCCCTTCTGTATACGATTCTTTTTCACGAAGCCCTCAAAGGCGAAGGGGCTATACGTCTGCCGACGATAGCACGGGATCTGTTCCTGCCGGCAACTCTCGGTCGTTCCTCCGCCCTCCAGCGTGTCTCGTCCTCTCTTTCCTCTTAACCCTCCGACCGCCATCGCCTACCGTTCCACCTTCAACCCTCGCTATCCAACGCCAGGCACCTAGGCGCTATCCAAGGATGGCCAGGGTTGCCTGACTAAGTCGCCAAAAGCTTGGACTCCCCGTGGAATTCAGCTTCCGTCATGGTGGAGACCGGCGTATTGCGTGGCATCCCCCAGCGTCGGCGATGCACTTCGATCCGTTGGGATCGAGCCTCGTAAAATTGGATTTGCGCAGACAGTATGGTACTTCAGCGTGACGCGTGGCCTTTACGAAAATAGCGATCGTCCCTCTGAGTCATTACGGGTTCGTTGCACCGATGAAACCACTTTGTCGAGTAAAGTCCCTTACTTTCAGGTACCGAATATGACAGAGAGAAGTCTTCGATGAAATTTGCACCCTTACCTTTGCCATTTTGTATTTCATGGTGCCTCGAAGTGCTCTGTGTCGAAATTCTGTACTAGCTTGTGTATCTATGTATATCGAGCTTTGTCTTCTTCAGGAATAGTTTCTGTGACGACTGTGAGGGTGCTATTGAATTTTTGAAATCATTCTGTACGCATGGATGTGTATACAGAGTACCCCATCCAATTTGATCACCTTGTCTCACTTATTTTTGTTCAATCTATCCTCTGCACACGTTAAAAGATTTTCGTGCGAAGTTGAAAACTTGAAAGGACATAATTTAACGAACGAGTTTCGTCGCTTTGAAATTTACGGAAATGCACCGATAATAAAGTTGCGCAATTTCGCTCAAGAACCTCGGTCATTTTTAAAACAGAGAGTGAGAATGAAATTGAACCCCAGCAAAGAAGAGTGATGCAAATGGAAAGGGGAGGAAGAATTGAATTACCTCCGTAGCTTCTACCTTTTACACTGAATACATAGCGTTTCTCAAATACTAATTTCTGAAAATGAGGTAAAATTGATTTATTGCGCTGTCCTTATCGGAGGCCCATACATTCATTGTACGGTTACACAAGGCTTATTAAATTCGACCTACTGCGTTACTCGAGTCGTAAACTGAAATAATCAGTAACCAGTCGTATTTATTCCGAGGTCAATTATTAATTGTCGACATACTGACCTCTCGAGATATCAGTAATTGTACAGTAAGTGTAAAATTATCGACCTGCAAATTAAAAATCTGAATGTATATGCAAGAATGAATACTTTTGTTCGTTCACTTACTGGGTTCTATCGGACTTTGATGTATGTATTAATTTTCTTTATAACTTATCTTTAAGTAACGAATACAATATAGTAACATTCGATGATATATTAACGATCTTAATATACGAAAACAAATTGTAACTCGAGACAACCTTAATCTGACCAATTTCTCTTATCGGCATGTTTTCGCGTGTTCAAGTATAATGAAGATATTAAAGTGCACTACTTAAGATAGCCGTAGTAGTACACAGTTCCTAATCAATAATCTACGTAGAAGTATGTTCCATAACATTTCACCTTTTATGTAATTTATGTAATCTGCGAATACAGAAATTCTCGTTGTTCTTACTGGAAAATTTACAGGAATACATTTTCAAATGCTTCATGTTTTTTAATGGTAAAATGTTCACCAGTAGTCACCGCTACGCGAATATTTTCAACGTTATTCAATTTCGAATAAACTAATTTCGCAACTTAATACACGCCGTCATACCGACGATTTCTCAATTTCTCCTAGCTTTTCATTATCAGAGCGTCGCGAATAGGATACTCCGGTCGCGTGACGCATACCTTTTTTCCTCGCATGAACCGCGTA
The DNA here is from genome assembly GCF_026225885.1 of Hylaeus anthracinus. Taxonomy (NCBI): domain Eukaryota; kingdom Metazoa; phylum Arthropoda; class Insecta; order Hymenoptera; family Colletidae; genus Hylaeus; species Hylaeus anthracinus. Next base: position 12,292,361 of record NW_026534337.1, read on the forward strand.
CGTGTCTCACAAAGCGCGGCGCTTTAATGAAAACGCACGGCCCGTTTTAATTAAAATTACCTTGAATTCCCAGAATCGCGACTTGTTAGATGGAATAGTTCTGATTAACGATTTGGAGTGTTATGTCCTGACAAGCCCCGGAAACGTTATTAATTCAACTATGCATATGTACGCAAGGTGTGTCCAAACACGCGAAACCTTTTCAGTGCAAACTTGAAATTAGAAATGCAACGACAAAAGCATTCGCTTCATCTTCTTTCAGACTGATAAAGAAAGTACTCGAAGTGTAACTCGTGTTTCATTTGGAAAAATAAAATTGCTACCTCTTCATCTATAGAATATCTGTTTGTTGCGTAAGATCGTCAAGCAATTTGCAAGATATTCTCTTTATTAACGACTACTTTCGAATAATTGAATCTCTAGATCGTCTTCGGTCCTTTGTAACTTGGCAATTGACCCGTAATCGAGGCAGTCGATAATTTGTTTCGAGAAATCGATTCCCTATGAGTTTCGGAAAATCAACGAGCAAAGCAGAGGTTACGTGGCCGCAACAGCAGCAAACAAGACAGAGCAATATCCCACCGGTCTCCAGCCTTCATGTTTATATACGTGTCTTTAATTTTGGCTCCTCTCTTTCACGGTACATCGTTATTGCGACTGCGAGTTTCGCCGTTACTTTGTGTTTACCGTGACTTGCAAGAGGCGAGGCGGTGTGCAATCGATTCTCCATCCTCGAAAAAGAGCGCCCGCGTACACGGATGGAATTCGTGCAACGCGTTAAATCTGCGCGGCCTGCGCGAAATATGCATCCCTCTGCGTGACGCTGTAACGACCATCCTTTGTCCTTTTTGTCTCCACCTTAGCCTCCTCAAACGTTTCAAGTTCTCCAATTTTTAAAATCCACCTCAGTAACGTTAACATTAATCGATCACACATTTTTCTATCGTTTGTAAGGAAAATTACTCACTACAAAACGCGTTGTTTCGAAGACGTTCGACTATGTTCAAATTTGTTTCGCGTTCTCGCTCCCCAAAACAAAAACCCTTCAATTATCAATCTTCCATCCAGCTGGTTCGCAACAGCAACTCCGCCAGGGGGTTGAAACGGATCGAGTAAGAGTTATCGTTCGCGCGGAAGCGAATTTCGCGGCGGGTACTTTAATCAACGGCAATCTGAGCTTTTTTCAGAGAACTGGTTCAGGCAAGAAAGCGGGGAAGTAAAATCCACGTCGGATAGGTGAAACGAAGAAACAATTACGCTATCAACGATTGAATGGCGGCTTCGATTCCGCGGGAACTCGAGAAAATAAGCAATGTAGATAATAGCTTAGCGCTGGTCTTATCTACGGCTTCCACGGGAGGATTGGAGCCCCACTCCTGAAACGTTTGTTCGGATGATAGAAAGTATTTCGCTGGCGGTGGGAGCAAGTAGAAAACTTCGGGAGGAGAGAAGTTTTTGCGATACCGCGAGAACCGTATCAGATTTCCTGAAGCTAGGCGAGAGAGGTTCCCATCGCAACTCGAGTTCAATCCCCTGCTTTTAAAGCCCGCTTATACTTGGTACTTAGTTTTCGCGGCAAGCGAAACTTACCTAACAGATACGAGTCGTTGGGCACGATATGGAATCCGAGCGAGGAAGTTGTCGTTCCGCCCTTTTCTTGGTGATGGACAAATCGTCCCAGAGACAGAAATTGAATGTCGAACTACGTGCACTTTCTAACTACGATCGGGCCCAAATAGTTTCGTTAAGTCGACTTTCGTGGAATCGGAGGGAGGGTCTTACCGATACGCTTTTTCCCCGGTTCGGGGCAAATGGTTGGAATTCGTTTCTTAAATCGGTTTCGGGGAACTTTGCGAGTCGCATTAATTTTCGGAGAAAGTAACGGAGGCTCCTTGCAACAAATATACAGGATGTAGGGTGTTCAATGCGAGGAGAACACGAACTTTACGCTCGTCAGAAAAGAAGTATATGGTTTTATAAAATTTCTATTTAAGGTAATTATAAATCTATAAGATTGATTAATGTATATCGATTAATTATTGTATGTATTTAATGTATATATTGTATATGTTGTATGTAATTGATATATATTGTATGTATATCGCGTGAATGGCACCGAAACTACCATGGTGCATGGTTACAGAGTATGCATATTAAATTCAATTAAGAATTGTTTTACTGAACATGTCAGAAATGCTATAAAAACCATTCGTCATAAATGAAAATTGAACCGCTGGCAGTGGCCTCATCATTAGTGATAGAAATAATTTCATATTAATATTGCCAATTACTGGATAATAAGGTATTACATTATTCAATGCTGACCTTTGTCACGTTATTACGAAAATATTAATTTACGTCATAGGAAATATTGTAATTTATTGTGGAACACGTTTGGACTCTTTGAAGTTTCGAGAGTAACGCTTTGTCAAAATGTTTATGATTGTTCGGTCGACAATTAACGACTGTTATTCTCTATTTATTCGTGCATCGAGTGGGTACGTTGACTCCAATTATTATACGTACACAATATTGTCGTTGTAACATGTGCAGTACAATTGTACAGCATTTATAGAAACATGTTTCATCAAATGCAAATATAGAACTGTTTTTTACTAACAATATTATCTATAGTATGATTGAAACGTAAACAGTGATAGAAATAATGTCAACAAACGTAAACTGTTGTTTACAATGATGGAAATTTAATTTACGTTCGTTTAAATAGGATCAAATTAATAATACCATTATTGTACTTCCACCTGTAATTTATCACATTTGCCTGTTCAATTTTGATTTATTAGCTAAAATGAAGCTTATATTTTTATCGTGATCGGAAAAATATTATTGTAACGCGTACAACTAAAAACGATATTTTGATTAATTTTTATTCGCTCCGGAACCGGGGAATCCTTAATCGTTTAAATGGAATGTCACACAGAAACGCAAGTGTAAAGCAAACACGTACACCTTTTAAAGCAGATATCCCGATAGCGTATTTCATCGATTCGGTATTTATTACATTAATTTGATTCCGCAACGGTATCCTATTGAATTATTACCTTTCGTCTCTGCAGAACTCGGAACATTTATTTAACGATCGACCGCGGCGCTGTGAATTTCACTCTGATGACTTATGTTCACGAATGTACTCTAATTTTAATGTTTATGATAGGGTTTATGACGCAATTTCTGTTCTATGCGAGTTTCATGTTAATAAGTTTGGTCGTACTCGCAACCCTTGCCGCGATGTATGCCGCAATAAAATGTACATTATTTAGCTACAGAGCCTCGATACGCGTATAAATTTATCTCGTAATCGTAGCTCCAAGCATGCGAGAAGTACGACACCCTTCTACGAAGCTTATCAATTCTTGTTCCAAAAGAAAAAAAACAGGAACCGTACAGGGTGTTAATAAAATATCGAGTTTTATGGAAATTAGAACACTAGCTTCTCAACCTCCACACTGATTTTATTCGTACACTCAAAATGAGAGATGCTTTCTCTGCACAGATTCAGCATGGATACCTACCCTTCGTCTACGAAACGATGTCCAGACAATGAAATGAGATCTTGATCGGTGCCTCGAGACTCCACTGTACCTTTAAGTCTTTTCGTCTCACCTGCCCTCCCACGCATTGTCGCTATTGACCGACACGGGCACATCTATCTACTAACAACGTCAACACGTGTCACCAAGAACCTATAAGTGAGATATATGGGAGTGTAGAAAGCGGTGTCAGGCGGGGCAAGCGGAGTAACCCTGTTGCCCTTGCTTCATCCTCTCCTGCACACAGGGTACTTAGGGCTCGCAACCCGATACTGGTAGTCCGTAGCCAAGTGTTGTGATGCAAATACGTTCAATGGATATACCCCAATCCTTCATCAATATGGACCACAAGTCGCTGCGATTAGCACGAGCTAGGAGGCAACAAAGCCACACTGCAGCTAAGACCTCAATGACGATGTATACCGGCCTTGTTGTTGATACACATCTACCAGCTATTGCAAACACTGACAAATTCATCCGAACCGGAGCTTGACCCCACAACGACCCTCTTATACGAGTCTAGATAATAGAGGCAACAGAGCCACGTCGAAGTCAACACCTCAACGACGTTGTATATCGAACTTACATAGACAACAAAGAATATATACAACTGGAATATTAACCCTTTGTACTCCTATGTCGAGTGCAAAGAGTTAAAACCAAGATCCCAATGATGGTATACACCAGCCTTGTCGTTGATATTCCACCAACAACAGCTCCAAATACCGAACGACTCTTAATAGAACCAAGACAAAAACGTTTTCGCTCGCCCTGCGGCATTTCGCGTTTCCTAACATTTCCATGGTACCCAAGCTCTGGGGGGCACTTTGTGCCGCAATGTCTAGCATCCCCGCAGAACAATGGGTACATTCCGCGAATCGAGTTACATTTCTCACCTAGATCTTCGCTGCAGCCCGAAAGACGCGGTGGTTAATTAATTCGCGGGTCGTGGTGCTTATTATACAAGTCGTGGCGGCCGCGTTCGCAGCTATTCGGGGTATCGTTACGAACCACGTGCACGCGCGGCGACGCTAACGCGGCCCGCCATCGTTCGGGGGCCGCGTTTACGTATGCCGTCGCGAAACAATCGTATTCCCCCTACGGCCATAACCGGTCCGCGGCAAGGCGAGTACGTCTTCCGCTCCCGGCGCCGAGTTTCGGAGGGTTTGCCCTCCCTGGAGAAATGTCCCTTCTAATTTATGAAACGCGGCGAACGGTTACGTCGTTTACGGAGGCGCCTCTCGCACCAAGACCCCGCGAGCCAGCACGTGAAGGGAAAACTTTTCCAGGTAAGCAGCCCCCGTCGGTCGCGGCGAACGCGAACGTTACCATCGTCAGGATTTTCTCGCTGCGTCATTAGTATTCCGGGATACGTACGGGTGCCATCCAGACAAAGAGAGACAGCACCATCCGTCGAGGAAGAGGAGTCTTCTGCTAAATAAGTATCCCACGCACAGGGACACGTTTCTGTACTCGCCCTACTTGCCGCCACCGGCCTCTTATTCTTCTTCTTCCTTCTGTCTTCTGCTTCGCAGCCAACTCGTTCTGAAGAGCCTTAAGAAAGAAACGCGAACTCTCTTAACGAATGCTTTTCTTCGTCAGTTGCCATCGTTGGCCACGGGGGTGGGAGATCCATCCCCCGTCCGCGGAGTCTCGAGAAATATGAACCGTCTTTTCCAACCGTGCTTCTCGCAATCAACGAAATTAATGAAGCGTTCGAGTTGCTCGAAATACATTCAGCGAGTTTTAATTAGAACCGGCGGACCGGAATGCGGTAAAACATGCGACGCGAGCCAGGAGGGTCATAGCTGCGAAATGGCCCGCGGAAGATCGAGGTGGACGCAAGACGGGGGTGTTTTCGGAGAAATTTGCTTTCAGGGGCAAAGGAAATATTTGAATCGTGTTGGCGTACTTGTACATCTAGGATCAATTTAGTTTTATTTTCTTTTGCTTGAGAAAATATTACTGGAGGCCTGGACCAGCTTAGACATTCTTCGAGTTTCTTTCGAGTACCCTTTTCCCAGTACCTATGGATGAAATTCTGTGTAATAATGTTCGGAACGTTTCTTCAGAAACGAGAGGAAATTAAAAATCCTTCACTTATCGTATTACCCTATATGGAATTTTTGAGGCGTTGACATTCATCACCGTTCATCAATCATCACCGTTTACTTAAAGAATTCCACGGTCGCTAAAGTTTGGCGAGGAACTGTCGGTAGCTCTTTCATGCTATAGCTCCCAATCGATATTTATGTTACGTTTATGTTTAACCTAGAGGGTTGTTCCAAGTTGCCCCCAGAATACAGAGAGAGTTTTGGCGCCGAGTTTGTCAGAAGCGTAAGTGTACGACGTGTTGTGTAGGAAGTCGGTACTGGTAACGTTGAGCAATACCATCAAGGAAGACGTTCCTTGTTAGAAACCCGTGTAAAGGACGTGAATTATTACAGAGTTTCATCGAAGATTCCTCGACTTCAGTTTGTCAATTCGTTCACAACATTTGTGCTCTCTGTGGCTTTTCGTTAGCGATTTTTACTCTCTCCGCATAATTATTAAGTCATCTCACGCATCTCAGGTTAATTTGACTCACAAATTTCTAATTTCTTTCCAATGACTTTTATCCTAGTATTTCATCAAGAGCACATATCAACATATTTCATGCTAGAGAAATGTTTCAGTAGAGACATGAATGTGGACACTGAAACTTTCAGGGTAATATTACTGAGAGCCGGTGTAGCCATTTCAGTGACCCTAGCAATAAAGTTATGTAAATTTCCGTACATAACTTACACCTTTTAGCCTTATGGTCAGAGATTTATAATCTGGAGTCAAGTGCACCGCCATTTTCCTAAGGAGCCGTTCTATTAAACCTGCATGTCATTTGCACTCTGAACGATGCATACCTTTAGCTAACAACACTTTGCAGAATTTTTTCAAAATAAGTTTTCCAAAACATCAGAACATGGTCTTCAATCATAATTAATATGTTAATTCGTTTGATGTCTCGAAAAGTTCTATTTCAACATAGAATGCTAAATCAATCCGTTGTTCACTACAAGGGTGCAGGTCTTGGTAGATTTTTTAGTAGTTCAGAGTGTTTCAAGCTCGCGTCTGAATTCATCAAATTGCCTCAAACTAATCTCTGGTCTCCAGAGTCTAGAGGCTCTCCAGGTAGCGGGGACCTAAGGGCTGCAACCCCTAAAGCCATACCTTAATCCGATCCTGCCCGCACTACGAATCCCTGGACAAATTCCTTAAATGGTTTAATCCGGAATATAGAGAATTTAGAACTAGACTACTGACACTCTTCATCCATCCCCTTTTCTTTCAACTATAACTCCTAGTCATCGCTGCGAATACTGATGTAATTTAATTTTTAGGGTTAACTTGGGCTAAAATTAGTATGGAAAAAATAAAAGAAATCCTACTAGTGCAGCTTTCGAGAAAAATTGGACTTTCTTCATGTGCTGAAATAAAGATATTCCGCCCTAAACGATAGCGTCGGTTATTTTTAAATTGCGTCCTCAATTATGAACGCCAGGCTTGAAAGGATTAATAAACAAAGCGAAACGTTAGAATAAAAGTCCGTATCAGTATAACGAAACAATTCCTCATCCTATCTTCATTTTGTCCGAGAACACTGGCGGCAACGCAGCTGTTCCCCGGCGAATGATTTTAACTAGCATTCAATCGAACGGGAAATTGTTTTTATTTCGTGGTGCGGGAACGTCCACAGGAAAAATTCAATCTCGAAAATGTATGAACGGGTGCGAGGTAACTGGCAGCTCTTCCACGGCGGTACACTCAAAAGGAGAGACCCATCGACCGCCTTCGTTTCATCGCAATTCTATGCACGGCGGTGCCGTGTAAAAAATACCATTCCTTGTGTGCAATTCAGTGGTGCGCAATCGTTTTCGTCGTGGTACAAATAAAATAAAATAAAATGATAGGATCAGTACATTATTTTCCGGTGGAAACCTATCACCACCTCGTCAACGCAAGGAAAATGGAAAAATTAGCAGAAACGAAATAATAGAATCAGTACGTTTGGAAGCAGACAAGACTATTGATATACATCTCGATGCATCTCAACGATACGCTAACGCGAAAAGTTCCCTTGCAAGATCCTTTTAAAACACGCAGGCAGTTAAAGCGTTAACTTTATTTTACACGTGGGAGATACGTCCAACGCAAATGTGGAATTGAACGAGACCTTGCGCGCCACTGGTACAGCGTTTCCGAATGTGTGAGCTACGCGAACAGAGATTTCGCGATGCCATCGAAATGTGTCAATCGCCTACAGAAAGTTTTCGAGCGATCGGGTCGCGAATCGAGTGACCCAAATAGACGTCTCCACTGTCCAATATTTCGAGCTGCGTGTATAATTTGACTGGAGGTAGCAGATCGATCGGGTCCCGTGACAAAGCGTTTAACCGTGCGACACCGATACGTTCTTCCTCGCAAATAAGCGTTTGAAAGGACCGTTTGGGAGTGATTCCCCTGGCAAGCAACCGTGACACCTGGTGCCTCGTGCAATCAGTATTAAACTCCAATAAGGGTGAAAAGGAGCTGGAAGTCATCGTTGCCGGCGGTTCGATGGTGTGAAAACACCCGGGGACACAATGGTCAGTGAGCTTGGAATACCTGAGGGGAGTCTGCAATCTGCGAGGGCGTTTTTTGAACGGGACCGAACATCAATTGTGTGGATCGATGAGCAAAGGAACCGAGGGTGAAATGGGGATAAGAAATTACTGTTCAAAATAGAACGAACTACCAGGAATTCAACGTTTTTCTTTGCGAATTGTAAACAATGTCGTGGACTGGAAGTTTGCGTACATTCTTTGGTAGTCTTATCCTCGCAGACTGTTGAGAAGGAATGACATTTTTGTTTACAATGAGAAAGAATGTAGTATTAGATCACCTATTGAATAGAATTAATCTTAGAAACGTCTGTGTTTCTTCATTTACATCGTGTTCTTCTCTAATAAGTGCAAGGTCTGCATCATTTGCAATGATTGCAGCCTTGACCAGTTGCAAAATGGACGCTGTAGCGTCATTACGTTGCTTCATCGAGAAGCTTAGAATAATCAGCGTAACGCGTGGGTAGATAGTAGTGTTCAGCAATATCCAAAAAGGTAAGGTCATATCATCAATTTCCAAGTTTCTTTATACACGATTTCATAATGTTAAGAGAAAACACACTCTTTTTAGAATATTTCGGCAGTGATACTACAGGTATTTCAAATTTTAAGAAATCTAACAGGTGATGAGAAGAGAATATTCAGAAAATTGTTGTTAGTTGTTTGCTTGTTAGAGAATTTGGATGTGTGACTCATTCTACTTAAAGTCTCTTATTATGGGAAGGACATTGAATTACAATAAAAATTGTAGTGATTCATTTAAACAAGCGGCGAATGAAAATATGGATCACGTGGTGCAAGGAATATCTACTTTCTCGTGTACTGGTACGAAGATTTCAGCGAATGATCCTACCCGCAGTGGATAAAGTTGCACAGAGTTTCAGCACCAACTACGTACAAAACAGAGATGGATAGAATGCGAATAATAAACGAAGAACAAAAATTCTAAAAAACGACTTATTCGCAATATTCGTGTCCCGTTACTGATTTACCGACTTTCCGAGGAATTAGTTCCGTATCCAGGGAACCTTACTTATCCGAAACATACAAGTCGGTAACGTTAGTCGTACCAACGAAAGTGAAATAACTGCACCAGTTCACTTGGTTATCGAGAAAATCGATTTCCATGTTGCATCGAACATCGTTTTCTACGGAATCAGCTGCTGATATAAACGAGTTCTTCATTAACGAGAGTATTCTAGCTGATCGATTCAAATTAAAGGATTGATTATTTAGTTAGTAATATTTTCAGAATGTTCACAGATTTGGTAGACTACACGTTTTTTGTATATTCAACGAGTCAGATAATCATCGTGTAGCATTTCTTATAGATTTCGTTTCGAAGCTTACTTTCAGTCTGCTTAGTTCAGAAGAGATTACAATAGAGAAATCTACAAAAGTCGGCAGAAATAACGATACAAAACTCAGCTACGGATAAGTCAAAATTTGACCATGTTGAAATTAAAAACAAAATCATGCAAGTTTCGGTAAAACAAATTAAAAATATGGATGAAAGTACTTTCAGCCGTAAAATTGTAAAATTTTGTATGGAATCGTTATTGATAATGGAGTAACCAATTGGCAAGATCGATTACTCTATGAATTAACATATTTAAAAGCAAACACTTATTCAAACTAAATAACATATCAGGCTTTCAATTCATCATTCAAGTAGTATAATTTAAATATCCTGACAGGAGAGCCTTAAGGACGCTCGGGTCGATCTTGCGTAACCGCAGCTGTCGATAACCAAAGGCACATGCAGTGTTCCTGTGCAGTAAAGTATCGCTTAAATAAAAATTACGTTAATTTCACGTTCCCACGCGTAATCAATCGATAAAGTCCCTCGCGCTTTCGTTAGCCAACCGCACGCAACCTCGCCTGTCATGATAAATTCCATCGAGCCTAGAAGCTCTCACGTGCAACAAGTACCGAGGTGCACACGTATAATACCACATTCCTCCCACGTCGTCGTACTCGAAACAACGATCGAGAGGACGTATCAACGAATCTAATAGCCGAACCATCGTGTCATCGTTCGCGTGTTCCAATCCGACCGCGAACGGGGGCGTCGTTGGCTCATCAGCGATTCGTTATCATCGTTAATGTTCGATATACGCGAGTGTGAGATCGATCGATCGGTTCGTAAACCGTGCCAGCCCGGTACGTTCCACTTAAATCGTTAGCTTTGGCGGGCACCAGAGCGCTCGACCGATCCCGGCAACGGTCTTTGGATCTCGACCCCAGCTCGGCTAATTCCTCTCGGGTGGACTTGGATCATGCTTGAGCATCGGTCGCGACTGTCGCTACGGAATCAACGCGCATACAAGCTTACGGGTTCACGTACTCGGGCACCGCGTACACATGTAAAAGTACTTCCGAGCCCACGCACGAATCCATACACCTCGGCTGTACGAAAGGGGCATGGCACGCACACCTTGGAAGTCACACGGTAACGGTGGCGAGCTATGGGGGTTCGCAAGGCGGTCGAGAGGGAGACGCGTGGATCCAGCATCCCGGAGAACGAGAAAGAAAGGGACAGAGGTTCTCCGGTACACGGTGGTGGGCAGAATATTGATCTGTGGGGTGGGCTTCGGGGATGGTGTCCTCGAGCCCTCCACCCCAGGCCACCCACTCTCCCGATCCTTCCTCTCTGTCTCACCAGAGAACTCGGCTGGCAGCCGTGAGAGGAGTGGGGAGGACGCTAGTTGCGTGGTGGTCCAGTCCGCAGCTTCCCGCGAAATCGTGGTGGGAACTGAACGCGAGCGGTAGGGGAGCTTGCGATCCATGGAAGGGATGGCGAACGGTTAGGGGTTGAAGAGGGGTGGGGAAGGTTGGTACCCATCGCGGCGAGCCTTCCTTCGCGTCTATATCGCGGCGGTAGCTGCGAGTCGCGAGAGCTCGACCGGCAGCTCGTACACGACCCCCGACCGCCTCCTATTTCAGGGTACTTTCAGTTCCGTTTGGATACCCGATCACAGAACGAGGCGGTTTTCTCCCCCCTATTCTCTGTCTTTGTCTATTACTCTCTCGCACACTTTTTCACTCGCCCACTCTTACACTCTCACCCCCCTGACACACTCTGACGCTCTCCCTGTCTCTCTTACGATCGCAACCTTTCTCTCTCCTCTCTCTCCCGTTCTATATCTATCTAGCTGTTGCCCCTTTGGCTCTATCCGCGCACACGCCTCGCCTCTGTCCGCTTCACCTTCTTCTCGACCGCTGTCTCAGTCTACCGCGAGTCTCCTACGCCTGCCTGTAGACACCGTAACGTGGCCGCGTGTGATAGTGCTTCAGCGAACGTAGCCCAGTTCGTTCGTAACCGTCGTTCAGTCACCGTGCCACACCGGCTTGACTTTACCTGATAGCGGCCGGTGGCGTGCGACCTCGGATGCTCGTACGCGATTACCAGTGATCGACCACCGAGACCTCGACGACAGGTGATCGTCGACCGTTTTCCGCGACCCGAACACCCGAGATACCATGAGGCGATGCCAACGTGGACCCGGGGTGTCGTCTTAGTTCACCCGAGACGCGAGGATGCGATCGTCGACGCGAGCCTGGTAGTTCTTGGACGCGTAAACAAGAATGCGCTCGCTCGGGGATAAACGAGGCGAACGCGCGACGAACGAAACGAGGAAACCGAAGCTCGTGATTTGATGTAAGAGCACCAGGAAAAAAGGTGGGAGCAGCACGCTTGGCCAAGTTGCCTGGATACCGGGCAGTACCGTGTTGCGCTCCGGTGAAGTAGGAGGTAGCGAAGAAGGTGGTGCTTGATAACACGAAATGGAGGATACAGTGGACAGTAGTGGAACGAAGAAGACGATGCACGCGGCCGTTCAGGCTGCGAACGCAGGCCCGCGGTGCGTCCAAGAATCGCGATAGCACGACAGCCCTCATCCCTCAGACGCGATTAACCGCGGTGCGATCGTGCTGATACAACCCCGTGGCAACGGCCAGGTACGATTCATTCATGGAATTGACGAACACTTTGCCTCTAAAGTTACGGGTCGACGAACTTCCCTCGCGATCCTCCTTCGTTCGCGTACAGCGGGATTCGTGTCCCGGCGAGAACACCTCGTCGGATCGAAGGTGAAGGAACCCAAGCTCTGGGGAACGCACTTGGTGGCTACGTAAAACGAGAAAGTGCATCCGTGACAGTGAAACGTCGCTGCTCCGTGGATAAATACCGACGAGGAAACGGCTGGACTCCGTCGAGTACACGTTATAGATCGAACACCTGTGAACCGAGCGCGTACGTTCGGACTCGCGAGAAACGACCTCCACCTAAGCTTGCCTGGATACAACGAGAATTTTGCTAAAACGACCGTCAGCTCGCTCGATGCGCGCCAGATCGCGAGACTAGAACGACGGCGTGTAATTGATAAATGGCACCGAGCGACAGGTACCGACCGCAATCGTAGGTACGTTCGTATCGACAAGTTACGGGAGTCAGTATTGGAACTGTACCGGATGTAGATTTTGCGGGAACGTGTTTTCGCGGCGGATAGGAAATGTGATTTCCATGTTCCGTCACGTTTTTTATCCCTTCGCCTTTCCCCGTCGTTTTTACAGACAAATGAAATCCTGATAGTTCTCTTTTCGCGTGGGTGGCCGTATATGGTGGTCGAGGGGTGCCAAACGCCGGAAGTTTACGCGTTTAGGGATCGTGTACGTGGTACACGGGGTATCTCAGCTGAAGAAGGCTAGATAAATATGCTTGTGTTTTATGGTACTGAAATGGTTTGTAACACGATTGCAATGATTTTGGGAGAGGAATGTTGTAGAAGAGAATTATTTTTCTAACCTTATTTTTTGTTACTGTCACGGTTAAATCCCTGTGATTTCCCTATCGTTTCTGATTAATCTTGTAACAATTCAGTTTTTGAAGTTCCTAGTCTCGTATTCTTCTCGAGAATAATTTACGAAAGTTCGAGCGCCAGCAGTTGTTGGGAAGCCGGCGACAATTCGTTTTTAGTCGAGGCACGTCTTGCCGATGGGGTTACGCGAAATTCCTCGTCCACTTACAGCGAAACGCGAGACCGAAAACCACGTCGCAAATTAAGAGAACTTTCGAGATGCTCGTGAATCATACCGTTATCGCGTGCTCCGTACAAAAAGAGTATTGTAATCAACAGCGGTACCGGCTCGTGGGAAGATTTTCTTCTTTCAGTGGTATCGCAACATCTCGGAAACGACAATCTGATTCCTCAGGAAATGCATTGTACTCTCCGAACCGCGGAAGCGCGTGATATTTTTGTTCGCGGTCGTTTAAAGATGCTATTTCAAGAGAACCCGCGATGAAATAATATATTAGACATCGTTTATCGTGAAAATGAGAAAATTTGAAAATTTCGATTGGTAAATATTGATTCGACATTTTTATCGAAAAGTAATTGTTGCAATTGGAGCGAAATTAAATTTCTTGATAACGCGTGCTGGCGACGAGCTCACGCCTACGGTTCAACGCATTGGCTAGTAGTACGAGTCAAACACATGGCGGGCGAGAGCGTAAGCAAGGCAGACTCCCCTATAACGCGGTTGAGCGTTAGGAAATCGTGCTTCTTTTGTATAATGCGCATAACGTAAAAACGTCGCGCGAACGTAAATATTACGAATATAGAAAAGCAGTCTGTCCGATTGGCTGTGATTAAGGAAAAATTATTTTCAGGGGTTTAACGCGAGCATGCCCGAGGCGTGGGAAAGCCCGACGCGGACCTAGAGCCCCGCTATCGATACGAGGCAAGTATTCTCGGAAGTTGAGGCGACATACACTTAGACTTGTCGTGCATGGAAAGTGACGGGGAAACGTTCGGTAGCGACGGAGCGGGTCCGTTAATAAATGCGTGGTGTGACTAGCGAACTATTCGCCCCGAGAATGTACTTCAGCCGGCACTTGGCACCATGATTATAATCAGTGAAAGAGCGCGCGACGTTGAGTTTCCCGGTGACGTTCGCGACGGTGATCGCAGCTAAAAGTGGCACGGAATTGTGCAGTGCAACGGGGAGAGAAACGGACAAGAATCATCCGGGAATAGGAGAAACGACGGAGACCGAATTTCGGGTTGGCCGACCCTTGGCGAATACGAGATGTCGACCTGCACCGGCCTGCAAAATTCATTCGCCATGGCGAACCAGACGAGGGGTCTACCGCAGATGCGAATAAAGCTTTGTATGGTCAGCGCCGGTCTCCAAATAGTCCTTTTGCTCACCGTCCTACCTCAAGGTAAGTCCTGCCTGTCTACTTTCGGTCCAACCAATGGCCGACTATTTTTATTCGGGACTGCAATTCTCGTGCCTTAAGAATTTATTTTACGGGGAAAAGTGGCTGCGGGACGTCAGCGTTAACGACAATCGAGGGACGAGCTTTGGCACACTTCAAAGCATGTGGCAGACGAGCAGTAAAATGATTTTTGGGGGAAGCGACCTATCAGTCGATATCCATAACTTCGTTACATTGATTTTCCAGTGGTTATGATTGATGGATCGACAGGTCGCGTAGAAGGCACAAGTTGGAGGTCGTTCCAATCTTGAAGGTGTAAGTGAGAGGTGGAGATGGACTTAAGGGAAAGAGTGGAAGAGTGTAGTGGGCTCGAGGGTTGAGGATGGAAGATGGTAGCGAGCTCGAGGGTGAGAATAGGAAAAGGGTCTCGGAAGCGGTAACCTGTGCGTTTGGTTGAAGAATCGAAGGGTGGAAAGGAAAGGAGTGCTTTACTCCGGATCGCCTATGTTTTATGACTAGCTTGGTGTTCGGAAATCTTGACTTGCTACTCCTTTTGGTTGTCACGTAGAGATTATTATGAAACATGAAATTATGAAATATGAAAACTAATTCCATCTTGCAAACCAAGGTTGCCTCTCTGGTGATACTCACATTCAAAATAAAATCTAAAATATTGCCTCGTGTTACATATACATACATGTATGAAGTAAATATGGTTTTGCGTATTGAATAAAAGTACAATGAGTTTAAAAGTAACTATCTTGAATAATAAACAATCGTTTCTTCAACTATCAATTTACTTGAAAAGGTGTGGCTTACTTTGTATTGCATAGTAATTGAAACGTTCGTCACTTTCACCGTCGACCTTAGCGAAATCACGATAGTAAAAGAACATTCACCGACTCATTTCACCGAAAGCTGACCTTCCCCGAATTCTTATTCAAAAGTTTCCCTCCAGCGTTGCGAATGTTTCGATACGGAATGAGACGGAAACTCGTACGGCCTCGTTTTCAGTTTCATCATAGTGGCTCGGTTACCACCTTGTAAAGTGGAAATCCAAAGTGAACCTTAATTAGGAGTGGTATACCGAGCTTATCGAGATTCGCTTCTCAGAGCTACTTCCTCCATTTCCAACCCCTGCCCCTCTTCTTTGGCTCCGGTCTTATATGCATGCATGTATTTACATGTACATCATGCGCAACCATACACCGTTCGTAATTTAATTATATTCTCTTGTACACGATGTGAAAAGGTGAACACGAAACGCGTAGACACGTCTATGCGAGACGTAATTACACCGTAGGTACGAACTTGAGAGATTGATCAATTTCACGCAGTCAAGAAGGTAGCAACGTTCATATATTAAAAGAAAAGCACTAGTTCCAGTGATATTCAGAGTTTTACCCATACTTCAGTTCACTCTTTGAGTAACAAATAATTTTGCAATAAGGTAGAATATGCTACGTCTTCAAAACAATTTTAGATGGGAAGAAAATCTCATAAAGTAAAATTAAACGGTTTCATATGATTTATTATTTGACACTCGATATTAAAAATGTTCGAAACTCGACGTTCGTTCCTCTCAATTCTTACGTGCAATCAGCTAAATGGAAGTACCCGAGATGAAATTCTCAACCACGATACTCCGAGTTTGGCACCATGTGCACCCGTTATATAATTTACGAATAGCTTGCACCGAAAACGTCGTGCTAACGTGTATAATACATCGTCTCGTCAATCATGATTACGACTAGCACGCTCGGTGACAGTGTAGCGTATAATGAAATCAGTCTCACTTCACTTCGTTACTGCCTACGATTCGAATCGATACGCCACCGCGACGGAACCACGTTTCACTTGTCTAGGAATGGCAAATGTATCGTTTTTACTTGGGCTAAATGAGCGACGGTAAATCGTTTCGAAGCAACGCAGCTTGGTGCAATCCACGATCAAGAAAGCTTCCAGAGCACAAAGAGAAGTGGTCGAAGATTTTTTTTTAAATATAACGTAGAACGTCAACTTGCATAATTAATTTGCTTGATTTCCACACTCCTATTAATTTGAATTTTGCTTCGATCCAAAGGAAACGTTAACAAGACGGTACAGTATTTTTTTTTGAGAAGAATATATTTCCGAAAGTCGGTGCTCGCACATATCTTCCTTCAGTCGGGAGATTACACCCGATAATAAGTCATCCGATTTATCGCCACGCTTTCGCTGAAATATCACCTCGTACGGTCAGATTTCCGGGGTATCTACCTCCGGTAGCGTTCGCGATCGTGAGTTATTTCCGGTTGGCGTGCAGAAGGGTCCTAACAAAACTGACCGAGACACTGCGTATTTTTCCATTTTAAGGTTTACGGTCGAGCAATAGCTGTTTCTCAATTATCCGCACGGACAGAGGGATTCGTTGCGCGTTCTGGCGCGATTTTTATACAGCGACAAAGCCACCGTGACAAGAAATATTTCTCGCCAACGGGAAACACTAATCTTTCTTTGTGTGTACTTTTTGCCAAGGCTTCGAAAGTTGAGCGTCAGATTTATCAGGCTGCACGCCCCGAACAGGAATGAATAGGACTAGAAATCGAAGAGAAGGAAGCTTTCGAGCATCAACTTCTTTTTTTATTTAATATATTGTTTGCTTTTCGTTTGATATTTACTAAATTTCAATCATATACCGAGCCTCTTGAGGATGTATGATTGAAACAACATAGGTTTAGAAATAAATACGTGTTAAATATTAACGATTCTCGTTCTGGACACTCATCAATCAGTTAATCCCGTCTTTAGCCTTCCAAATAGAAATTGTCTTCCGTAAGATGAGCCTTTGGATTAAACTCGTCCATAAGATAGATCCAATATCTACCGGCTGATATGCTAATCTAAGTTTGAACAGTCTCCACGGATTGGAGAATCGAGACAAACAAACCAGCCTGACCAAACAACGTACACGTCTCATACCTGTCAAAGACAACAGTTCAGTGTCTATCGAAATAAAATACTAGACGTAGAAATTCAGAAAGTTGGTATCTTGACGTAACAAACCGACGAAGAAATATTTCTTCTTGAATTTCTGCGCCTAGGAAATAGATTATTGGGAATAATATGCGACGTTAACGCTGCGACTCTGAACTCGGGTCCATTTCAAGGTTTTCTTGATTGCGTTTTGAACGGCGAAAGAATTAATTTATTGTGGCTATTAAAAGAAAGCGAAGCTATCACGACAGAGATTTACAGCGCTGTGTTACAACGGACTGACGAAAAACTCTGGGAAACGCAACCTGTTCTCTTCAATTGAAAGGGTCCTTTGTTGCTACGGAACAATGAGAGGCCCCATACCACGCGGATCACGCGACAGACGATTGCGAAGTTAGACTGGGGAGGTTTTGCCTCATCTACCATACTTCCCGGATCTTTCGCCAGGGAATCGATTTAGAAAATACACTACCCAACTTTTCCACCCTTGGCCATTTCGGTGTCGGCCGACCGATCAGTCGACCCACATCTTATTTCCTAGAACTGCCATGTTTGCCATTATTTCGTGTCCTGGAAACTGTTTCGTGAAACGAACGAAGAAAGATTAACTCCTTCAGGTAGATGCGACTGTATAGATGCTGGTCTCTAGTTTTATTTTGTCTTCATTCGTTGAATGAGGATCCTTTTACTATTCGCAACGCGATAAAATTGTATTATAAGCAAGCAGTGTTCCTTGAAATATCTAAAAGTTACCTCGAGAGGAAATTTATATTAGGGGAAAAAAGTCGAAATGAGTACCAGGGTAAGAAGATTTATGTAGTCTACTTCCAGGTATATTATTTCATTCTCTTTGGAAGATATTAAATTGATACCAACTTCCAAGGGCGCTCTTCTTTATTAGAAGCGTGCCATATGCGCCGTATACGCCATGTGTCTTCATTAAACTAGATCACAATTATCTAGCTCCCACTTAAACTTGCCACGATTAATGGCACGTAATATCAATCACACATTACATAAAAACTTTGCCTCGGCAAGTCAAGTAGTTCACAGTTCGCATAAGTTAGAAAGGAACGATGAAACTCTACTGTAACCGGCTACATTTCATTTTAATGAGCCATGCCCGCACCACATGTGCTCCATGGGGTTTTTAATCCTTAGTGGATTATATTAATCCTTGCTGATACTTTAAACGAGCAAAATTATGATGCAGATTAAGGGTTACTTGTTCTTTTGTCTTCCCACAAATCGTCTGCATTAAATTAATAAAGGTGACTGCTGTAATTCTGAAATAGAAGGGGAGCGAACAAAGATTTATTTCATGAAAAGTATTATTTCAAACTTTACGTTAGTTCGACGTTAATGGGATTATTAATTGCTCGTGGGCAGCAAATGGTAAATGCACTAAGTTATGAATCGATACGTTTGTAACGATAAGCATGATTCAATGGTGACTTTGTGTACTTTCGCTAAACAAGTATGAAACGATTGGTGCTGATGTACACATCAATCGCTTACTCCGATAACGAACGACGGTGCTCAATTTAGAATTCCAAATTAGTGTGATACTAATATATATAGATAGCTTAATCGTCACGTGTATTCAGAGTCGCGGCAGTTCATATTGGTACGCGTATTAATCAGTGAAACTGTTTTAACTCATAGTATCTGTTGATTTATAAATTATAAAAAACGATTCTATTCGTTACTGACCCATATGAAATTATGTTCGAGTAAGACAGTTCTTTCATTAATGTGAAAGTATCGTACGTTAATAAACAATCGCCACGTGTCGCGCGTATCAATATTATCCTTTACTTTGTCAACACGGCGTCGAATTAAATTTCATAGAGGAGGAAATACTCTTTATCCGACCACAAAGACACCGTGTAATCGCTCTTACCGCAATTAGGCTGAAGTTTTATCGCCCCTTTATTGCGTCGCACTAGCAGCCGATTTAGGGCGTCGTCTTCGCTCGCAATTTCGAAACGAACGCGCTCCCACGATCTGAAAGCCGACAATATGTATGCAAATACTTTCCACTGATTGCGAATTCAGGATAGAACTAGCTTACGTTCTCATCTGTATAAAAATGTTCACCCGTTCCAACACGGAGGTGATAAATATGCTTTTCATTGGGTTACTTTCTCTTATTATTTCAAAAGTAGCTTTAATCGGGGTTATAATACATTTCTAATTTTACGATAACCTCGAGTAAGGCAGTTGCGTAAAAGTATTGATATAAAAGTAACAAGAAGCCAGTTATTTTGACAATTAAATTAAATACTTATCAATTCTAATCCTTTTCTATTTGCAATCAAATTGTACGTCTGAAAGTTAACTCGAGAGAATATTCGCATAGTGAAATTATAGAAAAAAAAAATGGATTATATAACACAGAACTCGGTAATACTTAGTCTGCTATGGCACATCTTCCATCGAGATCAGCTGCGCGTGTTCGCGCGAGTTGAGCTTTCAGAGCTGTAGGGATTAGAGTCACATCGGTTCGCACGCCTTTCCGATTATGCGCCGCGGCTCTCAGACGTCAAGATTTTTGCATCGCATTACCGAGAGACGGAAAACAACATCCATAACGGTGGATATCGATTCGCGGAAACACGCGCCCCACCTTTTCGCTGAAGCGTGCACACGCACCCCGCGTGCGAGCGAGTACGAACATTTAACCGTTTCAAACCTGACGATTTTTCCCGGAAATTCCAACGGGCATCGCTCCAACGGTCGAATGTTAAAAACATATAAAAAAGTATCGTCTTGTCGTTCTCTGTAAGGTGATATTCTTTAAACAGTTTCTCTGAACCTGATTTTGAGGACGATATATACGCCATTCGCAGTCAAAGAGTTAACTGAGAGGAGTAGCACTCGAGAGGCTTGCGACCGAGGTTTTGCCAAGAGGAAAAACGTTTTTCTGTTCTGCGACAGTAAGCCTTGTCGGCTCAACCTATCAGCTGTCTCATTTCCTCTCTGCAGTGGCTTACACTTGCATACTCGCATCCAAAGTGCACCTACGCCACGTTGTTAACGCTTTGTAGCTGGTTAGGTTTGCGATTCGGATTACTTCTTACTTTCAAGAGTTCGACCATTTCATGATCATTGTGTACTTCCTACAGAAGATAGGTTTCATTGTTTATTTTTGGAAAATTGTCACTTTTTCTCATGGCAGAGGAAAGAATCTTCTTCGGATTAATCTTCTGCGTAGGTTATCAATGCAACGAGAGATCGTAATTTTCATAAGAAAAGTTCCCTCTAAATTTGTTTAATCCATCCTTCCAGCCCATAACCTGTTCCATTCGAATACGAATTGATAAAAGTGTTTGCCACGAGTTCCAACGAGTAACTGTTTCGTTTAATTTTAGAAAGGGTTTCCACTCCTAAATTAGCCGTCGAATCGGTGGAGAACGGGAAATTCTACTCGTAGCTACCAGTGAATCATGCTGACCGCGTATCTGATAATGGAAATTGGGCCCGATGTTTTATGACTAGTTGTAATTCGTACCTTTCGCAAAGCAATCGCGCAATACGGGTAATTGAAAAAGCTCTTAATTACGGATCAGCAAATGGACTTTAGTTTTAAATGAGGGGGAAAAAAACTCTGCGAGTTTTACGCGTATCGGATCGACTGTATAAATTCGACTCTTCCTTCTCCGCGTTACCTTTTTAATGTAGCGGTTAATTATCTGTGTCAGAGATGTCTGCTGTTTCTATATTTGCGTAAGCGTTTGAGCTTGCTGGAGCTGTTAGTACAATTACTGTAACGACTTTCGCATTTTTAACGCAATTAAAATATAATTTGATGCTATTTGATTAGAACTTGTGGTTGAATATGACTGCAGAGATATTAGATTATTTAGAGCGCTCTCAGTACTCGTATAGTAACTACGCTATAAGTTTTAACATCTGTGAAATTCGAATATATAGACAAATCAATTTATCGGTACGATTAACTTTAAATTCTACCTTAATAATTGTCACTAAAAATGCTTTAAAAAGCATCGTTAACAATCGTGTACACCAAAAGAAGTTCAACGAACGTCAAATTGCCCAGGTTGACAACCCTACAGATAATTAGCAAAGTTTTAATTGGAGAGGATGACATCAAGCTGCGATCTGACCAGTCTGGCGTGTTCTGAACAGTACGCTGTTTGTCAGCGCGATTTGTTAATAATCCGTTTCGTAGCTGCGCGATATAAACGCGAAACTTTCGTCGTTTCCATGTCGAGATGGAAATCACGATCCGAATTAACTAGCTACCTATACGTTATTCTAGACGACAGTATAAATTTCATTCACCAAAGTTCTAAATGCGTTCCTCTGGGTGTTGGCCCCTGGCAGCATTGAAATGATTAATAATCTGTCGCGAAGGTAGAAATTCCCACAGGACTTGGTTAGAGAACGCCGTGGCATCTTCATCATCTCGCGCGTGGAAGTTCCCCAAATTTCCATCGGAGTGAAACGAAAAACGATGAGGGATCGAGCCGCGGTTTTCGACGTTCGTTTAGAAGAAGAACGAGTAGCCCTCACGCGTTTTATTTAAATCGCGGCCATTTATAATGTCAAGAAACGTACCGAAACGTTTTAATGGTGATTTATGCCTGAACGTCTGACAGGTCTACTCTTAACATTTTAGGCGGGCAAAAAGGTTTCGAGATTGTTCGACTGATGGACACTGCCTATCGCGGAAGTATGCCAATTCTTGCACTCCAAGTCCTTAAATTACATTTTATACGGTAGTATATGAGTTTTAGAAATTCGATCACATACAGCAACGCAATTCTAGAATTTTCTTCCTTCGTATTCGAGGGCGAACTTCTCAGACGATCGGCTATTTACATTCGCACTGGTGAAGTTGCTCCGCCAGAGATCCTTTCCGAAAGTTTCTGGCAATGATTCCCAAGTAGTTTGGCTTATTTACAAACCGCTAAGCGTGAGAAGTAAATATATGTGAGAGCAGGGGATGCCCGGTAGGAAATATTGCCGTGTCCCCAGAATAAATATACGACCTGCACGTAACCGCCGCGCGATCGGTGTCGTGAACTCCTGCTTGCAAGAGTAAAACTTGAAGTACGTACCTACACAAGGCATACGATCCTCGAAGAAAGTCCACCAGGAATCGCGATACGGGAGCTAGAGCCCGAGTTAACGGGCTGCGAAATAGTTACGGACCTGGTGTGCCGTAAGTTTGAAAAATGTGGCCAAACTTTAAGGGCGCGGAGTCCAAGTCGGCGAACAACGCGGGTCCCCGAAAAATGTAAATTTCCTCCTCGAAGTTGGCCAACATCAGACGTGGAAACGGTATTCGAACGGTTCCATAGGAGAGTTGTTTTTGAAGAAATGAATCTTCTGTCAGCAATGCTTGAAAAACAGGAGTTTTAGCGCATGCGAGGTAAATTTTCTGTAATATTGTATTTACCTAGGTGTGATTGTTGAAAGAAAGAATAATATGAATATATTCAAATGAATTTGATTTCTTGAATTGTCTAAAAAATTTGCTAGTCATAACACGTTGTTAATTGTCTACATTAACCTAACTGGCACTCAGGGCACCTAACAGGCACCTAACCTACACCGAGTCGCATACTTGCCTTTCTGTCGTTCAACTTTATACTTTTGAAATCCTATACTCATGAGAATGGCGCGAGTATTCATGGCTGATAAATACGTCTTCCTCGAGGTAATATCAATATTCCTTACACGTCAAATAAATATGTTTATCGACGAACATCAATTTCATTCAACTACCCCAATGGACCCTCCAACATTTTTCCAGCCATTTCAAATGCAAAACTTTTTATACCTCGATAAATAGACTCGCGCCACTTTCACAATTATTATAGAATTTTTTAAACACGACGTGCATCGATATATCAGCTCGAGGCTAGCCTCGAACGGAACGTGACTTACCTGGAGGATTCTAATCATGAAATGTTCCACACGACGATTGAATTCGTAACCGCGATCATTTATCTTGGAAGTAATAGACATTCTTTGACCCAAGGAAATTTGATGTAGGTAACTGTCTTACGTATGCAGTTTGATGAATGAAACATTTCTCTCGAGCAAGTGGATCTCGGTACGAGGATTCAGCAGTATTACAATTTGAATTTCTTAACACCGCGTATGGTATCCGGAAATTGAGTTTCGAATGCGAGGATACCATGACTGAATTTCCTTTACATGAAAGAGGTCATGAATACTTTGATGTCCGACGCGTTGTTGTTTGGCTGGTTTCAGTCTGAACTCTCTTCCTCTTTCGCACGTTTTGCAAAAAACTTTGATATTTTTATATACATAAATAACGAATAGAAACATAAGTTGAAGTATATTTTGTTTTCAAAATGTTGCAACGTGAATTTTATTTATCATATTTTATATATTTACGGAATAATTTATTAAGTAATAAATACCGAGTTTTATGAACTTGTATCGCATGCTACACGTTCCCGCGAATTTGTTTCAGTTTATTCGAGAACGACTCGAAAACAAAGTCTCGAAACGTGATTAAAAAGCTCGCTTTGACACCGAGCCGCTCGTCTCAAGTTTTCCGTCCACTGTCGAGCGTTAATTAAATTAAAAATCGTTCGGATTCTTTAACCGTGCAGAGGTCACTCCAAGATTTCAATTAGCATAGCTCCATCTCAAGGTTCAATCAGTGCTTTCGACAATCTTGGTTTGGTTTGAAGCGTCACCGAACAGTCAAATAACCCGTTTGAGTCGTCGCTGTACATTGCCACCATTCCTTACGTCTCCATTAAACGTCGAGGCTCTCGAATGTGTATTCTGGCCTTTGGTCTCCGGACGATCAAAGCGATCCGAGCAATTTCATGCAAATGGCAAAGAAGCTGAACCGAGGCGCGACTACAGGGTCAGTTAAATGTCCAAGCCGTTCCGTGGATAAAATTGCTCGACGCTTTAGAATTTCGCCCAGTTCGTTTGATCAAAACGAGGGCAATATCTTTGACGCGGTCCAATTTCGAGCACAAAATAATGCGAAACTATAGTATTGTTCAACCTGAGATGACTGCTGCATTTCATTTCTAAGGTTACTCGGTGTGTTGATCAAATTAAAATTTTATTTGGTTCGAGTTAAGATTTATTTCGTGCATGACGACACTGTATTTTTATGTTAACGATGGTTGAGTTTAATATTGGATGCACGAACATTTTCTGATTAAAATAGGCAGTATGGAAGATGCACATCTAGAGTTATGTTACATTAAGATTTAACACATTTATCGAAACTATAGAATTTTTCTGAGGAAGATGTTAATATAAATAACATAATATTCATAAATATGAAAACATCATAATTAAAAATATGAAAATATTATAAAAAAATCCTTGATATACCGTCGTCATAAATGCACGTTATCGGAAAAGTCGCCAGGCGCGAGACACCCGACTCGCAATTAACTTCAGTGTCGCGTATTTAACGCCACTCGATATTCCGATCGTCGATTCTGCCGCACGCAGGATCTTTCGAAGCATCACGTCATTTGCTCAATCTCCCTCCCAACCTAGCCACCAATATTACCTCCATTTTCATGCAAAGGCGCGGGTATTAACCGTCGGACGATAGACTGGATCGGTGTAGCCCAGCGCGATATCGATACATCATAATCGGTCAGGAGCGGTAGACGACAACGTTTGCACCTGCCTCAGAGCTCCTGCCATTGGGGGACTCTCGTTACCCGTCTTTTTTACTCTCTGTTACTATCTCTCTCTCTCTCTCTCCCTTGTTCTCGTCAAGCATGGCCGTCGAAGTTGCAAAGGGAGAGCGACGGAAATAGGCTGATGAAGAGAGAAGCGGAAAGATCCCTTTTATAATTAGGCCCATGGGCGAAGCGTTGCTCCTCTAATTACCTGTCCAACAATCCGGGAGCGAATGAGTAAGTGGCTCCCGCCTCGAGACTAGCCGCCTTCGTTGTTACGGAGCTTATTCAGTTATACGAACGGATCCGCCAGCGAGCCGTCAACGTCCTTGTACACTTTTTCGATGGCAGTGCTCCTGAAAATTCCCGTCGACCTGAAATCTCCCGGACTAGGCCGCGCGAACACGGTTGACCTGCTCCGGAGCCGAATTGTTGGATGACCGACAATGTGTTTAAAATAAGGTGGAAGGTTTCGAGCGTTGTGGTAACTCCTTTTTAGATTCTATCGTGAGATGCAAAGTGAGTCGGAAGGTATGGTTCTGCGAAGAGTTATTCTCTATTCGACGCATCCGGAGCACGGTCCAGGTGTACCTCTTGCTCGAAAGTGACTCAGCGCGGAGAGAAATGGAAGGAAGAGTAATACCGCGCCGCGAAAAGTCTGCAGTGGATTCGATATTTCCCAGAGGATTAATCCAAAATCTAAAAATAAACGTGTAGGTCGAAAGTGCATAGAGAATGGTTCCTCGTGCAGCGAATATTCAGAGTCCTTCTCGATTCTCGCAAAACTATAGCAAGGTTTGGCTCGTGCTTAACCCTTTCAGACCTTTGCCAGAACAATATCAAATATAAAAGTAAAGAACGTTAAATGCTAAACATTTTTCTATTTTTCTTTGTACGTGAATAGAAATGGACTCCAACTAATCTGACCTGTAAATGATCGAATCGAACCTCTTCTTCCAATAAAACATCGCCTATAAAGCCATTAAATTTCATCTGTGCTGGTTTACCACGGATATAATTGATCCCTGATTCCCACCATTATCGATTATTGTCTAGCACAGGAAGTATTGCCACGGAGAGGGCTCAGCCGTGAATACATAATTCCATTTGCAGTCGATGTTATCCTCGATCACTGCCATTCCTTATTCAACGTGCCCTCTCGACAGTGATTGCGAGCTCAGCTCATAGAGCTCGAGAGCAGCGAGGTTCTAGCCTATTACTCCTTTGATCCGGAGATTTCGAACTATAAGTGTTATCTTCGCCCTAGCGCACCACTACTAGGCTTTTTTTTTGACTCGGAATAATTAACCCTCTCGTCGTTATCTGAGCTACAAAGGTTGGGTACTTGCAGACCAGTTAGACTCCAGTCTCTGGCAGTTGTTAGAACGTTTGCTCTTGGGTCATTTTTACTGCTGAAGTTTAATACAACTGCCCCAGGGGCACGACCCTGGTACCTGGTTAACAACAGAGGTTTCAGTCAAGTGCTCAGGCGAGAGACATTATTGTCTCCCAAAGATCATCTTTCACTCGCTATAGCAACGTTTTTCTTTGACAGCGGCGTCTGCCAATTACGCAAATTTTAATCCAGGTGTGCATTGAAACTATTACCGACGAGTCTAATTAGCAGATCCAAGACAAATGAACTAACATCGCTTCTTACCTTCGACGCTATTAAAACGACTGATACCAGGAGCATAATATTTCTCTTTAGCTGCCGTTTTTGTTCTACCTGGTTCGCCCTGTGACAGGGGCCAGCACAAAGACGATATTGGGATATCGATACGTTTGAGAAGCGTTCAACTTTAACGACGTTAGCCCAGCGCCGGGTGAAAGACTTTTTAATGCGCAAAATTCATCGCAGAGACGCAATATGAGGCAGAACGTCAACTTAATTGAAACAGAAAATTGCATTTAGGTTAACGAGCGAGCTTTAGATCGCATGAATGGCACAGGTACATATGTGCTTCTCAGCTACCACCCAATTATTACATTTCATCTAATTACGCGAGAGGCTGGCCTTTCATTAACAGTCGAAGCCCTTGAAACCTTTTGTCCTCGCTGAAACCAACGTTGCCGTGGAAAAATGGTCGGACCTGTCGATATTGCACAGACGGAAAGGTGCACGGTCGTTCAGCCTGGACCATGCACATTCGTTCGAATAAACAATGCATCCGAGTGGAGGATGTCTACCTTTCCGTCCACACATGTTGAAACACGTTTTGTAAATAATAATAATAGAATTCAAATGATTCAGATTAAAATGAAATTTCCATTTTGGCGTATGTTTGCAGTATATCTTGATCAATAATCAGAGAAAAGGTACAGTGTTTGAGAAAATATGTAAAACATTAACTGAAAATACACCCCTAATTAAAGGAACATTAGTCTTTTATCGCTAAGGATATTTGGTACAAAGAACGTGTGCCCTTCTCGGTCGCCTCTTTATTCTTATCGCTCTTGTTATTGATTCGAAGATCAAGGCCATTTCCCTTCTCCTTGTCCTTCTGCGATAATAATCAGAGTGTTGGCAACAAGACGTTAGAATCGATAGAAAAGCACATTGAAAAGTGGTAGCCAAGTGTTTACCCAAGAGCTGTAAGCCTCTGTGATTTGAGTAGCCAAGGCTGCCTCGATATCCATGGCCTCTTAGGTCTCCACTCGAGCCAGGTGTCGCGTCGAGACGTCTAAAGCCACATTCTCGCTCGTGTATCTGCTCTTTTAACGCTCTTTCAGGCGGGAAACTGGCATTATATAGTCGCGACTCGGCCCAAGTGGAGATCGACCCTAAAACGTCGATGTGCATATACCGGCTGACCCAATAAGGATCGAACCGTTGCTCGAACATTATTCCAGCCTTTTCCCTCAGTTAGTCTACTTTAGACGAGGGCACTGGTATAGGCTGATCGAAATCCTGGAAGATGCTCCGGCGCTCGTAAAAGCATTCGACCCGCGCCAAGCTTAACCCTTGTCAAGTATCGAAATTACTTGGATGTCGGAACTATTTCACTTTAAATATACTTGTTCGAGGAGAGATCGTGCTGATAGGAATAGACAGTTATGTACTGCTGTTTGGAGCTTCTGGAGTTATCAAATAATCAAAGGAATAGGATTGATAGTTGATGGTTGGTGAAGGATGCAATTACAGTTTTTTAGGAGACGAGGGTAGGTTGAAGCTGGGTTGTTTATTTTCTAACTTTGAATTCTCTGAATTTTAGATCGAAGTTCATGTCATTTTGTCTTAAGTATTAAGTAAACTTGATTGCCAAACACTGCAACACCCGAATAATTTGTTTCCACTCGATTCCGAAATATCCCCCAGAGAATGTATATTGTTATCATCGAGCAGATTACTAACGAATGTCACGCCGCGAAACTCCGCGGAACACGCAGGGTCGCGATGAAAGAGGATCGAAAATTGAACAGCGAGTAACCTTCGTCGCGAGGACGGATGTTTGGCTGTAGTCAGCCATCCTCACCCTAACGAATCCGATACAGCCGCCCTTGCGAGCCACCGCTGGCGCACCACCACTTTCATCGCCGGCTGCTCACACATCGATAATCGTCGGTTGAATGGTAGCGGCGGTCCTGTACAGGGACGAAAAGCGAAGAAGGGGAAGAAGAGGAGGCACCGGTTGGCGGTAGGCTTGTTGCTGGCGTGGCAGCGGAATGTGGAGCAGTGTGTCAGAACGACACCCTTCTGAACCGTTCCACCGTCACCCGGTCGCTTAGTTCTCTGCACTTTTCACCCCCTTTCACAAAGACCGGGCTCTCCCCTCGACAACCACTACACAGGTTGCAGCTACGGATCCATCCCTTCCACACGGTGTTTTCGATCCATTCCCTTGCCAGTTCCACGATCCACCTTCCATCTTCCGCCCGGAATACACCCTGCGCGCACTTTCTTACTTCTCCTCTCCTATCCGAGTAATCCCTTTGCTTCATCCGAATTCACCGTCAGAGGTTCGTGACTTCACTCAGGCCTTTGATTAACGCGACATCAGGGCTGGGTTCCGTTTTACACGGATATTGTTTCTGTTTTGGGAGTTGTTCTCACTTTGACGTGCCTCCTTGGTCTTTATTTTCGCGATGTAGACCTCCCCTCGCGAATCTACTTTGCCTCGTCCCTATTCAATCTTACGCTCTTTGATTAACTCTGCATTGTGATTTTACATCCAGCTCGCTGTAATTAATCCTCGTTTCTCGTATCATCCACGGAGCATCTCGAGGATGTCGCGAGGAGGAACGGGGATGGCTGGGATTTGTAAACTATCTACGCTTCGTAACCGACGTCGATTTATGTGTAACGCGCTGTATACTTACGTTGTCACGAGAAACCAATTATCTTGAGATACACTCGAGCCAAGCAGATATTTCTCTTATTTTTCTAGTCGTTTTACAGGTCTTGCGGATCCTGGCTACGAATAGCGTAATTAATCTCCATTAGTTGCGCTCTTACATCTCTGTGAACTTTTTGCATCGACTTTTTTTTGGAGGGTTCTTGCGGTGTTACTGTTTTTGGACGCGTTTAAATGTCTTTCTCGTGCAAAATTATCCTTTCTAGCTTTGTCGAACTACGCATTACGTAGATACATTTTATTTGATATTAATTCAGCAATCGTGCGCTGATGTCAATATCATTATTAAACGTTTGACTGCGAGACGATTTTTGCTGGAAATTCTAACAGGCGTAGAGCTGTGAATTTCGATCGCTAAATGTAACAAGGTAATACTTTCATTGAGTTTTAGTTGCAAACTTAACTGTAACGCGAGCATGAATGTTTTATCGAGAGAACACGATAGGGTATAGGAGACACCCAAAGTGCATACAACCGGGGAATCACAGCCAGACCATCTAGAACACACACATACACGCACATACTCATCGAGCAGACACTAAACCTAACTTCAGCGACACTTACACGTGCAAGTGCAACATGTACACAGCCATTTGATACACTTGCTATACGTTAGCTCCTGTCAAACTGTACGAACTTGGCACTAAAATCTCGCGTGCTATAGAAACACTTCCTGCTTGTCATCATTCATTCCATCACACCTAACGCAGCGTGCCTCGAGATATCGTGTTATCGGGGAAGAATTAATGATCACCTCGAGAGAAAGAAAAATCTGTTCCGAATGAAAAATTGATTTCCACGTATTAACTATTACTGCGTAATTTTCTATTCATTATGTTTGGAATGAAAAATTTTGAATTGATCTACGAGGCGTCCCTAAAATCCGAACACGGGAAATATCAGTACCCATAATTATATTTTCTCCGTAAATTAAATATTGTTTCGTTGAAAGAGTAATGCGACAATACTATATGGACATCCCGTATATCGTGTTTGTTTTGCGGCAAGTGTTGCTCGATATTTCACGTTTCCAAAAGTAACGCGAACGCGCCAAATTATTAGTTATTTGAAAAACACGACACTATACCAAGAGTGGCCATAATTTCGCCGAAAACCCTCGTTCCATTTATTGACTAACTAAATCAACCATTCACGGTTGAGTGCGGTTCGTATCCAGCCGACAAACAACTATATTTTTACGTTCCAGGGGATGCAAGGGGACTATTTATTTTATACATTTCTGATGATCGTGATTTCTGCGCTTTGGCGAACGGAAAAATATGATGTTAGCGTAACGAATTCTGGTAATTGTTGGGTACTTGTCTTTGCCGAAAGTGGAGCACGAATTTCAATCAGGCAAAAAGCTCTTCGTTGAACAGGCCATCTCGTAAGTAATGTCGTTTTGAAAGGTGATTTGTGATTAACAATAACATCACTCATGGGAACTTTCAGTCGATAGAAAAGGAGAAGGAAGAAAACAATTTTAAATATTAGGAATTTTAAAGAATTAGGAATTTAGGAATAGAAGGTCTCTTCATGTTATGCAGCATTCATTTTATGATCTTGCTAATGGGACATAACATTCTTTAATGGGTTAATTTAAAGAAATTATTTCGTTTCATTTTATTTTCTCGAAGATAAACAAGATTTCACGCATAGGATGAGCAGATACAGTTTATTCCAACTTAATTCAATGTTTTCTTCTCGTCAGCGTCCATTGTGTATTCGACTGAAATTAACGAGTGATTTGTATGCCAGTCGCAATCGTGTGGATGGATTTCTCGTAGATCAGTTTGCCTGGGAACGGAAGTGCACGAATGTCAAATGGACGGGAAAAATGAGCGTGTTAGTGACAGGTCTCCCAACGAACGGAAAACAAATAATTTCGCTTCGCCTGCACCTACGGCTTGAAAACGTTCCGAAGGATAGCGGAGAAACGAATTGCCGAGGTGGAAAAGTAAATAGCGTTTTAATCAAAGTCTGTTTAGCCTCAGCCAATCTACATTTTCCTCTCTCATACAAATTAATATACTGTTCGCCGATGTCCCGCTCAAATCGAATCAAAAGCTTATGATAGATTTGCGAGAGGGAAACACATTCTACAACGATCTCCCCACAATTCGTTCAACTATGTTCCAGCCAAATGTTTCGCCCAGTTAACGTTTGACAAGTTTCAAGGAGTTTCATCGTGAAAACCTGTCTTTATGGAACATTGGAAATTTTTGATAATAAAAGTTGCTTGTTATTGCAGTAAAATGCTAGACAGCTACTTATACAAACGTTTTTAATTTGTGATGTTAAACTAATGAAGCTATAGATAATAAGATAATTGATATTTTGCTCAGAAGGGATATCATGAGATCGAGGATATGAATGAATGTAGTTTATGGACCGTACAGGATATATATCACCGAAGTTCTCAGAATTGCGCGCTTTTCCCCTCACCGAGTCGGGCATTTGTTCAAAACATCCCTTTTAGGTAGATTTATTGCGGAATGCGACATGGACGTATTTCGGTAAATGGATTTCCTAGTAGTATAGCCGGAGTTACGCATTGCCTGGCAGAGAAAAGCGAGAAAACAAAAGGACTGACACGTGAGAAAAATGAATGCTTATAGGCCAGTCTACGCGAAGAAAAAATAGACAATTTTCTTTCCCACTTTGCGACACGGTTAGCTGTTCTTATCCACCGCGGGTTATTACAGTGATAAATTCTTTCGATATTCGGGATATAAAACAAAGTAAGAGTAGCGTAAATTTTACACTCTAATAAAATTCAGTCCAATAACGTGGAAATAAAGGAGCAGATGGAGTGTATGAAGAGGAAGGAAATATGATTTAATGATGATAATGGTTGTAATTATTTAATAGCAATTGCCTATGTGTATACTATGAAGCAACGTGGAAGCCTGAAATTGTGAATATGTTCACAGCTAATTTTCCATAACACACCGACACTGTCAGAAGGTTGACAGATGTCTCCGATCAATATACGTGGTAGGGTCCAGAAATACTCGGCCTGACCAATAACGCATAGGCGCAAGCACCAACCAATATTGTGTTATATTCCCCCACTCTTGAAACACGTGGTAGAAGTCTCGTATTCATTTGACGTGTTCTTAATTAGAGGTTTCTACATTATTACATTCAAATTTTAGATTCAAGATTCATATTTGCTGCGTGGAGATAATTAGTTGAAAAATTCTTTCATTAACCCATTCACTGTCAGGCAACTTTAGTGTCGCCTAGTACTCCACTCTCCTTAGATACGTTTCTAATTCTTATGATTCTCAAAGAAGCCAAAGTATCCAAGTTAAATCAGGATAAATCCCAGGATAAATGATCCCGCCAGTGGCAATCTCCCAGTCGGTTCGGCTCTGTTTGAAACGAGAGGAAATTGTCGTCGCGCATCGTAGCGAGTGCATTCCTCGTGGAATATTTCGCGCGCAAGGAAAGAGCAAGTGATGCTTTAACGGGCGTATCGAAGCCAGGAAGGAGAACGTTGGCGAAGGTGGCGGTCGGAGAGACGGCAGTAGAAAAAAAAATATTTCACCGACTCTGGCTGCGACGGAAAAGCAATCGAGGCAATTTCGTTCTCCCTGCCACTGCAGCTGTGCTCCGTGCACTTCCCCTTGCGCGCGCCTCCAAAGAAAATGCTTCACCCGCCTCTGGAGGGCAATTGCTATTTACGGACGGTGAACCTTGTCCCGTAATTACTTGACGGTTCATCTCACATCGCTTTTTCCGTCATTACTGATCATTCTCGCCTCGGTGTCTGGTTGTGCGTGCACGCGTCATTGGAAACGCTGACAAACGCTGCTTCTCTCGTGTTGAAAACGACGCTAAGTATTTACTCTATAAAGAAACTATACGAACGGTTGTTTTGAAACTTTCAATTCAAGTTTAGTGATTAATTTAAGTTCAATTATATACAAGCCAAAAAATCTCTTTCCCGCAACGCGACAACATTCGATTTGAAATCAACCCCAGATCAAATAATTTGTATTTAAGATTCGATAGATCTTCCCGAACGTTATCATCGGTGCCTGCGCATTCTCCGCTAATTGTAGATGCATCGAATGCACCGGTCATTTATATTACTATCGAGGAGTAAACATTTTCCTTTCCAAACTTCGAGCATTCTTCTTCGTCCATGCATCGTCCTGGCTATAATATTAATTTCGTGTCAAACGCTTGAATTTATCTCGAGCGACGGTGTTTCTTGTTTTTTCTGGTGTAACAAGGTGGCTATCTATTCGCCGGAGCTTTCGAACGTCGCTCGACTCGCGCGGATCCCGTTCATCCATCTTCTTTACTTTGCCAATCTTTGCTCAGCGCGAACGATCGTGGAATAAGTGATATTCCTTTGTGACCTAGTCTCTCGTGTATCTCGACCGTGGATTATTTTCAATCATTTCTATTGAAATGTCATTGTTTACTATTTCCTTGACAGACGCGTCTACCGACGACGCACTTCGAGCTTTGAAAATTCAAAGTAACACGTATCCTTTTCAATTTATTCGTTACGTCGTTTATTAAGGAACTTTTTTACACACATATAAAATACATATTTTTATTACAAGCTACGAAGTGTGCTCTATGTTCTTTTAATTATAGCGGACAACGAATTAATGCTTGCACGACACGCTATGAAATAAAAATAACGAATAAACGAACTTTCGGTAAACACGAAGCCAGCAGCACGCCGAATCAGAAAATGATGAACCGATTTTTTGAACGAGGTGGAGGAATATTGTCCCACGGGGTGTCACGTAGTTTTTACACCGAGATTGATATATAAAAGCAGATTGAATTACGGAGAATCTTATGAGAATGGAAACGAAATCAGATAGAAACGCGGGAATGGCAAATAGGGTGCTCCATTGGGAGATACGTCTGCTGCAGGCTGGAAAAAGATTCCTCGGATCGTTCACGCACCCCTAGTGGCAAGAGTACAGGAAAAATATGCTCGGATCGAATATACGATGGCGTAACCTACCTATCCCGTCGAGCGATTAATGGCGTGCATCTTTGACACATGTGACGACCTCACCGTCGACGATACGTGTACGTCGTTGGAAAATAAGCTTTTTCGAAGGCAGCTGTATCGTATTACAGGTGAACACGAGTACATCTTACATTCACTCGCATGTGATTAGCGATCGGGCTCAAGAAATTCATCTTGGGGATTCTTAGGATTTTTCAATCAGTCACTATTCTCGTAGAAAATTATTTTCAAGATTTTTGATTTTTGATGGAACATTTTTCATGAACTCGACGATTATAGGAATCATCGTATATTATAGAAATAATGAAAAATGAAATATTTTGTATACTGCTGCTTTCGAAATGGTTGTGAAAAAAATGCTTCACCCAGTGCAAGTATTGCTGTTACAAACAAAACGTATTAAAAGTCATATTAACGAGAAACACTGTATCACTGACTGTAGTCTACGTTTTTATGTTACTATAAACTTCATAGTACGCGAGAAGGCAAAGAAGGAAGTGAAAGGGATAGCGAAACATAAAATTTCGAATATACATTGCACGTTTGGATGTACGGACGGCTTCCAGAGAATTTATACTCCAAAGTTTTTGGTACCAGGCCTCTGAAATTTTCACGTCCCGTGTCTATGTGATTCGCATAAACGCGACCTTCTCGCAACCCAACCTGGGATTCATTGTAACTTCTTTACGACTTTATTGTATTTTATTATTCACGTTTTAACTAAGAATTACGGCGCGTTTTAAGATAGGCTTATACATCCTCCAGAAATCTAATATTAAATTGATTAAATTAAACGTTCACGTAACAGCATGTATAAGAATATTGATACATAAACTTAGCAGGAGCGTTTCTTTATTTTCAACACCTAGCATACACACCTGGAACGCAAGAAAGAAACGAAGTTCGCGCCTCAATTAATCATGCTCGTTCCATTTTCTGGGACGAGGCATAACTCCGTTCAAAGCTTATGCACTTCCCGTAACAAGTTCAGAAATATTACGACTTAACAGCTGGACCGACTCGCTCATCACGTAGACGTCGTTTCAACCAGACTTGCGTTTAGTCGGACGTGAAAATAAAGTGGACGCGTCCCCCTTCGAGCGGATTACATTATTCCGCTCATGAAGCGTTCAACTTACGTTAGATGTAATCGTGTTCAACATCGTCCCCGTCTCGAGTAATTTTCCTAAACTTTTCGAAACTTCCAGACTCTTCGAAGTCTTGGTCTTGTTGCCGCGATGGAACTTTTCCTTTTAGATTGGAAAATTGGCAGGCGTATATCGACAAATATATTTCCTCGCCAAGAACGACAGCCAGAATCCGACGAAGCGGAACGCGAATCACGACGCTCGGGCTCGGTCGATTTTAATTTTCATCGTTGACAATTACAAAGGATCCGTGTCACAGATTGGCAGGTAGTAAATTGGGATTACCGTGGATAGGAGGCGGGTACCAACCGTGAGAAAAATGGCATGAACGGTCAAAAGATTAAAGCGCGTCGTTCTTCGACTTCATTTCGTGGAATTAAATGGTCTTGTCAGCGCGATTTTCGTTTTACTTCGTTTTTGACGTGGGATCGCGAATAGAATAGAAGTTAATTGATACGTCACTCAAAGACAAGACACCGATCTTCTCTTTCTCGTGTCAAGGCACACGATTCGTTTGCGTTTGTGCTTTCACCATGAATCGCGATTGCGGACCACGGGATAAATGAGCCGTTCGCCGTGAAAGTGATTTAATTCCGTTTAGCTTTGTTTTGGAGATATGAAAGTACTCTCGCGCCGTTGAAGGATGATGGTGAACGCTAATTGGATCGTTGTGCAATTTCGACGATTATTGACGAACGAATCGGACGAACAATCGGAAGAATTTTGGTGTTACCTGGGGATAATTATACTTCCGGCATCTGAGAAATCAATTTGATCATCGAAGATAGATTATAGTAATGTCACATTACGAACGCTTTTAAAATAATTATGACGTACATAAATCCATCATGTTCTTTTATTTTGTAATGGTCGACTGAAATCGCGTTTACCACCTCGTTGTGAAATATACGCGTACGTCCATGCACGCCATTTTACACTGACTTTTATAGCAACGCGGTGAACGCTTGTTTGCGATACGTTAAACCACTTGCAAACGTGTATAAAAAAAAAACGAAGATTAAAAAGGTTTTATTAGCGTTTTTTAATTAAAATACGGTAAACCAATGGGTCTTTTTTTTTTGTAAAAGAGATGTTGCAATCACCGTGATACATAAAACTGAAAAAGTGGTTAGCTAACCACTCGTATGTAACAGCGATATCATTTTATTTATCCGTTTTATTTCAATGTTTTACTATCACCTGCTAACCTCACACGGAGTAACCATTTTATATTTTAAATCGTGCAGATTATGTTTGGTTTTTACGCTACATATTCCATTATTACTACAGGGTAACATAACTTCAGTGTCTTGTATAACATGTTCTACATTCCCATAAATTTTGATATTTATACGATCTGGTTATGAAGGTAAAGAAAACTGAAGACAAATCAGGAATAAATTAATGATTTAAATTATAGCCCGAGTAACTATAATTCTAAAAACATCAAACCAGCCTTTCCATCGCAATATAAAAAACCATACTACCGAGACCGTTTCATTCGTCGATAAGTAGGTCAATCAAAATCTCTTTCAATTCCTCAAAGAGAATATTTCATAAACATCCCGAGAAATCGTCAAATTAATTCGGAATGTCCGTTAAATTTTCAAACAGTGATCGCAGCGAAAATTTCTCAACGCAATTTCATAATTACTTTCCCCGACAACTAGGTCAATATAACCAGAACCTGATTTACACGTGTCGTCGGTCATGTCATATTACCTCTTTAAATTCATTTAACGTTGTTTCAATGCCAGTGGAGGCTCGTCCCGTTTCGTTCCCCGCGATGAATCGAGGTCAATGCCGATGTTGCGAGTAATTTCGTGGCAGGGCGGTCAGTCAAGTGCCACTTCCGTTTCCGAGAGAATAACTCCGTTAGTCCAGGTCGATAACACGTAGGCGGCAAAGTACAGCGGCAAGCAGTACCCGAAGATCGAGTTTTGAGAAATGCAGTTACAAAGGGGACCAAAAGGACAAGCGAACCGTGTCCCCTGCCCGTCGATGTTTGCTTTTCGTGTCTTTCCATTCACGGTGGCTTGGCCCTCGCTGTTGCCATGACGACCAGATCGAGGGAAGACGGAGAACCAACGCTTACACGGTACCAGAGTAAAAAGATTCTCGAAAATATTTTGTATCAACGAAGGGAACCGACGGTTGTATCGATCGATTTTCTCTCGGATAGTCTTCAGCGCAGAGTGGCTTCGGAGAGGACTTGTACTACTCAGGGATTGGAAAGAGTTATTGGTTCTGGGTCTTGAAATAAGTAGAACCTGTTCGTAATATGAAATAGTTCCTATGTTGGCTCTTAAAGTTGCTTAAAAATGATGGTTTCTGGGTGAGGTTCACTAAGTATTCGACAGAAGTTCGAACTTCATTTCTGTGCGTTCAGTAACTGGAGAATAGAAGATTCAGTGGAATAGGTAGCGATAGGTCAGACATAGGAACACATTAGTGACTGTACTCGAGGTTGCTACTGCTTTAAGTTACAAATGATCTTAAACTATTTTTGTACCTTATACAAAGACAGTTGTAACAATTATAACAATTAATTAACGAACTTCTACATTAAAATTTAGTCAATATTCATTAAACAATTTTCATCTGAATTCACCAGACTTTTTTACTTTCTCTTTTGCAATTTTTTACGTTTCAGTTGAAGCATCTGAAGCGACCTCAATCCTTTCGGTGAAATTGTGGATGTAATAAAACAAAAATCCGGGAAGTACGTCAGGACGGAAGTTTACATTCTACGTTTACATGGTTCCGGTGATTGTTTTCCGTGGGTGTACCAAGACCGTTTTGTTTGCGTCGGCGACGATTCCCACGGACGCTGTTAGCAGACGCGTTTACTTTACGGGGGAGAAAAGGAAATCGCGAGTTTTCGAAAAATTCGTGAAAGAGCCGGAGAGCGTTATCAGTAATCGATACGCAAGGTAATTACGGGAAAGGAAAGTAATTCTGTACCGTATCCAGCTTTAATCTTCGGTCTGAAATTTTCATAAGGATCGAGCGAGCCGAGGACGATTATTTATTTAAAACAGGCTTGAGAGATAGTTTATATTCAGAACGCGGCTTCAAAAAGTTTCCGCGAGACACAAGAGCCGGAGTCGCACGGAAATGATATTTCTGATGGGAATTGATAAATTAATTAAACCCGAACAGTTTCACGAGTTTCTCGCTCCGAGGGATAAACAAAGAGTGAGCGAGCGAAAGCGAACCGATGTGGTTCACTAGTTACAGAACAGTTTCCCTCAAGAGTCGTAATTCGCATCGAATGTTGCAGATGAAATTCTAGTTTCAACGAACCCGTATATTAAGGGCTCGTTAAATAAAGGGTAAAAGGAAATTACGGAAACCGAATGTAAATTCGAATATTCTAAGTTCCTGTGAAATTGGACGGTTCCTCGAGGCGTGAGCGTTTAATTGTTGAACATTGAACGACCTCAAACGATTCATTGGTTTTCACGCTGGATAGGATAATAAGTATTCGTAGTTTACATAATAAACTTGCCAATAAACTATCAAAACAAATATGCTCTGTACACCAGAAGCCTCTCGAACCTATCCAGAAATTTTTCGATTTCCCAGAGACCCTGGTTAAGACTCCTCACTCTAAACTGTCTCCCTCGTCGAAACTGCCAGCGGACGAGGTTAGGGTGAAGATCGAAGAGCAAGATTGAAGCTAAATGAGCCCAGATGAAACAAGCACGGAAGGGACAAGAGCCAGTCGCGAGAAACGAGATCGTGGAGCGGTGGAGGACGAAGACGGATTCGCGGGATCGCCGAAGAAAGGGGGCGGGCAGGAAGAAGCTCGGTAAAAGTATCTCGAGCTGAGTCGAGATCGAGGAGCACGGGAAAAGTTTCTCCTTACCTCCTCGTTCTCTCTTTTCGTTCGTACCAAAGGATCCTTTCTTCTCGCCTCTCGACGTTTCGCTATTTCCTCCTTAACTCCTCATCCTTTGTCTCTTCTTTGCGTGCCGCCCCCGCCTTCGATCTCAACCTGACAAACTTGCCTTGGAGAACGTCTCGAAGAGAGACCTGCGAGAAAAAGAGGGAATTAGTAGAGAAGTAACATTAAACTGCGCTCGCGCGTGCGTTAATCCTTCTAGTGTTTAGTGTGTCAGAGAAATGGGAATGTTTGGAGTCTTTAGTTTTGTCTTCTAAACAGTGAAACATTTCGCGATCTCGAAACAAGTCTCGATATATACTTTCTACAGATATGAGAATCGCAACAAACCCCCTTTGTTCGATAACAATTATCCGCGTCAAACGAAATTCTACAAAGGTACCTCTAACAAGTTTGACAAGCAAATCGAGAGAGTTTCAAAGTGAGAGACACTGGCTTCGAGAGGGGCTACGCGTAACAGCAAAATTGGAGGGACGATGGTAAGGACGAGGGTAAGGTTGAGGATCGTAAAAGATTACGCAAGAAAGGTCAACCGCGTACAAGAGGGGGATGAAGTCAGACGATGATGACGCGAAGGGACGAAGACGATGCTGGATAGAAAGGGAAGAAAAGAATTTTGGGGAATGCCTGTTGCTATGACGACCGTCCAGGGTCTAAACGACCGACGAAAGAGGCATCCGACCATACTCCGTGCGATATCGTTACCCGAGCGTAAAATGTTCCCCGGTGAAATCATATTCGATCTCGCGTCATTCCTTCTCGCTGCCACATCGATCTTGGCGTTGGTTCCCCATGTTTTTTTTCTTCTTTCGTGATTTAGAAACGCTACAACCAGCTTGGGAGCATGGCACGTTTCCAACCGCTCTTTCCACATGGAAATTTCTTTCCACCCCCCCATTTGCACGGATAGAGCTTCCCCAAACACGGCACGTGTCGTGGGCGTAACGTTAAAGAAGAACAACGCCTATTGGTGTCGAAAACTTGTTAACATTTAGGAATTCTGTCTGCATTGTAAGATTTGTAAGGGCGAGTCTTTCCGACCAATACCGAACGTAAATTAAATATGTTTTATTTAGGATTCTTTTTGATTTATGTTCAATTATGTCCAGTTTCTTTACTTCAAAGGAATCTTTTGGATCTTATTATACAGTAACCTACTCTTTAATACACGAGAAGCAAGTTCACTACAATACTGGTTTTAGTATTCATTTTTCGGTCAACTTCTGTGGAGTAAAGTTTAATAAACAACCTGCAAAAAGCAGGAAGGAAAAAAATGTAAAGAGCATTATCAAAGGAAAGGTAATTAATTAAAGTAAGAAAGTGAGAGGTAAAACAGAAAGAAATAAACGAGATGAAGTTACAGTAATTGTTAATACGAGTCATAGAGTAAATATGAAAAAGAATAATTGTCACTCCATGTTTGATGTTACTCTTTATTCACTTTGCAATGTTTAATTGTTAATTGTTTGTACTTCTTCTGCCCATAATTCAGAAAAATAACAGATTCAAACTACCATGATTCGAGTAATCCCACTTCTGCTTTCTATCTGGGCACGTCGTCCATTTTGTCCAATGCCAGGAAAGGATTGTTGAAGATTTATCTACACGCGAACAGTATTTACAT
The DNA here is from genome assembly GCF_026225885.1 of Hylaeus anthracinus. Classification (NCBI taxonomy): domain Eukaryota; kingdom Metazoa; phylum Arthropoda; class Insecta; order Hymenoptera; family Colletidae; genus Hylaeus; species Hylaeus anthracinus. The sequence goes on from NW_026534337.1 coordinate 12,333,457, forward strand.
TGCTTTTTACGTGTTTCATACCGCTACGAATGGCCTGGTCGTTTGCAGCTCTTTTGGCTCCGCGGCTGCGATTTTCACCCCCTTTAAAATTATGGCATGTTTCCAAGTGCTTTCACCGGTTCTAAACTACTGTGCTTTCTGTGACCGTAGGTTGGCGTTATGTCACTGGCTCTACACTTGTCCCACGTTTAATACCTTGCGAAATGTGCCGTACGGTGTACACGCGATGGTACATCATTTGAAAATTAATTATTCCAAAAATTCAACCTCACCTCGCGTAATTAGTACGCGTAGCAATACGAGTACAACACTTTTCAGCATGCGAATTACATTCAGCTTTGCTTCCGTTATTTGCATTATGAGTTTCTGCGTTAATGCCATTTCTATATGCGAACACACGCGATCACACTTAGTATCAGCAGTTACATAGAGGAATATTTCAATAGAACAAAGGGTATTCTAAATGTGCTGATAAGCTGAACTCGGATAACACAACGAACAATGAAGCATTTGAATAGGTCATCGGAATCCAGCGGGATCCATTGTAATTATTTTTTGTTCAAGTGTTGAAGGGTTGGAAATTAACAATTGTTTCTACTTGCTAACTGAATAGGAATTTTGACATGGAACTTTATATTTCTGTTTTAGTAAAGGGCTGACTTTGTTAAGGAATGATAATGATTATTAATGGTAATTCAAAATTTATCAATAAAAATATAATAAATAACAAGGAATCACCAAAAATGGTCTGGTGATTCCTTGTTATTTAACAATCCACGTAAATTTAACAATCCACGATCTCCCATCAACGGTGTACGTTTATAACGCATAACGTGCTCCATATTCGGTGGGTAAAATTGCGTTCGAATTTCCCTTCGTTACTCGCATTCATTAGTGACGTCACAGTTTATGTCGTATGACGTGTCATAATGCGATGCACTCTAAATCTGCAAAGGGAGGACATTAAGACGATACCAGCCGTCGCTTTTACGAAAACAACAGAAACGCTTATCTCTCCGTTCTCCACTCGTTCGTAGTGTGCCTACGAAATCATGGCTCGCTTCCAAATATACCACTCCTCGTGTTCTGCTTGTCTCTACGGTCGTGGTGCAATGTCGTCGATGACACTTGTGGCACGATTTAATCTACCAGCGGTTGCATCGTTCGAGTAATCGCAGCTGGGGGAAGAAAAGGGAAATGGAGTAGAAATAAAGGAGCAGATATTTCCGAGGTGTTTCTCGTTTTAAATCAGAACTCCTGTTTACGATATTGTATTCAGTCGCAAGCCGATCATTCACTTTCCTGCTCGTACTTAAAACCGTTGCCTGTTTATTGTGTTCACGGTTTATTACACGTATGGCACGCAATTTTGTCGCGTTAACAAACTGCTAACTTTAGAAATTATTTCAAGATCGTGGCTATCAACCATTTTATTTCAGAGACGTTTCGATCACTGGAGACATTAAAGATAATGATTTATAATAATATAGAAAGTTCACGTTGTAAGCAATATTTCTTAAATACTTTGTCACTAACTCGATTTTTCTTTTTCTGTTTCAGGTAAGCCATGAAAACTTAACACAGGTATTTATTACAATTAATACGTAGCCTTTTTAACAAGCATTCTAAATGGAAATAAACAAATTCTGTGAATATTATTTCTTTCGTTCGATTCGAGTAGGATGCGACAGATTTTCAACGTTGTTTTCCACGTTATAGGAAGGTTGTACAATACTATACATTTTGGATTTTTGTGCACATGAAAAATCATTACTCTTCCGCTACTGTGGTTGCTAGGATACCCCGTGTTTTGTCAATATCGGCCTGTTTCATCCAGATTCCCGTGTAATTGGTCGAATATTTTATTTGCAAAAATTAGTTTCCATTTACATCAGCAACAGCGAACATCGGAGTTTTCAACAAATGTTTGGTCCAGGCTTTATTATTGATATCGGCCAGAATGGGCTGCGTGTCCAATCGAACGAAATTAGTCAGGTGAACTGCGCCACATTAAAAGCGAAAAGTGATAAATATTTATATAGATTCCGATAACGTCTTCTGGACCTAGTTTCAATAATCGAGGATTTACTGCACGATATCGTAGCCTTTGTGCAATGGAGATGTTAAATAAATAGAAAATAAAATCAATCACATGCTATTTCTATTTTTCTATCGATATATTTCAATAGAGATTTAATAGAGATTGAGAAAATTAAGGATATCCATTCCTTTAATCAACGTGATAATTTCTATTAGCGAATCATCTGATCCTCTAGCTATTTCCTTCGAGATAAATATTTGACTGGCAGAGTTTCCCCAAGACATAGTCCATCGAACTTGGTCCATCGAGAAGATCAATAAAAATTCGATTCCCTGTAGGACGGTGAATAAAATTAACGGGGAACGATGTAAGGGAATCTGTTTCGGTATTCTTCTAGAACACACATACACGCACACACAACACGGGGAACGGAGATCGATTTTCATTAATGAAGTGGGACGAGGGTTCCATCGACTCCGTGAGTGGCTGAAATATTTCCTTCCTCTGCCTTGACCCGCTTAAGCAGCCCTCCCTAAGTTTCTGTTTGCTAGGCTTGATGAGCTGTCCCCGCTTCTAGATAAGTATATATTTCCTTGCATTATTTTCTACCTCTTCCGAACAGAACGCCACTTCTTAATTGAAAGCGATGTAACGACGAAGTTGCAACGCTGGTCCCGTATTTTTCCCGTATTCCTTTTAACAAACAGGACAGCGAGCATAGCGTGAAACACCATTGCCCCTTAACACACAACTGACACGTGCAGGTGTGTTTGGCATATAGTAACTGCCATAGATTGCAATTACATTTAACGGTCTCGAAACTGTTTTGAAACCGCCTTTGTAATCGACTGTTTTGAAACTGCCTTTGTAATCGATGGTTATGGAATTGCCACTGTAAATTACGAACGAAAAACTTTTATCGAAAATAACTGCGCTTTGTTGTGAGAATATTATTTTATATTTATAAAATGATGATAGTTTTTAATTATTTAGGCATTCGTGAAGTAATTGGTGCTTTGAATTAGCAAGGCTATTAGGGTCACGAAGGTATTACAAACATTTCTTGCTAGTGCTCACGAAATTACTTATGAATATGTTATTACTTGCATCGAGTCACAAGGAATTTGTAATAGTAATGATAATGCGTCGTCCTTCACTTTTCAAACGGTCGCGTTCAATTAAATATGGCAGAGCGACGTTGGACGAGACCTACTTTTTTCCGCTGTGCAATCGTGCAATTTCAATTTATTTCACTTGGATTGATCCTTACGGTTTCCGTATCTATGAAACAAATCGACATTCCATTTTCTGTTTCCCCCGCAGGCTCGCCGTTTTATTTCCAATTGTTCTTATCACCGGTGTCGTTCCCCTGCATTCACTTTCTCGCTCTCGCAGTCTGTTTGTCTCTAAGCTTATCGACAATTCCGATTGATCGAGCACTGACAGTGCACAGCCACGATTGCAATCACCAATCGACGATATCGAACGTAATGTGACGAGCCTCGATGCTCTTTAGTGAATTTCCGGTCGAAATTTTAAAGAATCGTTGCTTCAAACACATACGTGGAATTTCTAACCAATCATAATGCTCAAAACTATCAAAGAAAACTATCAAGCACATGGTGTATCATTTAATTTATTCCCCTGTGTCATTTCACCTGTCCAAACTCACTCGTACAGTCACGCCCGCATGCTTTGGCGCATCCTGTACATTACATGCGAAATTAATTCGCAACATAGCGGCAGCCAGCGTGGCAGAAAATTTAATGAATTATGTACTCCCAAAGTTCGTCGAATGGCGGCAAGTTCCTCCAACCGAAATTGTTGGCTGTGTTTCGTTCAGCCACCATCGTAGCTCGCGCGCGCGCGCGCGCGTAAAGGACCAACTATACTCAATAACAGAAGTCATAAATATTCAATGCGCGTCCGGAGTCGACTTAAGGTGATCTATTGAAACGTCGATATTCGATCACGGACCTGGCTGAAGCTCGTGGAAAACCTGCTCGGCCTCTGTCGACCCTGGCTGCTGCTCGCACCCCCCACCCGCCTGCACGAAGTATCAACAAGTCACTGTGCGCTGGCAGAAAACCAATGGAAGGGTTGCTGGCTGGTTCGATCGGGACACCAGTTGGCAACTCCTGCTTCAAAGGGAGCCCGAAGCTGCTCGTAACAACCTTCCACCCCTTCTTTTCCTAATGATATTCGACCGTTTCGGGCGTCCAAAGCGAGACGCGATTTCTGTGCATGTTAAGGGGGTGCACACCCTTGACGCTGATGGAAAAGATTCCTACAAGAATTTATTCGAGGTAGGCTACTCTACGACAGGATTATTATTCTATTTTATTATTGGAAAGAGGATAAATTGGTGGTCTGAGGGGGGTGAGAGTAGAAGGGTGAGTGGGGGAGGAAAAAGAGAGAGTAATGAGTAGGAATGATTAATTTATACGCTTTTTATATCAGTGATTCGGTACGACTTACAATCACCCAACATGTCTGACCATTATCGACTGTTTCCACTTGTACTCCTGCTCGTAACTATCCATGAAAGAAGAGTTATCAGCTTCGCCTGGTTCTACGTGATTACAAACGTACAAAATAGACAAAAAGAAACAGCATCACGCTTAATGTTTACAGGCACAAATATAAGTAGAAATGACAAGCAATGGTCAGACACAACAGTTTGCATAATTTCTTACAAATTCGCAACCGAAAGGTACATCGCTGGATAAAAAGCGAACAAAAAAAGATTAACTTGTTGATTTTTTGTTGATCATTCGATTCCTGTGGACTGTATAGCGTCGCGCGAAAATCAATAAAACGATTTATTCAGCCTTTATTTTCACAAACAAAGCGCCTATTTTGGACGGTTTGAGCTTGCTTTTAATAGTCCGCTTGGGCTTTCCAACCGCGGGTGCATGCCTATTGTTGCACATTGCTCGAGAAAACAACCCCTGCGCGAACGTATGCAGATCCAGCAACCGCAATTCACTGTAAAAGCCCAAGTGTTCAGCTGCGAAAGCTGCGAATTTAAACAACTCGCTGAACATTGATAAAACGACGATGCGAAGCATGATCGAAATACAACCCAACTGTTAACGTTGTTCCACAAGTAACATATGTAACGGTTAGGAAAGCCCCGAGAACTTACCTAATCGACTATTCGACTTCGCAGGCCGCTGTTAACGATAGAAATTCATCCAACTTTTTCCCCTAAATCAAAAGGGAAAGGCAATTAAGAGAAGCGAGATTCGCAGTTAACGTAAATGAATTTCATCCAATATTTCGCATGAAACTCTCGTTTTCTTATCAGCCGGGGGCAAACGGTTTCGCCTGGCCGTCTCGTTCCCGTGGCACGTAATCTGCCCCAGACGCTGGAAAATTCCGTCACTTTGCGGCAATCCGCGACATTCTCGAATTAATTATCCATTAGGGTGAACGCGACATTAATGGACGCCTTCGAATCTTTTTTCCTTGGAAAACCTATATTACGTTCCCTTTACTACTTGTCAGATTCTCATGCTGAACTCATCGGCTCAGACAGATCTTCTTAATTGCTACACTCTACTAGTGTAAAAATAACCATGGTCCAGTGTACTCTCCACGCATTTAAACCGTGGTGCACTGGTTCGCGCGATATGTCTCTCTAAGCACCGCCTAAGGCGGAACACTTGAGCTCGCCGAGAGAAACGCACACAGACCCGTAATGCACGTCCGTGCAATATCGGCTTATCTTAATTTCCCGAAGCCTCGGAAAGTAATTACGCTTTCATCAGGGACCCCGTACAACTGCTGACAATTAAACTCGGTAGACGGGCCTCCATTATTCGCCGACAGGGCGCGATCTAAGGACGGTTTCGAGATGAAGTTTGGCGGCACGACGAGTTTAAACTACGTTTAACGCGGCCCTGCCCTACGAGTTACGCTCGATTCGCTGTTCGCGGTAACGGGGCCACGGTGGAAGCGGGGCCGAGGGTGGCCACGCCTCGTCGCATTCAAGCACATGCAAGCAGAATCGTCCAGAAGAAGAGAGAGGTCAAGGGACACCATGTATTGTTTATGCTTGACGTTGTCAGCGCGTTATCCGAGCTCCACGGTCCCTGTCCACCTGCATATTTCACGTCGCGTGCCTCTCTCTAACGACGATGCGCTAACGAGATGATAATAAAATATTTGGCGACCTGGAATACTCTCCTTTATGGAGCGACCCATCTGACAAGACACGGGGACAGGGAACACACGCGGGAGAAGTTATGAATTAGTTGAACGATTGGTCCTCCATGCACCCCGTTCGATGCGACACGACGCCTACTTCGTTTAACCAACAACGTGCTCGCCTCTGTCTTTGATTCGAACGGTTATTTATCAAGGGAGAACATCGTGCCCTGCATCGTTACCACTTGTACTTGAGACTGTTAAATAACGCGAAAATAAGTTACGGTTGTGTTCGAAATGTTTGATGAATAAGACAACAGTGTCAAACATGTTCAAACCATTTCTTGGATTAGAATCATCTCGATGCATAAATCCCAAAGTGCTATGATCTCTTGAAAAAAAGCTAAAATTAACAGATCTGAAGAATGCAAAATCCGAAATGTTTGTATTAAATACGTTTTGAATATGTTTCATTACACGCAATCCGGTATCATCGTTATTTAGGGTATTATTTCTGGCAAACATGGCTTCAGAGTTTGGTATTATATACTGCGAGCAGATTGGCATTCACCGGAATATTTACACCAAAGTAGGTAACGCGGGATTAACAACGTTTACTGCTAATTGCCTATTGTTATAATTTTCATTTATAATAAAGCTTCTTACGCTAATTGGAACGCGTACTTGGTGTATTACAAATAACAAAAACGTCAGTTAATTCCGAAAACGTATCACGTTTCACATGTTCACGTTTAATCCACACATTTTACAAATTAGTTGACTTTAAAATCTTTTACGAACGGATAAACATTTCAAACCGAAAGTTACTTGAAACACGATCAACGGTGTATGACTGGTAAATGAAAAATTCACGAATATCTTTCCATTGTAATTACAATGATTGCGTTTTCGAGCGACAGCGGCTAATGCACACCGCGGGGACACTTGATCAAGAATCAGTGCATGGGACAAGGACGAGGGCATCGGTGTAACGCAGCTAGAACTTTGATAAAGTAAATTCCTCGTCACTTAATATACGCGTTCGTGACGTGCCACGTACGCTACGTGACATCAGTTGCCCCTGAGACCTTGAGAAACTTCGCGCATGAAATTTCTTGCCTCCGAGAAGGCACGCTTGACACGTTAAGAAAAGACGCGTGTAATAAGCAAGAGTATAATTACTCTAACGCCTCGTAAATTTTCATGAATAAAACAATTTGTCACCTCGTCGCAAAGAATCCTCTTCGGTCGAACGAACGGTAACGATCTGAATTATTCAGAACGTTAGGGTTAATTTACTGTCGGTGCTTCTGACGTCGTTAGGGGCGGTTTTTGGTCCTCGGAGGAACTCTAACGAGCTTCAACGCGATACCAGGTCTTCGATAATAATCAAAACAGTAGTATTTTGAATATAGATTTTTTTTATTTAGTACAAAACAGAATATTTTATGTGCGTTGGTAACATCAGTATTTAAAGCAAGTTTTTAGCATGGTGTATTAGGATTCGATAAAAAAATAATACAGCATCTAGCTCATAAAGAATTCCACGTCTCATTATCCTGAATACCGGGTACCGCGAAAATATTCTTAGTCGGAGCCAGTTGCCGTGCGCCGAGGAATCCGTACGGAAATTCAGCCTTCTACTTATTTGTAGCCCCGAGGCTTTTTCGGAGGCGCTTGGAGATTTAATAGCAACAGGATATTCGACAACCTTGACTGACCCGAGGCCTGTGCACACGCTGCTAAAATACGGCGAGTTTATACCTCTGGTCTAGGGAAATCCAGAGAATGATTACCCACGAGGTTTAAATTGCATATAAACGTGCAGCGTAAACGGTGTCTGCGAGGTACACGGACGCACACAGTCGCGAATCGACATAGCGTCTCTTAAAAATCGCATTCACGAATTAATAACTTTCTGTTCCCCTGGAAAACTTCAGCATGTGATAACGATACTCGAAGCTCGACAGTGGCACTCGAAAGATGTGTCATTAATCATTGTAGTCACCCTTGATTATCATACACTAACTTAGAAAATTGTCTTCTACCTTCTAGCCTGCTTTTTCATAACCCTTCCGATGAAAATGTCATTTTCGAGGTATCGTATTCTTAATTTATTGTTCATAAACTCGTTCTAACAAGTGTCCAACGACTTACGACAAGCTTGGCTGAAAGCCCGCGCGCACTTCGGCTACAATAACCGAGTTGTCCGTCCAGCCGGATAAAAATTTCCATATCTCCGGTTTCGTAGTCACTGTTAAAAGTCGGCTGTCCGCTGCGATTATCGAAAAAGCTATCGAATGGCTCGTATCGACGACAGGCCACTCGAGGAACTATTCGGAAGTTGGACGATTCCCGGAGTTAATCGCCGCCGATCGACGAAGAGGCGTATCTCTTCAATTTATTCCGGAGCAACCGGCTTTTGTTGTAAGCGGATTTGAGAGTCCGTCCATTTGCTGGCGGAAGAGTCTGCCACGGATAGAATTCATTCTGTTGTGCATACTATCGATTATTCACGGGTCCTATTCACCGCTCTTACGTGTCGTTTTGACTTTGAAAGCGCACTACCATACCTAACCCCCTCCTCTGCTCGACCTGCTCGACGATGTATATAGGCGAGTTTCGTAACACGCGACCAATTGGAGAACGCTTTCATTCTCGCCCGCTGCGGTCATTATTATCCGTCACGTCGGATGTTTCTCTTGGAACCGACCCACTTCGACGAAACTTTCCGTCGTCGTCGTTGTTAATTCAAAAAGAGAGGTTTCGAGCGCGTTGCGTTGAGTCACTGCTGCTAAACAGGTGCTTTTCTTAGGTAATTAATTCGAAGGGAGAGTGATGAAGTCGCGAAAAATTTGTTGGAGTCTGGAGCTCTGGGCAGGGATGTATAGTGTCGATCACCTGACGGGAGCCACGTAATTCTAACTATGGTTTTTTTGGCAAATTAAAATAAAGTGAATGCAATAGAAGCAATATGGAACAGACTCGTGCCATCCCTAGGTGCTTCAGAGGCTAGATGTTTGTATCGCGGTCGTGATCTCCGGATCAAGGATGGTTGTAGGGTCCTAGTCTCGGTACTGAGGACGTTCACACTCAATGCTAATTATAGGGGTGGTGTGATGATTTGGGTAGCTATATCATGGTATTTAGCTGACCCAATTACCATCTTGAATGGTCGTATTACTGTCAGCGAGTACTTGGACACTCTAGAATAGAGACGATCGTGTGTGCTATGTACAGGTGGCCTACGTATTGTTTATTCACAAATAAAGATAAAAATTCATTTTTGAAGATGTCCATGAATCACTTGTACACACAATAATAATGTGATAATATATAATACACGATCGAAATTGCTCCGATCGAATTATTCGTTAACCAATGAAAATTTTTGGTTAATCGATCTCAACCTAGTATTTCTGGATTTTTGGCTATTCGGTCATCGGTGTTCTAAAATTCGTAATCGACGATACGATATGGAGGCAGCGAAATTACGAAATTCTGATCGACTCTCGTCAGAAAATAGTGATAACTCGAGCGTAATTAACGGGTCACGGTCGCATAGGGAGCCAATTTCACACGTATAATCGTGCGTGTCCTAAATTCCCGACAGCAGTGGAAACCAATCCAATCACACAGAATTCCAGTGGTGACCGATTTGGTAATACCGAGCCAGCTCTTCGAGTACAGATGCTCATTATTCCTTCCTCCTGCTGCTTAATGCCACACGCATATCTCTCGTTGACCGACAAACCATAGATTCCAACGTCAGGGCGTAAGTATGTTAAGAATACGCACTGATAAAGGTCATAATATTACCAAAGTAAACTTAAAACGTGCGTAGAAATATTCTTCGAATACACTTGCTCCGCGTCATTGTCTTCTTTACTTACTTCTCCTCCGAACAGTTCACCCGTATATAGATGTCAAACGAAACAGTTCACAGATCCCATCGCAAACTTCGAATTACCATCAAGACTGAAAATCAGAATAATTTCGGAGAGCAAATCGAACGTTTGCTCTAGTAATTAGTAAACCCATTAAACGCCAATGGGCATCGATTGCGCGGGGAAAGTGCAATGAATGAAATAATGTTTTGCCAGTGCCGTTTGGTAATTACAAGTCGCGGTCTCAAACAGATCCAATTTCGTGTGTCCTGTTACTCATGGCACGTTCGAAATTCTGAATGATCCAGGATCCTATCAACAACCAATATACTCTTTGAACTAAAAGTTCATCCCTTGTTACGTTGGACTTTATCAGAAAAGAAACGCAAGGGATTAGAAATACTAGAGATTTATTCAGAGGGTTTCAGTACCTGTCTCGATGAATCGAATAACGAAGAGAGAGCTAGTTATTGAGATCATTGCTACTCTGGTTTGGCTAGCCGGAGGGGAAGATGAAAGTACAGAGTAGTGCTTGACCCTTAAGCGATAGAGGCGAATAGCCTCTTGGTCGTTCACTTGGGCGTTCTGCGCGGAACTACACTAATTGTCGAACTTGTAGCCGGGTTTATCCCCTGACGTTGTTGTGTTAGACTTCATCAGCAAGAGAGATTCCAAGTATAAACGTCCTTACAGCGCGAGAGACTAAAGTTATACGAAGGATTTCAGTCTCGACGAATCGAATAACGAAGAGAGGGCTAGTTCTCCAAACATCGGACCACTCGGGTTTCGGTTTCGATTGAAAGTAGAGAGATAGTTCAGGAACTAGGAGATTCTAGACCACTGGTATACAATTTAAAGTATTTCTTTCCTGATATTGTGTCAGACTTCCACTATCAAGAAAACGTTCAAAAATAACTATACTTACAAAAAGAGGCCTAGTTGTACTATTATGCATCACGTTCCTTCGATACTACATACTCCCACGTGAAATACACTTAATACCCTTCGACGTTGACTTTGCTTCCGACCTCCAGAAACGTCCAACATACGCTATCCATTTCCTTCTCTTAATTCTGAGTTTGCCTTCGTCTTTTGGGCGAAATTTTCCACCAACTACGGAGATATGCAATCTCGTGTACGAAGCGTAATAAATTGCCACCATAAGCTACGGACGGGGATTTATGCAACAAATTGCTAGGTGTACGTATAACGTGCAACTGTTCTGCAACCATAAAACGTGCGTCCTTTTTTTTTTTTTTTTTTTTTTAACGGCTACGAAGAAACATGGATCGCTGGAAGGACTGGTTTCCGATGCGCCATTTTCGACGATATAAATCTAGCGGTGATTAATTGGCAGTGCCATGAGTTCTTCGCTCCGCGTTTGAACGGTTTCAAATTAAATCTAATATTGCGATAATATCTAGTCAAAATAAATAGAAACAAAATGCACTATTTTCTTAAATCATTAAGAACCTCGAAAGTACGAGCTCCCGTGCCGCAACACATTTAACTCACTTACGCCTAATACGATCTTATGCAGTCCCAGGTTCACGTCGATGAAATTAGCCGCCGCCATCTACGCGTCGATTGAATTTCGCAGCCGACAAGACGTTACGCGCCCGATGCAGTTATTGTTCCCAGGTGGAGAAGTATATGAAGCAGTTAGCGTCTGTTTACGAGAGTAGCCTAGACAAACGCAGCCAAAACGGTTTCACGGGCGGAGTTGGCGGTCGATGTAGCGCCAGAATCTCATTTGCCGCGATGGTCGGTTTCATCTTCGCCTCCCTGGCCCCTACCTCAGCTCAATTCGTTAGTGTCGGGTCCAATTAAAGCGCAGACAATGCCGCACGAGACAGTGGGACACTCCTTACATGTTAACTTGCCAACAAAGAACAAAGTGAGGCCGCAGACGGCGTATGTAACTTCAGCGACAACAAGCAGCAAGGTAACGTCATAATCCTTTGTTGCATAATGTTCGCAGAGAAACAAGAGAGGTCAGGGGATACGGGGGGGCGAGTTCAAAGACATCGACGCGTGACTCGCGCCCTATAAGAGAAATCAGCGTTTCGGTTCCTGGTCGGATTAACGATCGACTGCAATAGGAGAAGAACTATAGAACGAGGGATATGGTCCGCGCAGTTCGCGATTGAAACTTAGAAGCTAGTTTGAACGACAATCGGAAGATAGTCAACTCACGTAGGGAACATCGATTCTAGCCGAGCACTGAGTTCAAGAGATCATCGATTGGGAAGAAGGAAGCAATGAGGAGAACTCGGTTAGGATAAGCTGGTCGTAAGATATTTGGAAGATGTAAAATTGTTGCGTTACGTTGAGGCAATTTAATCCGGAAGGTGATATATTAGAGGGTTCGAGGGGAATGAAAGTAATGACCAGACTCCGGATGAGAGAAATAATATTAATTTTATATATATTCTATTAGGTTGTCCTACAAGTTTCTTTCGTGAGTTGCATTCAATTATTTTCTGTGGCTGTGTTTATATAAATAGACAATCTAATTTCTTAGAGATTGATGCTGTAACAGTAATGGAGCGAAATGAATTGTACACAATTTTGTAACGTAACATAAAACATAAAATATTGTGTATGTATTGATTATTAATAAAAGGAAAGAAACTTTTGAAGGAATTAAGAAGGAATAATTTTAATTAGTCCAGCAATATCGAAGGCAAGGAGCACGGTCAAAGTATATTGTTCCCGGCATATTAAAGTTAACGGTTCGCGTAAAAATTCGTGGTTTTCGCCAAATTAAAAATGCTAGACGCGGAGTCGGAGCGCAAGTGGGCAGATACGGTGTTCAACAAGTCTCTAATTAAAAACCGCGGCGACAAACCGCCGTATTTTCTAATCACTTTTCTACTTTAACGGTTCGCTCTTCTGCAGGGAAATAAAGACAATGTAGGCGACAAAGTAAGTTTGCAGTTCCACATCTTACACTCAAAGTCACCGAGAGCAATAAGCAGCCGCAGACCTCGTGTACACCGAATATGAGTTTTCTGGTTACAAGCGCCAAGCAGTTCCATATTCTAGGCAACGTAATATCAGGGGAGAGTAACAGAAGTAATGGAACTAGTAGTACCGACGGTGTGTAACGCATAGGGGAGGACGCCGCGGTCGTATAAACTTTAATAAAAGCGATTGTTCGATTTTTCGAGAAAGAGTCGGAACAGACGACGATAAAAAACGTATTTACGTATAGAATTCCGCGGTATTCGGAATTCCAGGAGGCCAATTGGATTTTACACTTACTCGTATTTTTCACGGGAGTATATGTATATACGAAAGCGTTGCTATAATTCACAACGAAACTTGATAAAGGTACCGTTTCAAATATGGGAAAGATATTAGATAGTCTGGTTGCATTACTGCGTCGAACCTATTTTGTTTGGAGCGAGAAAGGGATCTATATACAAATTGTTATACTAATTTTATGATTTAAATTGAAACGTAAAATGTGACAGTTGCCAGACACAGTACTGTACATGAACGAGTTAGTAACTCCTAATCAGCGAAGTTTCTGCATCTTCTTAATTCGCGTCTTCTGCTCACTGACGAGAGATTTCGTAGTCATGGCATTATCTCCTCAAGCGTAATTCCAGATCTTTACACTCGGAACCAAGAAATCATCTGCAGAAATTCTGTACATATTTGATTCGCGACACTGCGAGACCAAACCATCCACCGCACGAAAACTTCCTTTACGTAATCAGGCTCAGAACCGTAAAAGCGCAATAAGACTGCGTAACACTTGCAAGGCGGTGTCATTGACCCGACAGGCTTTTCATCATTCATACGAACGCAGAGGTAGCTCTCTAACGATTAAATAAATACGAATTTTCTGGCGCTTCCCTACTACCTTGTTTTTTAATACTTTGCTTTTACAAATCCACATCGAAAATATTGTGCGATATTCGAACCGATCACTGCACGAATCGATTAACTCCATCTCTTGAAACATTTTACTTTTTATATTTATATTAACTTTTCCGAATAATAAAGAGTAACACCATTGAACGGTAAAATTTGTTGGCCATTGAATAATAAATTATTTATTTCAGAGGCCATTTTGGTCGCATATCTCCATCGTCTCATCGACGTTACTTCGTGCTTAACCCACGCTTCGGAAAGGTAGCCTTTCTCCTCGTTGTATGACCTGCAAATGAAAATGTGATTCATGCGTGAGATCTCGAGTACAGAGACATCGGAATGTCTTCATAAAGGTCTCGCAGCATCGCGAGGGAAGCTCGTTGTCAAATTGAACTTAGCTCAAGTATTCGGGCACTGTCTGTCAAATATCCTCGACAACTCGTAGCAGTATTTGAGTTAGGCTCCCGACTGGTTGCGTTTAAAGGGTTGTACACGTGTGTACACAAGCGACGAAGTAGAAACACGTGCGGGGAAATTCTATACCAGACGGAATACCTGAATAACCCATAGACGCTTGTTCCCTTTGTATCTACATATCGTGCATGGCAGTAGCTTGAATCGCGCCCGTTATGCTCCACCGTTGTTGCTGATGTTCTCGTCACTTCTGCCATCCCCATATCCCCTGCCTGCCATATTACGGGGTGCCTTTTTCAAAGGCTGTTTGCTCGGTACAGGCGACTTTCTGCGAAATCGTAACGATGTTTCACGAAGGCCTCACTCTGGCTTACAAGATGCCACGGAGTTGACAGAACTGGCCAATTTCCCAGTTTTCCCCGAAACTTCAGGATTGACAGGAGCCATAGTTCCACGTCCTCTATCCGATATGGTTGTACCGTCGTGGTAGCAGTTGGTGGACTAATATCACGGTGTAGAGTTTCGACTTGCTACCTGAGTTGCGGTTAAACAGCTTGCGCATTGTCTTGCATAAGCGGTAGAGGTTGGAATAGCATGCAACCAGCATGGTTCTATACAGTTTGCAACCTGGTGCAGTGCTGGTAATGCGTATCGTGTGCGAGCATCGCGATTAGATGTATTCCGAATCCAGGATGCTCGTCTAGGGTTATCAAGGTCGGAACAGGCGTCTTGAACGCGCAAGGCAAATTACATAATTATAGATATGCATACTAGTTGTAAGTGTGAATGTAATTTATCCTCGTCTATAGAGTCCTTCGTTGTTCGCCATTGGATCTTTATCGTCATTTGTAGTTTAACATCTGTTTGTGTCTCCTGCTTAGTTTTGTACATATTTTCTTTTACTTTTTCATAAGTAACGTCTTAGCTAATTGAAACAGATTGTATAAACGAAAAGCAGCCGTTGCACACTTGAACTTCAACACAGTTCTATGTACATTTAACAAAATCTATAGAACATTGAACAGTATAACTGAATCGAGTTTCGGGTGCACTATAGTTTACCGATTCGAGTTTGTTCTTGCGTGTTTGGGTGTTGGTTTGTCTGCGACTGTTTGACTTCATCAGTCAGTCTTTTCCTGGTAACATTCGGGTCTTTGTATCGATCGTTGCCGCGCGATGATGGTAGATGTATTTGCACTCGATTCGCATTATCCGACATGTGTAACAAGATCCCTCAGGAAGTGGCCTGAGCCAGGAAGTGGGACGTGGACTTTAACTCAAGCTCGAAGCGAAGAATGCTCCTGTGTGTCTCTTACTTATATTTTCTCAATTACGCACCTTCTTCTTTAAATAATACAACGTCAAAATAATGTGATTTCATTTATTACAATCGATAAACGAATGAAGAATACGCTATCGATTACTGAGGAATTCCTCATCGTCAGGAAACGTCATGTGACCATCCAATATTTGATGATATCGCCACTCTGGGTGTATAACCTATCGGTTGTCATCCGATACTGTTTAAAGAAGCAAGATTACGGAAGAATGACAGGGATCAACGACGAAACGCGTCCACGTAGACACCCGACAGGAGATGGAGCCGGACAAGCGTCTCCAACCCTAGGGATCCTATTTAAGTTGTCGGATGTTACATTAGTTTCACCAGCGTGACAATGTTTGATGCCGTTTGCCAACAGTGAGGAAATATTATTCCTCCCTTTCTAGGAGCGAATTATTGTACACCCCTGACAAACAAAAAATAACTTTCGATCTCAGTCTCGTCAAACCCTGTCACATCGGCAATATACACGATCTCAATTACCTAGAATTCAATAAATCCTAGAATTCTCTTTTTTGAATATCGAAAGCTTGCGATTTTCCCCATCATACGTTTTCACCCCGTCGCCCCGTCGAAACAAAAACCAGTCGCGTTATTAGCACGACTCGAGCTACATTTCTGCGAAGTTTCGTATTGTCTTGAATTTTCGAGTTGCCAAAGTTCCTCTCGCGCAATTTCCCCCCTTCCTCCCCTCCCCCCTCCCCCTTTTTACGAGGAAGAATGAATCCTCTAGCTCGAGGAAAATCTGAAATATTGTCAGGCCAAACATTCCTTTTCGAGTTCACGGACTGCAGCGTTACGAACATTGGCATTATTTCAGCTTTAGCGATCATATCGCGCGGAACTCCGAGAATAATTATCGAGGCAGGAACCTGCATTAAATCGGGTCATACTTCTCGCAAGACGTCCCTCGGCTTCACAGTGGGACCCACTTAAACTTTCATCGATTCGGCGAGTTTTCCTCGTAAAATTCAAATGGAAATGCACGGCCAGATATTACTTTCGCGAACCTCTGGGCATTGCACAGAAGGGGGAGGGGTGGGGAGAGAGAGAGAGGGGGGGGGAGCTAGGTGTATACCTAGGAGGAAATGCGATGCAACGGAAGTAATTTCATCAATGAATCGTGCCAGGGACTGTAATCTGCGATTCAACCTTGAGGAGTTTTCGAAGAGGATCTTGCCCGTGCGATTTCTATACGGGAGGGTATACTTTATTGTGCGCGGATAAATGGAAAGCTGCAAGGAGATTTCAACGCATACGAGACAGTCCGTATCGTACGAGATAGAGAAAAGTATTACCGTGTACGTGTGGATAGCCTCCCGATGTTCGAGGCTTCGAGTTTCTCCTACGGATTTGGGAAGTACACCTGGGAAACAGTAGATCGTATTCGCAGCGCTACTAAACAGGTCAACGGATCTTACGAGACAAGCAGTTCTCGTAAATCTTTTTACTGCGCCGGCTGCGAAACTTTGCGCGGCGATAAACATAGTTACAAATGTGTACAACAAATTCGAACGTTATTGGATCCTGGGAGGGAAAGAATTTTAAGGTCTTGTCTGCTCCTACTGAGCCTCCATGAGCAATATTTTCAGGATTTTCCACTCTCGAGCGACGAAATCGTGCAACGAGTTTATTAAGGTGGCGTGCGATAGTTTACTGGGTTTATTTTGAAATGACTAGGATATTCGAATGTTCCTGTTCAAACCTGGCATAACTCGAAGCATTTTTGTTAGCTGCCACATAAACGCATAATGTTGTTACATAAACCAGATAGCACGACGCGGAAGCTGGAAAATCGAAACAAGAAAAATTCCCAACCATAAATAGCGCTTTCCGATACTTTCCACCGACCCTCCCGTCTTCCTCTTTGTCGCGCACAATGGAGGCTGATCATCATGGTGATTTCATAGAAGAACATAAGAATCGGCTGCACATTTTCATCGAGTGTATACTCTAAAGCAATTTTCGTAACGATTTAAATTCCTCATAATAATATAACGAATTCTTTATATATTATTCTATTTTTGTTCCTAATTCCTTTGTTTATTGACATCATTTACAATTCTTGTTATGAAATTTTCTGGCAATTAAACAGTAGATGTGAAAATAAACGAGAATGAAACGTGGTTCAACGGATAAAGTAAAGAATCCACTTTGAGGTATTGCCCTCATCGATTGTTCTTGAAACGATGAATTAGTATTTCAGTTAATCCGAAGCAATTTCCTTGGCGAAACGTTAGTTCGATCGAGTGGTCCGCGAAAGGAGCTAAACGTTATCAATATTTACGTTTACCGAGCACCTATTCGGCGGTTCAATCGCGTGATGGGGCGCCTGAGTCGGTCTGGAAGAGGCACGAAGACGCTTCATTGGGTTTCGTTTTCTCGATTTATCGTTTGAGGCGTCAAGAGTGACAAACGATATCGACAGTTGCTCCTCCGAGGGACGCATTGTCGAGAAAACGATCTTGAGCTCGAGAGTCCTTCTCTCCGGTGTCGTTCGCGCAAGACATTCGGGAATGGGTCTATCGTTACCGCGTCGACTATTTTATGTGATCATTTGACCCAGATTTATCACGATTGGGAATTTCGTCGTTCTAACTATTTTACTGTTTTCCCCCATGCTCTCTCCATTAACGAGGACACATTTGAAAGAAAATACGATTACGAATAAAATCATAATACTTAACGAAGTGAATATTTTTTGAAGTGGATCAGACATCATAATGTACGTAGAATGTTACCAGAAAGATTAATTACACTTTGAACGTTCAAGGAGCTAAATGCTAGCTATACGCGAAACACGTACGAATTATGTGCATCGATCGGTAACTACGCGAAGCTGTGGGCACGTAAAGAAATGCCCATAGGCGGTCACGTTTTCTAGACGTGGAACGAAATATTCATCGATGAGCACGTAGAGCTGAGTTAACTCACAATTTTATGTTTATTATACTACGTATTTTACATTTAATGTCTAGAGTTCGTTACCTTATAGCAACCGTTGCCACTGTTACAGCGCGAATTAAACAGGAGACAGCCTCGACTTTAGTTTTACTATCAGTTGTAATAACTCAATAGCTCGGTCAAGAAGTATCACGGACTTGGCGTATCAGTGGTCGAAGTGCATTCGTCGTTTAGCTGTTTTTTGTTTCGTACTGGCACGATAACACAGCTGGGTATGCGAGCAGCAGGCTTGCTGCGCGGAATCGTTATAGGAAACCCGCAACCAATGTTTGCAATTCGATTAGGGTCACCGACTGTGCGTGCTTCTGTCCGGTCAGAGATGGACAGAATTTTCAACTAGACGCAAGAATCGAATAACAAAAAGGAAGATGAAACGTTTGTGGACGAAATGAAATACGAGGAAAACTTCCTTTCTTATCTGAGTTTCACAGCAACAACAAATCTGATGACGTCTATAGACCATTTATTTAGTGCAGTGTGTTGTACTATCATTTACAATCTTAATTTACACTGTACACATCCGGAAATTCGATTTTAATTGCTGATCGAACTATATTTATCCTCCTTCCAAAGGTTGATTGCAATTGAATACCTTCGCGATTGTCTGAAATCAATTTCGAATTAATTTAACTTTTCCCGGCGAGTGGAAAATAATTTTTGAAACGAACTTCGCGCGTAATAATATTTCCCTGCGTCACGGATCTCTCGTTTCGATTTCCTACTTTTCCCATTTGGAATTCATTTCGCTGGGAGTTTTCGCGGTTCCACTTACACGTGCCTTTCGCGAACTGCGCGATGGATTCGTAATTGCTTTTTTCGTAAACATCCGTTTTGATATATGGTTACGTTCCGCTTTCATATCAAATATGTATTTATTCCAGCGTTTCGCTGTATCCGCCAAAGTTTGTAACAACCTCGGAGCATAATCGGTATAACGTAATTAAAATAAATGCAAAGTGAATATACAGTTAAATTTTCCTTTATTTTTTTATCAGATTATCGATTCATCATTATGAGTGGATTGCAGATGTTTCTGTAAATTCATATTTTTATACACATAGATGAACAATTTTTGAAGGAGATTCTCCAATTCCAAAAAGTATAGAAATTGAAATACATTTCTTCAAATAGTTTTTATAGTGATATCGCTGTTTTAAACCAATCCCGTAGCCGGCAATCCCATTTAGAGATGTTTTCCTTTTTACGCCGGTTTCAATCAAACGTTTTCTCTGCCGGATTTGACCCAATTTCAGTTTCGAAAATATAGTCGCAAAAAAAGTAGGCCATTCGTCAAAATATGGACATTCGACGGTGGGCTGCACGGTTCTCACCGGAAGAGATCTATGCGTGAGTATCGACGCGTAGCGTGGAATTCGTGAAATATTCCATCGACGATATTCTGAAACAAAATATTCGCATGCATCTGGAGAGGGCACCGGAAACGGTAAATATTTCCCTTACGTATGACGCAGAACAAAATATTAGGTCAACTTCGCGAGTCTTTATGTATTCAATTAAGCCAACATGTGGCTCAAAGCATACAAAAACGTCGGGGTCGTCCTGTTTTTCGACCTTGTGGCAGAATGCTCTACAAATATTTTGACGTTGTCCAAATGGTGTTTGAAAATATTGAATATTACTTCAGCTACTGTTTTATATGTGACGTTTGATATTTTTTTGGATACTCAAGAAATGTTTTGAAAGAGTCCACGGCGGGTGAAAGAGTTTCATTTGATCTCCACCTATAGAACGAAGATTTGTTATGTGGAACATGGTATACATAGTTATTGAAGAACAATCCATCAGTCCCAAGGTTTGCTGTTTTTCGAGACACATGTCCGATTGGAATTTTATTTTTTATTATTCAGGTCAAAATTATTTTCAGATTCAGAAACTGCCTCACCTCGAGTTGATAACGATTA
Organism: Hylaeus anthracinus; assembly: GCF_026225885.1. Classification (NCBI taxonomy): domain Eukaryota; kingdom Metazoa; phylum Arthropoda; class Insecta; order Hymenoptera; family Colletidae; genus Hylaeus; species Hylaeus anthracinus. The sequence continues at coordinate 12,354,064 of NW_026534337.1, forward strand.
ATCCTCGATCGTAGAACGCGATGCTTCCTGTAGTTAACAAGCTTTCTCGTCTTTGACGGAAAAGTGGAAATCGTCCGTTTCAGCGGTTAGCAGGAAACGGAAAAACGCGAGCATGATTTGCAATGGGACATCTGAAGTCATAAAGTGCAAAGCAAGCTGCACGTAATGTTTACGGTCGACTCGACGCTCTCAGTGCGCCGGAAAGTAGTCGCTGCAGTGTCTCTGATGCGTTAAGTTAGTTGAGGATAATGGAACCAACCACGACAGAAACAATAAAGATGAAACGTTCGCTTTTATGTGAGACTGTTTCATGCACGGTGCGAAAATTCGGTTTACTTTTCTTTAACGATTCAGGGAATAGTCGAGTAAATGTTCACACAACTATGAATTGTACGAATATAGAAGAAATAAATGTTAATCTGCCCTCGTGTTTCAACCATACGAAATTTGGAAATGGATATTGACATCAGACGTGTGAAAGGTAACCGCGAAACTCAGCTCGGTTCTATGTTAATTAATATTCCACGCGAAAATTATGTCAGCTCCCAATTACCCGAACCGACCAATTCTCGAATACAACTAACTTCTTTGAAGTAAAATTAATTGTTCGAAATCCGGCTTTCCAACTTCGATGGCGCGCGCAGACGTGTCAGAAATCTAGGATTTTCCGGAAGGCAAGGTACAAATTAAATTTAACGGTTCGTGGAGACTGGCCGAGTCACGGACCGAGGGACTCCGTTTCCTGGAGAAAATTTCGCGTCATTGCCGAAGTTCTACCACCGATCTGAGAACGGATACCGTCGAGTTTCCCTCCCTGAGAATGGAGCATGAGGGCGCGATGAAAGGGAGGTCGTGATGCTTTCGAACAAACCTTGTTAGAAATCAGTTTGCATTCAGTTGTCAGCTGGTAAGAATCGTCCTGGAGCACGCTGGCTCTCGGTTAGGAGTTAATTACGTCGCAGTTGTCGATCACAAAATCTCTGCGATCATTCAGATCAGAAATTCACAGTTTCGTCATTCTTTTGATGGATTAATAATACTGAATAATAATACACGAATTGGAATAATGGAACGTCGAGCTTAGCATTAGAGCAGTCGTCGTCTCCACCGAAATGTGGAAAACGTGTGGCGGTAGAATCGTGATTGGTCACCTGAGTTATGCGAGTTATGACAATCAACGGTGCTATAGCGATTTGAAGATCGATCTTCGATAAGTCGCCCGCGCTGCCCCTATGAACCGTATGCGTACACAAGCATAAGTGGAAGGAACGTACTTGGAGCCCAGTACCTAGCTAGTGACCCGGATGCTTGGAACGGCATTTGATTGGACTGAATAATGTAAGGCGAAGGGCATTGATTCCTTTGGATATATCTGCCTCGAAATTCCGTCGTGCTTCATTTCGAACTCGTTCAGCAAAGTTTCTTCGACACGGGACGACGACTGGAACAGCAGGTGCTAGAAATAATTTCGAATCGATAGTATCCACTCTGGAGAATAAAGTGTTATATTAGATCTGGTAAATTCGAACGTCCGGTTATCAAACGGGATCGGTAATCTTGATATCTTCGCGATATTATTGATATGAATATCACGATTTGAGTAACATAATATTAGCTATAATGTTTGCTGTGCGATCAAGGCTTGCTTATTAGCTGTCCATGCTATTCCATCTCGCGCATCGATTACAACTATAGCAAGCTGTGTGGAAATGGGACACCATGGATGAGGGAGCGTATGGTAAGATTATTTGAAATTGAACGAATTACATTCAATTGACACGTATTTCGTTGAATAGATTATATTGAATATTTTCGTTTGTGATCTAGTATTCTATACTCGAAACTTTCATCCAGGTCAGGAATTTATTAATTGCAATCACAATGTGGTATGCTTCATAAGTGAAGATAGAAAGTAGCAAAGGGACGCCGTGTAATTTCTAATTTAACTCAACGAACCGTGTTACGCTCGAGAAACATTAAAGGGTCCGCGTGTTTCAGATTTTCCATATTCAAAATTACATAGCGCTTTTTGCTGGGAGTATTTTCCGTTCCTAAGCATGCTTATCGTTCATACGCGCATTCTAATAGGTATTTCAGTTCGCGTTTTATGGTATCACAAACAGGCTGTTCATCGTAGCCGTAACCTCGAACATTAAATTTATTAAATGACGATACGTGCCGAGGAAATTTTACAGCGATCTGGCCGTGTAATCGGGTCAACTTTGAGCGACACCTTTCGCGTCCAGGAATCGATTTCGTGGTAGCCCGGGTGTTTGGTGGCTCGAAAGTTTTAATATGCCATCAGTTCGTCGAATATGTTCGCTCAATAAATGTTCGATTTATTATAATTATGGTATTGGGAGTGAAATGTGAAAAGATGGACAGGATTCTTATACAAGATTCTATATTTTGATTTAAGACTTATTTGCGAATAGGTTTGTCACGAAAAGTAATTTTTAGTAACATTGATTAAAGTACAGTAAAATTACAGAGGAAAATATATTTTAATTTAACTGAAATTCTTGAGCCATTGTTTTATCATTGCACTGAAAAAAGCACAATGAATATTACTACAAATAATTGCTTAAAAAAGAATACACAATATTTTCAGGAACAATATTGGTTGTTTCGATCTTGTTTTAATGGAAAACGTTATGACAATATCGTTAATGAAATATTACTGAATATTGTCAGTAGCAGGAAGTATTAAAAATATGTTAAAAGAATTCCATAGTTTCCGTCATTCAGGAAGCGTTACCGAAATTTATGAAGTAGTAATATCCGCCACGATCGGTATCTCAACCGACTTACTTAGACATATTTTAAACAAATTGAGGTTAACGGCAGAATTCGTACTATGAGTAACCAAGTTTGAAAAGCGAACTTCGACTTCGAGGTTCTTCTGCGTCTGTGGCTTCCATGCGAATGCTCTGCATGCAAACGTGGCTCCTTCAACGTTTCCATAAAAACCTTCAGTGTGGTAATGGCCGATTTAATATCCAAGACGTGGCTACGAAATCGCATTCCGTTCCACTTGACCCATTTTCACCCCCGTCGAATATTTCCTTTCGACGAAGTGATAACAACGATCGTGATTCGTGTGCTCCACAGTTCACGCGGCATTGACTCCTTGGTATTTAAATTTATGGAGACATTCTGTACGTGTCGGTTTATTGTTTCCCGAAACCAATTAAATTTTAATCAAGTTCATCGCTGCCAATAAGAAACTTTAATCAAACTTTTCGATGGGGGCCGCTGTCACGTGCATACAAGCCACTCGGGTGTTGGAAATACAAATTGAAAGTGTGCATTAAGAACTTATTAAATCTAAAAACACTTTTTTGGGCAATTTTGTTCCAATTAATAATCCTAATAGAAACGTTCAACTGTGAAATATGTGTTAGCTTGAAAGTGGCACTCCATGGGTTTTACGATAGCTTTGTCTATATTTTTGGCTTGTTTCTGTCCTGTATTTTGACTTTCGACTACTTATCCCTCTTCCGAGATTCAACGCGTTCCTTTCAGGTAGGTTTGCAATCTAAGTGCAGTCCCAGTTCCGAGATCGTCGATGAATGGAAGGCTCGCCAGGCCACGCTAAGTTCGCGAGTTTCTATATTTTATTCCCGTCAGATATTAAAGGCGCGGTCCCCCGTGAAAATAAATCTCCAAAGCGACGAGTCACGACATCGTGTCGCCGCGAAGCGTCAGCAGAGGCGGTATCGAGAAAGCGCGACGCTCCTTGCGTCTCGCGTCGCATGCAAATGGTGGATCGCACGACTCCTCCTGCGGGAATCATTCGAGCGGGAATGGCAGAATTGATATCCGAAGCGTGGATATAGAACTGCTTGGTCACAGCCGTCGCAGTATATCGGAATACAAGGGTTTATGATCCTCGCGTGCTGGCACGTTGCCCGTAAATCGGTCTGACCTCGGAGTCAGCTAAGGGAGGTTTCGCGCTCCTGTCACGGACCCGATGGCTTCCTGCCATCCACACGTGGCACCAGACACCTGTAATCTGACCCTGAAGAGGCGAACACGACTCCGCGCGAAACTTTCGCGAATATTCTCGGTCTCTCGTACGACTGCGTGCTCGTTTCCAACGGAACGTAACACGTGTTTCGGGAAAAATCGAGAAAGGATGTTACAGTCGAACGTATATTCTCGAGAACTACCGGGTCGTTGGTGGAAACTTCGATGCTGGAACCTTTCAAGGGCCTGCGGAGGCGGAAAGTGAAGTTGAAATTGAAGTCGTGCGAAGCTAGGTGTGTTTTCGGGAAAGATGGTTCCCAACGTTCGATTACTTTTGGAAGAAGTGTGCTCAACAAGTGGCGTTCACTTTGAATCGGTTGCATTAGAATCAGCTTCGCTGTGGACTGTAGGTTTGTAACTTGACTTAGTTCAAGTTGAGAAGTCATTGCATAATCAATGTTAATGTAATTCAAAATTTCAGGAGTACTACCAGATTAAGAACAATTGATTTGAATACTATTCCTAATTTGTTTGAAATTTCGCACGGCTATATTTGTCCGTAAGTACGATTCAGATCCAATATTCGTAGAAAGCATGACCAACGTGCGTAGTATGTTTTATTACTGCCATTATTTTACAACGTGATGGCGCGCTTGGGGCCATTACTTTGCTGGTAACAGTCATTATTCCGTAAACCGTAATTTCGGTGTACTTAGTTCTCGATTATCGCGTTAATACTTGAACGTGTCGTTTTCTCCAAAATACAAACAATGAATATTAAATTTCTTGCCTGAGATCACGTACAGGTTACAAAGATATATATTCATATTAATATGTTCATCTGTGAATGTCCACATACAAAAACCCTTAATAACAGATTACCATTCGGGGTTCGAAAATTAGCCAACAATTCCTATGGTAATTTTCGAGCGATTCTAAAATTAAGAATGAAACCAAACAACAGCTCCAAACTTCGACAACTAATTATGTAAAGTACAAAGCACGTATTCTCTCCACCTTTAGCATCCCTTCGCGCATCGGATAAAATTCATAACAGTATCCTATCCGATTAGAACATCAAATAGAACCCAGCGTTGCCTCTGACAGTTTCCCTTCCCTACGTTCTAATTGAACCAGAGCCGATGAATCGCTCCTGCGGAGACGCTCCGGGCGGAGTCGGATGTTGACGCAGCTTTCGAGACCCGGCGTTAAGCATTTATCCCCCCGCTAGATGGAAAATAGGCGACCGCAAAGATTCTCGCGAGGCTCGATTAAAGAGAGGAGGAAAAAAAACAACGAAAGGAGAATGCTTTGTGGCGTACGAGAGGCTTCGTTCTCGCGATGCTTCAGGTAATAACTCATCACAGAGATTTCCCTCTTCGTCGTGAAAACATTATCACGCACACGCTCGCCGCCTGTGCTCCTCACGTCCTATTTATAACGTATCAGTTCCTCCCTGGAACGGCTGGCTGCTAGCCGTACCGCTATATCTCTTTAATGGTTTAATCCTTACGGGAAGGGAAATACTGCAACGGGCGGACGAAAGTTTTTGCATTCTCTTGCGAGGTAAGTAGAGAGAACGGAACGTTAATCCACCTACGTACTACTTGTGCCCCGCGGGCTTCGTTAATGTAAAGTTGGCTAATTAATTTTTTTTCCCACGGAACCGTCTGCGCATCCACGGAGAAAAGTGTGCCACGCGAAGTAATAAAAACTTGTTACGATACCTACCCGACCGTCTAAGAGAGAATGGTCGACCGTCGACCGACCAGTGTCGTCGACGTTCGCGGCCAGAAAGAATTTTTTCGTCGGTGCGTCGGAAATTTCTTCGATACGAGGAAGGATCCACCACCGTTTCCAGGAAACTGTCGCGGGGCTGGAACGACGCTGTAAAATTTCCGGTTTTTAGAACGCCCTACCGTTCCAGGAATAAAACGTGCCTTACTTAATTCCTGGCTCGCTCGCGCAATCCCCTCTCCGATTCGTTTCACTCGCGAAAAATGTAATTTTTTTTTTCACTTCGCGATAGTCGAGCGCGTCAACCCTTTCACTGCGGGTCGACTTTTGCTGGGAATTCTAAGGTACGAACTCTTATATAGTGCGTGTGCAATTGTGTGGTGTGTACACAATGTATAACGTGTGTGCGTTTTTTGGGTGTTTTTGGGAATTAGCGAATGTCTTTGTTCGTTCCAATTAGTTACTCTTCCTACAACTATATTTTTCACATATATTTCCTCATATCATATTCCATCGTAAATCGTATAAACTGAATAAACTGTATGCCATTGTCTCGGTTGGCCACACGACGAGCTCGTTTTGAAACATTAACTCAAATAATTAGTTTCTTTCTGTTATTCGGTTGTGCAGCTAAAAACGAAGTGAAAAATCCGTGATTGATATCGTGCCCAGTTGAACTTCAACGAAATTTTGTTGTACGGTCAAAGAACAAAAGCGGGAAATTCGTTGAGTATTGATTTATAATATCCCGGGCATTGGGAATTCTCTGAAACCTCGACAAACGGCTGCGCTCGCGAAGTTCGTTTCAGGCTTATTGTAACGCTGCTTGACTTCCACAGAATTTCACGCGAGCGCTGGAAATTCTCTCGCGGAGCGTCTCGAAACGTGAAAAGGAAAGTTTCCAGAATTCATTTTACAACAGTTGCCGAACAAATTTGAAACATTTTCCGCAAAACAGTTACGCTTTCTGAAAAATCTTGCGGCGAGTTGAAAAATTTAGTTCGCCGTTCTTTCCGCGGCTGTAATTTTAATTTCAGTTTCATTCACGGACGGTTGGTGTCTTTGGATGTATTATAGATACCGAACTGACAAGAACTTTGGTAGCATGGACCTCGGAGGAAATCAGACTTACTTGGAGTAAAATTAATTGCGTTTACATTATGTAGGACGTTCTAGAATCGTGATCAGAGATGTAACTAGTTGGTAGAACTTTTGGAAACAAGTAAGAGTATCTTATTAAACGTGGGGACCGATTATAATTATGCACGACAAACAAACAAAATGGATGCGTCGCGAATACCGTGCGTAAAATATGTTCCGCACTTTCGACCAAGTTGCTAGCGCAGGTTGGGGCGCACTGTTTAGACGACATAAATTGCAGGAGGCTGTAGCTGCAATATAGTCGCGTTAATATTTATGAGATGCCACGAGGAAATAAGCTTAAAGTGGATGATACGAGTCGTTTGTAATTCGTCCTTGACGTTGCCTTTAATCCTTTAAGATGTAGAAAATTATTCGCGCGGAATGAAGGGACGCTGAAATAGGTTTCCCTCCGAAATGAAAGAGAGGAGTGTTTCATGAATTTCGTTACCTAATTCGAACTTTTACTCTTCGATGGAAGTACGCACCTTCCATTTGCGTACTATGATTGTTTATGTAGGTTGCATACATTTTTCCGGATACAGTCGCTGTACGTTTCAAACGACTATCAGAAACAAACGAATATAGACTAGTGGAAACATAAAATTGGATACTAATAGCATACTTCGTAGCTTCGTACCTTTCTTTAAAATGTTTTCAAAGTGTTCCATCTCAAATAAATTGATGATTCTATCTGAAGATGAAATCTGGCCCGTGGAGGTCGGCAAATCACCCAACCAGATTCACCGTAAGTAAATTTACAAGCAAACCGATAGTATTTCCTTTCGGTAGTGGACGTTGCGAGCTTTGCGTGTCATCAAGTCTTGTGGTGCAGCCGAATTCCGTTCACGGCTATGGCGTTGAATTCCCGGTAGACATGCCGAACGAAATCAGCACAGAGGTAGATGATATTCGCCCCGGTCAACCCAAATCTTGGTAACTAACCTCGGTTGAGTTTAACGTTCCGCTTTGACGAATCCGTAACTTTGTTAGGCAATTGGTAATACATAATTATAAATTATTGGGTAATGAGAGACGACTAGCTTCGGATATTCTGTGGATATTAAAAAAAAAAAAAAAAAAAAAATAGAACAGCTGTGACTGTAAAGTAATCTCTGTACAACTTTGTGCTACGGATTTTGAGATTCGGTTGCATCCAATCAACGAGTACGGATTCGCGACACACTAACCACACGCATCTACACTGGTCGGCGAGAAAGCTCTGTAAACATCTGCGCAAGACGGTAGACGAATTCATTAACCGCAACTCAGACGGCGAATGGAAACTCCAGCTTGTGAAATGGAGTCACCAACTGTCACTATGGTCCAATCCCATCGACCAGTTAGAGGATTAAACCATCCACCCTATTAACATCGAGGCTTGGATGGCTTAGGAGGATACTTGGGCTGGTTAGACTCTTCGGACTGACCCTGTGCTAGCATTTGGAACATGCCGAGGCCATTGCACCTCTTATAGTCAGGTCGTCTTAAACTACTTAGTACTGACCACCTAGCGTCTTGAGTGTATTAGATACCATCTCTGTGCATCACTGGTTTCTCAAATGGGGAAAACGACGAGTAGTATATTATGAATATAATAGAGATCAAAGACAAGATCTCTTTGATTCGACTACAGAAGAAATAATCTGCTTCACAATGGTTACCACAATCACTATAGTGAGGATATTTATGCATTTTCACAGATTCATGATAAAGAATTGAGATTTAAATGAAAGTATGTTGTTATTTGATTGTCGGTACTTATACTATTATATATTTTTGTACGAAGTTTGCTGGAAATCCAACTGCGGTTTGAGGTAATCGACGACGTCGTCTGGTATGATGAGAATGAGACATAGTATAGCGCTTACCCTAGAACCGCTGCATCTTGCTCTTCGCAAAAGTAAAATTTCCACCATTCCAGTGGTTACCAATCATCATTCCTTTTAAGAGGAATGAGTCACAGATTCCTGGAATTGAAAGCGATAAATTCATGGAATCGGCCGCGATGATTTCCAACCCATCGTTCATGAATACCAGTTCATTTCGACGTCTTGGAAATTCAGGATACCATAGATTCAACTTCCGCCATCAGTGGAATTGTTTCGTCACTATAGCATCCAACTACAAACGAACGAACATGCCCACGTCTACTTTTCTGTGCGTTTGTTATACACACGTTCCTGACTGCAAATTAATAGCGACAACGAAAATTGACATTCATAGGAAGTGATTCAAATTCTTTTCTCATTAACATAGTTAAAACATCGTGATCAAAATCAATGCTTCCAAGGCTGAAGATTTTTCATTTTACTCCTCGAATGACTTCGTTAATTACCAACTTCAGAAGTCACTTTACAGTTGCACCTGAAGTAGAAGTCCTCCGTGAACCGTCAAGCCATAAATCGGATGGTAAACCCGTGATGTATAGTGTGCAAAAGGAACTATCCAGGTCTGTTTAAGCAGATTTCCCAGGACATAAATTGCCTTCGCGAATGCTCGAAAATAATTTCGTCTAAGAGAGAAACGGCCATGCTGCAGCGACGGAGCAACGTGGATGTGAATGAACCTTCCGCGCGGTACGGATCATGTTACCCAGTGCGAACAAGTGTTTGGGACAGTGGGAAAGAGGTCGAGAGGTTTTTCAGGTTAGAGGGGTGGGTCGCGAGCACAATGAATATTTGAATAAACTCTTGGTCGCACGTGGAGGTCTCAACTCGACGATACACGTGCGAATATGAGCAAAATTTTATTCAAATGGTAGCAGCTAATAAATAAACACAACGTACAGCGATCTATTTATAATTCCTATTATTATTTTTTTTTTTTTAACAAGTAATGGACCATTATCTGCGTATTTTTCATTCTTCGCTCGAAGATTCTATCTGAATAAGAATTTTGTCTTTCTAGGCACGTGTTCGCGAGTGTGTGTGTGTGTGCATGCGAGCGGTCGAGATGCGAGTGTGACTGAAGAGCTGGCTAGTTGGCGGTTAATCTGTTCGTTACTCGGCTTAGAACCGCTGATAAAGCCACAGAGTTACTACGAGAGTTTATTAGAGGGCTGCCACGGTAAAAGAGACATAGTAGAAAATAACACGCACGAGTTGGAGAGAGTTGGAGCTTAATACTTCTGAAAAATGAAATTATAAAATAGTGTCTCGTAAAAACACATTTGCAAAATGTATCTTAATTTTTACAAGGCGATTAGGTGACAAATAAATGGTTGTTTTCCCTCTTAACTTATTTAGAGATCGTACGAGTCGCGTGTCTAAACTTATTACAGAGCTATTATAGAGTATAATAAGACCATAATCGATAAAGCTAAGTTTTAAAACGCAAGCAGCTACATCTGCTGGCGTTACAACTTTACTCTTGTGCAGCAACACATGGTAGGAATCTCAATTCACGAACACAGAAGTATTTCCATATTCGTGCAAGTAGTATGAGTCAGTTATAGGTCGGGCATAAATTCCGTTTCGAGTGATCGGTCTCAATGGTGAAGACTTTACGATACAAAATAGTTGAAGCATATTGCAAGATGTATTTCTGTCCTTTTATACGCGCATCTAAACTATCTATTGAATAACAACAATAAAAATAAATTTTTACATATTTTTCTTGCAAGTACTGTAAAACTTATGATGTCGTACAGTTTTATTTTTTGTTTTAATATTCATAATGGAATAATTGCAAACTATGACAAAGCAGACTTTCAACAATATTAATCATAAACTGGAAAACAAATTAAAATAAACGAAGTCCTGCAATTTTCAATACCGTTAAAATAAGATATTCAAGTATTTCATTTTCATGGTTACACGCGCAATTTACAATGAAACATTTAGTTCCTATCAATAAATAATATTCCAGCAAGCTTGGACCGACGCCTGAAATTCAATGTTTGCCCCGAATCGTCTAACGGATAATCTTTCCCTGACAGTAACAAGTAACGTATGTTAATCGCTTGAAAGTTTGAAATTTGTAAATTTGTTGGATCCACGAACGCCGTCCCCGTTTACTAATTTTCCCGACGAAACGTAAAGTGGCTATTCAAATTAGGAAAGGAAGATGGACGCAAGTGAATTCCAAATGAAGCAGCGAATACGCGGCAAGTTTATAACGGGAAGTGGTTTAAAATTCGCGGTTCGGTGGGACGTTAACTGGAACAAAGAAAGCACGGGACAATCCGATGTTCCTTCGAGCCTGCTTTGATTTCTTTGAAACCGATGAATATTCAATTTCATTGTGATATATTCGGCCACGGACTCCCATTCCCTTCCAGCTTCTGTCACTTCCCTTTATCCCCGTGCTTTCCCCCTTCTCTCTTTCACTCTGTTAGCGGGCTCCGCGAAAGAAATCTAATTTAAGTTCCTAGCGAGTAGACTCCGCCGCGCCACTTTCGATTTTCTACTCGTCAGAGGGGCTCGAACAATGAATACCGCGTCATCGGTAATCCATTCCGGGCAGCTCAAACGAATTCCCTGAATCTTTAAACTTTTCTGGAGCATAACAAATTTGTCCAATTCCGTCACTTTTTCCGCGACTCGTGGTACCGTTTTAACCGACACTGACAGCAGAATTAACTTCGGGTACATTTTTCCCAGTGAATCCAAACTCAAACAAAGACCGGCTCTGTTTCCCTTTTTATTTTTATTTGATTGCAATATTTCCCACGTTTTCTCTACGCATCGAAACTTGGCAACCGAACGACGTAACAGTAAAAATTATTTCGGCATCTCTGCGAGTACGCGGATCTGTGATAACGAACGCAAGATGCAATCGTGAAATTATTTCGTCGGGAACGACGGAAAATCTGCACGCAGCGAGATCGAGCGATCGATACGGGGACATCTGTTCGCAGAAACCCAATTACGGCATTCGACTAGTCCGTGCTGAAACTTGGACTCACGCTCGGTGACTCTCTTCCGGTGGTATAGTTATACCGTCGCCGAGCATAACGTGCGCATCACAAATTATAATAACAATCGCGAACCCGGCGAGAGCAATGGCTTTGCGAACGTATTCATAGTTGATGTATTCGTATGTCAAACGCGCTCTCCAGTAAAGCCATTTGTCGAGGATCCTTAGAATGATTTAGAAGATCATTCGTTTCTATTTGGGGAGTCTTTATCCCTTAATTATTTTTGCACGCCCAATTCTCACCTTTTCACTCGTTCGAGTACACTCCGCTAGTTTTCAACTTGGCGCGCAAACAAAGCATCCCTATCACTGAAGGAGTCAACTCCGAAGGGGGTAAATACTGATCTCAGAATTCGCAGCGTACACACCGCCGCGCTCGAACGTGAAAAGGTTTCCCCGGATAGTAAACACGTAACCGGTACGTGCGGAGGAACGGTGACGGGGAACTTCGGAGACAAAACTTGGCAGCGGAGAAATTCGGTTTGAAACTCGCGCGGACGATGCTCGAGCGTACTCCTGTGAGCGGCGTGTACTTACTGACCACGTACAGTAGTTGTGCGGCCGCGGATCCGGAACTACGCCAGTGGAAGGGATCCAACAAACGGGAGTTCGGGTTTCGCTTCGGTACTAATCAAAAGCCTTAATTGGGTTTCTGCCAGCGAAGATCTGACACCGCCGCGATTTGTCCGCTCTGCACGGATTTTCTGCGATGTTACCGCGAGATTTCACCGGAAATTCGATCGTTCCGACGCGATGGAACCCGCGCGATTATTATTCCTCCAGCATCGAACTTCTGTTATGGAATTCTTTTTACTGCCGTCGATTCCTCCGCTAGGCAGCTCGTCGCGTGTGTCTACGGTACTTACCTTTGTCTGTGCGCGCTTTGTGTAACATTTTCGGAAAATTAATATGAGCGAAACATGCGCGAAATAAAGTAACTCGTGCATATTCCGCGCGTTGAATATTCCATGGATGTTATCGTTACATGACGGCGAAAGAGGGAATTTTTAATATCCTGGCGAGGAGGAATTGAAAGCGGTTGGAAATAGGCGATCTTTTGTTGACGGTCGATAGGAAGTTTATTCATAAGAAGATTTCAGATTGTATTATTGTAACGGTTAGTCATACTTTAAATTAACTACGGTAGATAGTTGATATACCTTTCCATTCCATATTGGTCCCAGTTGCACGATTAATATTCCTGCGGCGCATCGAATTTTCACGAAATTATCCTTGCTACTTTTCTCGTTTGCGCGTCAACTTTCACAGCAGCTGCTAACTTTTATCTATACACGCTCGGTATATCACTTCCAGCAAGGTAACGCAAAGAAAATATATGAGGTCGTGAAAACGAAGGCGGGCTAGCATATAAATTTTCCATGCACCAAATATTCCATAGAAATGCTCCTCTAATGGCGATAAAAGGAGAGAATTTTTGGCATTGGCGTGAAGAGGAATCGAATCAAACCTCGTGGCAAGTGGGTATGTGGGAAATCTCCATTCGATGGCGATAAAAACTGGAATTTTTAAGATACTATCTGCTCACCGTAAATATTTTTCAAACGTCCGCACTATACCCGCTAGATGGCTATCGTCAAAATTCTTCTCGCTGTTGGATTCGATATGAAAGGCTTCGTATTTTCATTCGATTTTATTACACAAAATATCTTAACTCTTTGAAGTTGGGTGGGTTAAAAAGCTTTTGCTTAGATTACCATTAAAGTTTTTTACTCATGTGACATTACTATGAACTAACGCTACATTCACTATTATTCTTCTTGTCTGAATTATCCTCACATAATATAACTATATCCTAACATAATATATTCATATCCTTCGCAGCTGTACCATCCGTCGCGAGACACGCTATATAGCCACAAACAGCAGGGATCTCGTTTGACAATACACTATGCACGCACGTGATTGCTTGAAATTCTCATTTTCTGTAAGAAATCGACGCCGAGAGACACAAACGAGGGATCAATTTATAATCGCATTACCGTCATCGGTCTCACTCTCGTATTAAACAGAGCGAATACATCAAATTATATTGATGCACGGACACTGAGGTGGAACGTTGAAATTCAGGGAATCGCGACAGTCGTTATCGACGATGAACACTGTTACTGGATGCGGCAACGTCGATACATATTATATTATTGCACGGCCATATGGATAATCCAATTGGCAATGGCTTCGTAGTATTGATTTATGTGCTCTCCCTTATCTTGCGGCAGGAGGAATCAGTCTGTTTACAGGTAATAACATAGCGAAGTCAATCATCAAATTTTGATCGCAGTATATCACTCGTAACGCGTAACATTGGTTTAAAAATTACGGTTTACAATGATACTTCCGTGTAGCTCGATAGAAATGGAGGACGTGTTGAAATCATTTTAATGTTTAAACGGAGGGAAAGCTTCAAATGGATATTTTGCTTTTATTGTTCGCTGTTGCTATCACTTGGTTTTTCTTTTAATTAAAGATAGAAGGCTAAACTAGCCCAGTGAATATTAATATAAATTGAATAATTATAGTAGAATCACGTTAGACTTGTATTGTAATTTCTCATGAATAACAATTAATTTATTTAGCCTACGTACTTCCTAGATGACCCCGTCCATTTAAAAAAGAAGATCCAGTCAACAAGCTCAACACCATATGGTTTCAAAACTAGCATACTTTGCATATATTATCAATCACTGTTTTTCCAAACCATTCGTCACGCTGAAAAGTGCATTATTCACAGCGCACCTAAAGTTACGTCGTAGGTGACATAACTTCGTCGTTCCCGTTTAACGGAGCGCGAAACTTTTTCTAGTAAAAGAATAATTCATCGATCATTACCTCTACCGTACAATATCTTCTCTTGACAAGAATATATTACATAAACGACCGCCGTGTTATGTACGCGACGCATACGTATCTCTATGTACCGGCCTCTGCTCGCAATCAGCAGAATATTGGGAGCAGCAAATACTATAACACATAGGATAGATCATGACATGTACGACATCGTTCCGAGTGTTGACTCGGGACGCAAACTTAATAAAAGAAAGTTTGCACTAACGTGTGCGATCTATTTAACTTCTTTTTTTTTTCCAAGTTACAGACAGGCTCCCAAGTCTTCAAACAAATTGAGACTGGGATAACAACGTTATCTGATTACAGGTAATACTCGATATCTCACATGTGTCCCCGATGTTCGCTTTGTAAACACTTTTTTCAGTAGAAATATTGCTGGCGATTGTTAGAGTTTGTAGTTGTAGAGTTATCCTGAATTTGGAAAGTGTTCGGCAGGGATTCGCCAGGGAAAGTTGGCCAACTGTTCGATTCCAGAATGCTAATTAAAACTCCACATTAGCTACAGCGTGTGCTGTTTACTCGAAACAGAGATTTTTCAATTCTCAGAACGTAATAATAGCTCTCCTTGCCACTGAAAGCAAACCCTACCTCATTCGAAGCTAGAAACGTACAAAATTCAATTAAATCTAAATAAATTCAATTCAATTCAATTCAATTCAATTCATCCTTTGCGCACCTTACACGCATTAATTTTAAAAGAAGTTCGCAGAACAGTCGTATCGACCGGTTTAATAAATTTTCCGTGGCTTCCTTTTTGCCGATCCGGGAAGGGTTTCGCGAAACTGTCTTCGGAACAAACTTGCCAATACTTCACGCCGTTCTATCTTTTTCTCTTGCATTCTTATCGACCAGCCGGTAAATGGGATTCTAAGAGAGTTAATATTTGGAAGAAAGAGCGGAAGAAATATTACGATGTCGACTGTATATATTCTTTGTGAATCAATGGAGCTTCGGGTCTCGTCGTTTCGTCGCCCCTCGGCCTCCCTCTTTATCGCGCTTTTTCTCGTTCTCTATCACTCCCTTATACCCCCGGTGTATTATCTGTTCCTTGCCCGCGCGCAGGAAACATTTCTCCTTGAGGAGCTCGGATGCATCGCCGAGGTTTTCATGGCAGCAGCTTATGCACGTCATTAACGTCTACCGTGCAAACCTACACTTAGAGTATCGTAAATTGGACAAGCTACATTCAGGAACTTCTTAGTTCTTCGATCCCTTGAAAGATTGAGCGTGTTGTTGCTGTTAAGACTTCGAAAGTAGCTGGAGGCTGGGGACAAATTTTTCATTAATAAGAAGCTAGACTATCCCTTAGTAACGTAGGCTACATTTTATTTTGATAAAAATAAGGTTTCAATTCGAAATCGCAATATTTGTGAATAAAT
Organism: Hylaeus anthracinus; assembly: GCF_026225885.1. Classification (NCBI taxonomy): domain Eukaryota; kingdom Metazoa; phylum Arthropoda; class Insecta; order Hymenoptera; family Colletidae; genus Hylaeus; species Hylaeus anthracinus. Next base: position 12,370,074 of record NW_026534337.1, read on the forward strand.
TTGTGGCATCACAACTAAGCCCAATGAATAGCAATTGAGATATTATCTTAAGTAGCTTCCCTCTTCAACTTCAACTGATAATCACAAAATTGCTTTTAACGTCAAAGACTACTGCCCACCTTAATTCTTTCAAGCTTACATGCGTCTAACAATTCTTCGCAATAGCTAATTAAATAACTGAAGCAGAAGCGAAATACATTCTCCACTCCAAGGTATTCGATTTCTGGATTCATCAGTGCAGCAGAATAGGCAATGGATAGATCAGTAGACGGTTCGAATCTCCCCTACTCACCCAATCAACACTTGAAGCTTCCGGTCCCTTCTGTGGGCAATGTGCAGTAGAGCGATCAGAATATCGATCATTCCACAGTCTACATCCCTTCTAGTAGAAACGATTAATACTATGGTAAATTTGCGTTATTGTGTTGATCTGCTTTACTGATCTGCTGGGTGGTAGATCTAGAAACTCTGTCGGTGGTGAGAGGATTTACAACTATCTCTACCATCCATTGGAAATGGCATGCTGCCTCAGAATGCTGATGATCGAAAACCTGGAGAACCAACTAAATTAAAACATAGCAGCATCTTCACTATTTTGGTTCATACAGATCTGCTAGTCCCCAAGCATTTAAAAAAATTTTGTTTCGTTTTGATATATTTGCTAGTGTTTGCAAGGTTATCCTATGCTTTAACCAAGGTTATATGGAACTCATTTTGTATAGATTTAGTAACCTACTTCACACATCTACCAAACTCTAAATAATTCAAACAATCCATACATCTATGAAGACATTAAACGTACATCTCAGTACTCGGACCAAGAGTCTGCGTCAAACATCCCTATGCTTACAAATCCCGTCCCCAATGAATCAATCATGCATCGATCTGATCCGAGCATATCTGTATATTTTATTTTGCAAATCCTATTCCTAGCGAACGACGATATAACGGTCGCGCTCGTATGACAAATCCCACCCCCTCGCCCCTGTTGTTAACACAAGCCACGGAATCTTCTCTAGTTTTCAGTTTAACATCAAAGCGCCGACAACCGCGCGTTTAAATTAAATCGAAATATACGCATTTGCGAACAATAACGTAGGACGCTGTTGAGGTGGAAACGAATCCATTTCCGTTGCCTGATCCCTCCACAGCTGCATAATTCAAGACCGTGTTAAGCCCGTGCGAAACATGCCTAGGAAGCATTCTCCTCCCAAAAGCACATTGCAAAGTGGTTACAACGCGAACTGGTCGAATGACGGCCAAATAGAAATAGGCGAATCGCGCCGTACTACCGAACACGTTCGCGCGAATGTATTTGTTCATGCAAGTTCCGCAGGTTTCCTGGGTATAATGGCTCGTCTTTGTTACCGGACACCGATGGCGCACCTCGAAACATTCTCAGCATTTAGTTGGCGTAATCCCCTAGATGCCCGGTGCGAGCCACGTTCCCGGGGAGGAGTTCGCGTTTCGCTGCCACCGACAAAAGCTGTTGTGTTTGCACAATAACAATTTTCAGCTGTGTTTCGCGCCTCGCGTGAAATACAAATTATGGCGGAGGAACGGGGTCGGAGTGACTTTAAGCGACGTATGCTCTCCGCAAAAAGGCGCGTGTCGAGGAATTATGGCTCCCACGACGCTTCTCGTGGTGTAAGAATTTTCGTGACGGAATGTCTCGAGGGAATTCGGCGTTCGATGGTTGTGGGAAGAATTGCTACCGGGGGTGGAAAAGTCTTGTGTACGATTGGACGACGATAAGCTTGAAAAATGGTGGTAAAGATTTTAGATTAAGGTTGTTTGGTTTGTCTCTGAGAGCCACTACGATTATTCATTGTCTTTTGGATAATTCATCAAATCGTATCTCATAATGGGAGGCTTTGGAAACAGTACATAATTTCGTGGGGCATGCTTGAATAACAATTGAGCAATTTCAAAAGGAAGTTCGATATGCATAGCTAAATTAATTTCCTCAACAATTCTACTATTACCACGTTCGCTTTTGTTGGATTTCTTTAGACTTTTCTGACGTTTTCAAGCTCCATAATTGCATATTGTTCATCCATTTCCCCCTCCTTGTATCGGCTAACACCAATCTAACCTATCCACCCGCCAAGGACCTCGAGAACCACCTAACTTCGTTGCATTACCGCGCTCAATTAGTCTAAGAGTTACTGAACATATCGTTTATACTATCAATGCCGCAAGTTTGACAATGACGCTGACTATTAATAGCAGCCCACCGTAGCCGACACAAATGCGAAACTTTAAACCAAATTTTGCAGCAAGGATCGTTTCACGCCGAAACTCAGACATGAAGTTTCCCCCGGATACGAAATTAGGTTTCACAACAGTCGATTCGAGCGCGGTCCATGGTTTGTTTCGATTGTGCTATCACGATGGGCAAGATAAAGGGGCGCAGCGTGTTCCAGTTAAGCTAGCGAAACCGCGCGAATCGTGGATCTTCGGCTCATGAGTGCAACTTCCCCAATCACGGCCGTCAACCTACACGCATAAGCAACCCGTTGCACCAATTCGCCCATCTGTTTACGACGGTCGTCGCTCACAATGAGGATCTTCGCCCTAATCATTTACGTCGGTAGTGTTACACGCTCTAAGTACTTCGTAAACATTGTCGTGGTCTGACAAACATATGCTGTAGTAGAGTTTGATAACATTTGACGGTTCGCTGCGCTGTCGAACAAGCGTAGAATATATAATGAACCGTGCAAACTTTGGAATGGTATTTCAAATAACAACCCCTTGGAGCCGAAGTAGAAACGCAGGTAGTTAGTGCAAACGTTGTTATTTGGATTTCGGTAAGGTTTCGACCTTTGTGTTAAGTACTCTTTGGTATACAAAAACGAAGTTCAGGATAATTGTATAGAAAAGACTTGAAATATATCGTTTAATTTTGATTGTGTGATTCGTATTCGAGTCCTTAAGGAAAATTCCAGGATAATATCCACAGGATGTTCGACTGGTCTATAATTAAACGAGAATACCGCGGCAACCTACTACAATGTTTTAAAGGGCCGAGTATTATTAGTCCCTATCCGTAGATAATGGTGAACGTGAACTCGTAGATTCAGAACAGCGTTTGTTCGCGGCAACCAAGTGCAACGTTGCATTGCACGCTCGCCCGAGCGTGTACGTGCGTGGAGGCGCGTGTGCAATTCCCACGCGTGAAAATCCATGTGGGCGGACTTGGCGTTCATGGCGTCGCTTTCCTCTCTTGTGTCTGAGCGCTACCATGATGAGATAGCTGTCGATCCTTGGAATATCGCTACCATGCAATTTGTTATTCATTGTGCATTTATATTTACTTCCTTGCTCGGCATACGTGAGCTACGATTTTTCTTCTCTCGTGTCTCGTGACACGTTACGCAACCAAAAGAAAGGACAGATATTGCATTATATAAAGAAGACAGCATATGCCTTTGGATGGTGTAGAATTTTATATTTATGGCATCCAGAACTGGCGATTTGAATGTATACGACGTGATGTCTAAAGGACATAGAAAGAAAGAAAGATAATGTTCGTACGTGAGATATCGAAGTTGTAATAAATCAGAGAAACAGAACAGTAGAAATGGTTGCAATTTTTCGAACTAAGCGTCGGTTATTTTATTATCGAGTGCGTAAGAGGCTTCTTTGGCCACAGAGCAACAACTTTTACGACGCTTCCCCCTGGATCCTCTAGTGGATTCTTCGGTAGGACTATTTCAAATCCAAGGCGAATGGCCGTAAAGATCATTGCTTTATGGCCGAACGAGATGATGCACCTCTCTTGCACAATCGACATGAATTTATTCCTAGCAATATAAAATAACCAGTATTAAATTTTAAATCATCCTCCTGTATTTTTATTCGTCGTACCTATTCTCCCATCACCAGATATAATTTTCATATCGCGTGTATCTTATATTTGATTCCAAATCGAAATACTTATTCGCAGACTTTGAATTCACCGTTAGCGTCGATCATAAACCCGACCGATTATCAATCATCCTCTTTTGCAGGGGACATTCGGTGTTCGCGTGACGCGAAGAACCGGCAACTTGTCGATCGTGCCACGAATTACTCGTCGCTCTATGCATGAGCGTCGCACGTGCGAATATTCGGGCGGGTGCGATTACGCTTACATTCGCAGGGAGTGCCATTCATACCGACGGTTCCCGCGGGCAGGGTACCTCCGCCAATGGCGCGAAGGAACGTCGACGTCGAAGCTGCGAAAAAGGCACCAACCACCCATTCACCCTGACACCCGTTATCACACATATTTATAGTTGAGGTACACAGCGTTCACGTAACCACTCTGTAAACGACATTCCTGTCCCTCTTTCCTATTCAACCCCTTCTCGCCATCTCTCAACCTTTCCCCCTCTCTCTATCCTTCTTCCTTTATTTCTTGTTCCCTCGCTTTACCCTTCCGACGAGTTTTTTCAACCCGTGGCAAAGTCATTCTCATTAATCCAAATCGACGCCGACAACGTTCGTCTGAATGAAGCAACGCCGCGATCCTCTTTCAGTCGGCCTTTGTGGCCAACTATTAAAAGGCTCATCTACAGTCTGGTTAGTGGGGCTCGTGAAATGTTCCGTCGAGCGCGGCACCGGGGTAAAAAATGTCGACGAATATTCGGGAATTCTGACGACGCCGGTGTCACCGCGTTATAACGGTGAATTATTTACGTTACGGCACGGATGCTCGGTTCGAGCCAGTTGTAGACGCGGATTATGTACTCCTACCTATTTTTGATCGACTACCGACACTTAACTGCACCTGTAGCTTTCAACAAACGAAATTTTCACGAAAACCAAAATTGATATTCTGAATTCGGAGGATGTGTGATACATTTAAATTGCATATTTATGGAGATGTCATTTTTATCGACGAATATCGAATCTCTTGTCCTGATTGGAATCGTAACTATGGGCAGTTACATTCCATATTTGCATTCGCGAAATAATGATGAACGATATGTATGTATTTTTAATTGAAATTGTTTGAAGTAAAACTGTGATATAATATTACTTGTATAATTATGTCACGGAGAAGTGTATAATAAATATCAGCAATAAAACAGTAGCATACATTCTAATACATTGTTTAGAAGATACTTTCATTTAAGACACTCTTTTCCTGTATCTGTAAAAACATGGAATTTGTCTGAACATTTGCAGTGCATATCTGCAATTTTTCTAAGTCGACCGTTGTTCTCGCGTTGTTGTTCATTCTTCGAGAACCATTTGGAAAGCAGCAGTCTTAACGAGAGGCGTTCATTTGCGTTCCACAGCCATGCACATTAACATTCTCATTACGTCGACGAAACTAGAGCGTGGGGGTATGAGCCCATCGTTTACTCAATTTCTGCTTCGTTCGTCGCTGTTCAAGCGTGCAGTGCATGTAAATCAAGGAGTTCGACAGGAAAACCTCATTGAAGCTTTCCGTTACGCGATAGTTCTTCAATTATAGCTAGCCTTTCCCAACTGAAGTGGTTGTTGCAAAGCTTCCTGAATCTTGCCTGTTCATCCAGCGTTTCGGGCGAACTTTGAATGGAACTAATCTCGAGAGGAGGATCGTTTAAAGTGACCTACAATCAATCGATCGTTATCGTCTTTATTTATAGGTACGGGTTTACCTTGACGGAAAATAAGACTAGCTCTCGCCATCGTGGACATATTCAAAGACCACCGATCGCATTCGCGTTCAACGTGAATACGATTATTAATTTAGGAGTACTATTAATGATACCCCTTCGAGTCAATTTCGTGGCATTGTCACATGTGACTCAATTATGTATGGCGACTCAAATAAAAGTTCAAGTCTGGAAACATTCCACGAATTACTTTCTTAACTTTCTTTATTAATGAATATATTAATAATGCCGAGCTTATTTTCATTCTCCAACCCGTCTCGCGTTCTCCTTCGCTAGAAAGTTGCCGCAAGAGCACATAAGGGTACTGTGTGTTCAGACAGTAGCGGTGAAAGAGATGTAGCGAACTCCTCGGAGCATACGCAAGTAGCATGTTAATTTGATACCTCTGTGGTCCAAGCCGGCAAATATGATTCTCTCCATCCAGCGCATGCATTCCACCGAATTTCATCAGTTAAGATTATACCCTAGCTCAGGATCTTCACATCCTCGCGCACGACCCTCGTTTAACTCGCGAGGTCGCCATTCGTCATTCATTGCGTGCTCGAGCACACCCTGGCGATCCCAAAACTTTGGGAACGCAATTTTCGTCATCGCGTACACTTACATTAAACTGCAGCTTGCACAATTGAATAAATAAATGACACGATTTTGACTGGTATTCATTGTTCATTAGCTCCTGCGTTTCCATAAAAATGTGATAAATAACAAATATAACCAAGGTACCAAGTGTCCAAATACTTATGGCTGCAACTGTACGTTCCAATAGTGTTTCAGCGTCATCCAGAAGTAAACTCGAGTGAACGATCCCCGGTGTCTTCTCGATTATTTACGGCTACTTACATCTGCACGGATAATCGTATCGATTCAAGTACGTTAAAGTGGATCCTTGTCGCGCAAACGAAATCAATGTCATCGTTAATCAGATTAGGCAAATGTATTACGTGCTATTGATTCAGTGTTGAACTGCAGTTTATACAGTACCGACATATTGCATTGCTCTGATTAATCACCTTTGTAATGCCGCGCACGGAACACGTGCTTCGGTCTCGATACCTGTCGCTGGTAAACAATGAGAACTATTCGAATCTGAATCGTCCCCCTCCCCGCTTTTAGTAGACGCCAATTGAAGCAATGGATATGATAAATAATGAGTTGTATGTTAATATATTTGAAGTCGCTTCTCATTGTATATCGAACGAAGAGTTCGACACATTTGAAAATACGTGTGATGCTATAGTTACGCTGAGCTGAGTGTACCCTAATGCCATTTTATTACCTTCGATCGCATTGTAATCGAATAAAACTCTGTCATAGCTTGCAATGGAATAAATAAAGCATTGACCAACGCGCGGCTATCAAAGCGAGGAAATTCGCGGCACGATTGATAGTAGGGGAGTTTAGGTAGCTGAATTTTGCAGGGAAGTTCGAGTACCGATATTCATGGCGCCGAGAACTCTGGAATACCGATGCGGTCGAGGCGGTAAATCGAGAGAAATCTATACATTGGTGAGGGAGGTGCACGAGAAAAATAAAATTCATGGAGGAGATGGTAGAAGGCAGAAATTAAATAGAATTGACGAATTAGCGTACGTTTTAACCTCCTCCCTTTTTAAATTCCATTTCAAATTGATGTGTTCGAGGTAAACGAAAATTCAGTTTTAGTGGATATATCTATGTAATTATATTCAAAACAACTTTAAAAAATATAAATTCTTAATTTATTTGGAAGGTATATCTAGTCAATCAGTTACTGCGTGACGTGTTTAGACATAATTAACAAGAGCTAGGAATTCGAGAGAAACTCGAAAGACAATTTGCATAAATTTTTCTGGATATTACATTCATTTCCCTCGTCCAGATTTCTTTTTTTCATTTCTAAAGAACACAATTCTAGCAGAAAATTAATTCAGAACTGTTTCAGCGATGAAGTAATTTAATCTCCCGCAATTCGCCTCACTCGTACACTCGTCTACGTTTTATTAAACATGTCAAGAACAAACGTGTATTCCCAACTCTTAACCGTATGAGAAAGTGAAGTACTCTTGAATCTGTTCCCTTCATTTCTAAATGACACGATAATCACGGAAAACTAATATAAGAATGTCGAAGAGGTGATTTTATTCTATGCAACTTGCTTCTTCGACAGGAGTAATAAACATCTTTTACTGCAACCTGGTGCTTTCATGCTCGCCGCCAAACGTGTTCTTCGATGTACGATAATTCCATCGCCCTTTTCAAAAGCTCAGTGAAATTGAAACTTTTCGCCAACTGACTCGCCTCGCTCGGATACACGTAGTGGCGCTAAAATGGTTTCATGACGCATGGACGTGACTTTTACTGAAATTTTCAATCCGAATGTAGAAGAACTTTCGAGGTAAACTTGAAAATAAAATTCAGAATCGAGATCTGAATAAATAATACATTTTTAATATTCTCTAGTTGGGGATACTAGTTTGCACAAAAATGTGTTCTTTATTGTTGAAAGCCGTTTCGCGATGCTTCAACTTTCTCGACCGTTTTTCGAACTTCGTTGGACATTTTTCAGTTGACCGTATCTTCTGCTGTACGTTGAACGGGGTAGATAGGAATGGTGTATCCTGTTCAGGGGACAAAAAAACGAGCAGCTCTTACGTAAAGCGTAGCGTCAATGACCACGATCAACCGAGCACGTCGAGGCACGAGAGATGGCCTCTCTCTGAATATGCTGAAACAGACAAAAAGGAGACGGCACAATGGGAAGGAAGGAGGAAAGGAAGCCAGCAGGAACAAAAAGTGCGAGGAGTATTGAATCCTCCGTGTTGTTGGACGTGGAGGTGGGGGTTGGCTCCCCCGACAAGTGCATTTGTCGTAACCCCGCAATATTTCGGTTTGTCTTCAATGGGTGCACGTGCGCCGAATTCGGCCGCGGTTACGACCATTATTCTCTACCTCGACACAATCCTGTTGCATTTCGCATTCGACCACGGCACCGTGCCCGGATTCTGAGGCTGGTTAAAGGTGCGCTTGCCCAGAGATACAATGTCTTTCCTGCCGGAATAAACGTGTACGCGACAAGTTTGGCGCGGAATTAGGGGATGTTTGATCAACAAGAGAATGTTGAAAACGTTTAAAATAACTGCACGTCCACTCGTCACAAGTCACTTCCACTCATCAAATAAAATTGACTCATTTTCGTCACCGTCGCAATGAAATAATCGTGCAAACAACCCTGCGAAACGCAAGTATTGCCCGCGTCAGCGACGATAACGCAATGAATTGGAGTAATTAACCGTGCATTGGCCAGGTATCCTGGTAATTGCGTAACGAACGATAATCGAAAAGAGCAAACGAAACGCGCGTAATTATGAATACGTACGGTAAGCACAGATTCGAGTGATTAAAAATTCGTGTAGTTTCAATTTGTCCCGAGAGCCGTGTGTGCGCCAGCTTAGCAGGTTTGCCAAGGGATTACAGTGGCTTACTCGCTATCGTTGCACTGTAATATATAGAATCCGCGCTCGCAACACGACGTACGATGTTTCGCCAGAGTTCAAGGAATTTTCCGAACAAACTTCCGGCCGAAGAGAGGATTTCACGCAGCAACAAAAGTTAATATTATGGCTACATACGATTAATACAGCAACTGCCACTGGCAAACTGTCGAAGAATGTCTGCGCGGTTCTCGAGAAGTTTCGAGCAGCTGCGACTTACGGGCGTTAATGGATACGCCGGAGATTGATGATACTGATTCGAGTGATGATAGTCTGTCACGCTTGATGGCGGTGTGATACGTCCGAGCAAAAGTGCCTTCGTTTATTCGTTGCAATATATATCACCCTTCGCTCTGGATATTTTGTCTAAGACCATAAGTTTAACCCTGCATTAAAGAAACAACGAACATTTATTATACGTAGAGAAAATACGCCGGTGCAAACGAAAATTTTGAGACGCACGTACGAGGAATTCCCAGCTGTAAGATGGAGCGAAACGTATTCATCGTTCGGACACGTATACTACTTTTCACGAAAACACGACGAAGCTTCGCGCGCGCGCGCGCAAGACGGAATATTTTAGGAAAATATGCTGTTACGAATTGAAAAATGAAAAGGTGTCTACTTTGAACTTCGCCGTGTCGGAGAATTTTTCAAAATAAATATTTCTGTACGACATTGAAGCTTGCGTGGTGATTAAGAATTGAAAGGGTGGCGCGTGAAACGAGTGCAGAAATAATTACCGAGGCTCCCGGCATCTGGTTGCATTCGAAGGGGAAAAAAAGGAGCGTACAAGTGAAAAGAATGTGGGAGTACGTGAGTTTATTACGAGATGCAAATGCGAGCTTAGAGGATGATATTATAAAAATGGGTATTTTATTTACACTCTTCGGGACGTATTAAAAATTTAAACCAATCTAATGTGGTATCTAGCATAAATCCATCGTTGCATATTTCTTCATGTATTGTCTATGAAATAAGTTAGGTCCTGATTAAGGATTTCTTAATGGGTTAGATAAATCGTTAGCACTTGTGAAGTATCTGTGACAGTTTCCACTGGCATTTAAACAATTCCCTTTTTTGTTACAGAAAGCCTGTGCGGGCAACACGAAAAACGCTTATTGAATGACCTGCTGGAGACGTACAACACCTTGGAGCGACCGGTAGCCAATGAGAGCGAGCCTCTCGAGGTGAAATTCGGCATCACGTTGCAGCAAATCATAGACGTGGTAAGTTATTTTCTTCGCGTTTGCGTCGCCATCAGTCATATCGCTTCTTTCTTACGAAAGGGGAAATTTCAATTAAATCTGTTAAAGTTGATTTGAAGTTTCGAGAAATATTTTCTATTTTGATCGAAATCGGATTTCCATATTTTACTGCTCCCCTATAGTCCAATATTTTATATGGCGTACCAAAAAATATGTAAGTACAGACACCAACGTATACAGACACACGACACGTATAATCGATGGAACTTCGATATGGAAGATTTTCTATTATGACCTCCCTCCGTGTTCTTCTTGCGTCATATACGAGGAGTTACCTGAACAGTATGAGTACTGATTGTTACCATTCGATCGGATTCCTTTTCGTGCGCATTCACTGCGCCAACTGATGCGAGTAAAAATATCTACGATGACATGCTGCGACGCAGCAGGCTATAATGGTTCGGGAATGTTATAGAAATTTATTCTTGGCGCTAATGGTATGTAATAAAAATATACAGTGGTGCGAGAACGTGTAAAAATAATTTATTTAGTATTTGATCCGTACACAAAATCGCGTGACTCTAATTTTACAAGATGTATCATGCTGCTCGACAGAAATTAAGCCAGTGTCGACAGTGGTTCCACATTTTCTTTGCTTCTCTACTTAGACCAAATTAACGAAGAAAAGGATTGGTCAAACAATACAAGTAGATGTTTAGGCTACTCTTCTCTCTTTTTCAACCCTGAACGCAGGAGAAATTTCAACCGTCTCAAACTTCCAAGCTTTTAAGTATAAAGTGATCTTTTTTATGTTCTTACTGCTGACGACAGCCAACTTTTTAACGGGTGTTTCTAATCAGAATGAATTCACCGCATCTTGTTTATTACATTGTATAATGAAATAAAATTTCCAAAAATACAAATAATATTTTCGCCCCTTCCGCTGTTTATCATTCTTGTGGGAAGCTATTCCTAAGTAGATTTACGAGTGGAAGTCAAACCCAGAAGGATTGCATTAAATATGCAGTGTCAATAGCCGCGTAATATTTCCGGGGAATTCCTTTTCACGGAAGATTGCGAAAGTCTTGGCGGCGCAGCGCAATTTCCGCGGCTGGATACACCTTAGAAAACGAGCGTCCCCGCAATCTTTGCGTGAACTCGGAAGATAAGGAGGACCGAGATTAGCCGCGCGAGTTTTTGCACGTCAAAATATCGGGCTTATCTAAATGAGAGCGCGGTTAACGGGACAAGGGGGTTTGAAATGAATGGAGGGAAGAGGTGGTGAACGAGGCAGATTGCATTACGTTCTCCATTTTCGCAACCCTTACTTCGTCCGTTTACTTTATGTACCCTTCCTTTCGCCGAGGCGCCATCGCGCGGAACACCATTCCACTGTGCGAGCACCGTACACCCCGATGGACGAAAACATTTACGACACCCATGGTAGACTATTTATGAACAGGAGACGCGTAATTGCGTGTTTTCGTTCCATTTAATAATTTTCTACTGCTCGTTGGGAAAGCAACGCTGTTTAACAGTTTGTCGCTTCCGCGCGGGTATACGAGGCATGATTAGTGTATTATTATGTGTAGGATGGTATTAGAAATTTGTTGGAGGAGACTGTCTCGTCTTAAACTGCCTCAGAAAATTACTCATTTACTAACGATGTTTTCGTTCTATCTCTTGGAGAGAAATATCGCTTCGAAATATTTTTTATCTTGACAACTTCAAATGGAGACGAACCGATGAATATTTTATACGCAACGTTTCGTTCCCCAGTATTTTTCTCTCGAGTGAGTAATCACTTTAATGTCTCAATGCCCCACGCGATCGTACCGAGCGTAATTACAGTGGCAAACATGACTCGGTCCATACGAGTTTCCGCGAAACAAAGTAAACAGCGCTGGGAAATTCCGATATAAGACGTACTAGGAATGCAAATACGCGGAAAGTAATTATTGAAGACTACAAATACCTCTTTGTACCTGCAGCCCGCACCTTTCCGTGTGTCTGTTTGCACAGGACACTAGCGAAGAGCGTAGGAATTCAGATGTAAAGCTGGCGGAACGTCGCGTTGCAATTGAATCGAAAGTAACCGCGGACCACAAAGAACGGAGAAAAAGAAACGCGATGATACCGAACGAACTGTCTTCCACTCTCGGGGAAAACACAATATTTGTCGCACAAGCGTAACCTCATTAAATCCTGCAAACAGCAATCCGCCGTGGGGAATAAATTTTTAATAAAACTAGTTTCGTTGGTGAGGCATTCGAGTCGGCTGTCTCTAGTTACCCCTTGCATTCGGAGTAAATAAATAAATAAAGAATCGATTTTATATTTATTATTAACTATTGTGGATATTACAAAGGGAGAATTTTTTGTGTAATTCATAAATGGTTTTATGGTAGAAAAAGGAAAGCGGAAAAATGGGACGAAACGTTATTGATTTATTTTTCCAATTTATTTACATGTATCCAACAACTGGAGCGTAGAATAACATAATTATAACACGCCTGGTATGTAAATATGCAGAGACAGGCAAAATTTGACTCGAATAATCCGCAACTAATAGTTGTCCAGCGATTCACCTCGATGTTTACATTGTCGAACAGTTATCGAGATTCGATTTTACTCACTCGAATGTAATTTCGTTTCATAATTCAAATTCGAACTTTCATCGAATAAATAACGGTTCGAAATTGGTTAATCCCCTACTCGTTATACGACATTTTTGTCCATGTATATAACAAAATCGCTCTCTGACGGTGCGTTACAAACGTCGTGGAACGAATTCGCGAAAACAGGTGATATTCGTGATCCCGATCATGCGTGTAGTAGGAAGTAGTTTTAATTGGATATTTCGGGACACAGTAACCGAACTCACTGAGCCAAATTGTACGCGCTGGCCAGAAATCCGACTGGATTGGTGACCAAAACAGATGGCGCGTAATCGTGAGCAGAATGACGTGACATACACAGAAATCCCATTCGTACTTTGTTAATACGCGGTGGCTCATACAGGGTGCTCCAGAACAGCGCGGAGATTGTTCGACGAACAATCCGACTGACGCTGTGAAAAATGGAATAATGGCCGCATCGGTCTAAATCTTTCTTTTTATAGACGAATCGCGTTGTCTCTGTGTCGATACACCGAACAAAACAAAACTATTGTTACTTTTGTGCTATACAAATCATTTTTTACAGTTCGACGTAAATTTGTTTCGAGAGATTCTATTTTATTTAAAACCAAAGCATCGAAAACGATCGTAGGATAGATAGTCACGGAAGTAAAATTGTTTGAATCGAGTGGAAATTGGTAGGCACTGTATATGAGGGTTACTATTCTGAAAACGATTACAAAAGATCCCCTTAGATCGCCCCAAACTCCTTAGAGACTTGTTCTATTTAATCAAAACTTTCACATTCCGTTATATTTATTCACCACGGTTAATCCACTCGCAACGACCGCAGTCTCGCGTTTGCTAAAGCTAAACACTGGCCAGTCAGAAAACGTGACAAGCTTGAAAACGAACACTCGATCCAGACTGTACTCTCTACTTTGTTGCGCGTATACACATAGCTATACCGCAGAGGTTTCTAAACTTTTTGGAATGCACCTCTCTTAAAAAAACACGCAGAATTTCTACATAAAGCTTTCATATGTAGCTTTCGTATTACGCTCAGTTTAATTAAGTTTTTTTCTGTTCGAACCATATCTGTCGCGACTTTTTCTTTACTTACATTAAAAATGAAACGTTCCAAAGCCATCGTTCCCAGAAACTGAAAAGTACCCTAATCCTCGAAAGCATTCTCTTCTCTCACATGCCATGAACGAACCGACGAAATTCTCACTTGTTCTCCGTACCTTCGAACATGGAAGCTTCCCAGAACGTTTAGTGGTTTCGACACGGTAGCAGCACGATCCCGAAGTTCTGAACGAGGCGATCGGCAACGTACTGTAAATTATTTTCGGCCCCGATGCATCGTAGTCGATAAATGAAAACGGTAAATCTCGTTTCGATACCGGCGTCGTTTGGCCGTGAACTCCGTATTTATGGTCGGCATAATGGAAATTGCGCGGCTCTATTTCTCTTTTCATTCTCGCCGCTGTCAGCTCTTCGTAATCTATCGGGCGCCCCTCTGCTGATTTTCAGTACGCCTTCGTGTTCTTGTCGCGAGCAAACGCGTTCACTGCCTGGGTGGTCCGTTCAAAGGCACAAAGCGAAGCTTCCTCCTCGCAATTATCGAATGAGTTGTTCATTATCAAAGTGGTGCAAGTCCATTTAAAATAAAATGGAGTCTCTGTCAGCAATCCATCGATAACGCGATATTTCCATCATTGCAATGCGTTTTTACTACAGAGACAATTTTTCATTATTTAGGATCGATAGAATTTGGAGGCTTCGATTTTTCATGAGTGATTTTAATGGGCATGATGGTCAGACGTACTACCACATCGATGTTTAACTTAAAAGTATGTACTTGTTTTTACATTTCGTCGCTTTTTTCTTCAAGAGCCTGATTAATTTCCGCGGCGATACGCGATTTTAATTCTGAAACATCGGCGTCCGAATGTGGACGATTAACGAGGTTGCAGTCAGCGAGATTATAATTCGGTTCGCATTAAAATTCCCTTTGACCACTTTCTGCTCGCGTTACGCGAAAAGGAGTGAATTAAATTTGTCACGGCGAACTCCTGTTAGAACGTTGTTCTTTGGCGCCCAAGTTTCACAAACCTCCTTGCACGGTTCCATGCATAGCGCAATCTTGAGTGCAATTTATGTGTAATTAATGCTCGAGAATTATGCAGCTCGGTCCTGCGAGCGGAGAATACGGAATTAAGATTGATATCAACCCCTGGGATGATTTCTGTCGAGTCTAACTTCCTGGGTCGTTCGAGATTCGCATCTCGAGCTTAACTTTCATTACGGTCATTTCTCGGTGGAATCATTATAGCATTCCCAAAATTAAGAAACAGTTGAATAAGAAGATATAGATGTAGGCACATAACGTTTAGAAACGTAACATTTAAAAACTTCGTTTCTATAAAAATCGACAAGTGTTTCTAACGTTTGAGCCACGATGCATACTTTCCTTTCATCCACATCAATACCAATAAAATAAGCTTTACTTTCACCAGCTGATAAAACGATAACATTTCCCTGGACCCGAAGACTCCAAAAAAGCGCCACGAAGGGCCCTACACGTGAATTGTTATGTTCGCGCAAAAAACGAGGGTGAAATCCGGAAAGCACGATGCGTTAAATTAATTCCCGTTCGCTCGTTAAGTGGTTTTTGCCACGTGGAAACGTACTATACTAGCTTTTCCGTTCTTTGACGTTGCCTGTCATCTTTTTGCGTGCTTATTCAATCCGACGTTTTGCGCTTGAAACAAGACACACCAAGCAGTATCGTGCATCGGAGCGAAAGATATTTCTAAGTGGAGCAAAACACGTTCCATTACTCAGCTCGCTTCGCCCGCTTCCGCTCTATCCCTTCCTTAAGTCGAATTACTCGAGCACGTTCGAGTACTTGCCTCGTACTTTTTCCCAACGATCCTCTTCCTCGCGAATCGCGAACTGCGGATATTCGTGGGTTCTTTTGTTTCCCTATCGTACAACCGTCATGGAATTTTCAATTTCTACGAATCGAATAAATTTTCATCGATTATTTTCCGTCGCTGGGGGAACGATGTTTTCGCAAAAATCAGTTTCCTATTTTCTAGCCTCGCGTTTCGTACACTTTCGCGCAGCACTTTCCGAAGCCCCTTTACAGTGGAAATTCAAAATGACGCTTCTCGCGCGTTCAAACGCGTACATTAATTTTGGACGCTGGCTCAGCTTCGCTTCTTTGATGCTTCTTGGCACCTGCCGTGTCTTCTTCATTTTTGTTGAGGATGGTAGGAGAAGTGTCAGAGACCATCCACGAGATGCATCGAAACAAAGGCCAGGACCATTTAATGTGACGTATGTCGGGTATTCTTTCGCGATCGAAGAAATAAAATGGGGATTGAAAAAGTAAGAAAAGCACAGTCCGACACCGTAGTGAATTTTTATGTACGTCTATCGATCGAAAATCGAAACGAATGGACAACGACGGACAACCAGTACTATCCGAGTTGTCGCCATTTGTTCCCCGTGGAAATTGTTCTCTGCTGGCAAACGATCGCAGGAAAACCTGTTGATCTGGATTGGTTTGCGTTCGTGAAAGGACTAATTTGAATTTGTGTACAATACGAATTCGGTTGTATTTTCGAAGAAATTCCTCGATCGTGATTGGTTATTCCCTGGAGAAGCATGACAGTGTTTCCGAAACACAGCGAGCTCGAAAAATCGCGACTCAATTAAGATGCTCCAATTTAAAAAACAAAAATGGCCGCGTCAATTGCCGTGGGAGTCTCGCGGCAGTAGGAACTATAGTGTTCGATCAATAGATTATACGGCATCTAAATTATTATTCATAGTATTATTCACGAAAATAGAGTCATTAATCGTGATAGCGAAGTTTTTGAAAAATTATTGTGTTTTGTTCAGTTTAAAAATCTGTAAAGTGGTATGTATTCTCGTTTGTTTTTGTTACGATGAGATGTCACTACGAAACATCCATAAATATTCTCTCTTGGGGCCAACAATTGTTCTGCGACTGTATATATACCAGCATTATCTCATAGGAAACGCAATAACTTCCAGTTTAGGCCACCAGCACCATATGTAAGGGATCTCTAGACAGCGTTGAGTAATCCTTGCTTAGTCACAGTCCGAAGCCTGACTGAAATGTCTACCCCAACACGATTCACAATTCCATTGGGAGGTCAACTTCTCTGCTCTGCATAGTACCTACTCGAGAGACAGTAACTTGTGTCTATAGGTTTTCTTGAAGAGCAGACAGACAGGCCAACCGAGAAGCCAGACAGTATTGTCGCATCCCAACGGGTGGACTCATAAAGCCAGCGAATGTTGCTTTTTATTCTTTAGAAATTCGTACCTTAGTTTTAAAATGGTTGCTAATTTAGACCTCGGAATTCAGTTTGATTGATCTCTGAAAATCCTTGTGACGTTTTTGCAATTTAAAGAGAGTCTAATAATGTTAATAAAAATGAGAAAAATATTTTTGCACAATTCATTCCTTACTTCTCATTTGCCTAAAATAAAATAATAATCTTGTTGGCAGATTTTGAGACAAATCATTTGTATTCCTACAGAGGTTTTAATATATAGAGACTGTTATAACAAATCAATAACAAACATTTAGCACGATTGTATTCATCGCGTAGTGTCCTGTTGAGTAATAAGCAACCCTCATTTCAGCGTTTCCTTTTAACTCTGCAAGCATGGAAACCTGTCCCCACCCTGAAGATTTATTGGTCAAACAAGTTATCGTTAGGAAACAGAGCAGTTGGAACCTTTTGGAATTTGTAACATACCGTACATGTTTATGAGACTAGAAGTCCATAAATTTATCCTGCAATGTTAACACAATGGAATACGACGTAATTTAAAAACGAACACTTTTAATCTATTGATGTTCGGCATAGAAATATCATTTTCCTCTTTTTCTTCTTTTTTTCTGGAAAACCACTGGTTCAAGTATTTTGTGCGTGTTCCTCATGGCTCGAGACGGAAATTTCGTCGCGAAGTGTTGACCTGCTGGAATCGATCTTCGCAGTCCGCTTTGAAGTGAATAGAGACGTAGATTGCGGGGAAAGCGTTGCGCCGACCGTGACCAAAGGCGTTGGTGTGAAACAATTTCGATTAGTTTCGACACCTGGATCGTGGCTCGCTGGTGAATACGCGTTTACATCAAACACGTACCTAGGAGTTCCGCAAACAAAATATACAAACCATTACGGTACTTCGCCACTTTTGTAAGGTAGATCAAAGGATCGCTTCCTTGCTTGTCTGTCAAACATTTTTCGCTATTAGTTTGCAGTACGAATCGGTTTGTGTTGCTATTTGTTCGATGCAAGTTTATTCGCAAAGATTTCATCGTCTTGCAACGAATATAATAATATCAATTAACTCGCGGATTAATTTCTGAATGTAGTCGCACGCGCCCAGACTACAGCGAAAGTTTCCCACAATCTAGTAACCAGATTAGTTAGCGGCGGCACCTACACATAGCGCGGTTTGTTTCGCGATGATTGATTCGATAATTTGGCCGCATATTGATTTTCAATAATTTGGGGCTCTCTTGCGCCACGGTATGTATTAAACAACGATTAATCTTGGCCTCGTCAATATTTATTCTCCTAACAATACAAACACACGTTCGTGGATCGAAGTTATAATACACCTGCAATTAGTAATCGAAACACGTCTCATCACAGTGTGCAAGCAAAGATCGTAACGTAGTGTCAACAATTTCGTTGTAGAAATTATATATTATATAGTTCCATTAAATAAACGCTACACATTTGCAACGAATGACTGAAAATAGACGACTTCGCTCGTAATAGTATTTTCACTCTGTTATCGAACTTCTGTCAGTGCATATCGCTGGAAAGTTTGTATTTCGCGTTTGTCGTGTGTTAAAAAATAAAGTCAATCTTCTGTGAAACTGTCCACGGTGTGTTACCTTTTTGTAGGATAGCCATCCATTACACGCAGTATATCGCTACTGTTTGGCCGTTAAATCCTGGTACACTCTGCATATACACCACTCTTTCAAATGTTTGGAACACACCTTTAATCTTTGCCGATCTAAACTATGAAGTGAACCTAAAATATCCCTTACGTTTCATTCAATCTTAATTTTACAAATATTAATTCTATCATTACCGTTTTCTTTATTGCACTCCAAGTAACAAACCATCTAATCGATTACGTTTACGGCAACGAACAAAAAATATTAACGCGCAAAATATTCCTAGCGTAACACTCCTAGCTTTGATATACCGTTGCAGGAGTTAAAATCAACCGAATTTATATCGTTTTTTTTTTTTTTCGTTCCTTCGGTTAGCTAATGGAAAGCGTTCACAAGACTGTGGCAATAATTTTTCAAACGAGTTGAGTTTAATGGTTGAGCGTTGGCAGCAAATCGACCATAAAACGTGCATCGATTTTACGCCAAAAAGTACAGACAATTGAAACTTGCGGGGGCAAAAAAAGTGCGCGTATAATTTCCATGGTAGTCGGTTTAACGACCGGGATAGGAGACTGACCTATTAAGGCGACTTGTACATGCAATCAGCTCTATATGCAATTTATTCAAAACAGATACCACAGAGGAATTCGCGTTGCATATCTAATTAATTCGCCACGATAAATTTCCGCCCTGTCATCGTATTTAAATCTCTACCGTCTCACCAAGATGACAATACGTTCACTGTGATAAAATCGTGGAACGTAGAAAATTTCGACTTTGAAATCGTTTGTCGCGTGTGCTTCTTGACCGGAAAACCTTATGCGCCGAAGAATTTCACTTCGAACCGAACAGGAGACCAATGTTTGATCCCAATTCCACTTTTAAGTGGAAATCGAGCGTTAATTCGATTTCATTTCGACGTTGAGAAGACTATTCTTCAGCGAGTATTATGTTCCAATTGCTGAATACATTTACAGCGACAAGATAGAAAATTGTTTATTTACATTTACTAATTTTTGATAATGTGGTTCATAAAGTTTTATAAAACCTACGGTTTCATACGTCCAGTAATACGAATAATTAATTATAAACTAACCACTTGTAAATTCTCGAATTCCCTGAAACAGACGTTTAAATCATCCGGCATCCAATCGCGGCAACATTTTCTTGCCAACGACCGACTGTCGAAGACATTTCTACGGAACTTGTTTTCAACAAACTCAATCTCCTCGCAAGTACACAAACGTATTGTTCTTCGATAACTTCTTTCCATCATACAGCAGAGTTGGAGAAAATTTTGCTGGAAAATTTACAGCCAATCCGCGCGCTGTGGCTTCTCTCGCTGACGAGAGCCGCGATCCGTTTCGTTTTCCTTCGAAAGAAACAGGAGGCTGGCCTTTAATTCCATCGTACCGAAACGTCGTGATTCCCGCGGTTGAGGCGAGGTCCGCGAGCTCGAGAAATGAAAGAATAAATTCACTTAGAGTTCTCGCTGTCTGCTAATTGTTCTCTTCATTATTTTCGCGCTGCCACCACCTTCTGGGTGGGTTTCATTGCGTTATTAAAACGCCCTCGTCACGAGTCGTTAAGCTCAAATCGTTTCATACTTGTTGCGCGAGTGGCGATACTTTCTTAAATCCCGTGGGCAATTGCTGAGAAATGTGAACGTTTGTTGCCAGTCAGATAATCTTCCAATTTTTAAACATGTGTTAATTTTAATTTAATGACAACTAAAAGTAAATGACTTCGACGAGGGTTTAACAAAAATTTAAATTTGCAATTTTAGGTCATTTTTCCAAATATCTAAGTATTAACAATTTCATATTACAATTTCAATTCAACTGTCTAGACACTTCAAGTTAAACCAAAGATTAGCTACTCCCCTTGTCGAAGCGAATCAATTTTATCGCGGTAGTTTCGAGTTGCGGCGGTGGCCCGTAAACTAAATTCATTCACGGTGATCAGTTACGGAGTAGTTTGTTCATTGACACCATCGTTCGAGTGTGTTCGTTTGATAAATCACTCCGAAATTCTGATGAGTTTGTGGCGAAGTGCGGTTCCCTACAGAGCACTGGAAAACGAACGATTGCAGCAGCAATTTGTGGTTATTGGCTCTCCAGTTTTTGGCGTGAATTTTACGACTTCGTCGCCTTGCCACGCTTCTACGTTCTCGCGTTTACTTTACTTTAGTATGAGCATTATATGTACATATGTACATACGTTTACTTTTTTGCTATTTTGAATTGGCGATTCGTCGACCGCCACGTCACGAGCACCATTGGTCGCTTTCAAGAAACGAAACACGGTTTATCGCACGTTAAAATTCCTAGCAAAGCTGAATGGTTGTAGCAAGATATCGGTGCTGGGCAATATTTAAAACGACGAGAAATATGGCGTATATAAATATTTTTACCTTTGGAAATCGAGGTAGTTTCTTTTTTATAACAAACAGTGTCAATGGCCTTCAGACGTGACAAATAAATACATATAAAATATTTCAAAATTAATAGAAAAATACGTATACAGATGCAATAATAATTTATCACTTCTCGTGTTTCAGGATGAGAAGAATCAAATAGTAACTACGAACGCGTGGCTCAAACTGGTAAGTAAACATGCGCAATATGAATTAATAATATCGCTAAATTAAGTGAAAGTCATGATTCGTCTTAATTTGTCGATCGTCACACCAAAACCCCTTACAAAAATAATTCTGGAGAGTCTGGTCGCAATTTTTATTTCTTGTGTTTAGATGGATCGCATAGCGTGCTGACTATGTTATTTTAAAACGCGAATATGTGCAACGCAGACACCGTTAAATATTATGGAGAACATTATTTCTATTATAATAGAGGCGGCTCGCTGCGTTCGATTTTAACGACCTTCGTGTAACGGTCTGTAAAAAATGTTGCGGACTAATAGAATCGATTTTTCATTTACATTGCGTTCACCAGACGGGTTACCAATGAAGCGGAAATGCGGATGCAGTTGTCGGTATCAGTTCCTCCGTATCGAGTGCTTACTACAGTTTCCTCGATTTTTCTCTTCTTTTCTGGGCTGAAGGTGAACCACGCTGCCGGCTCCACAATGTGGGAAAATGAAAGATGTTACTCGTACCTTTTATTCTTACGCTCGAAACGGATGCAATTCACACGTCGGGCGATTCAAAGTGCATTCGGCTCGATCGAATATTTACGTAATTCATATTTCGTCGATTCCTTACGTCAGGTCCACTTTATACGTGTCTCTAGACTTCGAGACTGTACATATCAGCGATACGAGAGCTCGCAGAACCATTTCTCGAAACGTTGATCCAAAGTAACGTCGAAGTGCGCGTTCAAAGCAGCCCGCATTTCGTGGAAAGGGACGAAGACAATAAAAAATGTATCCGCCGCGTTATCCCAGGGAGTACCGTAGACGGTTGTTAAATAAATTCACGTGCTCGCCCATCGCACGTAAGTCGAAAACGTCACCGTTACGCAGCCACCGTCGGCTTTTCGTTTCCATTCCTTTATTCGAAGCAGCAACGTCGGAAAACGTGCCCCGACCTTTTCATCTCGACCCAACCGGGGCTGCAGAAAGACGCAAGAGTGCATCATTCTGCTTTCTCGATTTTCTCGCATTCCCTTCGCCCTACGCCCCCGCGCACGCCTTACCTTCCACCTGCTCGCGACTGCCAGTCGACTATGTTTTTCGTCCAACGTTCCCTACGCTCCGCGACGAATCACCAACGAGGGAAACGCGAAAAGAATGATTGGAAGTCCCTAAATCGACTATGATGCATGCACTCTCGTGCCAACTCGATCGGGGGATGGAATGATGGGAACGCTCGCGAACCAAGATTGATTCTATCTGATCTATTTGATTTGCGTTATCGGCGGGACCGATGGTCGTTGAGGGATTGGGTGTACCTTTGATAGGAAAACGTATACTGGGAAATTTGAAAAGGATGTCACTGGCGTAAGGTTCAGGAATTGATTTATAGGAAGAGTGTACAAGGGAGCATTGGGAATTGTTAGAGGTGGCTTTGTTGGATGTTGGTTGGTTCAACTTTAAGTGGTATTTTTGAGAGAACAATTAAGCACACTTTAGGAGTTTTTTTCTTAGAGTCTATAAAAGGAAGAAGTTTTATATGACAGTGTTACGTCTACGACACCTTCGTCGATCTCATCAATACAGCTTATCTAACAAATCCTGCCTCGAACGTGATGCTGTTACACGTTTGTTAATCAGTCCACGAGAACTCGATAGTATATTACTACCTAATTTGGTTCAGCAGATTATCTAAGATTAAGTCACATCTAAGACTGGAGCTGTTAGATAAGCTTTACTGATGAATCTAACTAACACATTCGGGACGAAATGTAATATCGAGTAACCCTGCTCTATGTACGCAAATTACTAGAATCATTAAATCGTAAACTAACTGGAAAATCACTTCAATTTCTCAACAACCATTTTTGCATAAATTTGTTGTAGAAATTGATCAGTCAATATCAATCAGCTTATACAAATCTCTCAGAAAGAAACATATTAGTAAACTCTTAAATTTTCATACAGAATATCCCATCTATTCTGGCTTCTATCAGTTAGTCGAAAAATTAACTTCCTGTTCGGTAAATTTGCTTCGCTTCAATTAGCAACCGAACAGATCTTTTAATATTTCAGAAGCTATTTTGATCAACTCCGTTCACGTACTCTTCCGATAGTTCACGACCTAATTCGTGGAGATATCTTAGTGATACAGTGTCAATAGTATTCCGTTGTTTACCAGTGTGCAAGATTCATCTTCCAAAGTAATTTATTAACTTCGTTCAATGAACGAGGGAGTGATTCTCAGGAGCTGGAGCCTGACTCAAGCTTAAAGTTTCCCATCGTATGGCAGAAGAACGGGCTGTGATTTATAGTGACACCTTATCGTCTTCTATGCAGGTTATTGGATTTCTACATTCAAATCGAAATGACATCAATGGTATAATATATCAACGTGAACATTATTCAAAACTGGAGACAACCAGGGAGGAATTGTTAAATTTCAAAGCGGAGATGCGTGTATTTTAGGGACGAAAGTTTCGCGTAAATTTTATTCGATACTTGTGTCTGTGTGTTCTTTTAATCCACTGACAAAATAATATTTATTCGCGCGAAAACGATCAGTAGCCGTGTTCTCATTACGCTTAAAATGGTAGCCTCCTTCGACTTTAGTTGCCAAGTTGATTAACGCCACGAATACTACACGTGTCTATACATGGGTGAAAATTTGATTTAAATGCATGGAGTTTGATTAATAAAGTTCGTATGACTCAGAATTCCCCGATGTATCTAAAATTCCAATTTGAAATTAACCAGGAACCTGAGTGGCACTTCAGAAACGATGATGTAAACTGAGAGCAACAATAGTATGAATAAACATCTTCGCGTACATTCTTTATACCTGAACTTATTTTTAGCATCTCTAGAAATATATTACACCAATTAATTAGTTACCACATTTCAAAAGTTTATGCGAAGTATCTGTAAAAAGAAAACATGAAAATTGCCTGGAAACTAATTTAAAAAAAAAAAAAATACCTTTTTAAACATTCTGCAAAGTTAATTCTTGAACAATATCTGGAAAAGTCCAAAGTAAGCTGACAGTGTGTACATGCTATACAAAAATGAAGGATGTACTTGTATTAGCAAGTAGAAAGACGGAATGCAAAAGCTTTCGATCTAAGAAATTGTAGACGAGATAAAAGTATATAGGTAGAATAAAAACACGACTACGTTCTCCGTGAAATTTCGACTTTATTTAGTATATTGGAGTCTTGTAATAACTTGCGGAAGCAAAAACTTATATTGCAGTCTCGTAATACCTTACCAAGCAAGATATCCATCGATAAAATTATCTCGCGATCTTTTTATTATCCCGTCGAAATTTATTCCCGACAATTTTCTTGGCTCATCGTAAAATTTTCAACCGTAAAAAAATCTTGTCACAGTAACCTGACGTACGTAACATACTTTTATTCTTATCAAGTTTACTAATCGGTATCAAAATGAAAAAGCCTTAAATTCTTTGTCATTGTTACAGTTCAACATTTACGAATTCCTCGCGTAGCTCCCGAAACATTCAAACCGTAATATCATTATTTATCGCCTATAGCTCGAATTTTCTCCCTCGGTACAAACGATTCGAATTAATTTATGCGTATTAACGATCTATCGCACCCCTACGTTCGACTCGCGATTTTTATCCATCCGTTAAATCACGTCGTGTCGATATCATCCGCCTTTCGAGTTTATAGCTATTTTATTGTCTTCGTAGGAATTGATTTCTGACCGTTGTAAAGGTTTCCTTCCTACCCCCGCTTTCGAGCGATTCGTCACATCATTTCTTATCCCCTTTCACTTCGTCGCCCTTTTCCTTCCTTCGGACCTCTCCGGAATCCGATTGTGTCCAAACTCTTTTCGTTCTGCTTTTTGTTTGGCTGCCCGTTTCCCCAGCGATCGTCGCTAACCCCTTCGAGCAAGCAGCGAAAATCCCTCTCAAACTATCGGGATCGATCGACAGAGGAAGAAAAAAGGAGCAGGTGGGGGGGGGGGGAAGGACAGAAACACGGAAACTTTTCGAGCAATTAATTATCTCGTAGACTACCTCGCGGATTTTACTGTGGTCTGTTCCCGTAATCGCGAACACCCGTTTCGTAGTTTAATCTATTCCCGCCTTCTTGTTCCTGGACATGGGAACCTGGATATCCGAAGGATTGTGCGGTTTCTTCTAACCCCTGTTAATTAAATCGACGTGAATTTGCAGTGGTTGTTAATTAATACTTTCCCAGTTGGTATTTCAACGGTCCAGGGTGGATAAGAACTGGATAACGCGCTTCCATTTTTGTGCAAACTTGTTTGACATCATATCCCTCGCTATTAATCTGGTCTGCGTAATATCCCATGAGATATTGTAATTTCTTCTTGTGTATGCAACAATATATAAAATATTATCAATAAAATACATGTTACACCGTTTAGAAGATATGACGTACTTTCATCTAAATTTCAATTTTTTTTATCTGAATCTGTAGAAACGTGTGTTTGCGTAAATATCTGAAATCGAACGATTAGAAATATTTTTCGACGTCAGAATTTCCTGCTTCGATGAAACTATTTGAAGTGTACTATTTTTTGTTCCTAAATGTGCGAGGAATTGATTTTTCTAAAAATAATAGGATGGATTTAGGCCACCAATAACTAATCGAAAACGTTTAGATTTCGTCTTCGGGATCAACGCGAAGAGTATTTTCGTAGATTACTCTAATCGATGATCCCCATTTCGATAATTAACAAATCGTTCGTTTGAACGAAGAATTCCCATTAGGAACCAATGCAAATTTTCGAAAAGTTCTTTCTCGTTCATTCGAAATGTTTCCGATAAAACGGTTTCATTTACTAATCGACCATTATTCCTCTCTGGTCGAATAACTGCTTAATGAAAGTGCGCATTGGTTTTAGTGTTCCGTTTGGAAATTTCAAATTGCTGATAACTCGAGAATAATAAAGACTTCTATTTGGTTTCATTATATCTAAGGCTTCATTCGAGTTGTCGTTTTTATTACGACAATTAAATAATTCCGTATTCAATAAACAGAAGTCCAACATCTATCATTCCCAGATACCTAGCAAAACAATTTCTTAATATATTCACCTATAATTGATTTCCGTGTTCCGTTAATTGCACACCGCATCAATTTCGATCGCAATAATTACTTGGCAACGAATTCTGCCCGGCGATCAGATTCAAATGACCGTAAAATTTCAATTTCAATTAGCACCATTGTACTATAGCCCGCAAAATTCCAGGCTAGTTGCAGCGTCGACAAATTCGACAGCAGCCGATTTCCCGTTCCTCAAGTGTCCGCGGCATTAAAACTACACGGGGAAATTCCCGGCTAATGACAAAGTTTCGCGGAAGAGTATTAATTCCCGCGGCGTAGGTCGCTTTGAAGTGGCCAATCAAACTTCCGAATGCATTAAGCTAAATAGAATTTCGAAGCAGCGCTTGAACGGTACGTGACTGGGTTAATTCATAGGCTGTTATGAAATATCCACGGGCGCCTCTTGTACACGGAGACGGACACACGTCCGGACGGGATGGAATCTTTTAGTTTGGGGAGAGTGGCAACTAGTTGCGGAAACTTCGTTGGACCTGTTGAAACTCGGTGTAATTCATCCACGGAAGAGGGCCGCTGAATAGAGCGTAGGTTACCCCCTGTCCTTTCACCGTGAAAAGAGCGAGAAATGCACGGTTAAACGATTCAATTGATACGAGCTTAATCTAGATTCTCAGCGAGGAATTCGATATATTATAATCTGCTGGAAATTTGGCGGTGGGTTTCGTGAACGTACACGCGGCCGGAATATTCGCTTCTGCTGTGAAAATTATGCGGACTTCTCAGAACTAACAGCGATTTTAACGCGATCGGCACGTGTAAACTTCATACGCGAGTATTTAGGGAGGAATATATAATAATAATATATCTCTTTTTGCTTTGGTTTGATGGCTTCATTTAATTTAGATAAGTTTTTTTGAATAGACACTAGGGGTACGAATACTTACGGGACCGACTGTATGTAGCTAGAAAGGAGAACAAATTGAATAAATAATGTAAAAATAGAGATACGTTTCAGTGAAACATAATTTCTTTCTTTCTTTAGAGAAAGATAGATCCCTGAAAGAAAAATTTCTGTAGAGAAATAAACGAAACAATAGCTCCGCGAATTACACGCGAAACAAAGTTCTAAATTTTTTAACTCCTCTTGCAATTAAGACTTTTCGTTATTTATTTCTGACTCGAACCTTTTGTACCAAGCATGAAAAAAACACAGTTCACAAAGGTTTGAATTTCATCCTGACTGGTGTAACCCGTGGAAAACAGCATGGTGCCGCGTGTACAGTGGAGGAAAGTAACGATTTTCTCGCCACGACAACAAGTTAAGGAAATCTCACGCCAAGCTGAATAAGTTGGGGGCCTGCGCAATGTGATGGTAGGAAAACGAACCCTACGGGGCGTCGTTAGGAGCGACAAGTATTAATAACCAACGATACAAGGGAATTGGATTGTCCGAAATCGACGTAGCTATTCGTTCTATCGAGATCCCACGAGATCCTACGGTGGATCCTTCTTTTCTACTGTTCCGCTCAGGAGCTCATAAATCAGTCTATCGCGACTACTTGAATTCTCGTGCGGATATCGGAAGTCGTGCATTACTCTGTACAGAGGAACGAGTTCCTTTGTAAAGGAAAGATTTACTCGGTGTGGCTCTCTTTGCCGATGTATCGATTAAGGGCGGGCCCGTTTATATGGTTCCACGTTCGGAATCAGATAGAATTTAATCGAATGTCACCAACGCGAAAAAGCGTGAATGATGTAAAGGGAAACATTGCTTATCGAGTATGCATAACATAAGAAACGTAATAGAAGTATAGAAGGTTCGAGCCAATTCGGAATCAATCACGACAGCGTGCTCTTCCTTCGCTATCTTTTTACGTTCCTTCACTTTCTTTTTTATCTCAAAAGCCGTTCCTATCGAAACGATAAATACTGGCGACAGTGCAATATATGGACGAGGAATACGTTATGCCGTCCCGGCTGATATATAGCGAGTATAGAGTCGTTAAACTCCTCCGTAACTCGGGATGTCCAAATGGCTGCGATAGATCAGACAGCCAGGTATAGAAATCTTTGTATGGCCACCTCGAACCTTCCTAAGGTAACAAAGAACGGTGAAAAGTTACACGGGTATCCGGATGTTTATGTCGACGCAGGGGCTTTCTATCTGGTCATTCGTTAACGATCGACGACGTCCTCCAGGCGTTCGAGGAGGATCTCGATACTGGATGGTATTGCGTTTATCGAGTCGGAGTTTCTCCAGCTGTTCTACGAGCCAGAGGTAATTCCACGTGCTTCTGTGTAATGGCCTACGTGTCTCGGGAACAGCCAACAAAATTTAAACGTGGCCGAAGAATCCGCACGTACCGGAGACACACTGGTTGCATCGTGGACGGGCAACCTCGTTGCGTTAATATTGATTCCGGTGTGTATCGTAAGTCCGATATAAATTTTAGCTAACGCTCCCTTTTTTTGCGTTAGTTTTGTTCGCTTGTCGATACCGGATTATTAAATATTTCGTGGAATTTACCACTTCTCCTCCAGTGTACCTGGCGTTGTACCTAGGGAATATTATTATTATCTACAGTATTATTTTTGCCTTGGGCGCCAAGATTTAATACAGATGTGTAATCTAGGTTATAATTTTGATAATAAAAAGTGCTTACACATTAATTCCAACCAGAAATTATAAGATAAAATATCTCGACTCTTTCAACGCCTTCTATCACTCTAACACACCGCTAATATTTGCGAATCAACGCCACAAAGAGGCTATTCATCGGCAAACCTTTGATCGTTCAAGAGCCCACTTCAAATTGTTATCCCATAAACATCTTCCCACATCCACTTGGCGCATTTTGTAGGATCGGCTCGGAGTTTGACAGCCCTCTGCTCTCGCTCCCAGCGTTTTACAGAATTTGTTCGCACGATAAATTTAGAGAGTATGCAAATATTTGCCTGTACAGAATTCGAACGCGTATTTTTCTTCCGGCCGAAAGAACAACCGTTCATTCCATGTACTGTGATTCATGGCAGTTTGTGAAATATTTCGAGAATTCCGGCGCGAGGAGGCTGACGCACGGCTGAATTTCCTAGATCGTAAGTCAAATCCGTGAAATAAAGTTTTCGTCGCTGGCCACTGGTATTCGACGGAAACGACGGTATAAGAATGTACCCGCTGACCATCTGATTTGTCGTCGGAGTTATCGTGGACGTGGGCCAATGGCGTATAGAATTTTTCGGGTGAAACACGACGCGCGAGTGTCGTATGCAGAGCTGTCACAATTTCATTTCACTTAATTTCGACCCATAGGACTCCATATACTCCTGTATACCAAATTTCGTCAAAATCGATCGTCAGGAAAAATGGATATAAATGTTTCTCTTTTAAACAACTTTGAGGGGTATCTCAACCAGGAAATACTACAATGTTTACTATTATGTCATGGAATTTAGATGGGTGAGGCGTCCATCAAATACTACAATGTTTACTAGTATTTCTCGAAATTGGAACGGCCTTGCAAGGACGCTATATGTATATATATATATGTAGGTCAGAACGCCTGTCAGTCATTTAAAATTGTCTATAAAATAAGAAACTTTGAGATGTCATAGCTCAGCGTAGAATCGTCCGATTTGATTCTAACAAAAAGCAAATTAAAGGGTGGAATTTCTACTATCTAATAGGTAGTTACTTTAATTGCTAGATACTCTTAAACAATTGTTTTTTTTTAATAAATCGATTCTCGAAATGATAAAGATTCGTTTCGTGTGGACAAAAATGCTTATGGGTGATGGAATAGTTCGAAGATAGCTTCCTATCAGCTTTCCGCGGGAGATTATTCTAGGTCATTCAATAATGACCTAAATATTTTGGAGAAACATACTCCGAAAAACGACAGAGACGAGGACAAAAGCCCCGACGACATTTTTCGTCGACTTTCCTATAGAGGGACGTGTGTACAGAAAGGGTGACCGATCAATAGTCAATCAAACTGGCTTCCGTGCTAATCGCTTACGAAACGAGTTTACTGTCGACGGAACTATTCATTCCCTTCCGGTCTAGTCGATCCAAACATTGTAGACAGACTTCATCAAGGACAGCGAGCGGTGAATTGGGTTTGCGATACGAACGTGACATCTTCGCCATTTTTGAGATTACACGTTTCTA
Source organism: Hylaeus anthracinus (assembly GCF_026225885.1). Classification (NCBI taxonomy): domain Eukaryota; kingdom Metazoa; phylum Arthropoda; class Insecta; order Hymenoptera; family Colletidae; genus Hylaeus; species Hylaeus anthracinus. Next base: position 12,400,809 of record NW_026534337.1, read on the forward strand.
TGCAGCTACAGTTTGCTCGGTAATGATCCGGAAAATTTTCAACTGTAATAAGAAGACACCAATTCTGGAGTTTTTTCTTGTTTCTCGATCGAAAACTGTGAGCGGTCACGTATACCTAAACGAATTTAGAAATTATTTATTCGAAGTGATCGATAAAATTTCAACAAAACAAGCGGTTCCATTAGAAAAGAAACCTAATCGTACACCGCACGTCCATCGTTTCACTGGCGGAGGGAGTGGAAGTGCCAGAAAACAAATCTCGTTGCACTAGTCGATTCTTTACTTTCCTCCACTGTTCCCAATCTTCGGGCGAACGGAAGTTGGGACTAGTTCCAACTGCATTACCGACTCCGGCGCATTAAGAACAACAGTAACAGCTCTGGCAAACATTGCGCTTGAAATTCGGGAACAGTTTTCGACGAGCACGCTGTAAGAATGCTAACCGAACCTGTTGAACGTTTCTATCGCTGCGATTCAGCCTCTGCGGGCCTACTCACCGATGAGAGACTGCACTCGATATCTAAAATGCAACGTTTCATGTCGAAAAACAGTGCGATTCTATGTCTCTATTTTCTTCCTTCTCTTTATTACAGAATATAAGACACCTGATTATAATAGTAAAATGAATTCATCTTGCGTGTCAGACTAATATTCCACCGCAATCAATACGTTGATGTCGTAATTAATACTCTGTCAATTTAATCAGTTTTCTACTAAAACGATAAACTGCTGTACTCTCCGTGCTCTTAACTTTGCTTAACGATACAGAAATCAAGTATACTTCGTTGGTTTTAAGAGCACTTACTGCGGTAGTAACAGTTAACTTCATTGATTCAGTGTTTCGTCTAAAAGTGTCAGCGGAATGACCGAGGCGTTGAATCGATCAAGTTAACTATTACTGCGACATGGAATGCTCATAAATCCGAAAAGGTGCAATTGATTTCTAGATTATTAATTCCTTGATTTTAACCTCTGTAACTCAGTAACATCGAAACCCTAATTTTTCCTCGTATATAAGATGCACACGTTTGCCAATTATTTAACTCAAAAATAAAAATCCATTGTCGAATGGAACCTGTTGCGCAAAAGTGGCGTAATTCAACAGCAGATTTGCTTTTCCGCTGCGTAGACTGCCAAGTAGATTCGATATCCAGGTCACATCCATTCGTGAACTTGATTTGCATCCAGGACTTTTAGCGGCATCGAAAGAAAATTCCCGATGGACGAGGAAACACCGCGCGGCTACATTTCGTCTCCTTTTTTCTCCCGAATCGCGGACTAATGCTATCCCAAAGTTCGTTCTTCACAGTGAACTGGGATTTTAGCGAGCAACGGCGTTTTCCCAAGTGCATTCTGAGAGCTTTCAAATCTTTCAAACACTGTCGTACATCCCGGAAAAATGAGAGGATCAAGATTCCCTAAGGTGCTGTATAATGGGTTAGGTTCAATGAGGTTAAAGCGTGCTCTGCCTTCGCGTTACCTCTTGTATAATTTTAATTTCACGTGACGCAACAAGGACGCGAAGAAATGTGAAATAAATTAATTGCGATGTAAAGTATCTGCCGGTCGCGAATGTGTTAATATAGAGAGACAATTACGCTTCTATTTAACGATCGAGTCCCATTAAAAATAAGACTATGTGAAATCATCCGAGAAACAAGTATTAAAAGCAAGATTAGCTTGACGTGAGTGTTCGTGATTGCATCGCAACGTTGCATACAAGAGAAGTTTATCAAAGAGCCTTAACGATGCAATTCCGCGGCACCCACAGCAGGAATATTTGATAATACGGCAAGGACGATACCGCTAACATGACGTTAAAATTTATTGTCGACTAGGCGGAAATTGGCCGAGGGAATCGTCAGAGGGATTAATGCACTTCGTCGTAGCAGCAACGGATTCAAATTTTGAGATAACTATTAAAGTGCATAGAATATTCCATTCCATGACGCATAGTCTAGCACAATTCATCCAGGAATAATTCCGGTACATATTTCAGAGATGAAACTAATCCTATGAAGGAGATCAACTTTAAACTCGAGTAAAATTTAAACAATTTTTATGAATACGAAATTAATTATTTATTACAATTTTCTGATTTCTGATTTTCTGATTTCCAATAAGTTGTATTCACTGTCTCAATATTTGTATAATGTTCATTGTAATTACAATACATTGTTCTTTCGTATGATTTTACGATTCCGTTATTAGAGGAATATCTGCTCACCATTTGACGCTTACGGCGCCAGCCTTGCTGGCACATTGCTCACTTGCACGTTTCACTGTGAAAAGGCAACAACGTTTAACATGACGTGAGACGTAATTAATCCGTCCCCTTGGATGATACACCATGACGAGCTACACGACAGAAAATTATTTGGTCGTAATATTAAATTAACTACCACTTTTGGTCGAACGTGTTATTCGGGTTTGCTAACTGAAATTAAGAAATCTATCCAAAGGAAGGACGTCTAAATGAATGCATGAAATTCTTGCACTAAGAGTATATAAATTATTTTTCTTTCAACTTTAATTTTCCGTCTGCTACATGAAACATTTCTTCTGATAATTCAGCTGCATTTTCTTCAACGTTCTCTCGGAATTCACAACGAGAGTAGCATTCTCGAGAAACTTTTGTTGTTATTTGGAAAATATTCTACAAGCGTTCCAGTAATATTCTACGAGCTTTTCCCTGTATTTCCCAACAGGTTAATGTTTTCCGCGGCACTCCCTTCCAACGAGGCAACAAATTTTCTCGAGGTACAATTGCTACCTTCTCGTGGAAACGCCGAGATGTCCTAGAAATAGGTATCCAAACTGCGGGAGCTTATTTTACTTACCTTGAAAAGAAAAAAGTTGGCACGATCGTTCTTCGGGAACGCTTTCCCCTTCGTGTTCTACATATACACTTAACGTCTGCGGTTGAGTTTCGCGAAAATATGTACAAAGTTCGCAGAAGTTTGATCAGGGGGAGGGATGTTACTCTTCCTTTCGCTTTACACCCTGTCGAGCTGATTTATTCGATCGTTGCAAGTACTGCTCTTCTTGACTATTAACGCTGTGAAAACGATAGCTGTATCTCGTCTTTAATATCGTCGTGCATTTTTAGAAAGTACAGTCATACGTAATCTGCGAATTTTGTGTATTTATCGTACAAAGGAATACAACAAACACATGCTAAGCACAATCAATCATTTCTCTACCATTTGATAAAATTATGACTTTCTTTATACTGAATTTTATCCTTTTGTATACTTTGTCGAATTTCAATTAAAACGACCTTCCAGCGTGATGAATAGTAATCACTGGGATTTTGTAAATACATCCTGGTCCAACCAATATAATAGAGCGGACTGTTGAAAAGAAGAAATCAGAGATTGAAAATACGTATTAGTAAACGGTTACGTGAGCTCAAGATTACAAAGACCTGACGTTGAAGAAAGAAAGTACATTTTCTTTATAAGGCATAAAGCCAGACGAGCAGGTCCGTGCAAACTTCAACGAGCGAGCCATTTCAAAGAACACAGTTCGAATGTTACGACCGGCGTATTGTTAAAAGTATTAGGTACGCAATGCTCGGCGAACATGAAAGGCTCCACTTTGTCGCGCGGGATCATTTTTACCATTTAAATTTTCCCCGTTTTAAAAATAAAAATATACACAGCGAAACGCGTACTTGAAGCAGCGTTACTGGGATACATTTACAGCGGAGAAGTGCACTTGGAATCAAGGCGGTTCGGGCAGTTTCGCCCCGTTGGAATTGCTCGTTTGAAACTTTTATCGAGTAGCCAAACGATAATAATAACGCGGCATTCAGCGTAGTCGGAACGGCCACGATGTCTTTTGTAAAAAGTAAACTACACCTGTTAATCGCAAAAGGTGCTCTGCAAAGTAACGAAAGATTCCGAAGCTGCTCGATAACGCCGGATAAGATTTTCTCTCGATGGGAAACTTAAATTCGTGTGCAATGAATTTTTATCTCCCTTTCGTCTTTTGGGAAATCGTTTAACGCACCGGTTCGATATGAAGGAAAGTTGAAATTAAATTAGCCGAGTTTCCTCGCTGAGGAAAATTATGTCTTTTATGGGAAAAGTTATTTCGATACTCTTCCAAAGGTAAAGAATTGTTATTTTTAATCGTGTATTAGAATATACGTAATCCTTGAGATAACGAACATCTTTGATCACTGTTAATATGCCTCCTCGAATTAGTACCCACCCCGCTGCGCTGTTAATGGTAGTCGATTCCTTTGTTTCGCTGAACGTCAATGATTATACGTGACGTTATGTCCCGTACTCTGATTAATCCTCGCTTTCAGACGTCAAATTCAGTAATAAGGACGTTAGGAGGTTAGGCATAGAATGCAAGAGAATACGAATTTGATTGGAACAAATCGTCTCGCAAGAGGATGATAAAGCTTCAAACACAAACTTTGCTTGTATTTTTTAACTATTTCCTCCAAGTACGCTTGCTGTGTGTACGGACTAAATTGGGAGGAATGATTATAACAGCCATTAGTGTGCGATGAGACGAAAAGAATTGCGTAAATTCGGTTACGTTTTCGTTCAAACCGAGTCATCAGCAACAATTCAAAAGATCATTTATTGGAATAAAACTCGATTATGGGGAACTCGACCCTGCCTGGATAGTTGGAAAATGGATCATGGTGGTGGATCAGACGAGACGAATATTGAACATTTCTCTCCGACGTGATTGGAATGGTGAACGTCACTGGAAATTGGGAAACGTCGAACACTGATATCTTTTCGAGACTACTTTCGGATGATTTATTCGAAAAGGATACCTGTGGCCTTTTCAAATTGCTTACTAAGACTTAATATTATCACAAAATTGCTTTATTAAATTTCTCTGAATGTTTCGATTGAATTACTGCAACGACTAGCTTGAAAATATAGAATTAATCGCAATAAGCTTATAAACAAAATCAAGAATTGTATCTAATCTGAGCTCACGAACCTCTCCTACATATCCTTAAATAAAACTACCCCAATCTCCGGAAGACGATACGCTCTACTATCGACGGATTGGTTACCAGGACGTGCAATCGGCGAGCCACGCAACCGCTGCTAAAACTTTCAAACAGCAATACGTTTCAATCGTGCGCGTAACTCTAACCCCCCAGGTCCCGAACAACTCGTGATATTCGGGCTGCAATCTCAATTTCATCAAGCAAGACCCGTCCAAATAGAGACGGAAAGCTTCAGTACGAAAGGAACTTCAATAAGATAAACGAAGCACGAATGGATCGTCGCGTAAGCGCCCCGGCATTAAAAATTTCGTTTTACCTCCGCGTTGGAACGCTTCGCTCGAAACGTGTACATCGACTGATCTAAAATGCGAAAGCCAGCCGAGCCACGTTATTCCACCACTCGTGGAACCCGTGTGTGCCGCGACAACGTCCTCCATTCCATACATTTAGCGAAGACATTGTGCTAACACGTGACCGACATGTTCCTACGTGATGATGTTACGTGGGGCTGTCTCTCCTTACGCGTCCTCGTGATTGGTGCTCCGCTTGTTCTTCCCGAAGGATGAAGAGTACTTCCCGTATCCCATCGCCAATGTCGCTTCCAGCAAGCAAAGACGAAGCGCGGAGCAATTATTTTGATAGCACGTCGATGTACTCCATCGCTGGCTGATAACGGTTAGCCGTGTTTGCACGCGCGCCATGAAGAGATGATGCATCGTCGTACGTGTTTAACCATTTCTCGCTAATTCTCGCGCTAATGCGACCTATTGTGGAATACAAATTAAAATCCAGAGAGGATCATCGGAGACGACCAGAAAGTGAGTTTCGAGTCGTGTTGAGATGTCGATGGATCGAGCTACCAAAAACGAGGATGAAAACAAATCCATGAATATATATAAAATTTCAAAAATGAGGTACACGTTACGACATTCATAAGAGAAAATCCTTTTCAGTAATGAAACGTATTCTATAAACACCCTGTACGAGTGTTGCTAAGAGCAAACAAGTTTCGCGGAACGCAATCAAGCAATGCGAGGACACATTAAGAAATATTATAGCTGAAACGTGACGGCTAAGTTTCAAATATCTCTAGAACGTTCGGTGTTTTCTGAGTAAACGCGACGCCGGTACTCGGTTGCGTTATTCCGCATGCCCCGGTTGCTCTTCCGCTGCTAATGGAATCCTTACAAAACATCTGCAGTGAAAATTCGTCGTTAGTTATCTGTCGCGCTGATCCAACAACTTTGGAACGCGGCACGTAAGGAACATTTTAGGCGAATCAAATTACGGTATTCATAGCTGAGAAAGTTTTAAAGTGGATGTCTAGGTTCTGAAATAGTCGTGCCATTAAATATCGCACATACGAAATCGAAATAGAAAGGTCGTTATAAAGCTGTCAGAGGATGCATTAAAGCGTAACGAGATTACTAGCGCGAGGCGAAGTAGATTACAAACACCGCTCGCGTTTTTTACCATTCGGCATTTATTAATTCGCGTCCTCTTTAACGTGTTTGTTGTGTACATCGATAAATATATAAATATTTTTTATAGATTAAACGCGGGTGAGTTGGACAAATACCGAATTATTAATTACGAGAGAATACACAGAATTGTAGGAGCTATGGTGGATAAATTAATTGGTCATTAGAGCAATTACTGTAAATAAGTGTTTGCTCAAGAGTCTGTTTCTGAGTATGATTACAGCCACACAATCGAATAAATTTTCATTTCAGTAATTGCTTTAATAGCCAATTAAATCATGCACCATCGCTCCAATTATTTACACGTACAGCAAAAACACTCCCGTACAGATATTGTTGATTGCTTAGTCGCAAAATTATGTGGAAAAATGCTGCATTGGTGATCATGTAATTAACTAACATAAAATTTAACATCCACGTAATCAAAGTTAAATAGTTTCTGTTTAAACGTATTTATAGATTCAAATAAAAGACAAAGCTTTTAATGAAAGCATTGATGCTTTATATATTTTCGCTTCCCTGAACAAATACGATCTTTCTTGGTGCATCGCGTGAAAGCTCACTCAAATCCAAAAAGGTCCAAGAGCAATCATAGATCTAGCGTTACATTCGTCACAGTTCGTTGTTTATAAGTTACGCTTCATTTGTCGACTGTCTAGACGGGGTGAAAAAAAAAAAAATATGCATTGCTGAAAAGCACAACGGTGGTTCGACGGCGAATTTTTCGGAAACGCTGAAAGCTCGCATTCAGCCGCAATCTGTTTCGACGTTCAGTCGCCCAGTCTGTCGTGCGCATCTGAGTTTACTACAGCTTCGGCTGAATGCATTGCACGCGAATGTTTCCACAGGAGGGATTCAATGTTTCGTGCCCCGCGAACGTAGACCTCGGTTCGAATTATTTTCAACTTCTCGCGCGCGCGAGCTGTAGTTTTAAACGTGCTTTCATTTTTTCCCTGTGGAACATTCGAACACTGCCGGGACTTTTTGCGGAACCAGCGTTTCGGTGGTCGTTGAACCTTTCAGAGAATTATTGCTATTGTTCGGGAATGCACTGATCATTACAAGGGATCACGTGTCCTTTCAATGGGAGATGTATCTTCTGTACTTTGTAATTTCGTGTTTCTTTGTGACGGTTTAGTTTTTAACCCTGCACTCTTTTTATTCGTTGGGAACGATTCTTGTGTCTCGAACATGTGACTCGTCAGCTTCTGTGTACTTACAGAAAGTATGTACGAGAAATTTCAGATATAGGGGACCAGATGAAATTCGAGGGAAAAAGTAAAAAGAACAAATATCGAGAAAATTAATTTGTACAAACTCATCTTTAAGGAGGACTTTCTTCTACTACTGTTAAAATTGAAAGTTAAGGCATTTTTCATTGCTTTGATGAAGCATCGATTGTTTCTCCACTGTCCATGGACGCCGTGTTGTATAAATCAAGGTATTTATACTTTTCAAATGCTCATATGCATGCAAATGCCACTGTCTTCTCCTATTCTTATGCTGAATATAAACGCATTCGTAAGCAGCCCGCGACTGCTATCTACATTTCCGTATCTATATTTAATAAAAGATGAACCTGGAGGAGACGTATCGACATCTTCACGACTCGGTCCACGAATAAATGCAGAATATATTTCGAAACAATTCTTGTATTATCAGCGCGTCATGTTTCTATATTATTTGAATACTTATAACGTGATTTGTCAATATTTTGTCCAACCGAGTATTTGTCAAATCTCTAACTTGTCGAAGAAGGGCAGAGAATTTGAAATGTACCTACGTCACTCAGATAATTCAAAACGATGATTTTTAGAATTTAATGTAGAATCCAGAATCCAATTTTCTCATGGGAAGCTTCAAATTCATCTGACATGCGTGCTATCGAGTACGACTTAAACGTCCGACTTATTACAATACTTGTCACTTCAACGTGTGCGGATGATTGGTCAATAGTGATAGCAGCTCGGTATTATTTGTTTCAAGAGGTTTTAACTACTTAGAAAATTCGATCAATGCACGACAAAGAATAGCACATTACCATCAATGCTGAAAAAACGTCAACGCAAGTAGAAATATCGGGTAAAGGTCAGACATAATACTCGAAACGTTCTCCGTCACACACGAACCTCAACAAAATTTCAGAATTTATTTTCTCTCGATCTGAAGTTTGTTATAAATCTTTATTTTACATATTTTACTTATTTTATCTTTCAGAATTCTCTCCTTTTAGGTCGTATCGCGGATTTCGGTCCACCCTGTGTAAAATCGAAGGCGCTTCGTGCGCTGTTCAGCCTCGATGGCATTCGATGACGAACTATGGCATGCCATAAAAAGACCCCGTATAATATCATGTTCTGCGTCGTATCCTTGCACTGATCTAAGCTGTGTATAGTACGTTTACTCTGAATCATTTTTAACCCAAGGCGTATCAATGTAAATTTGACGTACCATACTTTCAGATGACTGTTCATACAGGAATGGATAAGCTATGTAAATTCAGTTTTGAAATTCATGTCAATCTAGCATAGCCAGTCCTGAAAAGAAGTTATATCTGTAACAAATGTAAAAACAGTAACGTTATAAGGGATTAGACGAACAGAATTACTAAAAATCCCAAACTGCAAAAGGAAATATTTAATTCCAGAGCTTCCGTTATTTAAAACTCAGACGAAACTGCTCCTAGAATCCTCTAAATATTACTTCGACGCAACATTTCGAAATAAATACCATTAACATTTCTCTCAACGTTCTCCCAGCTGTTAACACTGCGACAGCGCACTACTACGTCCCCTCTCCCGTTTCTGGAAACCCAAACAACGAGTCCGCAATCGATAGAAAATACTCCTCAATGAATACATTTCAGGCCGTATCGTCACTTTGTCCCACACTCGGTTGGCGTCGTTTTACCGATAAAACAGAAACGAGTTTTCAGACACAACATTCTTGAATCCCACTAAAGAAGTTCAAGTGCATCTCCCGAGGTGAACAATTCCCCGGTTCTTACCCTTCATTGTTCCTCCGGTTCGCTTCTGCATGTTTTACCTCCCCTTTGTCTTTCTTTTCTGCTTCAATTATTCGCTTTCGCCGTCTGCCTCTGTCCTATGCCGATGCACTTGCCCTTCCCCACGCGTTTCCACTCGCACACAGAGACGGGGAAAAGCGTGTAGCCCGCCCACAGTGGCCCACTTACGTTCGAGGTCTGCATTTGAGGCCCTTGATGCCACGAGAACCTCTTCTCGGCTCGTACCGCACAGAAGACCGCCTACGCGCGACCTCACCCACTGGTCTAACTGTATTGGTAACGACGACTGGACAGACCGCTCTGCCGCATTATGGGGTTCCCAGATCTCTGTCGGGTATTGTCTTTCCCGTATAAAACCATTTGAGAAAGTGATTGCGATCGGGGTCAAGCGTGCGTAGACTTTGATAAGCTGATCCCGGGATGGACTTTGATGAGCTCGATCCTCTTTATCGGGAAGACACTTGTACTGGAAATGCAAGAAAAATGAAGGGAGCTGTCACTTTTGAAATTTTAATCTTTTTTAGTTTTAAGAATTATTGTTTTGTGCGACGCCATAGCGCGCGAACTCGCGAGTGAGACGGACCTCCATTTATTGTTCGTCGACGGGAAGTTCTTCGACTTTTTTCCCGAGGACGGGGAACTTTCGACGAGTCCCTTTCGCGGGGCCACGTCAGGACCGACGATTCTCTCCTGGCCGAGAATCTCATTGTACACCAGCTGCATAAATTCATTAACGGTAACTCCGGCGTGATAACGTTCGGATCCCTCCATCGTAAATTGAATTTTTCGATGCATTTGCACCGGCGCGACAGACCCGTACGGATTGCGCATCCCGAATTCGCATCCGAAATTCGGTGCGAGGCTTGCGCGATCGAAATCGAACCGAAGAACTAGAGAGAAATAAACGATGATCCTGTCTACGCTGTGATGAATAAACAGACAACGTAATGTTCTGAAAATTAAAATCGAATGTAACCTATTCCGAAACTTGACAATTTTGATCATAAATAGACGCTTAACTTTCCGTAGACATCTTGCGAAGAAATTGAAATTATACAGGAAATCCATCTTTCGCGTTGAAAGCCTTTCTTTCACGTTAGAAATTTCGTTTCGCGGCGATAGGATCAAAGCAACCATTCTTCGGATCCATCAAAGCAGTGCCCGACCGCTTTGAAAGATTTCGGAAAGCAACTCAAGCACGCCATCTGTGGAATACCTTTTACGATTCGAACAATTCTTACGGCGTTAGTGCGAGCCGTTGTACAGTGTGATATTTCAACGATCTACCGGGACAAATGGTAATTTTGGACACTTTACACTTTTTATACGTAAAGATCTTATTACAGCCATTGAAATCGATCTTTAAATTAGGAACCCCCCCCCCCTGTGACAAGTATAAAAAATGATTTCGGCCATTAAATGGAAGAGTCACGTGAGTCGAGCGACTTAGGGGTAGTAGCTTCGGACAGATAATGGTGGGCGGCTGGTCATCCAACCCAGTGCTAAGGAGAAGATATATTGGCGGCTTCAAGGCCAAACGGCTTTCCGTACCTCCCTTACCACAGCATCCTCAAGTCGCCTTCTCATACCAGCTTGAGCTCGGTAGATCCTTCAAATTAATATCTTCATTTAGGTATTGTTCCGTCTCGACACCTAATTTGCTTCGGTGTTGCAATCGAGCTGTCATCTGTGCGCCCACAATTAAGTTGTAAATGCAGTTGAACATCAGTCCGTCGGAGAATAATAGTAATTAATATTCAGAGTAGATTTATTGCTGATTCGAATACGAATTTATCATAAATTCAAGAGGTATCTTCCTTTTCGTGGATGTTCAGTATCTCAGCGTTGACAAGCCAGAGGATACTTTCCGAGTTTGTGATATTTTAGAAAATGGAGGTATCCAAGAGGAGGTGATCTAATAAAAAAAAAAAGATCCCTCGTATTTTTTCAGTGTTTCTCATGCCGTTTCAACATGTTGTCCTAAATTCTCATCATCGACAGTTCACTGATTAATACGGTACGATTGACGGCATCGAAGGCTTGCTTGAAGTGAACAAAAACTATATCTATCTGAGTTGCTAGTTTCTAATGCGTCCTGTGTGAAGTTAGCCGACTATTAGCGAAAACCCCAGCAACCAAGTTGGTTTTCATTCCGGTTCGCTGCTTAATGCAGACAGAGTTTGTTTCAGTTTCGCTTATGACTCGAGTTACTTCGAATTGCAGAATAGAATAGCATCGTGCAAATGTGACTTCCTCCTACGCACTTCTTGATGTGCTATAGAGGAGATGAGGAGGGAGGGAAGCGAAGAGGGAGAGCCAACTAATGGACCCTATTATGGATGGAGATCTAGACGATTAGAGGAATTGGCGGAATGAAGGAATGGAGGAATGGTGGATTCTGATTTGGAAGTTGTATATGTTTTTGACCGTGCAATAGGTATAGTAATAGTAGTTTGAACAAACAGGTCGTCGCATGTTCGTTGAAAAAGCATCATTGTCCTCTGGGAAAATTGTCTTTAAGGATTCGATAGATTACAGTGCTCGTTTGAGCCAAGATACCCTTTCTCCTCAAAAGCGATCGTTATACATGCTGCAGTGAAGTTTTTCGGCATCACGCGTCAAAGTTTAAGGCCAAGTGCATCGCGATTCAACGAAACATATTTGACGTGCTCGCTATAAAGGTAAATTGGCCCCGTGGACCGCAACACATCCCGTCGAAATGAGCCGGAAGTAGGCATCCGCGCAAAAGCTAAGAGACGTCGCGTTCGAGATTTACGTGGCATTCACGTGCCCGCAGCCGGCTTTAAGCGCGCTCCGCTGCGACGAGGGAACAATAATCTCGATCGTGCCGCGTTTAACGAGCCACCAGATTTACCATGGAGCCGTCGTGACATCGTAGCCGGCGATTCCGACACGCGGCCTCCGATTAGACCAGCCAGCTGTTTTCGTCCACGGAAATCCTCGGACGAGCCCCTAGGACGTTTGGAAAAGCGTCGATACGCGTTCTGCTCATCGTTGTCGTCGCTCAACGTTTTCGCATTCGCAGCTTTCCCGTGCATCGATTTATTCGATGAGTACTTATTCCGAACCGTGATTCTTATTAATATTTAAGCGAATAGGAAATTTTACTGTTGAATATAAAGTGAATTTATATCGAAACGGATTCTCCAGTAAAAGCTGAGTGACGATATAAAAGTATTTTTAAGATGCAATAAAAATTTTGATAAAGCATATAAATTTCTTCCAATCACCAACAGTACGTCCAATTGTCCCACGGATTATGTGTTAAATTTAACGTAATCGATACCTATCGATAGTTTGATGGCATTCCTTCGTTCAATCGTATCAATTCCAATCGTAAACCTAACGAGAACGCTATGCAACGGATTTCAATCAAAGTAATGATCGACGATTACGATTAAACTGCGTTAGTTGTCATTCACGATTATGAATTGCTAGTTTATCTGTTGCGACGATTAACGATTGAAGTAATCGATAGTTCTCATAGACAATCGATGAATGACAAACGAGCTAGTGGTTAATCGTTGATCGTGACTTACTGCTTAATGATTAATCTTTGATAGCTAATAAGATAGATGTGAGCTACTTAATTAATTTTAAATAAAATTGTATCTTGTTTCTCTGCTATAATTAGGATTTCAAGTGCAGTATAGCGAGAATTGTTTACAGGTTTCTAATTAAAAAAGGTGAAAGAAGTTTCATTCTCAAAAGATTCAAACGTCGCAGACTTGAATAATCTATTATCCTTAATGCATAATACAAAAGGTGAAATCTTCTAATCTGGTCGTAAAGATTATCTCCACTTGTGGCATACTAAACAGTCGCGATTATCGTCCGCTTAAACGCCTCTATTCGCGAAATGACGCAAATTTGTGTTAAGATGCCTCCAGAACTGTCGCCCGATATCTCGGAATATACGATAATCTGCAAATGAAATCTCGTTAGTGCCACATTGTCGAAGTTCTATGCCATAATTGTTTATTCGTGTACCTACCAAATTCCCATATACCAGAGGGATGCACATACCCAAAATCTAGCATCGTGTCTTCTTAGGCTGCATTCAATTGTAACATAACAGAACAACACTTTGAGACTTCAAAACTCATAAGTAACTAATATTTGTAAATATTTAAACAAGTTACAATTTTTCTCATAAAAGACTAGACACCATCAATCATGGATTTAATTTTGATATTGTTTGCCTTAACCGGCGTTGTTCCGCGATTTATTTCTCGCGTAATTAAAGTTTCTAAATAACGGTAACATTGAAATGCGACCGATGCGTAAAAAGTGTCTTTTATTATATTTATTTCACTGTTTACCCATGGATATTTCATAATTTATTTTTGTTTACTATCCAGTAGAAATGACAGATGGAATTTACGAGACGAATATCAATTATTTGAACAATTTATTTAATCTTTCGAAATTTTTTACCTTTATATTTTACTTGTGATTATGGCACTGTGGCATTTGTCATTTTCGAGCGAAAGTCATATGGTATATGTTATGAAATTTATTTCGTTAGTTGTACACGTTTTATGATTTATTTTCTTTTTAGGTAGCAGATCGAAAATATTGACAGAGTCACAAATTATTTTGAAAATGTTTATGGAACGTTGTATCTCGATCGAGTTATACTATTTTTAAAATATAAAATATGAAATATAAATATATGTTTTTTTTTTTTTTTAAACACGTTCGAATTAACCTTGTGATTATATGCTGCAAGGATCGCTCGCTGTGTGTCGAGAAAGCACACACCGCAGTTAAAGCGTTAGAACGTTAAACTTTGGAAGCGCTGGGAACGTTCGATTGCGTTTTAACGTCAGCTTGACGGGAAGCGTTCACAAAGCGGTAAAGAAAACTTCGAGCCGCTGTCATGAACGTTAAATCGCAAAGTTGTCTCGCAATGAGCGCTTATTCGCCGTCTCTAGAAATAGAAGAAGCTATTTCCTTGGTTGCTACAGACCCAACTTGAGGGGATTAGTTTAAAACGATATCCTGAATTAGATTCGCAACGTTTACTCTGCTAATAAAAAATAATTTAAGTAGACAAAAAATTAGGCAAGAGAAGCACTATCTTCTCGAAATATTTCAGCATCAGAATTATCCACCGTTCAGGTTTAATCCTTTTTGGGGAGGGAAATATGAATTTATTTCGCATTTTCTCTCGTGATTGCGCCTGTATTTGCATCAGGTATAAGTCTTGTAATTATGGAGGTGGATAGGGACCTCGTAGATAGGGAGTTTGTTATCAGTTACGAGGCAAGTACATTAGCGTGGCGAAACTACAATCTTGTGATAACACTGCGCCGCTCTTGTACCGATAGTATTAACAGATTATAGAAATGGCGCGCTCCGCTGAGAGTTTACGAAGTTCGCAACGGTGCTGATTTTAGAACGCGTGGGTTCCTCCTGAATTATCATCGATCGTTATTATTACGCAACCAGATTCATGTGCGTTTCATATTTTTATATGTATCATGCACATATTATACGAATGCGCACGCATCAAGCATACCTTACGACACCTGATGCATCGAGAACTATTCCAAGGGAGTCCTTTTACCCAAGAAAACAGTGTGTTCGGGGAAACGAGAAATTTCCCTTCTCGCCCCGGTGCAGAGAAGCGAATAATGGTTCCTGGTGGTGAATCCTTCAAATATTAGCTCCGTTGGAAAAGCTGTGATTCACCGCGGACCGAAGGGAAATCAATTTTTCGATGGCCGATAGATTCGAGGCATCAATGAGAGATTTCTAGAGTCACCGACCGAATTAAGGTCTTCTACACTGAATTTCACTTACAGCTTTCTTTTCCCTCGGCATCTTTCAACTTTTTTACCGATCCAAGCAATTCGGCCGCGAGCTTTCGCGAAGAGTTATAGGCTATCTCACTCCTAGCAAGGAACACCGTCTTCGCCTTTCGACCAATTACGCCAATTGCGCCTAACCGTAGGACGCTTCATTCGGCGAACATACGAAATTGTAAAACTCTATTCTAGTTGGTATTCCTGAGAAATTGATATAGGTTAGTTTAATGTATTAATGCGTGATCGATACTTAAAAAAAAATCAACGAAGTATCAACTACATTTCTCCAGTCGAAATTGAATTCCCTAACTTTCATCGGAGTTCATTACGCCAGAGAACACAATTACCGATCGACGTAGAGGAGGCCGACAGGTGAAAACCGATCGAACACCTAAATAACCGTCGAAAGAGGATGCTGTTATTTCATTTTCTTCTCGCGCATACCTAAACCATGCTCAAAGGGAGCGGGTGTAAGCGCGTGGCTGCAACTATTTGCCAAGCGTCGGCTACCATTTGTGGATTCAGCTGGATAAATTGCGGGTTAACCGACAACAGTGGCAAGTGCGCCGTGTTTAATATCAACGTGATGTACCACAGGATTCGTTAAAAATTCATACGATGCTTAATCGACCGACCGAAAACCGAATGAATCCATTTCCCGTTCGCATCGGGCATCTGCTGGTCCTTGATACGCGTGGCAGCTACAATTTCGAAATGTTTAACCTTTCTCAACGCGCCACACGTTGCGCCAATTACACGCATACGATTCTCCAGGAATTTTCCATTTTTATTGTAGTCAAATGCATTACTTTCTTTCTTCAAATTTAAGGATACAAATATTATCACTTTTTTGGTCTTTGAAGATATGGCCAAGCACAAAGCACTACTCGGGCAATTAAATATTCGAAACAATTTGAAATTAATTGCGCCTACGATAAAAGCGCTCCGTCGAATCTCTGTTATCTCGAGCTATTGCTATTTTCATAGTTAATTTGGAATAAATTGGACGAAATACTTTGTGCTAAATTCGGTTCACCGCTCTACATATACGCACAGGTGGAGTGTTACTAATAAGTCGTTAAACAACTGAAAATGTTGTTTCAGAGTTTCGGATAAAGTCTGCTAACCAGAGGACACGGACATTATACGCTGATCGCAGTTTAATAATTAAATCAGCCTCGCCGCAAACGTGTATCAACTCGGCTCGCATTTGGCGACGCTACTGATATTCGAATGCAATTACAGAAATATATTTTATATTTTGTATTCGGAAAATTCAAGTATGAGAGCTCTACGAAACTGTAAAATGTTTCCTCAAACGTTCAGAAAGGAGAAAATCTGGAGAAAAAGAAGTATACTTTACGTTGAAACATGAAGCCTCGTGCTTCGCGTTCGCTGGACGTGTGCTCGCATTAAAAAATCCGTGTTTTCGTGCCGCCTGTATGTTCTACCTTTGCTTTTAGAAGCATCGTCAACGCAAGGTAATTTCGCATTTCGTACGACTTCCGTGTTCTCCGAAAGCGCGAGCCAGCCACCGTGTTAATGCATCGGAAGGTCATAACTTTCTCATACAAACGAATAAAGCAGAATTAAATTTTTGCTTGCTTGCTTCCTACCTGCGAACAAAATATTTTTCATTTTTCTCCGAGGTAAAGCATTTTTCGAAACGGACCTTCAAAATTTTATATTTTAACAAAATCCAAATCAGTATCAGATGTATCTAATTTTGTTTATTCTTCAAAATTGAGGTAAAACTAATTATTGCGATAGAGAATGAATCTTATCGATAAATTATTTTGTTCCCCACGTTGATCTCGGTACTTTTATTGTTTAAGTTACGCCACGATTGCTCTTACAGGTGAATTCTGTTATTAAGAAAACAAAATACTAATCCCCTTTGAGCAAACCCTTCGCAACAATATATTTGAACAGGGAAATGTGTTCGATGGGTGTTGTATCACAGGGTCTAATATTTGCCTAGCTCGCCAACAGACCATTGGATCACACCGCTCGAGAGGATTTCATAAGGATCCCCGTTTCTCTTCATTAGCGACAGCGACAGGGTCTGGGTTCACGGCGCGGACGTGACTTCTCCCTTACTTTTGGGATTAACCTTCTGACAGGGGAGCGAAGTTATAAAAAACGGTTTTTAAAATCTGTATCCCTTTTGCACCCCATATTCCTTCCGTGCGTGACAAAAAATCGGAATCAAATATTTGATCTGCAGCGTGTCCCATTTTTCACGTCGATAATCGTGTCACTTATAATAAATCTTGAAACAACGTGGAGGGTTCTTTTTTCGTCGCAGTAAATGGAAAAAACCTAGATGTACAGAAGGTTCATATAAAAAGAAAGGAATATCCTGGAGAGTAAAAGGACACATTTTCAAAATTTAAATAACGGTCAGATTAAATTTTAGAAACTCATACATAGTAATGTGTTTAATCCCAACTATCACTGTTTTGATAAACTTTCTACGAGATTTTGGTTCCAACGTTTCCTCGTTGGAACACATTTTCCTCCAAGCTTTTGTCGCGAAGGCTCATGGATCATCAATTAGGTTGTCACCAGAAGATCAAGATTACCATTTTAACGAACACGCTCAATTTTGCCAGACCCACTTGAACCAGATTCTGCTTTGATGTTTTAGGGAGTTGTTTTATCCTCTTCCAGTATCCCATCTGTTCCTTCAAAGTCAAACCACTTTTCCGCAGAGTGTATCGGATCTCTTTTATATAACCGAATCACTTGTCATGCATTTAGAAGATCAGTCAATACAGAACAGTGAATTTCTTTGTAAATCCACAAACAGTCCAAACCAATTACAGCCGAGTGATCTGTAGGCTATAACTTGTCACCTGGAAATTCACTAATATCATTAGCTTATGGGATATCGACTAGAGGGTTCAAATCGTAATTAATATTGTGATATCGACAGTATCGATTCAGGATTATTGCTATCGCTAGCTGTTGGGACTCAACAGCTGACGTCGGCTTGCGCGTGCACATATAAGAGTAACAGAAGCAAATAGGGAACAATACGACATCGAAGCGCACTCTCCTCCAGCCAATACAAGACTCTCTTTTCGAGCGTGCCGCCTTTTCCTTCGTACGAGCCGCGAAGCTTCCCGAAGAGGATTCCCGGACTGCATCCTCGTCTATGTGCATACGCTCGCGTGAATTTCAACGAGCACCCATGTGTTTGCTCGCGCTTGCATTTCGTGCGGGGATTCTGCGTACGGCAAAAGTATGCGATAAAGTGAAATGCAATTTCAGGTGGCCGTTAGCCTCGCGTTTATACCTCGATGGAGAAGCTTCGAATGTTGTTTTTTGCAGTTTGGTTCGACAGGTGATTCTGTTCGGTATTTTCTTTGATGCTGAGCACCCAGCTTGACTTTATCTAGGGGAGGATTCTGGAAGTTGGACCATTCTCGACAAAAATATTTCTGTTGAAGTTCTCTATTTATTAGACGATATGAAGCAATCATTTTATTAGAGTTTTTTGAGGAAATTAAGAGCAGGGGGATAAAACGTACATAAGGGAGGTTCTAACAAACATGCAAAGTAAAATTCTCACAACAGTAAAGTAAAAAATTAGCACGTAGTATAAGGTTGTTTAAGTTGTACCGTGCTCAACATTTTAGTGAATTATAATATTTCTGACGACAAAACGTGGAAATATGGAACACCCTGTGTATGTCCTCCGGGAGAGACAGACAGAGGCGCAGAATTGAAACTCCCCGAGATATCAGAACGCCGAGCAAACAAATTGATACCCAATGCAGCGTAAACTTTCCTCGAACGGAGGTTATCCTTGAGATACGAGATGCCTGCACCTGGGGAACTTTTTACTTGAAAAATAGCGAATGATGTTTGCGTAAAACAAAACGAGGCGGATGTCTCGCCCCTTTAGACGTTTATAGTTTGTCATCAAAGTTTCCTGTTCGCTCGGATGTGCTTTGTAGAAAGTCTTTCATTTTTCCACCAGCTATTCATGTCCTCTTCGTTTCTTTAGTCTGAATCTCTATTTGCATTATTTTTATTCCAATGTCGCTGTTTGTTTATACCTTTCTTCCATTTTACACATTCTCATACGGATCATTTTTGAGTTTATAATTTCAGCTTATAGTTCAAGAACTTGTTTTATATTTTTTACGTGATCATTCATCATGTTTAAACTATATAATAATTTTATCGTGAAAAGAAATAGGGAGAGCGAGACACAGCAGCAAAGTGCAAATTGACCTCCAGGGCAAAAATGAGTTTGACATGTCCGCTATTAGGGGATCTCATTCCAGAACGAACTCGATCCTCTTTTTACGCGGATACGTTGCAAAGTAGACCGTGGAAAACGAAATACAGGTTCCTGACGGCAAAACAGAGAATTTATTTCGCAACTTTCAAAATCCAAGTAAAAAGTAGAATGAAAACTGTTCAACTAACGAAAAGTTCCGATTAACCATGCTGAAAAGTTCTGATGGAAACCAAGACCTACAAGTTTTAAATGTACGTGTGCCTAAAAGAAAATTTATTATTAATCAATTTTGAAACATACCTAAAGTATATATAATATACCAAATAAAATACACGTTAAATCATTTAAAAGGTAAAACATGATTTAATTCAAGTTTCTGTTCTTCATCGGTCTCTATAAAGATATGAATGTACATAAATATTCCTAGTTCACTCGTGAATAATGTCTCCTTCCCCTCTCTTTCTTTTCGTGTATGAATATCTTATGTGACGCAGTGGAAAGGCACTCGCGAGAGTCACGACGGCTGAGCAAACGTATGGCTGCGATATCCGACATCCGTTCGTGTCCATTCGCGTCTCACGTGCGATGCAGCATGTCCATGATGAGGTGAATTTTACAAGATGCAAGTTCGAGGAATCCTCTTCCACGGGGTCGACCCTATCGTGGCGCACGTGACGCTGATTTAATTTTTCCAAGGATACCGTTGTTCACGAGCTCACGTTCCGCACGCGCACGTGCAATGATAGAACGTATGCGTCCACCTGGCGTCGCACGTCTATTTGCATGGATCTGCGTTTACTACATAGAAAGTACGAGCGTGTCTGGAATCAATTTCGCGCGGAGGAGGCCTCGGGGTGATTTGTTTCAATTATTTCCCGGCGAAATTGGAACTCGTTTTACTTTTCTTACTTTTTAACGACGACTATCTTAACTCTTTGCACTCCGAATTATATTTCAATTTCGTTACCAGAAACTCTCAACGCTGCTTAAACAGTCGACACTGATATATGCTGCCACAGGATTCCCCTCGATTCTGAATAATGGCCGTTTGATCACATAGCCGGGTGTGCAAGCCCATGCTTATTTTCACTTACCAAGATCA